>NC_134144.1:20004509-20629509 GCF_033958435.1 Carettochelys insculpta
TTAATCAGCTGTGACAGTGAGTAGCAGCCTGAAAATTTGTTCAGACATCAGACTCGTCCTGCCATAATGCACTGATTCAATATGACTAAATCCTTATCTGGTTTCAGGCACTCAGTCTCTTGATCACGTGCATTTTTCTTGTTATTAAATATCAAACTATTGGGCTTCACAGGCTGTCATTTGGTGACATCTTTACAGTGCTTTTTGTAAAAAGTGGAGTTGATACTCAGCTGCCACTTCCCCCATAAAAACCCACAACTGGGGCTGCCCAGGTGCCAGTATTGAGTACTGGTAAGCACAGGCACAAAAAAGCACTGCATCTTTACATAGTAATTTCTTGGAATATAAGAGCTACAGGGCTGAAGTTGGCTCTCTAATGCAGAAACATGCCTGTGGGTTAATTAGGCGACTATTTTTCTTACCTCCGTGTCAGCGTGCTACTTCGTCTTCATGGTCCACTCCCTTTGCCTTTGAATATTAATCAAAATTAACTACTAACAGTGAGTACAACGCGTTGCCCAAGCTAGGGGGACATTCCAGGCTGACTCTGGCAGCATGGGTTGGCTACTGCCAAAAATTACAAAGGAAAAGGAGCTGGGAAGGAAGACCACGAAGGAAAGCCTAGATGCTTGGTTCTCTGAAAGGGATGATGTGATGGGCCAAGCAGGAGGCCTGAAGCTTTAACCTATATCCAGAGGTGAGGTCGTGGCTAGGAGCAACGGAAGGATGGCGGCTTTAACAGATGTGCAAATGAGACTTGATTTGTAAAGGAGGAACTACAGAACATGGATGTTGGGAAGGTGGGAATGTTGCCAGAAGAATGCAAGTAGGAGGTAGAGAGATCAGAGAGATCATTTCTCCCCGTCACAGAAACCAGTTATTTACACACAGCTCAGGTCAGAACAATCTAACTCTCCCGCCTCGGTGGCATTTCCACAGGCAGCTCTTGTTCAATAGTTATTCCTTGAAGTCCTCTAGGGACCAAAACGTCCCTGAGAAGAGCTTTAACCCCACAGTGGTGGGCACTGTAGAGAAGCGCAGTGCAGACAACTGTGTGTTTTATAACACATCCACCAACACAGTTACTGATTTTCTTAAAGCCCTGCGTGCTTTTTCTTCGAGGGGGGAAACCCCACACCACAACAACAGTGCCAAGAGCTCAACAAATCTCACAAACACGTCCTACAAATTTTTACTTGGATTTGGAAACGAATTCCCTGTGGTCCCACTTCCGTATTCACTTTCATGAACATTCACACACAGAAAACAATGCTCATGGCAAACATTTTAATTGCACGTTTCTATCAAGACATCTCTCTAGGCAAAGAGCCCTAGAAACATGACATTTAAATGTACAGATTTCAGATACCTATTACCACAGAACTTCCAAAATATTTTAGTTACACTAAAATGTATAATTAAGACTCAATATCACATGGATTCCACACTTACACCTTTAACCCGGCCTGCCCCTGCTCCTATTAATGTCAATGACAAAACAGCCACTTCAGTGGGAAAGGCAGATAATCAGGCCCACTGAACCCCTCTTGGTCTCAGCTGATGTTTCGGTAAACACAGGCTAAAACCAAGTGGTGAATAGGCAGGGCAAGAATCAACCACCTCTGAGAGCATCCGGTTTAGTGTTTGTTCTCTGCTTTTATTTGCATGAAGAACTGATGAATGCAAAATGCCTTCCAGCAAAATATAAAAAGGAGCATGTTTCTCAGATGCTTTCAGGTAACACTGTGTTGCCATGCTGTCTGTTTTGATATAATACTTCAAGGAAAACTGCTAGATCATTTACAAATCTCGCTCAATGTTCAGTTACCTTCATACAATGTCTGAAATGTCCACATATTAAATGTGGGCTATAAAATTTCTACCAGGCTTTTCACACACCTGATGATGGGTCATTTAGCATGTGGATAGGCTGCAGTTTTCTTCTTTGTCCAGAGTTTAATTCAACTAGAGGTTGAACCTCTCTAGTCTGGCACTCTCTGGTGCCACATGATTTTAGTTGGCTGAAATTCACTTACCCTGGGTGTCGCCAAGATTCCTGAAGTCCATAAAGTTCGGCTTAGCTCTCAGTGTGTTGTGCTGTTATTTTGCTCTTAATTTACCCCTAAATGTTTTTAAGAGCCCAGAAAGCAGTTGGAAATGTTGGTAATGCTCCTAGACAACACTGACCTTCCATGGTTCAGAAAACTCTCTGGTTTGGCAACGGTCAGCTCCCAAGGGTGCTGGACTACGGAGGTTCAACCTGTACAATTACAGTGTCCAGATGACACAATTTTAAAGTGTCCTGTGCAAAGCCTGGTAATTATACTAACTGAATGGGAGAAACCCACAGAACAATATGATGTCATGGTAACACTATATTCTGGTTTTAAGACCACAGTCTATTGTTTGGGGAAATACCAGTCTATTTCTTTCCATCACCAGTCTCAGCTATCAGATTAGCACCACACTTCCCATGCTTTAGAATGGTCCTTAACCTGGAATTTGTGACTTCTCATGAAAAAAAACAAACAAACAGTCTTTGCTCTTGAGTATACTTTACACTGACTTCATCAGCTGGTTTCTTTCGTGAGCTAAGGTGAAAGGAATTTGCACAGGCATTTATGTAAAGGGCAGAGTCTAACGACATATTGCAAGAGAGCGCGACAGGAGCTCATTCCCAGAAAGATGGGCCATGGGATATATCACTCAGAATCTTCAAACATTTTTAGCTATGGTTTTTGCTAGCTCTGACTATACCAAAATAAATAGATACTCCCTAAAAATAATGAAAAGTTGCTATACTGTTTAGTTTTAGCAGGTCAGTTTTGAACACAGTTCCTCAAGCAACTAAATAGAAGCCCAAGCAGCTCAAAAAAATGCTATGGTGAGAGAGGAGAAAAACCCATTAGAAAATTTCATACAAGCTGCATGGCATTTGGAGACGTTAAACCCAGTGATACCAAATAAGATAAATTACTTTTTAAACAGGAAAGATATGATCAGTAGGGAAGTTTGAGTAATAGAAGTGACCTGTCAGATAAGGTATTCTAAAAGTTCCGTAGTTAGTATCTAAACAGGAGCAGCTTGTAATAAGCCAAGTTGCCTGCCACCCTCAGGGGCCCTCATGGATAATTAAAACATCTCAGGTGAAACAGTGCCTCACTGAAGTCACTGAGAGTTTTGCCATTGACTTCAATGGGGCCAGGATGTAACCCCTCATCTGTAAATAAACAGAAGCTATGGGTTTGCCAAACGCTGAGCAAAAGATGAAAAATAAGGCCATTCCCAGTTTCTCTCTCCATCCACTTTCCTGCTCTTATTTCTCATACAACTGATCTTATAAGTACAGCAAGGAAAATATTTTGATTTTGTATATTAACTAAAGGTAAACTGGAGAATATATGCAACAGAGAATACATCTCCTGCATTAATGCTACACTTGTACAAGGCGGTCTAAAAAGGCATCCATGAGCCACATAAGATGTAGCTGATTTTGTTTGAAACTAGTTTAAAATAAGCAGCTTTTCTTTTAATGCACTGAATCAAGTTTCAAATTTGCATTACAGGTTGCAAATGGCTTCCTAAATACTTATCTTCGATCTCTAACGTGCACGTTAGTTCTAAATGTCAAAACAGTGCATGTTCATTTAAGAGATAACAAAACATGCAGTAATTGGTTCCTAAGGGGAACTTCATAATCAGCTCCTGGAAATACTAAGAATAATCAGCTCTGTAAATTTACTGCCATTAGTGTATATTTCAGCTAATATTCTACATGTATCACAATCCACCTATGAAAAACCCATTCAGCAAAATGACACTTTGCCATTTAAGCTAGAAAATATATAAAAGATGTGGCAGATGATTCACCTTGATATATTGTACAACATATATTACATAAGGTTTCTTTCAATCACAGCAGATTAGTTCAGTATTTGATATATAATGAGTTTTACCAGTTCTTTTTTTGTGCCGGTACCGAGTGCCAGCAACTCAGCAGCCCCAGCCGTGGGATTGACTGGGGGTTGGCAGTGGGGAGCCAGCTGATTACTGGCTCCTCTCCCCCCACCCAACAAAAAAGGCACTGGTTTTACCATATGTATTTTTGTTTGCTAGCAGCTACTTTTAAAATGCAGCTACAGGTTGAACCTCTCTAGCTGAGCATACTCAGTTCTGAACATCCATGACCCAGCATGATTTTAGTTAAAAGAATGTCTGCTAACTGTGGGTGTGGCCAAGTTTCCCACAGTCCTGTGAAGTCTGCTTACAGCCACCAGTCCTGGCTCTCAGTGTACTGTGCTGTTATTTAGCTGTAATTTGTCCCACGTCTTCTAAGAGACCAGCAAGTAGTGGAAGTGCTGGTATATGCTGCTGAGCTTAAGCACGTTTTTTGTGCTTTATCTACATATTTCTTTGTGCCAATGCAGTAAAGTTGTATAACTACAAACGCTTAAGAAGAGAGCTGATAAGTTTTGGTCAGGCATGGTTGAATACGGGGTGTAGCAGTAGAGTGATACATTATTAAGCAGCGTAACAAGCGATTCTCCATTTATTCACCTTGGTGAAATTAAAACAAAGAAACTCATTCACTACAATATTGACTTCCCATGGTTTGGCAAATTCTCTGGTTCAGCATTGGTCAGGTCTTGAGGGTGCCTGACTAGAGAGCTGCAAGCCTCTATTTCTCATGAGACTTTCCTTAATTGTCTTTGAGGCAATACTACCACTTATCAATCAGCTCCATAATACAGTTTTGCCATGTGTCTGTTTCTAAATTGAACTTACTTCATGCATTTCATTTAGTGACCACAAAAAACATCCCGCCATACCTGCAGAATGCTTGGCAATCAAGTCTTAGTCAATTTAATAATTTCCATGTTAGGATTAAATCAAAAGTTATTTTGTAACAGGAAAAAAAATATCAAAGCATTTAATTCCAAAAAGCTCAAACCAGAATACCCTAATATTATTTTAAAAAAACCCTCTCTTTTTCAACATTTCTTTCAAAATAAATGTCATCAAAATTGACTCATTTCTACAACATTGCACGGTAAAATAATCAGCATTTTCCAACAGCAAAACCTTCTACTGGAAAATTTCCAACAATCTACAGTTATATTAAGCCCTCCTTTACTGAGAGGATTCTCACGTTAAATTGGATAATATTAATATTTCACCACAGGAGCTCAAAGAGACCCCATGGATTAGGATCCAGTAGGGCTGGACAGCGTACAAATGCACAACAAAGATATAGTTGTTGTCCCTTCAGCATCTCCTCAGCAACACAGCCTACAACTGGCTCCTCACACCTGTTTTCTTCTCTCTACACTGGATTTTAATAGAATTTCAAATCAAGCTCAAGGTCTCAGTCCTTGTCTTCCAACTGCCCAAAAGTCTGGGCCCACGATACATAAAAGACCATCTAATGCTCCCAGATAAAACTACAGTTGACAGCTTCACTCCTCTCTCACAATGGTGCACTCAACAATAAGAGAAAACTGCATCTGTGGAAGAGACAAGTTTCATGACTGCAAAATGAATTCCCTCAGGACTTAAGGGGATCACAAACCTCTCCACTTCCCACTTCAAGTGCAATGGACGTTCTCTGAGCTTGCCTTCTTCAACACATGGCGACATGAATATTTATTTAATAAAAAAAAAAAATCACTGCCAAAACAAGACAGTCTCCTGCACACACTTCTCCCCCCAGGGAAAAGATGAAAGAACAAACAATACAGAACAGGTGTGTAGACACACTACTTAACACACTATAAGAAGTCATTCAAATACCATGGCAGTAAGTGCAATACAAAAACCTCCATTGTCAGTACAGTCACAGAAAATTTACAACAGGCGATGAGCCCATGCTTATTGATGATGATGAAAATAAACAATTCAGTCATAATCTCTATACTTAACATAGGGGCAGCAACCAAAATAGCAAGAAGGTCCTTTTTTAAAAAAAATTTAGTAGTAATTAAATATTCAAGCGCTGCAGTGCATGTGAATATGAGGTAGTCCTTAACAAATAACCATACTTTGTGTAACCCCTGTTTTAAGAAGTGAACACAATGGTTTGTAATGAGACATGATTACTGCAAGATGTTCACAAACTTTTTACATATTCTTTTTCCTCAGACTTTATATGTGTTTGTACCACTGTCTGCCTGACTTTCACTCCTGAACCCACTTTAATTATGCCAAGTTTACTTCATGTCTAATTGCAATTTTCTTTAATAAAATACGTGTTTGCCCTTCACAGCAAAAATGCTGCAAGCTTTTCAAAATCAAGACTTCATTAGCAACATGATCAAAACACAAATACAGTATCATATCCCAAAATGCACCACACATATTAAAGTGGGAGTTATCCAATGTTTTGAGATCACGTCATTCACTATTTACATATGAGTTGTTCACTGTTGGGCTTTTAGAGGTTCAATGTTTATCAAAAATATCAGGGTACGGATTTTTTTTTCTTTTTAAACTTTGTAATTAGAGTGTCAGGAGCCACAAACAAGCCCTTAAAGAGATGCATGTGGCTCTGGAGCCACAGGTTTGAGACCCCAACCTAAGAGCATGAGATTAAGTCACTCGATACAATTCTGAATTTTTGATAGAATTTTTTTTAATGTGTTTAAATGTACTGAGTTGAAATGAAATATAGTTTATTTTTAGTTCTAGCAAGAAAGAGGTCTTCTTTTATACAGGAACAGAACCCTGCTTGCAGATATCTATAATAAGCCTCAAGGTCATATACAATACCTTTACTACAGATAAATTTTGCATGACAGTGTGTAGGTTACCACAGTTTTTTCCTGTGTTCAGAATGGTACTAGTTAGTTTTCAGTGATCTCCTCTGCATCAATGCAATATAGTCAATTTGGCTTGATTAATGTGTGTTATAATTGCTAGGCATACTAAGAATATCACCTACCTTCAGTTTTACATTTATCTTATGTATTTAGAAAGCTGCACTCGACTTCATTTATAGAAAGTGAAATTCTGATTATACATCTATTAACAACTAGATTTTGCTTTAGTAATAGCTGTAAGATTTGTTATAGACATGCAAATTCTAAAGCACTTACCTCAAAAATTTCAAAGCCATAGATGTCCAGTACTCCCATGACCTTCTTTCTGACTTTTGTCTGAGCCTTGTAAGAAAAGGTTGAGTTATTGTTCTGTACATTTAGTATTTGTGGTCAAGATACATTAAATGTGCCATATATACGTACTATTTAGACTAAAGAGTTAGGTTTTGTTTTTCAAAAATTATTAAATATAAATATTTTTGAAAGTTTAAAAACAAGCAAACCAATTTATTTGGGTACAAATATTCACCTCCAAGACTGGCAGCCCTGCAACCCAAAACAAGTTTGTAAGATTAAGAAAGTAAAACAGACCAGTATAGCTTTACTGTCCCCCTTAACTTAATCTATTTCTATTGATTTCCTTATGGGTATGCACGAATATTACCTTAATGCTCTCATTGATTCTGGTAACAAGCCAGGAGAACAGTCTACTGTAGAGATTCTTAGCCAGAGCATCACGGGCATAATATGCCTGAAGGAGAAGAAATATTAGGCTAATTCCAAACCACGTATGCTATTCCAATGGTCAAAAAGTGCTATTAAAAGGGTGGAAATGACTTCTAAGGAGCATACTCAACATGACAGGGTCACCTAGTCAGGAACACGTTCTCCCTTTCAACTTTTGGCACAAGGCCTTGGCAAGGGATGGAGAAGGAATCATCTCACTGCATTCCTGCTGTCTCAGGTGACCAGTGGTCCATTAGCTATGTCTTTACTGCAGTAAAAGACCCATGACACTACCACAGCTGGCCTGAATCGAACAAACTTGGCTCAGGCAGTAGGGTTATAAAGTGCTGTGCAGACATTCAGGTTCAGGCTAACAGGGTGGAAAGTTTCAGAGCCCTGGATGTCTACACTGCAGTATTTAGCCCAGCAGCCTGAGGGCAAATCAGATGACCTCAGGTGCAGACTGGGTGCAACAGGGTTTTGTCACAGTACAGATGTACCTGCAGTGCATAGCTACACTGCAACATAATCCCAGGGTTAGCTAAACTGGAGTTGTTAGCCTAGGACAATAGGAGGCAGTAAGGAAGGGAAAGAGACATGGGCAAAAGCAGCAAAGGGACAGAAGAAGAGCAGAAAAGCAAGTCTCAACTGGTCTTAAACATTCCAAAAACATTGTAGCTTATCAAACATTTTGCAATATCACTTCTCCTTCCTGTTTCTGACAGGTTCCTACTTATATTGCCTGCTCAGGCTGCTTTTCAGGACCCAGTGAATTAAGTTTCTAGTAGAGATTGAAGGTAGCAGATTTGATGAGGCTGAATAAGTGGGCAACATTGAGTGATGAAATCAGAATTTTAATCACTTCTGTGACTGAGAGAGAAGACAAATTCTCAGGTCAAAGTAGAAAAGCAGATGTATGCTCAAAACAGACAAACCGCCCAGCACGTCCATTAGAAGGGTTTAGCATCTGTTATAAAAGAAGTCATTGCAACCATCAGCCTCCTGACAAGCAGGAACAAAACACAAAAGGAGGAAGACGGAAATTGTAAAAGCAGGAAAATAAATTGCAAGGAGGTGAGATGATCATTGTAATATGCAAGTTAGACCCTGAGTGGAACACTGGAAACTGTAAGAGGAGCATGCTACTGCCTTCAGAAAGGTGAAGCATCAGACAGCAAAGACTGGACCAGTACTGCAGAAGTTAGGATGGTCAGTATATTCTACTAGAAAAAGTAAGGCTCTGAGCTGACTGTGCAGAAAAAGTTTCAAAATTATAAAAAAAAAGATTCAGGAAGTGATGTAATTTTTAAAAGCCACACTGACTCCCACATCCACACACACGGACCTTCTAAAACAATGTAAAATTCAGAGTAAGTGGAGAATGTAAACAGAATAGCTCCAGGGCAAGGGAAATACACGTCAAGTGTAACCTATTAGGCAAATAGCAGAAAAAGTGCAAGTGATATTAAGCAACACCTAAATTTGTTGCAAGGGAAGGACCAATGGTTATGGTGAAAAAAGCAGGGACTTGGATTAAAATAAACGATGAATGAGGAGTGGCACATTCAACCAGACAGCTTTTCCTGTTCCTAAAAATAACTTATAGCCTTCACGTACTGACTTCCAAGCTTGTTTGCTACTAACACCATTTGCTGCAGTTAAAGGAGAAAGGAGGGAGACATGCTAGGCAATTAAGAAAAAGAGAACAATACGAAAAGCTGAACACACTCATTTTACATGAAGAAATGTCAGAACAGCCCAGAACACAAATCCTGTGAAACCAGGCTGTTCAAACAGGTATTTTAAATTTACCACAGTTCTGCACAAGATGGAAGAAAAGCTTCCTATGCCCTTTTCTTGAGGACAGGACTCATTGAAAAGCAAAATGTTCATTGAGCATGCTTGAATATTCAAAAAGTGTTTTTTTTTTAAAAAAAAAAAAAGGAAAACGGATACATTTTACTGACATATTTTATGAAGAAGCATTTTGTGAACAGTAGCTTATTTTGTAGCTATGCAGAAAGCACACATTTAACATATTGGCCCCCCCTTAAATAAAGGATTATGCCTAAAATATGTGACATAAAATACCATTCAATTTTCTGGTTAAGAGTAAAATTTTGAAAAGCAACCAAGTAACTGAGAAACCTAAGTTGAGAATTACTGATCTAGTGAAGTTACAAGAGTCAAGAAAACTTCAACTAAAAAGTTGAGAGGGGAAGGAACTGTTTGATCAGACTGCCTGAAGCCACGAATTTGTGGCACCATTTAGCTTCAATGACTGAATAACATTAAGGAGAAACAACGGAAATGTAGCACTTTAAAGACTAACAATGATTTATTTGGTGATGAGCTTTCGTGGGACAGACCCACTTCATCAGAACAATCTCATTGCCAATACAGACTGACATATATAAGTACAGAGAACACCAAAAAAAAATTACAATAAAAACTTACAAATCAAGTACATATGTACAAAGGACTCAAAAAACATTGCAATTTTTTTTCCCAGTCCTCTGTACTGGAAATGAGATCGATCTGATGAAGGTGGTCTGTCCCATGAAAGCTCATCACCAAATAAATCTTTTTGTTAGTCTTTAAAGTGCTATTACATTTCTGCTGTTTTGTTTGTTGGAGTACAGACTAACACGGCTACCTCTCCGTTATTAAGGAGAAAGTAAGAGATTCAACAATTTTGAATTTCCAAGAGATAACAATACACAGCCTCCAAGATCCAAAAGCAGCAGTCCAGAAATTACATTTGTGATATATCTAAAGTAAAATTAGAACAAAACAAACCTTCATAATAAACTTTCAGGCCCTTCTTTCTTTTACATTAAAAGCCAGAAGAGCCACAATCCTTTTTTATCTTTACGGAAAAGAAAACTGATATTATATGCCTTACGGGGGGAAAAAGTAAGAAAATGATTTTTTTTACCTGAGCCACATTTAGTGTTGTAGAGACTCTCTCTTGTTTGGCTTCAACTGTTCGGAAGCTAAAGGCTCTTTCCAACACTGACTGATCAATCCCTGTCAACTCACAAATTTCTTTGAGCTCTATGAAAGCAAAAACCAAGAGCATGACTATAATTAAGACTTCCATATAACCTGTATTTGCAAAACTCACTATGTACTACCTCAAACAGAAAGCTAATTATCTTTAACTTTGAAGAAGCAGAAAGTTTGTTCAGAATAAATTTTTGTCTAGTTTCAGTTGAGTGTTACCCAGTGGCATTGCCAGGATGGATCAGTTGGGTGGGAAGCCATTGGAGTGAGGGTAGAAGCAAGGAGGAGCCACTTCTTCTCCTGCCTTCCAGCTGGCCTTCCGAGGTGTGGGGCGGGGGCAGGGAAGACAGATGCTATGGCCAGAGGAACCCGCAAAAATGTGAACCCCCTGTGCCCTCTGCTCTGCCCACTTCCTCCAGCCAGGTACTTGGGGCTTGCCCCATTCCACCTGATGGATGCTCCCGCCAGGAAAAGGAATGGGGGTTTGTCCTCATGTGCCTGCCGGGTGCTCCCATGGGGATCCCGTTCAGGGCATGGGGGCTTGCCCTGCTGTGCCCATTAGTCCTGCTGGGGAGCTAGGCACAGGGGTATGCAAGTCCCCAGCTCCACTCCCTGGTGGGGAGGTCTGTGTTACACACACTTCTTGCAGATGATCCCATTTCCTGGGCATGCCCCTTTGCCCTGGCAGAAGCAGCGTTAGGACTAGGGGCAGGTGGGCCTGGATACTAAGTGGGTGGATCACAGTCCACTCAGACCCATCTGTGGCTATGCTCCAGGTGTTACCAAAACAAGAACCTAACAAGATTTTATTAACGGAATCTTTTAAAGTGTGAAAGCATATTCCATTTTGTTCTATTCCTGCCAGAGGTCATTCATCTTCCATCTTCCTCAACGGAATTGTCAAATACATAAAACAAAAGCATGAAATTTCCAAAATGTACCAAATACAACCACCACAAAAAGTCCCATCAAGTGAATAAACACATCTTACGTTACACTTTGGCAGGACAAAAACCAAGAATGTTACGCTGAAAAGCTACTGTGGGGTACAGGGGGCCCCCGTTATAAGTCGTTTCACATATAAGTTGTCAATTAAGGAACCTAAATTCATTATACATTGCACAGATCTACACAAGTTATTTTTCAAGGGACCACAATCTTTTGGACCACTCATCAATGATGGCTACCAGCACTGGAGAATCTATGGCTTGCTATCGAGAAATATTAGAAGCAAAACAAAAAACACAGGAAAGTGGAAAACCTTGATTCTTTCTTTAAAAAGAAAATGAAGCAACCGCTCCCCAAGGGCCTTGAAGCAGAACCCTCTGGATTTTAAGATTAAAATCCTTTACTTGTAGGTTTGAATTTATGATTCTTTACATTAAAAATGTTTTATTGTATGCAGTTTACTGCTAATGGACATTAAAACAAAAACAAAAAAAAAACAAATTAAAGGACTTTGTCCCTATCCCCAAATATTTACATGTATTCTTATTGTAGAAAATTCCCCCTTATAAGTCATCTGGGTCCCATTACTGCATGTGAGGTCCCTGTCCCCCTGTATTTACGTGTATTCTTATGGGGAAAAATCCCCTTTACACATCGTTTTGTTTTACATTGCAACTTCACGGTCCCTAACCATGACGTTTAAAGGGGACCCCCTGTACAACCAACATGTTATATCCTCTCGCATTCAACATTTCAGAAGAAACTTTTCATAAAATGTAAAAATCTAGAGAATACTCATGCAAAAGAAATTTTTGTATAAAGCCAAATTTAAAACAGAAACACTACATGAGATATTTGAACCAAATATCCTTATACATGATGGCTACATCTTCACTAGCCAAAAACTTCGAAATGGCCATACAAATGGCCATTTCAAAGTTTACTTATGAAGCGTTGAAATACATATTCCTGGGAATAATGGTATTTCATAGTTGCCAGGGTCCTTTTGAAAAGGAGCCCCGGCTGGACAAGCCATGCGGCGGCGAGCAGCATCGATTTCGAAGTGCCGCGGCTACCCACATGCTAATGAGGTGCTGAATATGTATTTCAGCGCTTCATTAGTAAACTTCGAAATGGCCATTTGCACGGCCATTTCGAAGTTTTTGGGTAGTGCAGACACGGCCAATGTTCAGAATAGAATAGGAATAACATAAATGAATCTAGCCGCAAAAGTAAAACCTGTGTCTTTACAAGACAGAATTTGCAATGAACTATACAAATATTACTTTTTTTGCCCCAACAACACCAGTGTCATCTTACCATTTTTATCCTTGATTTTACTTTCATCTAAACCATTTACTCGAGATTCAGGTTTAAATTCAATATTTCCCAGTTTTAGAACTGCTGCTACAACCTCCAAGATAGACTGTGTTTCGTGATCCATAAAGCCAACTATTTGCATGGCATTCTGGAAAAAAGAAGGTGAAAAACGTGAGATAAAGATATAAATTTTTATCAGATAGAGCATACTTGCAAAATCCACCATTTTTATACATCACCACAGAACACAAATATTTTCCAACCACATGATATGAAGAGAAGAAAAACAAAGAGCCAGTTTTGAAACAAAACTAGCTCTAGACTCATGCCAAATTTTGAAAAGCTAAGATAAACAGACAGCTCAACAGAATGCTAAAAATTCTGAATGGGTGAATTTAAATTTAACAGAATAAGAGAAGAGATATGTTTCATTCCATGAACTATACATATACAAACGAAACTATTCTCTGTCAAGAAGCTGACTAACAAATGTTCCATCTAAAACTCATCTCATACTACAACAACTACAAGAAAAGTGTCTACAGTCATCCTTTGAGTTATGTGAGAGGTGCGTTCACACGCACCCTCGCATAAGACAAATTTCACATTGGGGGGGGGAGCGGGGTTCCCCTGGCGGAAAACACGTTCTGCAGCTGGGGAAGCAGCCGGCACACCTGGAGCTCCTTTTGAGAGGTAAATCCTGGAGTGTGGGGGAAAGTTGGCATGGATTAAGCCTGAAGCCTGGTGATGGGTTGGGGCCATGGGAGGGGTTGGGGAGTTAAGGCTGGGGTGGGTTAGGGCTGCAGGTGTGGGCGGAGAGGCGGAGATGACCTGAGCCTGTGGAGGGGGAGCCGAAGTCAGGCAGGGTGGGGGGTGAGCCGGGCCAGGCAGGGCTGGGGAGGTTGAGCCAGACCTGGGGAGATGGAGCCAGAGTTGCGGGGAGCGTGATTCTGAGTTGCACTTAACTCGCACTAATGTGAGTTAAGGACAACTCAAAATCATGCATTTTGAGGGATTACTGTAGAACACTGATTAAGACCCTGAAAATGGGTCAGTGGAAATGGATTCCCCCTAGTCAAGTGCCAGTTTCAGTACTGAGACCTTAAAATATTGATTTGCATGATTTGGAGTAACCTGGAAAGTGCTGTATCTTACCCTAACTGTTCTGAAGTTTACTGCATCGTCCACTCCATTTACTCGGGCAGAGTCCAAACTCAGGTAGTTATATCTGCTGAAATCCCGTTCAAGTTTAAGTTTGTCTAATGAAATGAATGAAAATAAGATCAGTCTGCTACCCTTGTTAATGACTCTCTTTTACCTCTGCAGCCAACACTATAAATAATTGCTATTAACAAATACTTGGTATTAAATTGACTTGATCTTTAAACTGTAAGCCCTTTAGGATAAAGGTGATCTCTTTTCTGTGTTCATATAACATACAATACAAACGAGGCCCCAATTCTACCTATGACCTGATTACCACAATGTAAATGTTTACTTAATGCCATGATTACTAATATTAAATAAATTCTACACATTAAGTTACGAAAAAATAACTATCGTCACACAAAAAAAACCCGAAAATATTGGTTGTGTTTTATTAGGCAAACAAAAGGCAGTAATCATAACTGATAAACAGCAGAGGTGCAGTACTTACTAAGCAGGTCTTCTGATGCACCAGATAATATCTGATAGAAGATATGAAAGTTTCTTTCACCTCTTGGCTGTTTAACAACACGGGACTTCTCTAGGAGATCTGAAGACAAAGTCATAGGAGTTAATTTTTGCCACACCATTTTCTCTGTATTTTAGCATATTTCTTTTAAACTGTTTCTTATCAACACCAAATCAGATTAAGTAATATTTATGGAATAATTTAACAAACTGTGATATTCTTTAACCCAGTTATTGTCAAGGAATTTTGTTCATTATTTGCCCTGCTCAACCTACAATAAGCTGATGATTTTTACATGTTGCAGCCTTACTAATTAGTCATGATGGGCCAGATTTTTTAATGGTATTTATGTGCCTGGCTGTATTTTGAAAACTATCTAGGTGCCTAAGACAATCCATTGAAAACAATAAGCTTTAAGTAATGAGTGCTTTGAAGGAAACCAAATACCCTGAAAAGTCTAGCCCTATGTTCTCAGGGGTAAGTAGCTCCACAGGGAGTAAGCCCATAGAGAAAGTCCACTAAAATACTGGAAGAACTGTGAAAGGTCTGTGAAGGATCGGTATATGACAATAGAGCTTTGAAAGAAGCTTAAGTGTTCAGAGGGAGGAAGCAGCAAAGAAGAACAAAAAATTTTACAGTGGAACCAAGAAATGCAATTAGGTATAATGGGATGAAACAAAGTATGAGGAGACTGAAGACGAACAGTCAGGACACAAATTATGCACCTAGGCACCTGATAGAAATTCCACCAAATATGGCACTAGACCAGGAAAAAAGCAATCAGTTTTACAGGAGCATACACTGCACTGAAAACAGTTTGAGATGATTATTAGCACTTTTCTGTCAGCGATTTCTATGATTCTTCACCTTAAAGAGGACAAGAATCCTGCAAGATTGTCAAGCCAGACTCGTTCAGAAGGAACAAGATTCTGGAGACGCTGTAGCACTTACTGCTCAAATGGCAATGCCAACCAACTGAGCTCCTGGTTGAATCGCAGTAAGATTTTTTTGTAGCTTTGGACTCAGTGCAGCAGGAGATCGAAGGGAGATGTGGAAAGGGAAGCTCTGGATGGGTGAGAGCAACATTCGAGCTTGGCACACAGCTGCTCACAACTTTGTGAGATTGGAGGCAGAGCTAACGCTCTTTTTTAAAATGCCTTTCATTCCCATTTTAATGGCATACACACGGGCTCAGCCATGCCTTGTCTACAGCCCCAGCTTTCCCAGGGTACATCCTTGAAGAGTCCCAGGCACCTTTTAAGGTGAAGAGAGAGGTGCCAGAACATCATGCCAAGTGCAGAGAATGTGTTATGTGCACCTGCTGAATAGTACACGCCACTCATCAGGTGTGCACACCCTTTTGCCCCATGTTAGCCCTTAAAAGATCAAGCCCTTTAAGAGTGCACATCTCAGTGTGTGAAAAGGACATCTCAACATGTGAAAACGTCAGTTTTCATGCCAGGTCTAAGTCAGATACTTAACGTACAAACAAAATCCAGACACAGCTTTCCAATTATTTTTAATTCCGTATTTAAGAGTCACAATGTGAACAGGCCAAAACTTATGTGCAATAAAAAATTCCAGCTGCATTAAAGACAAAGTGCTCAATTAACCTCAAGCACTAGCTTCCTAATACTTAAAGCATTTCATTAGGCACCTGAGAGAGCTTGATAATCATTGTGTAGAACTAATCAAAACACAGGTTGGCTGGACTTTCTGAATGACCCTGTAGCAATACAAAGTTACTAAGGTCACACTCAGCTCCTGCTTGCGGTTAACAACTACTTAAATGTTATAGTCAAAAATTGTCCATGAAGTGATTCTGTTAAGAGTTATGACAAGCTGTTTCTACGCCTTCTATCCAGAACAGGAAGACAGAAGATAAAGGAAAGTTCTTCAGAAACCACGCAGGTGGCCAGATGCCTAACAGAACAGATTTAGACCAGGTGTGGGGAAACCACAGCCCATATCTGTACTGCAAGGGTGAAGCAGCAACTGCTGGCTCACTCCAATCCAGGGGGAGGAAGGAGGAAGTCGTGAGCCTCTGCACCCAATTGCAGGGCTGCAGCTGTGAGCATCAGTTTGCCTCTCCCATGGCCCACAGTTGGTTTTTGCCCTGTGGATCAATGGTCTATGACTGAAAAAGAAGTTCTCCCTCTCCCAACTTAGAGCCAAATTAGAGCAATTTTGGGCCAAATTCTATCTGTGTTACTCCATGCAATTCCAAAGCAATGGTAATGAGATCCTTGGTAGGTGTGATGCTACATTCTAGGAGAGGTTTGATGAACCAGTAATTACCAAAAATATTAGGCAAAAAGTCCACTACTGGGGTTTTTGAGTTGGATAAAATCAATTACTCTGCTAAATAGCCCCACAGCTTGGTTAGCATGTGAATACCAAGTGTAGAACTCAGACCACATGAATTTTCATTTTTACTTTGACATGCAGCTTTAGGAGTTAATGGATTACCCACTATCAATTCAGTGCTCCTCCTAACTTCCTGACTGGCCTGAAGGCACTTAACATATTGGAAAGTGTCTATGTCCTTGGTACTTAATTATATTCTTATTAATTATTTGGGTCTTGAAATTATTTGTGGCACTAGTGTTTCACAGAAAGATATATATATATAAAAATAAACTGCTAATACCCTCAAAACTCCACTGTAATTTTCTAAGCCAACTCTGGTAGCAACAAGTCAGGGTGTAGCTGTGAATTTTCTGCTGAGGACTCCACACGCTTTGTGTACTCCCCGCATGCTGCCATACAGAATGCTACGTGTAGAGCATTAGAGGAGGTGGGGCCAGAGAATCCATAACTACATAAATCTCCCAAATCCAATTCCACCCTGCAGCAAGGTGCGCCAGTGATACACCCCTTAAGCTGGAGCAATAGCTGCAAAGCAGCTACATGTTTCTCAAATTCAGCCTTTGGACGAGAATTCCTCCTTCTGTTTCTGCAATTTCCCACTGCAGAGGAAGATTATCTGGCTCTTGGTGTGGTCGTTCAATGAATGAAGAGACAACGACATTCAGAACACATAGGAGTACAATGGGACTTATTAATATTTTAATCAGTTACAAAAACTGCTTTGTCCCTATGTTGCTGTTATAAATGTAATGGTTTAACCCACTTGTAAATACAACACAAATCAAAAACAACACTTCTCCTGTTCTATCAATTTGCAGTTGGACCAGGAGAAGGGATTTGATTCAATAGACCTTGCTAGCAAATTAAGTCTTAAAAAGGACATAAAAATTTACCTTTCTAGTCTAGTCCTCCCACTAAGATACTTTAATGTCTCTTACCTCACCTCATATTAAGTCTCTTCCTAATAGATCAAGGACAAAGCAAATCACACTGTGCTCAAAATAACCAAGTGCCAAGTGAAAAATTTAAAGCGCTGCACTGACCTGGAGAAAACCCACAGCAAACACAGCATTTGAAAGTGAAGTCCATGGTAAGCAGAATTTCATTAATTTCTGAGGTCTCAGTGGCTCAGTTAGGATGATTTCAATCTTTTTGTAAGCAACATCTGTACTGAATAATCCAATAAACCTATAATTTGTCTTTTCTACTTCCAAATGTGGTTGTATTTCAGCATATTCAGCAACAAGTAGTTTTTAAACAAGTTTTGCAAAACAATTGTAAATCACTAATGCAAAGAGTAGCAGAATTTCAGAGTTATGAACAGCAGAATTATGAACTAACTGGTCTACTGCACACAATTCAGAATTGAAAGTATGAGATCAGGCAGCAGAGATGAGATCCACCCAAAAAAAGCAAACACTGTTCAGCACAGCACTGTGTATGTGAGCTGTTCTGTTCTTGTTACATTTAAATTACAATGATTAAAAACAGCACAGGAAAGTTTCAAAGCTGTTTTAAGTCCATGTTCAGCTGTAAACTTTTGGAACAACTATAATGATTTACTCAGTTATGAATATTTCAAAATTACAAACACGACTATGTATGACTTTATGAAAGACAAGCTATGATCAATTTATTTGTATAAACATGTCTCCTTTGGCCTGACCACATACCACAAAACCAAGTTACTTATGTGATTTGATACAGTAGGATACAGACCACATTTTTGTCTAGTTTATTCATTTCAAGAGACTGGATCCAAGGAGTGCTGAAGTGACTTTAAGGCCACAGGTTTTTTGGCAATACAACACACATACAATAAAGTGTCATTCACCTTAATTGTAAATTAGTAAAGCTACGACGACGACAGCACGTCTTATTACTGCTCCATCTGGCTCAGCCCATGTAGTTTATTTCTGGTAACAGAAATTCTGAATTTGCCAAAAATAAATATTGGAATAACATTTAAAAATTTGAAAGAATTATCAGAGAAGCGGGGTTTGAGCGCACAGTATCTGAAGCACAGACTTCTGAATGACTAATTAAGGACCGTGTTCTCTTAACTTTTGAGAAAGGTAAAGAAAAAATTACATTTGAAAACTGGACTGTAGAATATTTGTAATAATCACAGTACTAAAAGTATACCATTTTGTAATCGGTATAAACCATGTTTTTAAAAAAATCTCCACAGATTTTTGACTCAATTATCTAGTTCTTGCCAATCTGAAACTTAAAATGTATGTCAGCAATATTTAAACATCATTATAAATATGATTTCTAAGCCACCTTCTAGATCTTTGAATTTTTAAATTGAATTGCAGTGAACAAAAACAAATTTAACCATAAGTTTGAGGCAGAAATATTTGGGTCCTTTCCATTCCTCTAAATGCACAACAAATTGACTTCAGGGTCAAGTAAGGACTGAGTATATGCTGCAGAACACCACAAAGGAATAAAAGTCACTAGCCTAATATTTTCTAAATGATCCAGCAGAATCTGGGGAATTCGCAGTCTCTTCCTTTTCACACAGTGGGGTTCTGTTGACTATCCAGACCAAGTCATGTTCCAAACACAAGGCAGCAGAATTTTTTTTTATATAAATGTGCAGCCTCCTGATGTATCATATTTTTACTCCATGCCTGCATCTACACTACACCATAATTTTGAAGGAGCATATTTTGAACTTCAACTTCAAAGTAACGAACTTCAAAAATGCCCATCCGCGCGCACGCGCACGCACACACACACACACACACACACACAGAGGACTGAATTTACTTTGAGGTAACGGCCCAGCACTTTGAAAGGAAGTGTCTGCACATACATGGCCTTTATTTCTAAGCAAGAGACCAGGAAATGTTTCAGATGGAGGTCTCATGTCTGACAAGCCCTCCCGGGGCCCACAGCCAGCCGCTCCTTTAAAGGGCTCCTCCCAGCACGCACACCCTGCATGTGCTCTGGGCTGCCAGGCTGCACGCAGCACAGCACACCCTTTGCACATGGCAGAGCCACTGCAGAGACCCTTATGAATCCTCAGTCGTTCCCCAAGGGGGATTTCCCCCAGGCGATGGCCAGCCTGCTAGAAGTGCTGCTGGTGGCCATCCTCCAGCTGCACCACAGGGCCAGCTGCATAGGCCTCCTCCTTCAGGCCTTCTGCGGTGCAGTGGCTGTGCCTCACCCCAGTGATCACTGAGGCTGGGGCTTTCCCACCAGCACCAACTGGTGGGACTGCCTCAGGCTCTGGGACTGGGATGATAACCAGTGGCTGCTCAACTTCAGGATGACCAGAGACACATTTGAGCAGCTTTGCCACTGGCTCGCCCTATCCCTTCAGCACCGGAACAACCAGGATGCAGCCTGCACTCCCCATGAGCAAGAGGGTAGCCATTGCCCTGTGGAAGCTGGCCACCCTGGACAGCCACCACTCTGTCAGACATCAGTTTGGGGTGGGCAAGACCACCATTGGGGCAGTCCTGATCTAGGTAATCCAGGCCGGCCAGAGCCATGCACCCACCCGCTGTCCATGCAGGTCGTCCAGGCAATCAACATTCTTCTCCTCCACCGGGTGGTCTCCATTGAGGACCTAGACTTCGCCCTTGCCAGCTTCGTGGACCTGGGCTTCCAGAACCGTTTCAGTGCACTGGACAGCACATAGATAGCCATCCGGGGCCCAGACCACAGCACTGGCGCTTTTGTGAACAGAAAGGGGTACCACTCTGTGGTCCTCCAGGCCCTTGTCAACACCTGCAACCTGTTCACAGATGTGTGTATGGGATGGTCAGGCATGGCCCATGGTGCTTTGGAACTCATGGCTCGGCCGCCGAATGCAGGGGGGCAAATACCTCCCCTCACAGGAGCTCCTGGTAGAAGACATCACCATGCTCCTCTGCATCATGGTTGATGCTGTGTACCCTCTACACCTGTGGCTCATAAGGCCTTACGCAGGACACATTGGCCTGTCCCAGGACATGTTCAACGCAAGCCTGAACCAGGCCAGGAACACAGCTGAGTAGGCATTCAGGCAGCCGAAGTGGTAATTTAGATGCCTCCTCATGAGACTGGAGGTTAGCCTCCCGAACATGCCCATGGTGGTCGCAGCCTGCTGTGTTCTCCACAATATTGTGGAGAGTAAAGGGGAGCCTTTCACCCAGGGCCAGGCTGCCGAGCCTGCTGACAGGTACTAGCTGCCACCAGGCACAGAGAGACGGGGTGCGTATCAGGGAGGTCCTGTGGGAAGCCTCCACCTAGGGCCCACAGTGACCCTCCCCCAGCCAACTCCCGACCACACCCCCACCTCTCACCACCCCTCACCAGACAATAAGGACGTGGAAGTAGGGGTGGAACTTAAACTTTACTATTATAAATAAAACTTGTGCGTTTATAAACCTCTAAACAACACGAGTGCCTACAACTATGTCCAAAGGAGGAAATATATACAAGAGGATGGGGCAGGGTCACTGGGGAAGGAACCTACTTGGAGGAGGGGGCCAGGGTGGGTGAGGATTCATTCGTCCACTGCGGTGGAAGGCCGGGAGCCGCAGTGGCCACAGAACCCCCCACCATCCCGGGTGTGGGAACCCTGTCAGGGCCGGGTTGGGGCCAGGACAACTGGAAGGTAGGGATGTTGAGGGGGTAGAGAGGCCTCAGGGTCAGTGAGAGCCATGGGGTGAGATGGGGAAGCTGGTGGGGAGGGAGGGGCTTGCTCGCCCTGGATGGCACTGTCCACCAGCCACTGCCTGAGTGCCAGGCAGGCAGCAGACAGCAGCAGGGCCCCAAGGTCGGTGGCCACCCCAGGAGTGGCGGGAGCAGGGCTGTTGCAGGAGGTGCTGCAGGGCAGGCTAGCGAGGGAGTGGGAGGTTGGAAGAGGCGGGCAGCCATAGCCTGGGTCAGGGTTTCCAGGATGTCAGCCACTCGCACCCACACCTTCCGATCTCTCACCAGCTAGTCCCAGAGCACTGCAGTCATCTCCCACAGGATGATAACAGCCACTGGTTATCATCCCCGTCCCAGAGCCTGAGGCAGTCCCACCCGTCGGTGCTGGTGGGAAAGCTCCAGCCTCAGTGATCACTGAGGTGAGGCACAGCCACTCCTGTTGACCATCCTCATCCCCGTCGGCAGCGATGCCCAGCCTGTCGGCGACCACATGGGGACACACAATCAGGTGGGGTGACTAACTCTTGGTCCTGCGTGGGTGCTGGCCAGCCCCAGATGGATCTGGAACAGCTCCTGAACAGCAGACCTGTGAAGACAGAAAGGGATACGCTGACGGCCTGTGAGTCCTGTGTCCTGATTCCAGAGCCCAGGGTCCCCACTCCACTAGCCCCCACCCCACCCCACCCCTCTGCTGTCGGGTGTCCTGGGGGCCTTCTGGGTCTCCAGGTGCAGAGGGGATCCCACATGGTGAGGGCCAGGCCAGGTTCAGTGGCCCCCTCCTTTCCCCAGGCTTGTGGACTGTGCAGGAGCAGACGCCGAGTGTCACGTGGGCTTGTGGCCATCCCCATCTTCAGGATCCCCATCCCCAGGCCCCAGGGGATCCTGAATGCCCTGAACCTACCAGCTGGTACCTCCATGAACTCCAGTTACTCCCAGCTGGAGGTGTGCCAGCACGATGTCCTGAAAGGGAGGGTCCCGTTGCTTGAACCCTCATCCTCACTCCCAGCCTTGGTCTTCTGGTCCCCTGCAAGGGTGCTCGTGGTGCCTGAGAGTGCCGGCTCCTCCTCCATCTCCATGGGGGGCGGGGAAGGAGTCAGGGGGTTGGCAGCAGTGTCCAGGAGGTGACCCAGGAGTTGCACCTCCTTCAGTCCCAGGAGATGGTGAAGCTCTTCATAACAGGGGCACCAGGTCAGCCGTGCCCCCGACTGGCTGGCAGTATCCCAGGCTTGACAGTAGGCCTGCCAGAGCTCCTTCACATTTGTGCACACGTGCTTGCCGATCCTGGTGGGGTGCCCCTGGCTGGTGAAGCCCCTGGCCTGCTGCTCATAGGCGTAAGCATTCCATCACCACGCTCCAGTCTGTAGCAGGACCTCCTCCTGCCCCCACAGTGCAAGGAAGTCCTGGGACTTCCTCCTCTGTCCAGGAGGGGCCCCGTTTGTGCTGACACTGGCTAGGCTTCTGGGACCCCTGGCTGGGCTCACGGGTCAGCTCCGAGAGAGCACAGGGCTCCTGGCCAGCCAACACAGCTGGAGGGGGGTGGCTGTCACCGCAGCGTGATTGTGGAACAGTCATGCAGCAGGGAGTTCACACTTCATGCTCTCAGCTTCCTGCCTGGGGTTGCTGGGTAGCTACATCTTTACACACAACTGGCAGTGACTATAGAGCCCCATCTGGGCTGGCCAGAGCATCTGCGGGTTTGCAACCCGCTGCCATGGCAGACCCACTACTTCAAAGTTATGGGATGCAGAGCGTCTACACACATCCCATTTCAAAGTTACACTTCCAAATAGGGAGCTACTCCTGTCCCGGGAATGGAATAAGGACTTTAAAGTTGGGCCTCCCCTTACTTCCATCGCTATTTTGAAGTAATGTATAATGTGTGTAGATGCTCTGCACTTAAGTTTGAAGCAAGCCCTTAATTTTGAAGTTCGTTGCTAGTGTAGACGCGGCCCTTGATTCCCTTCTCAATCATGACAGAACACAATACAGGGAATGGCTCTTCAGCAGGACCTGCCAATAATACCCTATATTTGGAACTATGTTCCCTTTAGGTGTAATGAGCCTAAATACATACGACTCATTGGGACTATTTCCAGCCATCCACAACTGATAACTCCTTTTGAAAATGTGTAACTCCTGTTTACCCTACGGTAGCAAGTGGTATTTGTTGGGGAATTTTTCAAATTAAGCTAATAGCATGTCAAGCCTTTTTACGCAATGTAGGAAATTTTAAAGCTATATAATTACTTTCATCATCATGTGACTGTAGAAACAACAACAACAAAATCCATCTCTAACAATGAAGTTAGAATCACTTCAGATTTTTAAAATAAGATTTTTTTTAAAACTATCTACTCATAAGAAATCCCAGTAAGGTTGCCTTCAATAGAAATTCCACAACCATCACAATACATAAGCAGAAATCGCTGCTCTTCTGCTCATTCTTCACTGTATATTTGATTATATGTATGCTTTAAAAGGCAAAAATAAAGTGTTTACACTAGCAAAATTTAGTTGCTTTGCTAACCTAAGAGTTATTATTGTTACTCACAGGTTTCTTTCATATTGTTCCTGAAGGAAGTGGAAATATAGCTCGAAGTCTTGAATTAAATTTAGTCAGAAGTGGTCATTTGGATTGTAAGTATGCCATTCTTGATTAAAAATGCTTTTCAGAAACAGGCATTATATCTATTATAGTCACAGTTATTTTATAGTTTACTATTAAATCAGGGTGAGGTGAAGACACTGTTTCAGACCTGATAGACAAGATGACCATCCGGTGAAGCATGAAAGTTTTCAGCTGGTGATTTTTTCCACCATCAATTTTTTTTTTCTTAAAATCTAGAAGAATTCTTGTTACTTAGTAGTTAAGATGTTTTATGATGGTCTAGCAAAGGTATGTACATACGTTTCCATCCTCTAAGCCAGGCAAGTCAAACTTAAAACCTACTGAGGGCCACACAAACAAAAACAGGTAGCTTTTCGGCCCACCAAAGAAAATGTGCTTCTATTTGAAAATCAAAATTATTTATTATTATAGATTATGTTTTAAGGATATTTTATAATATTTTTCAGGTCTTGTTTGACTAATACAATAATTTAATATGTACCATGAATGTTATTGTTTTATAATTTTACTAACAATTCATAACATTTGTTTTATAAAATTGTTATTTGCTCATATATAATAATTTTTAATTTAAATCCAAATTTAAGGTACTCTGTGCCCACAGCAGCTCCCAATCCCAGGGCTGCCGCGGTTCCCCCAGCCCCAGCCAGATACATGGAGCTGGGGCTGCCAGTGGGGCTCTGTATCTCAGCCAGCTCCCAGCCCCTGGGCCAGAAAAAAAAAAAAAAAAAAAAAAAAAAAAAAAAAAAAACCACAATGGGGCTGCATTTGGCCCACGGGCCTCATGTTTGACATGTTTCTTCTAAGCTTATATTCTTTTAAATGGAGCACAAAGCATATAGACAATTTCTGTGACTCACCAGAAAAATGACTGCTAACATAGTGACTACCATGTTAGGGATGTTTGCTAAATACATTACTCAAGTCAGAATTTTTAAAATTTATACACTACTCTGGAATAGGAAACAATTAAGGCATCTAATTTTAAGTTAAGTATGCAATTACAAGTGCCCAATTACTATGTAAAATAACTGCAACTGTACATGAGAACAGAGTACACATTAGTAATTTTTAAAGTAGCTATACCTCATCCTACAAAATAAGAGTAGCCTGCTTATGAACTCTTTTACTACAGAATTTCTGGCATGCTTTTAAGCTAAGTAGTAAAAAGTGGTATCTTTGGTTTGTGTCATGAAAAGACTGACCATCTAAATGCACATCATGTTCCTTCTCATGGGAATAAATTATTTTCTAAAATTAGTTTCTTGCTGAGATGCCTTAAGGAAAATTATACTAGGATGGGGAAGACACAAAGAAATGAAGGCTCAAGTGATCTTCAGTGAGATTCTATTTATCCCTAGAGGAGAAGGGCAACGGTGCTATTCAAGGTGACTTTGGTATGTTTCACTACTGTTTCCATGGGATTGATTCCATCCGAGCAGGGATTAAACACACACTTCTGCAATGTGGGGGAGACTGTTGGGAGATGTAAATGTAATCTCCACATACGAATCGAATATTAAGCAAGAGGAAAATCAAGTATGACAATGGAAAAAGGAGCGGAGGGTAGGGTAAAAAACAAGAGGAAAGACCGTGCCAAAAACAGTGGAGAGTAGCAGTCTGGCAGACAACACTGTATCTAATTGGGCAAGGAATCAGTGAAGCCAATCAGAAAAAAATAACATCTGTATTCCAATGCAAGAAGCCTGAGTTACAAATGGAGGAACTAAAACTATTGGAGCTGGAAGTAAAAGCAGATATTATAGTGGCAATGGAAACATGGTGAAATAGCATTCATCCCTGGAACGCAGATATTAAAGGGTATGTGCTGCTCAGGCAGGTCAGAAATAAACAAAGGTGGTGGAACAACATTGTGTATTTATGACCAGGTAAAGTGTAAAGAAATTGCAAGCTGGAAGGAATGCATACCACAGAGTTGGTTTGTACCAAGATCATTTTTGGGAAGAAAGGCAACAGAGGCTCCACAAGAATAGTTCTTGGGGTCTAATACAGATCCCCAGGAAACAATACGGATATGGACAGAGATTTCTTTAACATATTCAGTTAAACATTACTGGGGATTCAGTGATTATGGTAGACTAAATTTCCTAGGTGCAGAATGGAGGACAATTGTAATTTAGGAGAGGTGGGGGGAACTTTGTTTCAAGACTGAGCTTGACAAATGTATAGGAGATGTTATGACGAGTTTGCCTAAAATATCACATGGCCCATCTGTCACTGCTGTTACCAAATATTTCCAGTGACTGGAGATAGGATACTGAATGGGGAAGGCTTTAAGTTACCACAGTGAATTCTTTGCCCGGAGTCTGGCCGGTGGGTCCTGCCCACAGGCTTAGGATCTAATGAGCTGATATATTTGGGATCAGAAAGGAATTTTGCTCCAGCTCAGGTTGGCGGAGACCTGGGCACTGATGTCTCTCTCCTTCTGCTGCAGTGCTGCTCACCTGCTGGTTTGAACTGGAGTAAAGGGTGGAGTCTCTGTAATGAAGTCTTAACTCAAGATCTGAGGACTGCATTAACAGTCCCAAGTTATAAGGAAATTATGGGAGGGACAGAATGACATTCTGTGGCCTGTACTGTGCAAGAGGTCAGAGTAACTAATCACGATGGACCTTCTGGCCTTAAGGTCTATGGGTCCATAAGGAGATGCAGTCAACTAAGTCACTCCCCTCTTTGTTTTCTTTTGCATATTGCTTGAAATTTATGTCTCCATCTATAAAGCTCTTTTATCCCTCTATCTCTCTGGCATCCAATACTTTCCACACTTGCCACATATAGTGAATAGGACATTGCATTGTGGTAAATGTGGCTCTTGGAGGCTTTAAATGCAGCTCCACCTAACAGCGGCAGGTGGAGAGTGCCGTCCGCCTGCCCTGGGCACGCGCCTCATCATTTGGTGGGAGAAGCATGTGGCAGCAGCAGTGGCCCTGGTGGTGACACGACTTCCCAGAATGAAATTAGAACAGGGAGGCTGGGGGAGCCTGGCTCTTGGGGAGGGCATTCAGTTAAAAGTGGAGGGAGGGGGTGAATATGGAAAGACACAATCGCAAGTGTGGTGATCTTTGAATTCCTAATGGGCACCTCTGATTACAGTGACCATACTTCCCTGTGGGAAATACAGGACGCCTGCTAAATTGCTTGGCGCTAAGCGAGTTCATTGGCAATCCATGAGAACTATGCAGTACAAACACTCAAAATAATGTTAAGTTGACTGAACACCCATTTAAACCATATACAGCATTCTTATAACAAAAACAGGTAAAAATTAAAAATATATACCTACAATTCAGTGTATATATATGTACAATTGAACACATATACCAACAATTGCTCTATAAAAGGGCCTTGTCCTAATATGGTTGTCCTTCAGAGTGTGGGCCGGTAGTGGGCGGGGGGCGTGCAGGAGGCTGGGGTATGTGAGTGAGCTGCTGGAAACTAGGGCTGTGTGTGTGCAGAAGGGCAGGAGTCAGGACAGGAGGCTGGGAGCAGGGAGGAGCCCTGGGATGGGGTTCTGGAACAGTGCAAGCCATTGGATATTTTTGCAGCAGTATAAAAAGAGAATGAAACCTACTGGGCCAGTCCCTCTCCCCCGCCCACCCTCCATTTAATTTCATTGGAGTCAGTGGCTTTACAACTGATAAGTCCTCCTCTTTCAAAGGGAAACAGTATATTACTCCATACCTGATACCTTTCAATATCTCCATGTATTCAATACAGCACAGCAAACCTTCTACTATCCACACACTCTACAGCAAGCCCATAGCCAAACTTTCCAACCTACCACCAGTCTGTATACAACAGACCTACATGCTAATACCTCACGGAGCCCCATGAGAGGTACAGCACTTAAAGGCTTGGAAATCCTCCCGCCTTGCCAGATGCTCCTTCCTGCCATCTGCTACTGAAATTTCCCATCACGTGTTTCACTCTCCCAAACAAGGACTTGACCCTGCCCCCATCTAACCACTAGGCTGCCCCTCTCCCCGCCAGAGATGCCCAGGCCACTTGGTGCCTGTTTGCTTCCCAGTTGCTGCCTGTGGGTCACCCCTTGCAAGAAGTGGGTGTGTCCCACAAAAGCTCAGAACCTAATAATAATTAGTTTTTAAAGAGCTACAGGACTGTTTTTGTCTTTTGTGAAGATACAGACTAACATGGCTACCTCTCTGACATTCTTCTCCTCTTCCTCCTCCCGGGTTAGCTAGCTCCTTCCCTCACGCCCTGGGGCAAGTCCAGATTAAGATAAGGACTGCAGCTTAATGGTTCAAAAACCCTCCCTACACAAATGCTAAAACTTAATGGAAATCACTTATCTGGAAATCCAACTCTAATGGGAAAGTCAAACAAACATACCCAGTAAAGATACATGGCAAAGTTCTTCCAGTTTTCAATTTACCATGCACCAAATAGCAAAGTAACACAGGGTATTTAAAAGCAAAATTATTGATCAATTTCAGATAGCTACAAAAAACTCCAAAAAAAAAAAAAGTGTGTTGTGAAAAGAATTCTTTCCCTTTTAAACCTTAACACCTATGCCAAGTGCAGCAGCCAGACTGCCTGCTCCCCACCCTATTTCTCCCATCACCTCACCTTTTTCCACCTCCTCTCAGAAGGGGTGGGGTGGGGTGCGGGCTGTGGCTCTGGTCTTTGAGGGAAGGCACAGGCAGAAAGAATGGAGCAGGGCAGGGGAAGTTAGCCTTCCAAAGCGGGGGGTGGAGTTCCACCTGCCACACCTGTCTGTGCAATTTAAAGGTGCCTGAGGCTTCCAAGCCATTTTAAATTGCCTGGGGTCCTGAGCACTAACCCCCTTTGCCCCATCTGTCAGTGGGCTGGGCTGAGCCCCTCCCCCCCACACTCCAAACCCCTGGGCCCCAGCCTGGAGCTCCCTCCTGCTGCACCCCAAACCCTTCATCCAGGTGCTAACTCAGAGCATGCACTCCTAGCTGGAGCACCCTCACCCCATCTCACACCCCAGCCTTCTGGACCAGCCCGGAGCAAACCCCCCCATGTTCTGAACCCATGTTTTTTGTGCTCACTCCACATCCTAGGAGGCCCCACAAAATCTAACAGCCCTGGTCTCCAGGAGAGTTAATCCAGCCCTATCGGCCCCCCACTCCATGACTCATCTTCCTTGTCTCCTTGCTCTCTCTGCTCCCTTCTGAGCCCTCTCCCCCACCCTTTCTGGGACTCCTCCATACCCAGGATCCCTCAGAAAACCCCTGGCCTGGGCGCAGCTGTCCTTTGCTCCAGAGATTTGCCTGTTTGCTGCTGCCTGTGGGCTACCAAATGAAGTGCAAATCCCTATCAGCCAGCGCCCCTTCCCCCCACATGGCTGCCCCCATTTCCCCACCATAGGGCCCTGCCCACCCAATCCCAATCCTATTACCTGCCGCCAGTGGGGGAGGGGTGGAAGGGAAGGGGTAGGGGAAGAACTTCTGAGAGACAGCCTCCTCTGTCCTTCTCCCCGGACATCTGTGGGGATGCTGCTGGTAACTGCGTATTTAAAACAAACCTGCTTAAGAGCCTACAGACCTCCTGCAGACCGCTCTTTGAACAGACAGTCCCTGCTGCTTCAGGTGCTGTCTCTTTAAAATTCAGGTCCCTGCATTGCAGCATACTGGACAATTAGCCTGTTTTTTTTTTTGTTAAAAAAAAAAGTCCAGATGTTCTCCAGGGAGCTAAAAAAGGGACAGTCCCAGCTAAACCTGTACAGATGGTCACCCCATCTCTGACCTACCTATTTGTTGGTGACAATAAAAGGAGAACTAAGCAGACTGTCAATAATTTCTGCAATTCACGCCCACAAAGCCGTACTAGTTAGCTGCAAGTAAAACACTGCAGCTGCATGTTCTTAACCAAGTGCCCTTAAATCACAGGCTGTCAAACTTTTGCCAACCTTTACTAAGTCTGGCAACACCTCCTGGGTGGTCACCAAGACCATACAATATCTCCCACCCCCCAGACAGGCCAGAACACAGCAGCTTTTGAACAGAACGCAGACAATAACTGAGGAGAGGCAGAGAAAGCGAATATTGTATCCAAATGAAACTGCAGGGAGAAAGGTAGGGTGTTGCTGTTCAGACTGGTCATATGGCCAGGATGCTGGAGTTGGTATCCCTTTCATGACAAAAAAAAAAAAGTGCCATGGCACCTCTCATTACCATAAACCATCCATATAATAAAAGGGTGAAACACGTACAAACTATAAATACCCCTCCCCCACCACATAGGGCATGTGGTGGCAGGGGTCCCCACCTGAGCCAGCCTCTTCCAGACGCCACTTGATTAAGCTAACTTGACCTCATCCCCAAAATCCAAAGGAAGTGGGTAGGAGAGGATCTTAAAAGAGAAACGAGCCCTTTTCTCCATGCCAGCCAGCCTGGTCACTCCCCTGGCTCTACATCTGGCTTGTTACCAAGCAAGATGATATCTGGCTACTTAAATTGGAAAATCTTTTCTGTTCTACAGCCTAAGTAGATGATCACAGCCAGTTTCAAAACACATCTGGACATCTAATAAATCCTATTAATTGCAATTGACTTTTCCTCTCACCATTTTTTTTTCATGATAACACTCATGTAATAAGGTTTCAAAGGCATGATGAAGTGTGGCAAGTTGCTTTCACAGAGATATGGAATTTACAATGATCAAATATAAACTGTCATCCATCTGGAAACAGGCCAGACCTGACTAGCTCAGCGAGTGTCTCGGTTCCTTCCATTTAACAAGATGTGCTTGAAGGCTTTTACTCCTTTGTATGATACACAAGACAGTACAGGTCTGATCAATTCCCACTGCAGGGGATGGAAGAGGGGAAGGGATCTACATGCACCACTGGGCTAACCACACTCTGCAATCCCCTCACACCCACATTGCCCCACTGAAAGGGGCCATAACAGAGCTCACTTTAGGACACTGTAGGGATTATCTAACACGAATACTTCACGCTGGTCACTATTCAGTAATTTGGTGCTTCCCAAGGGTTGGATTCCCTAAGAACACTACTAGATCAAAGATCTTCCTCCTGACCTCATTACGAATTCATATTTAATGGCAATATAAGCTACAATATAGTTCATCCTTCAGAGCATATAACCACATAAAAGTAGAGTTGGGTGTGGCCCTCCTCCCCACTGAAATTTACAGACATTAGTGCAGTTCTGAATTTTTATAGCAAAGAGTTGAAGTTTTGACATAATGACTCAATTCACCTGCACCAGGGATGTCCAACAGGTGGTCCCTGGGCCAGAACCCAGCCTGCGGAGCCTCTTTATGCAGCCCACGGGGCCAGCTGCTGGGGCATGGCACTGCCACCAGCCCCGAGGGCAGAGTCCCAGTTGGGATGCAGAGCCAGCAGCAGAGCCCCAGCAGCCAGAGCATCAAGCTGGCACCAGCCCTGGGGGGCAGAGCCCCAGCTGGGGCACAGGGCCGGTGGCAGAACAGTTTGAAGCTGCAAGCGGGGTTTAAGCCTGGGAGTAGGAGGGGGACAGTTTGGGACTGTGGGGAATGTAAGGCTGGGGGCAGCTGGGGCTGCGCGGGGAGGGGCGGTCTAAGCTGTGGAGCAGGGGTTGGGGCTGAGAGGGATTAAGCCTGGGGATGGGGCGGGTTTCGGGCTATTTTGCGTTCAGACCTCCGGAACACTTAGAAAATTGCCACATGGTGCCCAATCAAAAATGGTTGGGCATCTCTGACCTAGACAGTGGGCTACAATTAAATTCTGCTTTCTTAAAACAAGGCCTCCACTGCTCTATTTGCAACATTCACACAAAATTAGTTTGGCAATGATCTGAAGCCCAATGAAATTCCTTTGACTTCCTTGGGTTTTCGATCAAGCTCACAATATACAGCTGTAATGTAAGGAATATGTAATTAGAATGGTGATAAAATTATCACAAGATGTCACAAAACTAGAGTAACTTGGTCAGAAAATGAGGAGAATTATATGAACAAAACTGACTGTTTCCAGGAATGGAAACTTTGTGTTAATTGAGGTGGTTCTTCAATGCAACAGTAGCCAGAGAGAGGTCCTTAAAACTGACTTTACAAAGAGCAAAGGCAAACATTCTAAAAGAATCCTTATTTTCCATGAAAGTGACTTTTAGGATCTAATTAAATAGATACAATAGTGGAAATTCACACACAAATCAGACAACATCAATGACAAGGAAACAGAGTTAACTTTACATCATGGAGCTAAACTAAATGGAGTATTTAAAGGCAAGGCAGACGTAGTACTAAAGATTTTAAAAAGCAGAACACTATTAATAGATAAGAAAGCAAATAATACCAAATAGTGTAATATAGTGCTTCAGAGATGTATATAAATGGATTGAAATATGTGCAATTCAATAAGCATCCAAGCATTTGAGGGGCAAAGGATGGAATTATGTCTATTCTTGTACTTATGCCATAGCCCTTGACAACACTGACATAAACCCATTATCCCAAGGCTTAAAAACTATACCCATAACAGACCCCTTTATATACACTAACAGGCAAAGAAGGTGAAAAGAGAAAACAAAGAACTAGAGATCTACTACACTGATCTCTTTTTGGCAAGATAAAAATATTGTATCTGGATAACGAGTCTGGCATTTTATACACAAAGCAAATGAAAGGTCACATGAAGAACTGGGGGAAATTTTCTTCACATACAAAATACTTTAAATATTAGAGGAAAAATAATACACAAAGCCTGTGATAAAAATTGTGTTGCCTGTATTTAACTTTTGGTGAATGCAACATTAAACAAGCACAGCATTTGTTGGCCTCAAATTACCTTAGTTGCAAAATTTCAAAGTTAATGGGTAACCACAATTTAAATAGCTTTTGGTTTGAGTTTCATATTCCATTGTTTGTAATAAACTCTTCCAGGCAAAGCCTTAGAAGGTGGTCTACAAAGGGCATCGAATTTACCATGATTTTTTGTGGTCTGTACAAAATGGGTATTTTGACACAGCTCCTTTCTTGCTGTCAGTACAAATCAATTACTTTTTATTTATTTAAGCAATTTCTTAGTCTGATTAATAAAATGTATCTTGAATGTAATCCACTACCTCTTCCAGTCAGGTCTGCTATATCAAACAACACTTAAAAGGACAAAACATAAAAACAACAAAATCCCACAAAAAAAAAAATCCATCACCCTGTCTTTAAAGCTCCCTCTCAGGTAACAGTTTCAAGGATGGGTAATATATGGTCCTAGAAAACGGGATTTTGGACCCTTTAAACCATAGTGTTTACTAGCTCTGAACCATTTTTTCCCCAAAGGCATTTTTTACTTATTCTTTTCTCGGTACTGAAATGTCTATAAAACTAAGCAACTAGTATTTTCCAACTCTTCATAACACAAAGTGAGCTTTAATTAAAAATATTTTTCTCCTCATAACTGTTCCCCTCTTTTTTCACTTTACTTTTTTACTGCATGTTTTGAGTAAGAGTGCCCATGAAATGCTTTAAGTCAGTGCTAAATATAATACTCACAGTTACTTATAACTCCGCCAAGTGGATCACCTTTGAAATCAAACTCAATATCCATATACTTTCCCTGAGGAAACAATGAATTTTAAGAATGTTACTATTCCATTTCAGACCTTTTAAAAGTTCCTTCGTTATTTTACTGTACCTACAGAGAAATTCTGTTGCTTCTTTATGATTTGTGTATTTATGTCCTAAATAATACTAAATAAATCTAAGCAATAGATTTCAAAATAATTTTATTGTCCCATCTGGGGATTTTTATGGTATTCAATAGAGGATGCAGTGTTCTAACACAGGTAAATTGACTTTAAGGTTGAGAAATAATTGTGATTGTTTTTAAGAGCCAAGATTGCTAGGCAGTCTTGGTCGCAGTGACATTCCAACCTCCAAAGAAATTCTAAACAGAGTTTAGGAAACTGAGTGTGAACTGCAGTACTGTAGTCAGTGAATATTGGTTTATTTGGTGATGAGCTTTCGTAGGACAGATCAATCTCATTTCCAATACAGAGACTGACATTTATAAGTACAGAGGACCAACTGAAACTACACCATCTACTTAAAGAACTCCCTGACTCTACTCCAGACCAAATTCACTCAGACACATCATCTGAGCCCCGACCAGGGTTATTCTATCTACTATTTACCCAGAATGCCCTATCATTTCAGGTACTGGCATCCGTACTACAGGACTGTTCGGCTATGTAGACTCCCTCCTCAAACCCTACGTCACCAGCACTCCTAGCTATCTCTGAGAAACCACTGACTTCCTGAGGAATTACAAAACATTGGAAACACTCATGACAATTCCATCCTTGCCACCATGGATGTGGAGTCTCTCTATACCAATATTGCACATGAAGATGGACTACTAGCTGTCTGGAATACCACCCCTAACGTTACCACAGCAAAATCTGGTGGTTGACATATGTAACTTTGTTCTCACCCACAATTACCACCAATTTGGAAACAAATTATACCTCCAGATTAGCGGCACTGCTATGGGCACTCGCATGGCCCCACAGCATGCTTACATTTTCATGGCTGACTTCGAACGAGTCCTTCACTCTCTTCCCATTACCCGTTCTTTACTTATACTACATCGATGACATCTTTATCATTTGGACACACGGTAAGGAGACTCTGGAAGAATTCCACAGAGATTTTAACAACCTGTATGCTACCATCAATCTCAGCCCTGACTATTCCACACAAGAAATACATTTCCTGAATACCATAATACGAATCACTGATGGCCACAGACACCACTCTCTACTGGAAACCCACTGCCTGCTGCACTTACCTACATGCTTCCATCCAGCACACACCACACAATCCATCGTTTATAGTCAAGCCCTTAGATGCAAGCGCATCTGCTTGGATTCTACTAACAGAGACCAAAAACTACAAGACCTCTACCAAGCATTCATAAAACAATTACCACCAGGAGAAGTAAAAAAACCAAATTGACAGGGCCAGACAAATACCCAGAAACCAGCTACTTCAAGATAGGCCCCAGAAGAGCAACAACAGAACACCACTTCTCATCACCTAAAGCCCCCAGCTCAAAGCCCCACAACCTATTCTGGATCATGATGCTACACTTCAGAAGGCCCTAGGCAACAGGCCTGTCCTTTCCTATAGACAACCTCCTAACCTAAGAAAGTCTCACCAGCAGTCACCCGGGGAACTTTTCCTTCCAACAAAACCTGCTGCCAACGCTGCCCGCATATTTATTCTGGGTATACCATCACTGCACCTAACCATGTTAGTTACAAGATCAAAGACACATTCCCACGCACTTCCAGCAACATTACATATGCCATTATGTGCCAACAATGCCCTGCCACTACGTACATTGGGCAGACTGGGCAAAACCTTCTCTATAGAATAAATGGACACAGAGCAGACATCAAGAAACTCAATACACATAAGCCGGTTAGTGAACACTTCAATGGAGTGGACTCTTCTGTTAAAAGACCTGAAAATGTGTGTTCCAGAGCAAGTATCAGAGAGGTAGCCGTGTTAGTCTATAGCTTTGAGAACAAGAAGTAGTCTTGTGGCACCTTATAGGCTAACAGATGTTTTGGAGCACAAGCTTTCATGGGCAAAGACCTGCTTCGTCATATGCAAAAGAGCAAAAGATTTACAAACAGATTAGAACAAGCAATTTGTGAATTGGAATTCATACTCAAATTCGACACATTAACACGGTATGAACAGAGACGTCAATTACCTCATGCATTACAAGGACTGCTTCCCTTCCTTTGATGCTCTGAATTATCTCAGGGCAGGACAATTAACATTCCCCTGCCCTTCATCCCCCTCCTTCAGCCCTATGTATTTGATCTGTCAGTTTTTATTGCAATGTTTTTTTCGGTCCTCTGTACTTATGTCAGTCTGTACTGGAAATGAGCTTGATCTGATTAAGTGGGTCTGTCCCACGAAAGCTCATCACCAAATAAATCATTTTGTTAGTCTTCAAAGTGCTACACTTCCATTGGTTTGTTTTGTTGGAGTACAGACTAACACAGCTACCTCTGTGAATATTGGTGGCATGACAAAAAGTACCTCCTTTGCTCTAATATAATCCTCTCTCAAATGGGACATTAACACAGAGCACGTGCCTTTTAGTTTTCTCCATCAGCATAGACACTGGGCAGACAGATTCCAACACTTTGGTGCACCCTGCAGCTCACACCTGTGAATCTGTAGACGTACCCTAAGGAAACAACACTTGCTGCCTTTTAGATGTTATCAGACCTAGTAGGTTGGGGAATTCTGAAACCTGTTTTTGGCTGGAGCACGGATCAGAGCACTCAAAGGATATGACATTCATTTGGGATTACGGAGGGGCAGGACAGGCAGCAGTTGCTGGTGTGTTAAATGGAACTCGGTTAATAAAGCTACAGCCTTTTCCCACTACACTGTCTGCCTCATCACTCAGATGCTTGGGGTGAAGTTTTGAGCAGCCTATTGGCACAGACTTGACTCAACTTTCAGCAATACAACTGCACCCCTCTGTTTGACTTCACTACAACACAGAAGATCATTTATTTCATTCTGTGTGTTGTTTTAATTATGGGACAGGTGTTCAATTTAGGAACAGTTACTTTCACCAGCAACAGCAAGTAATGGAGCCTTATTGTTTATGAAGTCAACAACAGCAAAGCTCCCGAGCAAAACACAGTTCAAGGAGGATGCATTTTGGCAATAATTCAAACAAACCCCACATTCACTCCCATGTCATGGATTATTCTGTTTGCTTACTTAATGAAGACAGTGAATTGAACAAGAAGGTCTTGTGTTTAAACATTTCCACTTATTTCACTTAGGGTGACTTTTTCCATCACAGAGCAACAGAAAATTGAGTGTCACATTACATTCCTTAAGCACTGCCTTAAGGATGCATTCTAAGTTGCTGGGTAAATATGTCAAGTTAAACAGTAACAAGTAATTTTTTTCATAATGTTGGCAGCCACATCACAGACAACATAAGAAAGGCCTTTTATTTTCTGGTTTGAAAAATTAATGTAGAGCTGATAAACTCAGGATTTTCTAAAAATTCTATCTGGTTTTTAAAATAACTTTAAAAAAAAAAAAATCAAAGAATTACCACAAGTACAATTTTCCAGTTACTGGTCCAGCAGTACATAACCCAGAAAGTTTATGCTAGCTCTGGATTTAAAAGCAAGTTCTAGAGAGAGAGAAAACACAGCTGGCTGAACTCTCTTCCCCTTCCTATTTCTGATCTCCCAAGCTCAACCTTCTACACTAACCTCTCCTCAGTGTTTCTTCTCCTCCTCCAGCTACCTGGTTTCCTTCACTCCTATTCCTTGTTTTGTTCTCCCCATCACCTTTCAGGCACCTTCCCTTCCCTACCCCAAATACTCCAATATCCCCTAAACCAACATCCCTTCCCTCCATTTTTTTTCCAATCCACGTGTTGACTAAATTTTGTTATGCAGAGATGTGCAGCACCAGTAGAAAAACATGCTTTTGGGTGTGGGCGGCTCTGGGCACTCTGCTAATAAGCTGGGCAGACTGTGACTCTCTCCCAGTCAGCTGCCAAGTGCTCATCTGAATGGGAACACTGCCATAAACCATGGACTTTGCCTCATGTCTGGGAGCATCTTGCGACACTGCAGAACCTACAGTGCCTAAGATCAAAACACACTGCTTTGTTCAATGCAGAGAAAAACAAGCAGGGTCAATCAGACGAGCAGTCAGAGCAGACTCCACTTCCAGTTACTAGGCAGGAGTTTAGGAGACCTTTCCCCTGTTAAAAGTAGCTCATCATTTAAAGCAGAAAAGATATTCTAATGCAGTGATTCCCAACCGTTTCACTAGCGCAGACCCCCATCACCATCCCTGAAAACCATTCATGGGCCCCCATCAAAGCAATTCTAGTTTCCATGATAGTTTTAATTTAGCCTTGATGTTTTTTTCATGGACTCCCTGCAATATCCTCGCAGACCCCAGTTGGGAACCACCGTTCTAATGCATTTCAACCCGTAGTCAAACTCCGCCCATGGAATTGTGTGATACTTTCAGGAGGCACCCAGAGCACAAGTCCAGTGGCGTTATGTCTACCCTGGGTCTTGGCTTAACTCATGGTTATCAGATCCATCCCATGAGGTTCTAGGACCCTGGACCCAGGCCCTGAGTTTGCATAATTATATGTGCAGATAGAAGGGGAATTAAGCCTGATTTTTGAACCCTGGTCTTATACTGCTTAGAGACATACTCTTTCGGTGGCTTTCTACGTTGAGCTCTAAGAGAAAGCTGGGGATAAGTATGGACTTTTTTGCGTCTCCAAACATGTAGTTCCAGTGTATTAGTAGTAAGTACGTTTATTGCCTATTACCAGATTCTATACAGTTTCACATTTGGTTCTAGGCTGAAATATTTTGATAAAATGGTACTGACTTGCAGAATACAACTCCACTAACAGAAAACCAGAACAGCCAACATAAAGACTGTAGCAAAACTGAAGAGCAAACACGTAGAGGCTTCATGCCAGCAAAATGAATCTGAATTAAACATGCAGAGAAAATATAAGAGGGGAAATGATATCATCCAGTGATTATCTTGCTAAATAGAACAACGCTCCTTGTTACATGGCTGTTTAGGTAGCCAACTGTGTCAGGAATAGCACCAAATCTAGCTGAGCTATAATTATGTTTTCATCCAGCCAGATAACTGGGAACTCTCAAGTTTAGCTTCCACTTGCATATTTTGGTTTCAGTCTAATTTTATGTTAAAATCAGAAAGCAACAAAATTTTATACCAGGAAACTAAATGCATTTCTAGAACAAGGGTCACAACTAGGCAGAATAGAGAGGCGAAAGGGCCTGCTGGATGAAATGAAACATTTTCAAATACTTTACACCACAGACTTTCCAAGTGTTGTGTCTGGTTTCATAAACAGTGTTTTAACATAAAATGTTTTCTCTAAAATGAAACAATCATTAATTTATTACAATATAAACTTTTTACACACAGTAAACTCTTTCACATCTGGCATTCGATTATCCAGAACTCTCAAATAACTGGCATTTTAGCTATAAGTCTATTTTAGTGATGTTTTCCATAGATACAGGATAGGGAAAGTAAATATAAATAAATACAGAAAATACAGTATAAGTTTACCGTGCACAATACTACTGTTGTTGGTAAATAAAGTGCTCTGCATACATTTTTTTTTTTTCTCAACATCTAATCTTGTTTTTCTTTCATGCTATGCATTGCTAGGTAAACCACTCTATTATCCAGAATATTTGAATATGTGGCAACTTCCCAGTACCGGGGCTGTAAGATATGAAAGCGTTTATTGTACAATGAAAGAAAAGAAAAAAGAACCCCAGCACACGCTTCTCTTGTTCAAATGTCAGGAAAACTTACCAAAACTTGTTAAGTACTATAATGAGAGTAACTACACCTTGGGGGGAAAAACAGGTCTGACCCAACAGAAAGCATCTCATTTTCTCAGCTGCTCAAAGCTGTAGATGAGATCTGTGGTAAAGTATTCAGCAGAAATGTTGGTTTTTTAATACTCTGTGTATTTAAACAGTTTCAGAGGTAGAGGCACAGGTGGAGGAAAGTCTCTTATGCAAGTGAACCCTCTGCTTTTATTCCATGCCACTAACCAAGCAAAGTTAGCCCAGCCCTAGGACGAAATGACTCTCCTGCATTCATGCAAGTAACTAGGAAGCTTGATAGCCATCTGCCACATGATAGGTTGAGTTTACAAATGCCTACAATGGTGGGATGAGGCCAACTCTCCCAGCAGGGAGGGAAAAAAAAAAAGGGGGGGGTGATATTTTTGGAGGTCTGGTTTATTTACACAGCAGCTACAGGGCTGCTTTCTAGTAGAGGCAGACAGACTGGCAGCAACTCTGCTTAAGCTAGTGTGTTATTTTTAACAATGTGACTGTGGTGACACAGCCAGCCAGCCATTCAGGCTAGCTGCCCAGGTATGTACCCAAGCACCAGGTGGGATTTTAAGTGACCCTCTTACTCCTGGCACATAGCTTGACCCTAAATGGAAGCTAGGCAGTGCCACATGGGTTGCTCACTTGCCATAAATGTCTTAGGCTATGTCTACACTATGAAATAAAGTCAAATTTATTGAAGTCGACTTTTTTACCGCTAGATTTTATAAAGTTGAAGTTGAGTGTCCACATCTGCTCACAAAGGCGAGTTAGTGACACCCCACTAAACTGCCTCGGTACAACTGCTACAGCAGTGCATCATGGACACCTAACCCACAGTTCCCTTCAGCCTCGTTGCCTTTGGGGTGTTTTTGCCAGTGAATTATCAGAAAAAATATGCCCTGCAAGTGTTTGTGGTTATGTGATGTCACCTTCCCAGAGGGCACTGCCCTTATTCCCCCTGCCATTGAAAACAAATGGACATTTTTCAGAACTCTCTTCCCTGCTGACAGAAATTTTTTGAGTCGTCTGCATTACAGAAAGAGGCAGCGTTTACAAAAGACTTTAAATTGGCATTAAATGCAGGGGAAGAGAGAGGCTGAAAGAGCCAGGTTTGAAGGAGGGAGAGGGAGAGAGAAATTTGTGAGTCATCACTTCATAGATGTAAGAACACTCTAGGGAAAGACCTTTTTTTATGAATAATATGAAGATACAATGACGAAAGGAAAGACGCAATATGGAATCCCAGAGAGCATTGGTGTCTAGTGGTTAGCAAGCTGGAAGGAGCCATTACTGCATTAGAAGTACTCGTGGCTCAAGAAGAGAAGGAAAAGTTAAGGAAGCATTAGAAGATAGAAAAGTTGAGGAGAGATAAACCCTTGATACTGTCTGTTGGCCCTACTAAAGAATTAAGGGATTCCCTTGCTTCTGGTAAAGAAGCCCCAGCTCAACGGCCTGTATATGAGAGGGAAGGGGGAGAGAGAGCCCACAAGCGCCAATCCTTCATAAGAAAATGTCCCCTGAGCCACATGCTTTGGGAAAGAAGTGAGGCCTGACAGGGAGAGCACAGGAAACTGGTCGTTAGCCAAAGAACCTCTTGGGTTGGGTTTACTTTACTTTTTAAAAAGGGACAGAATGAAGCAGAGTTCCAGCAGGGAGTGCTTAAAAATACAACCACTGCGTGGCACGGGGGGAGGGAGAGCAGCCCTGTAGAACGCTAAGTGCAGAACACAAATTTCTCGGGCACTCCTGATAAATCCTGTGCAGGGAAAAAGCCCTCTCAAGCACTGAAACCTTGTGCAAGACCAGGCACGCCACTGTCTGCGAGCATGGTCCACGCAGCCCGGCAACTATGTGGCAGAGGGATGGGGGCTAGCCCAGCAGCCGCACAGCAGCTTGGGAGGGGCAGCCCCATAAAATGTACATTGTTAAATGCTGTAGGGAAGGTCTTCTTTTCAGCTTAGCATGGTAACCGTGGTATTTGTTGCTAGCCCTGCGAGAGAACGACAATGGTAAGCCCTCTCAAGCACTGAAGCTCTGCGCAGGACAGGACATGGTGCTATCTGCAAGCATGGTCTGCACTGCCCAGCAGCCATGCGGTGGTGAGGGGTGGGGGCTAGCCAAGTAGGACGGGGACTAGCTTGCCAGCCACCTGGAGGGGTCAGGGGGCAGTCCTGTAAATTGCAAAGGGCAGAAAACAAGGCAGTCCCGCTAAATCCTGTGCAGGGAAGAAGCCCTCTTAAGCACCGAACCCCCGCACAGCACAGGACATGACACTGTCTGCAGGCATGGTCCACACAAACCAGCAGGCATGTGGTGGTGGAGGGGGCACCTGGATTTTCACCCAGTGGTGCTGAGTTTCCCTGGTGTTTACTAAGCACAGATTCAGCCACCCACACACAAATTTGATCCTGGATCTCCTGACACTGGGTTTTTTTGCAACCCTGAGAAATCCTGGCTAGATGCAATCGCCCCTGAGGTCTGCTAGCCATGTTGGTCAGAAAGAAAATGAGTTCAAATTGCCAGGCTTCCTGGTCCCATATCCTGGACTCCTGGAGAGCAGAGGAGGTGAAAGCAACCAGAACGAACACATTTGGGCCATTGTGGGATACCTCTGGAGACCAATAAAATCAATTTAAAGTTACACTGTTTCCACACTAGCATTAATTCGAGCTTTTAAATTTGAACTTGGCGTTACCCCGTCTGGGAGGGGTGGCACAAAAAAGTCGACTTCAGTGCCCCTGAAAATGGACCTCTATTTGCAGTGAAGGCAGTCACATTGTAAAGTCAAGCTAATTGCCTTAAAATCGACTTTATTTTCTAGCATAGACAAAGCCTTAGAAATTCTGGGACGTGACGGATGGATTCATTTCCTGTTCAGCATAGGGATTAACGTCCACAGCTACAAAGATCTGCATTCTGGAGAACCAGCTGGTGCTAGACTAAATTTTAAAAGCTTGCTGTGAGTCCGTGAGGGCAGAATGTACCTTGCTTAGAGGAAATGCTGTGTGGTCTACCCATTAAGGAGGCATGGCAAAATATGGTATGGAACAAGCTGGCACTGCCCACTTAAATGTCTTTTTAATACAGACCTTAAAAACCACACTGCAGATGAGCAGTAATGCCCATTAGAACCACCATGTGAGACATGCGTGATACAGCCCAGACTCCTGTAACTCTATAAAAAGCTACCAAACCCTAACCTTTCATCGGAATTGCTTCCTTTACACGGTATGTATGGTATTTTGTGCCTGGTACACATACTTACAAATCTGGAAGAGTTGTCATTCCTTACAGTTTTGGCATTTCCAAAAGCTGGTAGGAAAGAAGAAGAAGAAAAGAATTAGTGAAACAGGGTAATACATTCATAGACAATAGTCCCTTGGGATATGCGAAATTCGGGTAAGTCGGCGGGGGGGAGGGTGCTTCAGCAGTGGGTTGGGGCCAAGGGGTTTAGCCTGGGGGGTGTGGGTGTTGGAGCAGGGTCCGCACGAGAGTGGTGAGCAGGTGGCGGGAGTCCGAGCCCTTGTGTGCTGCGCCGGGGGCTGGGAGCCCAAGGCCATGCAAGGCTGTAGTGTGCCAGGGACTGGGAGCCCCATGCGCAAGCCCCATGTCGCCACGAGGAGATGGGGAGGGCAAGGGGGTTTTAGCTCCAACTGCCTGCAGCAGCAGGCAGCTAGGCAGAAAAAAAAAAAACCTTCTCCCTACTTTCCAGAGCAGTGATGCTGTCAGCTTGACAGCAGCACCGCTCTAGGAAGAGAGGTTTAGCCTATCTGGTTGCCCACAGCGGCAGGAAACTAAGTAACTAAAAGCCTTCTCCCTACCTTCCCAGAGCAGCGCCTAATGCACCTCTGGGAAGGCATGGGGAAGGGGCTCTTAGCCTGCCTACCAGCCTGCAGCTGCAGGAAGCTAGGCAGGCTGGCAGCCACTCTCTTCAAGTTGTGTGAAATTCACTTTAAACTCGCATTAAAGCGAGTTTCACACAACCTGACAACGCGTAAAGTGAGGGTTCACTGTAGTCAAAAACAAGTCACAGCTATACGCTATGCAAAACCACACGGATACCTTATGACAAACAAAGCATTATTGTGCATTTGAGACATCATTATCAGTTGCTGAAGATGAGCTTATGATCTGACACATGAAGATTGAGAACATGAGTATGAACTCATAAACAAGAAAGATTTGGTGCTAAGAAAAAAAGAAACCTTCCCTATGCCCTGCTCCAGCAAATAAGAAAGTGAAATTAAGTAGAAGCAGAATTGGATATTGACCGTATGTATAAGAGCCTCATGGTGTTTCAGATCTTCTAGGAAGATTTTACTGCCAAGAAAGGCACAAATTCTGCAAATTGGAAAGGTAACTGCTTTCTCTTTTGGAGAAGTTCAGTGACAAAACATTAGTTTGTTAGCTACCAAAACCAAAGGTTAAATTCCTGGAAGCAAGCGCCATTAGGCCAGAAAATGGACATACACAAATATGGAATGAGACAAAGCCTTGCCTACATGAGAAAGTTGCACTGGCTTAGTTTAAAGGTGAGATTTGAAGATAGTTCAGTTAATACACCATCAATACTTATTTTGGTTGAAGAGTAGCTTAGTTTAAATTAGCTCCTACTTGACAAACTAAATTGAAATAAACTAGGTCAAACAAAATCAGAGTGTCCAATCAGTGTGTTTGCATTGATTAAAGTCACATCTTAGTATATATCAGTAAAATCGGTGCAACTTCTCTGGTTACAGCAGCATTAGAAGTGAACCTCCACACTGATTTAGGCCGGATCTGTGCTTAAAAATTAGGTTACTGGGCTCAGGGGTATGAAAAACCACACCCCAAATGCCACAGCAGCGCTGACCTAATTCCAGTGCAGACTTCGCTAGGCTGAGGTGGGGATGAATCTATCAACGCAGTTACATTGCTCAGAGAGGCTGAGTTCCTACCACAGGAAAACCCTTCCCCTATTGCTGTAGGAAGCATCTACACAACAGTGCTACAGCAGCATAGCGGTGCCATTGTAGCACCATCAGCACAGGTATAGCCCTCGCCCAGTGGTCTCCAACCAAAACAGGGAGAAGAGCCAGTTTTTCAAATTCAGTTACAAAATCAGTTATTTCAAGAGCCACAATGCACGTGCATATGAGAGACAGTCCTTAACAAATAACGCCAAACCATGCTTTTTAATTACCCCGATTTTAAGAGCAGTGCATACACACAGTAATTTGTACCAGTTAGAAAGTTAAGATACCCCCATCTCCAGACTTTACCCACCTCAGCCCTATCTGCCCCCTATCCCCAGTTTTCACCCCCATCCCACACACCCCACTCCACCCCCAAGGCTTAACCCCCCTGAGTCCCAACCTCCCTTCCCCCACCCCCATGCTTAATACCCCTGAGCCCCAAACTCCCACAGGCTTAACTTGCCTCAGCGCACATACTTCTGCAGTGGCTCTGACCACCGCTTCCCCCCGCTGCTGCCGCCTCCTTCTTGGCACACTTGTGCAGCTCCAGCAGAAGCAGGCTTGGCTGCCCTTCTCCCAGCTCTCCTGGCAGCTTAGACTTCCGCCCATGTGGGGTGGCTTCCCTGCCCAGCCAGCTTTCTCTTCCAGGCTCCCTGGCGCAGCTGACTGCTGAGCGGCTCCAGCTGCTGCCACTTAAACAAAAGAACTAAATTCAGTTGGCTCAACAGTAAGCAACTGAATGTAGCTTTTGTATTTAAGTGGAGGCACCCACAGCTGCAAGAGGAATCAGCAGCGGTGGCGCTCAGAGCTGCAAGTGGCTCCTTAAAGAGCCACATTCATCTCCAGAGCCGCAGGTTGTTGACCCCTGCCCTAGCCTGACCTAAGCCTATTTTGCAGGGAGAGGAATAGAGAATTAGTCTTGGATTTGAAAATTGGCTTAGTTTGAAGTTTTCTAACAACAAGAGCCAGTGAAGGAAAAAAAAAAAGTTCCTAATATTAGGTTCAACATGGTTTTGAACTACACCCAGCAGCTGCCAGCTTACAACGTGCATGCATTGTGCCACATGAACACCAAATAAACTGTGGGGCAAGTTAGAGAATTTATTTCATACTGTACGGATGTTTATCAAATGGAGTACATCCCTCACTATGGCTGTGTCTACATTACAGAGTTTTGTCAACAGAAGATACTGTCGGGGCTTATTTCCTGACTGAACTTCTGTCAGCAGAACACATCTACACCTCATAGAGGCTCCCACTGTCAATGCCCTCTCAACAGAGAGCAGCCAGACTTCTGTTAGCCGGTGGCCCTCTGTCCACAGAACAGCCAACTGGAAGCTCTGTCCCTTCCAGCCCTCTGTCAACAGAACAGCCAACTGGAAGCTCTGCAAACAGGGCTGCCCACTAACCGGAAGCCCCCTCTGCTGACAGAAGGTTCTCCGAAGTATCTACCCTGCTTTTTTTTCTTGATAGAATCTGTTGACAGAAGTGTTACGCCTCGCACAGGAGTGACTTAACTCTCCCAAGACAGTTTCTCAACAGACCATATTTGTAGTGTGGATTCACCATGAGTTTTGTTGACAAAAACCAAACTCTAGCGTAGACACAGCCTATTAGGCAATGTAGCGCTCATGCTCCTTGCAGATGGCTTTCAGCTACTTGCCACTGAGTGTATATCTGTCTTATTTTCAGTACTCAAGTGAAGTTGACACTGCATGGAAAGTTACATGTTCCTCAGCTTTTACAAATTTGTCTGGAGAAGCTATTCTGGGTGAAAGAACTGGAGCCAAAAGACAGGGTTTGTTTCTCTTGACAGCCAGCGATAATGAGCAGAATGATTTAAAAGACTTGATGCAGTGCAATAGGTCATCTTTTCAACAACCATATCATTAAATAAAATGCAATGCATGAGCCACATATATAACCATGCACAGAGTATGATCACAGATGCTTCATTTGCATTAAAGAACACAGACAGCAGCGGTACATGGTCACAGCATCATTATTGTTAAACATGGGAAGAGGTGGCTTCACCTCTCTTCTGCTGGACTGCAAGTAAAAGCTGGACATCATGGCAGGAGGCAGCACAAACAGCAGAGCTAAATGCCCAAAAGCAACAAAGAGTGCCCATACACATTGTGATCCTACACTATTGTACTTTAAGTCAAGGTTTCTCGGACTGCAGGTCCTGACTCACGAAAGGAAATGGATGGCTAACCTCTCTTGGTACCAGACACTGTTCCAGCAGCATCAACAGAGCCACTGCATGGCACTCAGAGGTCTTGCAGCGACATGACATTCTCACTTAGCACTTTTCCTATTTTCCCCCATAGTGAGTTTTACACCCCCTTCCTTCCTTTACTTCCATTAGCACGCCTGTTCCAATAATGCCTCAATACATGTCATCTCACTTTGTTTTCAAAAACAGAACTCACTGGCAGATGCAGATTGGATTGTCATAGTTTAAGAATACCGAGAAGAAGGAATATGAACACTGCATGCAATGGGTCAGGCAGGTGAAGTTATTTTTTACAGGATTATAAGACTTTCTTGTATGAATGTATTGTTCTATCTTAATAGAGGGCTGTTGGAAGGGCCAACAATGAGACAAGACAAGGAATCCAGATAAGTAACCTCCAAACCAACTCTTGGGGGAGGGCAATTACAAGACAACAGGAAAACTACTAACTTCAAGGCTGCCCTCCCTGGTACCTCCAAGTAAGATGCAAGTCTTGCTTTGACAAGGCAGGAGCCCTGAGAGCAAAAGAACTCAGAACGATTAAAAAGGCCTTGTCGGGAGAGAGTCAATTGTCAGAGGCTGTCAGTCACTGATACAAGTGTGGACACAGTAAGCAGCTCTTCAGAGAGCTCAAAGAGTTAGATCTTCCCCCCAGTTCTAGGGAATGGCAAGACTTAGGAAAAGACAGGCAAATATATATTCTGGTTTATTATTTTTTACATCTGTTTTCGCTAAAATCCTTTAAGTCTACACAAACACTTCACTTTATGAAAGCTGGGGAATGAAAGCTGGTAATGAAAGCTTCATTACCACTCCCATACTTGTCACAGCTACTGCAACAACCTTGGTGAATCAAGGCAGACTGCAGCCCAAGACCCAGTCTTAGAGTGGGAGACTAGCATGCTAAGATAGGCGACATCTAGATGCCTGCCACAGCATTCACGCAGAGATCAGGAGAGAACATAAACACAGACTATAAACTGGGTCATGCTCCTCTTCTGCTTCCCTCCTAAAATCCAAAAAGGAGTCAATTTAAACAAAAAATGATTCTCTTTAAAAAGAACCTTCCAAAGATGAATAATTGTCAGGTCTTACTCCAGGAAACCTATAAATCACCAACTACGCTTTTGGATGCTGCAAATAAAAAGGGTTCAAATCTTTAGACTAGTGATAGATTCCACTTGCAAAACCAGCTGACATAGAAGAAAGTGATGCAGTACATGAAACAGTGAGTTTTCTATATGCATTAATAGATTCTTACCTTCAAGAACTGGATTTGACTGTAAAAGTTGTTCTTTTACTTGATTAACTTCTGCTCCTTTTCCACAAACAGCTGCTACATAAGACATGACAAGCTTGCTGGCTTCTGCAGGGTTTGAATTAGAAAAGAAAAAATCCAAGTAAAAAACAGTACCAAAAACTGGCATAAATGCTTTATTATGGATGCTTATATTCTTTTACATTTTTACCGTTCCAGCAGAAGTTAAAAGATCACAATCTTCTCAACACTACTCAAGCCCTGATCAAGTCCATGCATCAGACGCATTCAGTGCACACATTAAGATCTACTGATTTCAGTGGCCTGCAATATTTAGGACCCAAGCACAACTATGAGGAACACTAGTGAAACAAGCATCTATAGGTGCTTCATTCAGCTTAAGTAAAAGTGCATAACAAGCTAACAGTATGAAAATTCATCTGCAATGTCACTCTGCGGAAAATGGGTCTTAATTACAAAATGCAAAAATCAAGTAAAACTACAAAATCAATCCATTTTGCTTTTGCATATTATATAAAATATCATACACACAATATACCACAGAACTCTCAACATAAATCTGATTAAGTAATTAATACACTCTATTTTAAAACAGATTACTGAATATGAAACATTAATTTAGTCAATATCATATCATTTCAGTGCATTAATTTCAATATAAGCAAGTTTGAAAGAGTTCTGAAATTGTTAACATCCCAGTTACATAACCATCCAGTCAGTTTCAATGGTGCACTCACAGAGTAACAGTAAAGATTACATAAAAAAAATATGCCAGAGTTATGGTAGTAGTGTTTAGCACAGAGAGCAGCTGTGGGAGGAGCTAAGACAGTACATTTTAAAACAAGGTCTTTTGTGTTACATGCCATGCAAGTTTGCTAAATTTGGGACAACTGACAAGAAATACATTAATACAATTTTAAATACAACAAATTGCTAATAGCAGGAACCCCACACAAGTCAATACGATTTTAATAAAAACACTTATTTACTTTCTCCATTCAGAGATCTGGTACACATATAAGGGCTCAATTTCAACAAAGAACAGAACAAACCAATGGCTACTCCTTGCACACAGATTCTCTTCTGTTTAAAGGAAAAATTTGCTTTGTATTAACTGGCTTTTTCTGTCCTTGAGTTGAATTTAGCAAACAGGCACAAAACAGTACTGCAGGCTTGTGCTCAGGGTCTCATCTCCTGCAATCATGTTGCAGAATCTCAGGTTCCCACTTACACTTCCAAACAAAAGGTTGAAAATGGAACCCAAGTCAAACCAATGCGCTGATGCCTACCTTAGTTTGCCAAAGTTTGAAACACCACCACCTCTTTCAATAAGCTGTCATCTACAACTGGAACTGCTCTGGCAGACCCTGCCAATCCCACAGCAACACTGGGAAGTACTGGAAGGGGAGACTATGGGGTGGGACATACACTGCTACTCTTGACAAAGAGGGGAGCTACCAGCCCAGCCTCTTTAGCAAGGGAGCAAGGCTCTAGCACAGAGACAGTTACACCATCTACCTAGACCCCTTTGCATTAACAAGGCCTTGCAAACACACAGTATTTCAAGATTTAGAGATATAAAAGAAGATCATCCATAACATTCTTCAGGATCCAGAAGCTATTTGGAGGATTTTCACTAGGCTAAGAAAAAAGCAGGGTCATTTCCTCCTTATAAAAACTTAATAAAAAGCTCATTTTCCCAAGTGTTTTCCCTATTAAAGCTGATATATGGATAAACAAATGAATTGGGGCAAAAATAAGAACTGACTTGAATCTTTGATGGTAAATAAAAGTCCTTTTCTCTTTTTTTAAAACATATAAATGCTTCTGTATGTTTTGATGACAGATTAAGATAAACACAGATGCGCCAAAATACTTGAAAAGCTATTCTCTTGGTCTCATAATCCAGTATATGTCAGCCCAATACATACCAGAAATATAAGGAGACTCCTAATCAGCTTTCTAGACAAAGAAGGCTGGAAATTTTTGAATATACAGCCAACCTTTTACTTTATTTCAATGTATTTAAAAAAAAAACAACCACCTGTGCAAGTCTCCAGGTACATTTGACAGATTAGAAATATTAAGACAAACGTAGGAGCCATAAGACATCCTCTTTGCACAGGAAAACACAACCCACAAATGATGCTCTGTTTTCCACATGGAAGTTCCTATGAGTCCCACTTTTAGGCTCTAATTTCCCTCATGAGTGAGTTGGATGAGTGGAATGCTTGCAATGTCTCTAGGGCTATGTCCATACTAGACATAGAAAGCGGACTACAGATACAATTTTAGCTATGCCAACTGTACAGCTAAAAATTGACATATCTGCGCTTGGCTAATTTGTCTGTTCTTACAGGGAAAGGTCAAAACTCCCCTCAACCTACCTTCTTATGAGGAATGCAGGGGTCAGCTGAAAACCCTGAGAGCTCAATTTTGTGCATCCAAACCAGACACATGAAATTGAACCCCAGATGATTGACTCTGACTGGGATGAGCTGTCAGGGTGGTGTACATAAGCCCCAGGCAAAGAAGAATTTTTGGTAGTTGGACAAGTGATAGGGTGCAGCAGGACACTTGAGTTGGAGCCTCACACCCAACCTCCACAATGAGCCTCCCTCAGTGCTAAAGGTGTGATTTTCACAAGACAGTAGAAGGGGAACAGAGACAAGAATAAACCAGGTCTTTCTAGGATAACATACTGTGTATCTCTGTTCATACAGAAGGGGTGGGATGCTTTATGATCTCAAGGCAATAGCCACACACTACAAATGATTGTCCCTTTCTACCTGCCCAGTTTTAAAATAAAACAAGCAAAAAGTTGTTTCAGGTTTTACGCTCGCCTCTCAAACCTCCTCAACCAATCAGTTTTTCCTCTCTGCTCCGTTGAGTTAGACACTCACTAAAACAAAGGAAAACTCTGAAACCGAGTACACAAAAATGCTGCTGAAAGCACAAAAAGAAATATCGTCTGTAATCTCCTCCAGTATTCCAAGGATCCAAATGAAATAGTAAGCAAGAAATTTTAGACACAAGCATCCTTTTTAGTGGGTGGCATCCAGAGGATCACAGCTAGTTTTAAACTGGGCAGTAGCTGTGAGGAAATGGAGGCTCTTTACGACAGAGCAAAGGCTCTTAATGGGGCTCCTGAGACAAGCAGGCTAATGTGCAGCAGTGTAATAAGAGACTATTCTACACGCTTAAGTATTTCTCAGCTATCTGATCTGACAAATCTCCCCAGACAGTTAATTTCTTTGAGACGGGCTACGCAAGTACTGAGTGAAAAAGAATGAAAGCTGCAAATACGTGAATGTAATTTAGAAAAGTCGGCACTTTGTGACAACATCAGGATGAATCCACAGCAGAGGAAAAAGGCTTTAAGAATGAGGAAAAAATGCACATTTTGAAAACTAGCTCGTGGTATTTCTCTTATTTGAAACTGGTTTAACCTGTAAAACTAAGCCAAAAAGCACTGCACATAACATATTTAATCCTTATTAAATTCAGAACCTTTGGATTGCCTTGTCTTTTAACCACAGTAACTTCATATTGGCTTCTCTCAGGATTTTCTTGCACAACTTTACCAACAGCCATCAGTACAAAAAAGAAAATGAAATAATACGTGTGTGATGGGTTGAACACAGAAGTCCCCTTGGGTTTGCTCCCCAGTGTGCTGATCATACCATTGGTGCCCACCTTCCTGCTCTGTGGGGCTCTCCATCAGCCTGTTCTGCTAGGCCAGAACCTCTGGTTTTCCCCAGACAAACCACAGAGTGGGGGGTTACTGCCCCCCACCTCTGTAAAGCAACATAGACACTGAACAACTACAGCTCCAGGACAGCTCCATGGTAAGGGCTCAGAACCCAGGAAGCCAACCCACAAATGGGACCAAAACCCTAAATATATCTGTCTTACCCCACCATGTAAAACTTTTATGCAAGGTCTGCCCCCCTTTATCAATGAAAGAGATACGCACAGTGGTTAGCCCCCTCCCTCCATAATTATTTAAGCTGGGCTCGATAACAGACAAATGTGTTTTTTCTTATGTACAAAAGGTAGGATTGTAAGTGGTTGCAAGTGAAATAGATCAAAACAACTTACTAAATTAAAATGAACAAAAACACATAGCTAGTTCTAATCCATTAAAAGACTTATTACACGCAAATTTTTACCCTAAGTCTGGGCCTCCTATGGGTGGGGTGAAGTTTCATAAGGGGCCACAGCACAATTGGCTGCTATGCATCAGGCTAATCCATCTCACTAAAAAAGGTTGAAATATGTTTTTTTTTTAAATGGATGTGTATTCACATTTATATACCAATCAATAAAAAGTTTTTACATTTTCTACATACCTATTTTCTTCCATGTGCCGAAAGGTTTTTCCCCCCACATGAACATAACTAAAATTTCTATCAGTTTGGATCATATTAGACAGGTTACAGGGATGAAAAGTGTGGCCCAGTGTAAAAGATTTCCTCATCCCTGCCTTAAACAGTTGTTTGTATCTCTTCTAAAAAGCTTCAGACCAGACTCAGAGGGGTTGCCGTGCTAGTCTGTAGCTTCACAAAAAAACAAGCAGTCCTACAGCACCTTAAAAGGCTAACAAATTTATTTATCATGTAAGGAGCTTTTGTGAGTAAAACCCACTTCAGATTGGAGTAGGTAAGAAGAATCCAGGTTTTATATAGCAGGGTGCGGGGGAAGGTGTCATCTGTCATTAACAGGACAGTGGAAGAAGTAAATTAACTTAAGTGGGATGGATGTCACGCCTGTAAATATCAAAGATGGAGAAATTGTCCTTGTAATGTGTAAGATCATTCAGATCTCAAGTAAGCCCCAGGTTAATTGTGTCAAACTGGCAAAATAATTCCAATTCAAATGTCTCCCTTGTAAATCTTGTGGTAAAAGCCTTTTGTAGGAAAATGGCTACTTCCAAATCCTTTAATGAATGTCCAGTGAGGTTAAAATATTCCCCTATTGATTTCTGTGTATTCCAATTTCTGATTTTGGATTTATGTCCATTCATCCTTTGGCACAGAGACTGTCCAGTTTGTCCCATGTACATGGCAGAGGGGCATTGCTGGCACATATCACATTTTTGGATGTGCAGGTGTGTAAGCCTCGATGCTGTGGCTGATGACAGATCCAGTAACTTGACAGAACACAGCACTTCTGTTGACAGTGTTCTGTCGCTCCCCCGTGAGGGAGAACACCTTTGTTGACAGAGATCTGTCGACAGAAGGCCAGTCTGGACATTCCAGGGGCCTCTCCATCGACAGACAGGGCTTCTGGGACACCAGGCAGCCATGTCTACTGTGCTTCTGGTTGTCCGTTTTGTCACAAGAGCAGCTGGACAGTCTGGTTACTCTCTGTGGACAGAGTGGATTATTCTTGCAATCCACTTGGCAGTTTGGCCGCGATCTGTCAACAGAAGTTTTGTTGGACGAGATCTTCCAACAAAAACTTCTGATGACAAATAACTGTAATCTAGACACGGCCTAAATTACTCACAACCTTTGAGGAACTATTTGAAGCTAAAATATATCACTCATCAACAATTTCTTTCAACTATTATGGAATTTGAACTTCCATGCAATTAACTTGTGCATAGGGAATTTAGGACTGCAAAGGGAAATAAAATTACAGAACGTCAAAGTTTCTCATTCTGGACTCAGAAAGGCAGCAATAAAGAAAAGGACACAACTTTCAAGAATGCACATTAAGAGCAAAAAGGGGCAAAACCCTTCCCACCTTATGGCCCCTGAATGAAGCAAGATGCCCTCTAAGCTTTCTTACAATACGTATTCATTTGCAGCTTCATTGGTTACAACTTTTTTGTTTGTCTTTGTTTACGGAATGCATAATAAGTTGTAAGTACTCCTGGCTTCAGAAACAATTGCTCAGATGTAGTAGCAAATTAAGCGTTCCATACCTACTGTCTCTTTTCTACCAGCAGCGTTATTAAATAATGATTTAAGATGATCATGCAAATGATCCTTTTAAAAATGAGATTTCATGATCAACAATTATGTAAGTAACATTCACTCCTCATGATTCCATTCTTTCAAACAAACTGAATCTGATGTACCATAAGAATATGCAAAACTCAAACACTTTAAATTAAGTACCTCATGTGACACATTAATTTTAATGCTACAATCTGCTGAATGAGTATATCCTATTTTTGTGCATGTATCATTATTGTATGTGAAGTCAGAAATATAAAGTGTGAATCCGTTTATAGTTCAAAATGTGTTAACAAGGCCCATTTGTGATACTTTGGGTATTTAATAATTCTGTACTCACACCAATGACCTGTGCTTAATCACCTTTGTCCTTTAAGCTTATTTTGTCCTGTCCTGCTTGGTCCTAGAAAGATATGTAACTATACCGCCCCTTGGCACTGGAATCCGTTTTCAACCTAGTACTCTTCCATGGACAGGTGACGGGGGAGATGCCAAACAAAGGACTCCCTGCCCCAGAGGAAAGTCGATTAAACAATGGGAAGCTGTGATGGGTGGGAGGGCTACTACTCCTTTTCTAAAAAAAGAATAGGTAGTCCTGTGGCACCTCACAGACTAACAGATGTTTTGGAGCATAAGCTTTCGTGGGCAAAGCCCTGCTTCGTTACATGCAACATAGTGGACATTCCAGAGGCAGGTCTAATTATATAGGCTTATGAAAAGGAGGGAGTCCCAATCAAGAGGAAGGCCAGAGTTGATGACGTACCCCTTTTCTAGACATCCCAGTATTCAGCTAACTAAATTCCCTGTAAAATGGTTAAAACCAGAGATTGGGGTCCGATGTTGACAAGTATCCAGAAGAGCAATGGAAGAGAGGGGAGGTGGGATTTTTGAAATGAAGCAGTTATCTGCTGGGTGAGTCTTTTGTGTGGCCAGAGGAGAGATACAGAGATGCATTAAGTCTGGAAGCAGGCTTGGAAGTTTACAAAAATATCCAGGCCTCAAGAGGAACGTTGGAATAACACATATGAGAGTCGAAAGGAAATGTCTAGTCAGATGCAATCAGGCTATTTCTTAATTTTGGGTTTGGTGTGGGACTTCTCAGGCCAGCTGACGTACCCCGGGAACACAGTAACTTTTAAACTGAATCCCAGGGTTTTAATCCTTTTTTAGTTGCTCTGTAACATCTAGGAAACAAGTACACTTAATAAAAAATGTATTCTTTGTTTTGTTGATAAAAAAAATCACCTTTTCAAGGCAATGGTTTGATTCTTGTGTGCTGGAAGTTGAGGCTTTGCATGCATTCCAAAGACTGAGAGGCCAGCTATCAGTGATGGCAGTTTGTATTCTCTTAGTTTTCAAGCTCTCTCCTAAAGGAGGGTTAAGAGTTTGGGGTTATCCCACAGGGAGACATCTCAAGTATGTCTTACTGGGTTCTAAAAAGGGGCTTCTCTCACCTGGCAGCTACCTCCCAAGGTCAGGGAATCTGTGATTTTGGGAAGCTTTTAAGCAGAAGCCTTTTGAGAAGAGGTATTTTAAGGTCTCTTTGTGGGGCCCCCCACCTTCCACACTGAGTGCCGGAGTGGGGAACAACCCTGTCAGAAGTAGCCTTTCTGCCCGCTGCTGGCTTTTGAAACTGCCTGATACATCCTAAGAGGATACAAAAGAACTTTGGAGAACTCAGAGTAAAGGATCAATTAAATTTGAAGCTTATACCCGAAATAAGTATAGATATTTAAGGTAAAAAGTTTCTAGTGGATTGGAATTAACTCTGCATTTTCTGTTCATTTTAATTTTGTAACTTATTTTGATCTGTTTTCATTTGTAACCACTTAAATCCTACTTTTTGTATTTAGTAAAAGCACTTTTGTTTATTACCAAACTCAGAGTAAAAAATTTTTAGCTGGGGGAAAGCAATCACTGTGCACCTCTCTCTTTCTTTGACAAAGGGGGGTAACCTGTGAGCTCTCTGTGTATAACTTTTATACAGGGTAAAATGGATTTGCTGGGAGGGGCAGGGGCTGGTCTTCACGTGAGCCCATAGACCTGAGTTCTCCCAATGCTGGACTGCTTCAGTATCTGTATCTCTCTGCAGTGGGGGCAGTAACCCAAATCTGTGCCTTATCTGGAGAGAGCAGAGATCTGGCCCAGGACAAGGTGGTGGTGTGGAGCTCCAGAGAACAAGGCGGCAAGCACTGGCGGTAAGATCAGCACACTGGGGAACAATCCCAAGGAGACTTCTTTGATTCAACCCGTCACACTGAAAATTTCCTCAAAAATTATTCCAGCTTAGCTTGAGAGAAACGCAGTTATCTTGTACACTTACCAATGTACTAAGCGTAGCTGAGCATAATATAAAGAGATTTCATTTCCAAGGCCATCACTACTGTATTTTCACATAAATAGTGTGAGAAATGAAAGTATATTGAAAAGCTCTGGTGGATGCTTTCTAGGGTTCCAACCCAGGCCATAAGGGCAGAGGACATTGAGTTTTCACAGGTTTGGAATATACTTGGCAAAGCAAGTGAGTCCTAAATTTATTTTGACCTTTGCAAGATAGTATCACCAAAAGGATAACTTTGTATATCAATATCCTGAAATTGCACCAGTACAACAGGAATTCATTTATGCAACATCACACCTGTAGAAGCACATATCATGATGCGATTAGTTTACAGCATGGAGCAAATGCTAAGACAGCGCCAACATCCTCTCATATTTTTGAAGGGAAGCATGGGGAAAACAAAGCTGTATATTACCTGTTTTTCCAGCACCACTTTCCCCAGTAATAAGAATACATTGATCTTTATCCTGGTCCCTGAGGGATCTGTACGCTTCATCTGATAGAGCAAAGCTGCAAAGAAAAAGATAATGAATTTAGCAGAGAAATAAGCAAATGTCGTCAAAACTACATATATGTCATGTCCTTGAGGTTCAGACAGCATTAAAACAATGTTTTGCTGCTCTTTAAAGCGCTATACCAAGAGATAAATGGAGGAACTGAAGCTTCTTTGGAATCTTAAAGCCAATGAAGACGAGCACGGATGTTTGTGATTACAGGTTTATTTCATAATTATATCATACTTACGGCATGGACCTGGGAAAGAAATGTGTTACTTCCCTCTACCATCCACTTTTAGAGACCCATTAAAGCTTTTAGAGTGGGCAGACATACATTCATCCATATATATGTTCATTTAGCTGTCAGTGTAAGAAATGCCAGTACTGTGAGAGTTAGATGACAAAATACATTTACAACTCAGTCAAAACACTGCAATGAGCTATTTTATCAATTTATTTCAAATTCTAACCACAGATATAGTAATCTTCATATCACTACTTAAGGGTATGTCAGCACCAGTATCAATCCAGCAGGGATCATTCCACTGGATGTCACTATATTGTGTCATTGAAGACACAGTAAATGGATCTTTGAACATGCTCCCCTGGATGCTGGTATTCCAGGAAAATGAGAAGAAGAGTAGCTAGTGTCAGTGGGAGAGAAGGCTCCCTCTGCCTTTCTGTGTTCTTGGCAACTCCGCATAAATTGAGTTTTCGCGTAATTTGTGGAGCCGCCTCCCTTGAGTGGTGGGGAGCTGGGAGCCAGGAAACAGACCAGCTGTTTCCTGGTTCCCACAGTGAGATGGGAAGCCGGAAACTGGCTTCCTGCCACTCTGGGAGCCAGGTGTGGCTTCTCCCTGGCGTCCCCCAGCTGGGAAAAGCCAGGCAGGCAGACAACCCCGCCGCCACAGCTGTCTGTCTACTGGCTTCCCCCAGCTGCAGGAGCTGGGCAGACAGCCAGCCACAGAGCAACTGCGAGCTGTGCTTAACTCGTGTTAATGCAAGTTAAGTGAAACTCAAAGTTGCGCATTTCGGGGGCTTACTTTACACAATCCACATAGTTGAAGCAGACCATCAATAAAAGTAAGTGTAGACAGGGCATTAGATACAAGAGGCAGTTGGTGCTCTTCTCTTCCACTGAGAGGATGATACTCCAGTAAGGAAATAGGTCAAGTCTCCATTGCAATCTTGTACTTCCCCATTGTATTGCTTCATCCACACAAATTTCCTCCAAGCCACTGAATGTTATAGCCTAAACAACACCTTACATTCTAAACAATTTTCCCAATCAGTCCAGGCTTGTCATTGTTCCTCTATATATTTTCATGTTTTCTCATAAGGTGAATTACAGACATCTGGAAAACAAATTTAGGGTGGTGTCACATAACTGGAAGCTAAAGAACAGATTAAGAATGACATCATCTGCACTAGGAGAGATTGCAGGCCCAGTATACTGTCTGTCTGTCACTCACCCACACATGCACCCACACGCGCACACACAAAAAGAATCTTTGACTGACAATGAAGCCACATAATTCACATCATACCGTGCTATTAAGAGTACTACCTACTGTACTGCCAACATTAATTCCCGCAGCACATTGCTGTTCCCTTAAGACCTTGTTCAAGACCTAATTAGGCCTGGTCTTGCTTAGTATATAACATGACACAAGATCACAGCTTAAGACGGTGTGACATGACTGGATTTTTATATTGAATATGAAAGCCATTTTATGCATCCATTGTATCTGTTGACACCAAATATTGTGCCAGGGAGCCATGTGAGGTGTCTAATGAAAGCTGATGATATCCTGAATGTATGTATGCTACTTATATGTCTGTGCCATGTTTGTGTGCAAAGTTATAGATTTTAGCTCTGTAGCTAAACCCCTATTAGAAATGTTTTAGCACTAAGATTCACAACTGGGGGTGGATCTCCACTCCAGCCAGGGTAATGGACTAAACAAAGGCCCAGACGGCCAATACACATATCGAGAATGTAGGAATTTCCTCCTAGGCTTTAGCAAATGGCAACACAGCACAGTAACCCACCTGGTCAGCTGATTCTAACTCTCCAGTGCCTGACCAGAAAGAGAAAGGATTTTTTCCCCCTCAATGTGGGGGTGGGGGTGGACTATCAAAATGGCCCTAGTAGTGTACATCTTTGTCTTTATTCCTGTCTTGGTTCATGTTCCTGTTCCAGTTTCAAAACATCCATGTTCCAACATGTTGGCTCCAGCTCACCAGATCTCCAATTCTCCAGTAACTACTGTAAACTGGAATCATACCCCTTATGGGGTGTACTTTCAGAGACTTTAAAGAAGCAGCATATACCATCACTGGCCTGCATCACTAGCCATAACTGATGTATGTGAAGTATCACTTAAACAATTTTTCCCTCTAATCCTGTTTTCCTTCTTTCCTTGTTAATAAACCTCTAGATGTTTACAGCTGAAGGATTGGCAAGCATGGTGATTTAGGTAAGATCCAAGTATATATTGACCAGGGACTGTGGCTGGACCCTTGAGGCCCACGAGAATTTGTGTGGTGTTGGTGAAATGGGTTGTAAGAGACGTTCACCTGAGGAGGGGGATTGTAGGTCTGGGCTGGTATAGCAGGTGGGAAATGTGTGGGTTTGCTTGTGTTGCTTCTGGCTGGCCAGTGGGGCTGCCAGAGGTGCTTTTGTGGCTGGCTTGATTTGCCTTAGTGAGAAGGAAATCCCAGCCTGGGGCTGTAGGTAGCCTGGTTTTCAGCAAAGATACCCTGGGTGTGATTTCCTCAGCTGTGCCCAGAAATGATGGTTTGGAAACATCTGTGCCCAACAAGATGGTAAAACAAGATACTAACTAGGAGAGGGCAACAGTTTTTGACGGGGGGAGGGGGGGGGGCACTGCAAGATGTGGTAAGTGACCAGGGTCCACGCTTTTCTATGGAGGGGATGTGGGATCTGGAATTGAAGTTGGGTGCTGGAGGGAGGTCAAGGTAGGAGATTGGACTGCGGGCAGGCCCAGCAACAGGGAGAGCAAAGGGGGTGGCCAGTTGCACCAGGGTCCCGCATTTCAAAGGAGCCCAGAGCTCCCAGATGCCACTGCAGCAGTGGCTGCAACCTTGGACCCCTTTGGAACATCCCAGAAATGCCATTCCATATAGCCCTGAGGCAGGAGTCTGCAACCTGAGGCTCTGGATCTGCACACCACTCTTAAAGGACTTTTGTGCCTTCTGATACTGTAATTGCAAAGTAAAGAAAAACAACCCCACCATTTATCAAACATAATTGGGGAACATCTAAATGCCCAACAAGGAACAACTCATACACAAATAGCAAACAATATGTGACCTTGAAACTTTGGATAACTCCCCCTACTGTCCTCCAGAGAGAGAGAGAAAGTTTGGAAGTGAAAGTCAAGAAGACAGTGCTATAAACACACAGGTAAAGTGTGAGGAGATAGAATACAGTAGAGCCTTGAGTTACACGAGGGTTCTGTTCTCACGTCCCCTTGCATAACCGGAATTCCGCATAAGCTGGGGGGCAGCTTTTTTCCCCGGGGGAATGCATGCTGTGCAGCAGGAGCACCTGGGGCTCCTCTTGAAAGCTAAATCCTGGCAGGGGTGGGGGGGTGCAGTTGGGGAAGGTTAAACCTGATGGTGGGTTAGGGCTGTGGGAGCAGGGCAGGGGAGTTAAGCCTGGAGTGGGTTAGGGCTGCAGGGAGAGCCGGGGTAGGGGCGGTGGAGTTGAGCCAGACCTGCAGGCAGGAGGGGGTGCGTGAACCAGAGTGGCCAGAAGGATGGGGGGGTAGAGATTGAGCCAGAGCTACACACAGGAAGGGGGGTTAAGCCAGAGTCAGAGCCGTGAGTGGGGGTGGGGGGGTGAGCCGGAGCCCTGCACGGGTGGTGAGCAGGGCTGCGGTTGTTGATCCAAGGCTAGGGGGAGCAAGATTTTTAGTCGCACTTAACTCATGTTAATGAGAGTTAAGCACAACTCGAAAATGTGCATTTCAAGGGTTTACTGTATGTAAAAAGTTTGTGACTGTCCTGCACTAAACATGTATCACATTACAGATCACTGTGTGCACTGCACTTAAAACAGGAGTTACAAAAAGTACAGTTTGGTGTTATTTATTGAGGACCATCTCATATTCACATGCATTGTGACTCAAATCATTCAGTGTTTTACCGAATTGGAAAAATCTCTCTTCTAGCTAGTTTGGTTGCTGACCCCTGCTCTGAGGGTTCAGTGCCCCACTCCAGGCGGCAATGCGGGCTGACTGCCCTCCACCCCACTTCCACTTAAGGGGGCACTTTTGGGGACATGGTCCACACCCGCCTTCCTCCTCACCTTCTGGCGCCTGCTGTGGCTGTTGGCCCTGCTGTGTGCAGGACTGGGTGGGGGTGAGAGTGAGTTTGGGTGAAGGAGGGGTATGACCTGGGGAGGGTATTGGGGTGCAGAGTCCAGGAGAGGGTATATGTGCAGGAGAATATTCTGGCCTGGGGGGCAAGGGTTTGGGAGGGGGTGCAGGGTATGGGAGAGAGCTGGGGTGCGGTGCCAGAAGCAGGCTCTGACTGTAAGGCACTTACCTAAGCCGCTGGTCACTAGCACTCTCGAGCAGTCTTCCCTGCCTGCCAGCAGCCCCAGCCCCAGCCCACTGGCTGCTCCCTGTGGCTCTCTGCACTGAGGAGTGGGAGGGACCCAAGGACTTCATGCTCTGCCCCTGCCCCCAGCAAAACCTCTCAGCTGCTATTAGCCAGAAGTCCACCCATGACAGCTGAAAGGTTCTGCTGAGGCTGGGGACAGTTCATATGGCCAGCCAATGGGAGCTGAGAGATTTTGCTAGGGGGCAGGAGCACCACCCGAAACTCTTCCCCCTCCACAGCCACAGGGTCCCTCCATGGGCCGGATTAAAAGGCTTGGCAAGCTGCATCTTGCCCACCCCTCTGCTAACTAGTAACTCATACCTGAAGAACAGATTCACACACTAGCTACTTTAGCCACAGCAAAGCAAAGATGTCCAATTCCTCTTGGCGGATCTGGCACTGAATCAAGATTCTTACAACTGCCCAAACTGCTCTAGAGACCCATGTATCTTTAGCATTTGAACTCAGTGGAGATGAAAGGAGGCAAAAATTTGTTTACAAGGAAGTAGAGCGTGCTAATGTTTTTAACACTGAAATAAAGTTGATCTGTGATATAGCTAACATATTACAACAGTAGTAAAGAAAAGACTCCACTGTTGCTGAGAGACCATGATGCAATTCCTGGGAGCAGCCCTCTTGTCATACCTCCAAACTACCCTAGCAAGAACACTTGACGAGGTGCTCGGTTAGTACATGTCCAGGAAGAGAATAATATTACTTAAAGGTACTCTCAACTTTCGCTAGTGTAACACATGCCTCTTAGGACCATGTAGTAAAATATGTTTATAATAGTCAATTTTAAGTCATTTCCTTTCAAAGCAATTTATGAGGAAAGAAGAAAACTGAGCCAGGTACCTTCAGTCACCAGTGGAGTTCCAGGGACAGGGACTGGAAAATACATTCAGCTCTAATAAAATTACTGAATTCCCTAATGCTAAAATGCCGCTATCACTCTCCCTACTGAGATGATACAGCATTAAGGATTGAGAGAGAGAGAGAGTGTGTGTATGTGTGTGGACAATCATCTCAGAACAATTCATAAGCAGCTAAGCCTATCTCCATCAGGAGATGTGACCTCTAACATAATAAAAGAGAATTTTAAAAGAAAGCATCACCGTTCTTTTTATCTAAGTTGCCTCACTTTGCATGTTTGGAGTTTATTTGGAAAGTTTTCTTTCTTTGAGGAAAAAGCTCACCACCATATAGTACCAGAAAGCTTAATAAAATATTCAAACAACATGTCAAAGACTATGTCCCAGACACACAAGACAAATGAAGTTCACTGAAACTTATAAAAATTTCATATGCACAGTTAATAAAACCTTCCTCATGCAAGTTTTGCATTGTTCACACTGAGTTTCATATTATGCCGCACACCAGGGATGAGGAAAGTGGGAGGTCGGTCCCCTCGGGAGGGCATAACATTTCTTAAGTGGGGCACTGCATGATCAGCAGCTGGGTCTCAGGCTCACCCATCTAATTAGAAATGCTGCAATATGTTACTGTTTTTATGTATCTGTATTCACATTAATAAAGTCTTCACATTCTACAAACATCATTTTCTTACACATGCCAAAAGGTGGTTTGTTTGGGTTTTTTCATATGAACGTAACTGAAATTGCTAACCCCGGCCTTACATAAATTCAGTTCAAGAGGCACAAGCAGGGAGGTGTTTTAGTAGCAAACTTTTTAAAGAATTTTCTGCATCCATGGCACCGCATACACAGAATCAGTGCCCTGTGCATTTTAGCTTACTTTGGAACACAGATCTTTATTTAAAATAACAGAGTAGCAGATTCATCCACCATGTCTAATTGAACAATTATTGTACAGGATATCATATTTTCTATCGTCTTCTGGCTTTAGTAAAAATTAGAGCGCTGCCCCTTTCCTGATACATACTCGATTATAAATAATTATGGAAAATGACTTTGTGCTCCATAAAAACGCACCTTAATTTTTATTGTAATTAACAATCTATAGACCACAAATAATCCTGTTACTCCTCCTTTTCTTTTGGAGACATTAACATGTACTCCTGAGTGATGTCAGCGTTTATAACTATATACCAAAACCACATCAGTCTTCAGAGCCACCATATAATTACAGAACCTAAATAGATCTTTAGAGTAGTTCTTAGCTAAAAGACAGTTGTGAGCCATATGCTTTGAATTATTTTATGAGTGTGTCAGCAATGTCATTTACCACAGTTTATTATAAACTCTTCTTTCTTTGTAAGTTTTAATATAAAAGTGAACTATGTTATTCTCCTACCACATCAAGGGTACCTTACTTATAGAAGTTCTCCCTTCCTTGAGACCTAAGTATAGGAACAACTGACGCCTAAATGCTACCCATATCTAGAGCAATCACAATGTTCTTTGCTCACAAACATCGTACTTTTCATAGCACCAGTCTTTTAGACCGAGTACAAACAACTGGATTTATCACTGATTTGGAAAGTTTGTTTTAACTCCCCCCCCCCAACTTTTTTTTTTTTTTTTTTTTTTTTTTAAAAACATCCATTTATCATGGAGTACATATTCCCTCAGGACCTTCTAACCAAAGAAAACTAAAGGACATAAATATTTGAAAGTTAATCATGACATCCATGAATGCAAAAGAGAGTGACAACTTTCACTTCACAACAAATCTCTAGGTCTACTTTTAAATCTCAAGAAATTTTCAATTTTATCACTAAGCACCTCCAATGACAATTATCTGCTATCTCCATCCTTAGTTCTCAGCTTTCTTTCACCTCCCTCCAATCTTGCAGACATCATCCTTTTTGCAAAGGACACTTCCACCAAGAATTAAAATTCGAACAGGTACCTTCCCAAATTTGGCCTTCAACAACTGGATCCTGCCTCGCCCTGCTGCCAAACTTTTGCTCCTTTTGAAGCAATAAGCTCTCACCACCACTGTTCGCTCAAATTGTTTCCATGAATAAGCAGATAAATTTTGTTGTGTGTTATCAGCTGGGTGGAACTTCAATCTCTCCTGACTGGCCAAGCAATCTCTTGGCTTACAGGTAACACTGCTCATCACATATCTCAGTTTACAAGATTGCCACCACTGTGCCCTCTCATTTCCCTTGCTCTTGTTTTGTAACACGATCACTCCTCTTTCATCCCTTTCTTAACATAGAATCATAGAATAATGAGACTAGACAGGACCTCGAGAGGTCATCGAGTCCAGTCCCCTGCCCTCATGGCAGGACCAAATACTGTCTAGACCATCCCTAATAGACGTTTATCTAATCTGTTCTTAAATATCTCCAGAGATGGAGACTCCACAACCTCCCTAAACAATTTATCCCAGTGTTTGACCACCCTGACATTTAAGAACTTTTTCCTAATGTCCAACCTAAACCTCCCTTCCTGCAGTTTAAGCCCCTTGCTTCTTGTTCTATCCTCAGAGGCCAAGGAGAACAAGTTTTCTCCCTCCTTCTTATGACACGCTTTTCGATACCTGAAAAACGCTATCATGTCCCCCCTTAATCTTCTTTTTTCCCCACACTAAACAAGCCCAGTTCTTTCAGCCTTTCTTCTTAGGTCATGTAGGTTCATAGGCCATGTAGAAAAATCTACTTGCGTCTAATCTCCACTATGCCCAAGCTGTGAGGGATCGGTCCCTTTTGCTGGGACTCTCCTTTACCCCTCCACTTAAGTTCCTGTTTGCCTCACTTCAGCCAGGGCTGTCCCAGAAGCTGAACTTGTTGAGCCTAGGTGAGGACGCACACTCCGGTGGCAGGATGGGGGGGTGGCCCACACACACGGACGATGTACATGGATTCCGAGAAGATGAAAAACATCCTGCTAGACACTGTGTCCTGTCTGATGTCTGCATCTGCGTACCTAGAAAATGTCATTATTTAAATACCACAACCAAAACAATCTTACTTTCATTCTCCTTTTCATCCCCTGTTCACAATAGTTAAGTATGGAGATGCAGTAACACAGAGGTAACGTGTTAGTCTGTATTCCAACAAAACAAACCAGCAGTCATATAGCACTTTAAAGACTAACAAAGTAATTTATTACGTGATGAGCTTTCGTGGGGCAGACCCACTGCTTCAGAGCTGGAGATATAGCATTTCCGGTACAGAGCAGCAGTTATATAACACACAGGTCCAAAAAAAACTGAAATAAAAACTGACAAATCAGATACATAGGACTGATGGGGGTGGTGGTGAGGGGTATGAGATACTAAGTGCCCCCACCCCTCTTCAGTTCTGTGTATCTGATTTGTCAGTTTTTACTTCAATTCTTTTTGGACCTATGTGCTATATAGCTGTCAGTCTGTACCAGAAATACTATAGATCTGAAGAAGTGGGTCTGCCCCATGAAAACTCATCACCAAGTAAATTATTTTGTTAGTCTTCAAAGTGCTACATTACTGCTGGTTTATTGAGATGCAGTTAACCACCCTTGACTGGCTGATGATTTTCTATCACCTCAGCATTAGCTAGTCTTTCCTCATTCCTCTGAGTCCTCAAGGTTTGTCTCAGTAATCTCTCTCTGTCTTTCACACACACAGACGTATGCACGCACGCTACCAAACAGCAGTATTTTCTGTCTCTTGTCTCTCCACAGAAGGTGCCAAGATCTTCTCCTCCAAGCTGCCTCCACCATCTGGAATAGCAGCTTCAATGGCTCAGAGCATAACTGAATCTCTGATTCTTTTCATAACCCAGGTCAAGACCTACTGCTTTTGTCTTGGTGTGTGAGTTCTAATTCATTCTTTACAAAAAGATCTATTTTTGAATCTTCCAATTTTCTTATAGTCATTCTTCTTGAGCCTAAGCCATTGTACTCCCTTTTACCCTAGCACAAAAAAGCATAAGCTATCATTTTGGCACATATAGAGCACACAATCTACTTGATATTTTTTGTTTCTATAGAAGTATTAATAAATCAGTAAAATGTAATTTAACAAGTTTTAATATTCACTATTTGCTTATTCCCATAACATCTGAATGGGTGACAATCAGAGTCAAAGGAAACAATGTTTGCAAGCTAATACTCAATGCTTCCCTCCCACTCTGAGCTGGGGAAACAAAACCCAACTGGGTATCAAAAATCACAATGCCTTGATTTTTTAAAGACTGGGATCAACATGAATGTGTGTTGTGCAAATCGGTTTTGCAATTTTATTTTGCTAAACTATTCAATTATTTATGGGAAGGGATTGAAAATATTCAGCTACACAGATTTAAAAAAAAACTATTTCCATGTTTAAAAAAAGGTATTAGCTTACTTGCACTGAAAAACTGTTTAATATTAAATGCCCTAAAACAAAATGCTTCCCTTGTTTCCCATAAGAATATGTGTAATTTAATTCTTTGTATTCTGCACTTTCACTTCCTTGGAGAAAAGTTGATTAGCTTGCTATTAAACTGAGTGAACCAAGCAGGAGACTGCACAATAGAAGTAACATTGTGTAGGCAAGGTCTTTACAAATGATCTGCTACCATTTAAATAAAATACCAATCAAAGCAATAACAGAAACAACCAATGTCTGAACATGAAGATAAAACAAAACTAAGTATGTTGAGACAGAAGGAACAAAAAACTAATCCCAACAGTTTTGCATTTTACAGAAGTGTTATGGTTAGGGAGAATCCAAAATTTTTCACATTAGCAATGCTGTGTGAATTATATATACATATCAGCAGGAGCATTTTACCCGAGTATACCTTCACATGTTGTGTTATGTATGTGAAAGACAAGTAACTGTTTAATGTTTCTTACACACAGAACTAACAAGTGAAGTTTTATACACCAACTCATTTGATTTTAAAAGTAGCCACAGTTTACACAAGAAAAATTCTGCTCATTAGTTACAGGAAGAAGAGTTAACTTTCAACAGCAGAACACTTAGGGCACAGCCTTCTTTCAGGGTCAGAGGGGCTTTTCTGAAAGCCAAGTGTTGTGAAAGTCCTCACACATACTCAGCCTCTCTCCTCTACAGACTTCCTTGTTACCAGTGAATTCAGGCCTGTTCTACCCTGAGACCCATACCACAAAAGGAAAGCTCATCTTTCATATCTTCCCCAGAATATGGCAACGTTCAGGCATGCTCTGCATAGAGATGGCTTTTTAACTTTGTCTCCAACCTCCCTTGACAAGCATTTAATTAGCACTTTTATCCCCCAGTCTCCACATCACACCATACCCAGATCACAGCCTCTAAACCCCCTGAGAGCTACTGTGCTCTTCCCCAGGTGAGGTAAGCTGAAGAGACTGGAAGTGTGTGTGTGCACTGCAATTAAAACAACTGTCTCAAACTCAGTAATTAAGGGACTCTTTAAGTGCATGTAGAAATTCCGGCTTAGGTCAGTGCCTAAGAAGTGGGACAGTCCCAGAGTGCCCCTTTCTCCAAAGCCCGAGTCAGCCAACACCAACCAGCTGCAGGTGTCTAACTGCAGTATAGACGTATCTTTTGTGTCCCCCCACACCCCTGCCACCCCGGCTCAGTTTCTAACAAGAACTCTAGTACTACAAAACGCTCCAAACACATGAAATTCTAAACATCCAGAAGAAATCTCCTTAACAGAGTCCACAAAAGTACAAACAATGTGTAGGAGAATCCCAATCTGTCAACTGCCTCTCATTCACCTCTTCAGACTTACCTGTAATTACACTACAGAGCACAATCTAAAAGGAAAAAAAAAAAAGCCAGAAGTGACCTTTTCTGTCAAGTTCTTAGAAGTCTCTATCCAATATGGATGGTGCACAAATGCCTACTGAAAAGATAGGTCAACATTTCGAGGCTGGTGAAAAGTGTTTTATCACTAAACTCCACCCCCAGCTCCCAGTTTTTTCCCTATCACCCCAAGAGTCTGGCTGCTACCTTTTACCTTTTCTCCTCATCAGCTTTATCCTTACTCATTGACTACAATAAGAAAAAGGGCTTTGCCCTTCCATAAAGAAGAGATCATAGCTCCTCTTCCACTAAGAGGAGATACACAAGTGTGATACCAAAAAAGCCAAACAGCAGTGGCTTTGGCTAGCGAGTACCCCATGGCAAATTCTAATTTGAAATCAGTAACGAGCTTCCCAGCTGGATATCTGTGCGCTTTGTAAAATATACTGGTGGTGCCCAAGTGACAAAATCCATCTTTAATTGGCTCCCTGGCTGACACTTCCAACACATTGGCCAAACAGCTGACTGGCACATGGACTGAGATTCACGCCCTCCAAAATACTGCTGAAGCACACTGGCAGGGCAAAAAAACAGGGAAGCTTCAATTATGCTTGCTTGTTGTACCAGTTCTGTGGATAAACAACAGGATGGGTCTGTCACCTATGCTGTCAATACGCACAAGATCCAAATGAAAGTAAACATCCATTTTTATATACTAACTGAAACAACATGGGCTGGTTCCAATTCTGCACACATGGCTGCAGTCACAAAGAAGCTAAATATGCTGTGTTTTACATATGGAACAAGTTCCTTGTTCCTAGATGGAATTAATCCTTATTTCAAATAGAACTACCAACAGTGTCATGAAATATGCTTTTCAGCAAAGCAGTTTGTTTTGTTGTCTTCTTTCCTTAGCCCTTGTGTTGGAAACAATGCTGACAAGTTCGCCATAACAGTAGTACTCACTACCTTTAACGCTACTAGCCCTCTGGATTTAAAGACAAAGAATGACTCCCACTTCAAAGGAGCCTTTCAGAGGCATAGTGTTATCCAGGTGAGTTGCTGATCAAGGAAACAAGTTCTCGCACATCAAACGTACAAAAAAGCAGTCAAGTAGCACTTTAAAGGCTAACAAAATAATTTATTAGGTGAGCTTTTGTGGGACAGACCCACTTCTGTCCCATGAAAGCTCACTTAATAAATTATTTTGTTAGCCTTTAAAGTGCTACTTGACTGCTTTTTTGTTTTGATAGTATATAGGACTAGCACGGCTTTCTCTCTGTTAACTATCAAACATACAGTAGTTGTAGCTGCGTCAGCCAAACTGACCTTGGTGACCTTCCTTGGACCAAGGCCCTTCCAATATCCCACATGAAGATGGGCTTCAAGCTGTTAGGAACATTATCCCTGATGAGACCAAGGCACAAATGGTGGTAAAGCTTTGTAACTTCGTCGTCACTCATGACTATTTCAGATTTGAGGACAATTTATAGCTTCAAATCAGCAGCACTGCTATGGGCACCCGCACAGCCCTGCAGTATGCCAACATTTTTATGACTGACCTGGAACAGCACTTCCTCAGCTCCTGGCTCCTAGTGCCCCTCTTCTACTTGCGCTACATCGATGACATCTTCAAGATAGGCCCAAAAAGGAAAACAGAACAGAACACCACTGGCCATCCCACACAGCCCCCAGCTAAAACCTCTCCAGTGTGTCATCAGTGATCTACAACCTATCCTGGACACAATCCTTAACTCTCACAGACCTTGGGAGGCAGGCCAGTCCTTGCCTACAGACAGCCTGTCAACCTTAAACAAATTGTCACCAGCAACTTTAGACTCCACCACACTAACTATAAACCTGGAACTAATCTCAACAACAAACCTTGGTGCCAATTCCGCTCACATCTACACCAGCAATAACTTCACAGGACCCAACATCAACCACACCATCAGGGGCTCTTTCACCCGCACATCTATTAATATAACATATGCCATTGTGTGCCAGCAATGCCCTACTGCAATATACATTGGCCAGACTGGACTGTCTCTACGTAAAAGAATAAATGGACACAAATCAAGCATCAGGAATGGTAACATAGAAAAATCTTCAATCTCCTTGGACAGTCAGTAACAGATTTAAAAGTAGCAGTCCTACAACAAAAATCCTTCAAAAACAGACTCCAAAGACAATCTGTAGAACTGCAATTCATTTGCAAAGTTGATACCATCAACCCAGGATTGAACAGAGACAGAGTGGCTGGGCAATTACAAAAGCAGTTTCTCTACTCTTGATGCTCACACCTGCATATTAGCTACTGATAATGGGCCACATTTTCCATGACTGGACTGAACTGACCTTGTCAACTCTGGCCCTCCTCTTGACCGGGACTCCCTCTTTTTCACAAGCCCATATATTTCAACCCTCCTCTGGAACCCTCCACTCATGCATCTGACGAAGCGGGTCTTTGCCCACAAAAGCTTATGCTCCAAAATATCTGTTAGGCTATGAGCTGCCAAAGGATTTCTTGTTGTTTTGGAAGATCTGGACTAACTCGGCTGCCCCTCTGATATCTGTCAGCCAAATGGACGCTTCGCACCATTTGAACACATATGGTTGAACCTGTTAGAATGTTAGCAAAATTATTTGCAATGACAGATACCGCAGGGATTTGAGACAGAACTCTTTTTCCACAGAACTCCAAGGAAAAAAAAAGTTGCTTGTCAGCTTGTTTGTGGGTTTTAAAATGTACTACAGCTCTATCAACCATTTGTGAGAGGAGAAAGCTGGGGAAGCCAAGCTGTTCCAGCCCTTAGTTAAAATTTATACATAATCTAACGGTTTACTTCTATCACAAAATCTACAGCAGTGCTTGTTATCAACTTAGCAGCTAGACTTTACTCTGTGATTTCACTGCAGAAGTGTATTTTAGACTTTCTCTGTAAAATATAAATATTTAATTAAGCTACTTAATTTTTGTACTGACAAACTGCAACAGAGCTTCAGACAAGTGATAGCTATAAAAAAATCAGTATAATATCAAGAGAATTATTGGATGAAGTTTTGTTTTTATTTTATCTTTTGAAACTTTGTTATTATAATAGTTGGTTGTTAAAGCTTCATGTTCACACTCCTGACATATTCCACCATTCATCGGTATATCAAGACACACATGTATTTGTTGCGTGACAGGTGAATGGGACAGTAATGGGGAAATATGAAAAACAAATGGTTTTTCCTTGCCACATTTCCAGGAAAGTTTAACTACTTCATTCCTCCAGGCATGTATCAATGGATAGACCATATTAACACACAATGAATTATAATAATCTTGCACTGAGTATGAAGAGAAGTAGAGCCTTATCCTTACTTCAAGTTTCAGGCATGAACTTTCAGAGTATCTGTACACTGACTCTTACTCCAGGTTTCTGCCAAAGTGCTGTACAGAACAGAGCACATCTTTGAAAATTATGAAAGCTGGCAATGCTCCTCAATTTCCTAACAAAAATGTGTTTAATGCAAATTGCCTAAACAATTATTTGTTTAATATTTGTACAGTTCAACATGCTTATTCTGCTAAAAGAAAACATTTTAAAGCAATTAGTTATCACTTTATGGCAAAATACAAAATTAAGCAAAAAAGTCTCCTGCAAGGGAGAAAGCAATATAAAAATATCTTTGGTCTTCTGTGTAGATAGAACTATCACACAACTGGGGTACATTCTAGACCCAGTTTCCCAAACTGGAGGGTGTGCCCCCCTAGAGGAGCATGAAGAAATTCCAGGGGGGGCCCAAGGTGACCTAGCCCACCCATCATTCCCCCCACCCCAGGAAAGAGCTGGCCTTTGCTTCTGGCTCTCTGCCCCTGCCACTTTATGTGGGTGACCCGGCACAGATAGTATAAAAAGCAGACAGCTGGCAAACACCCACGTGGAGCTAGCTGCCTTCTGCAAAGGTGAGTGACTGTGGTTTGAGGGTGAGGGCAGGAGGAGGATAGGGTTAGATGAGAGGCTATTGCATCCAGGTGTCCCCGTATGGGCATGTTGATGGCATCAGTACCAGGCGCATCCAGGGATATGGTGGCCATTGTTGTGTCAGCACTGGTAGAGGCAGTGAGGGCTGCTTGGGGGGGAAGATGGTTGAGGTGTGCATGGTGCTAGTTCAAGCTTAGCAGATAAGTACAACAATACCAAGCTACCTGGAGTGGTGAGACCCAATGGAGTAGTGTCAGTAATGAAGAGTGGTATGCCAAGTACTGAAATTAATGCTAAGTCTGAGAGTCATTAGGGTTGGCGGTACTGTGAAGGTTGGTACAGGCATGCATGATGGAGTCAATACCACAGTCCTGGAGGCAGATGGTACTGGTATTCTTGCCACAGTCAGTACCAACAGGTATTTGAGCAATCAGTGCCAGTACCAATTTCACTTGTGGCAGCTCATCAGCCACTGGTACCGATTTCTTTGCAGCAGGAGAGTAGCAATGTGCTTCTCTGGCCGCACACTGGAGACCTTTTCCCCTTGGACCATCTGAATGCCTGATGCCTCAGAATCCAGAGTGGACTGTGCCATCAGCACTGAGACCATCTTTTTCACCAGAGAACACTTTTCCTTAGGCTGTTCCCCATGGGGTGAGACAGAGTCTATGTTTTGTTTCCAGCTTTGTTCATAATGATTGTTGATCAGAGGTGGCTGCTGGTGATGTTTGTCTTCGCAGGAACCTAGCCACCGGGTCTGACACTGATCTAAGGCAATTCTACAGGAGTATTAATTGCAATTGGAGATCCCTGGATTGTAGGGATCTTAGCTAAAGTTTTTTGCAGTGGGCACGTTTTTGGGGCACATGTGTTTCACTCAAGCAGCAGATGCATTGCTTGTGGCAGTCTGATACGGGAATAGACAGCTGACATGAGCATAGTTTAAAACCTGGGGAGCTAGGCACAGTTGCTGGTTATAGGCACCAAAGGGTACTGTGAGGGAGTTGGGGGGTTTATTTAAGAATCAAAGTCAAAGAAAGCGAATGGGATAAGCTAAAAAGGGTTTAAAAGGTAGGAAAAAATGAGGTTAAAGGTATGCAGATTTAGAGCTGCTGAGGTTCCAACCTAAGCTGAGAATAGTAGAGAAGGACATGAGGGATGGCAGGTGGTACATGACAGTTAATGGATGCTACAAAGCACAAGCCACAGCCTGCACGTGCTGCCACCAGGGGGTACAGCTGTGGAAAAATCTCAGATTTTAAGTGCAGGGCACCCAGATGCCTTCTGCAGAGCACCCACGGGGACATTCTTCGAAGCAGAACTGAAAGTTTTACAGTGCACTATGATCTACACCCATTTCAAAGCTGTCAGTCAATTCACAGTAGGGAAGTTTTAGTGCATAGCAGCAGGGCCCACACAGACACAGCTTGTGGCAGACTAGTACGGGGTAAATTTATAGCCCAGCTTGCCCTGAGCTAAGCATTCAGGTAAGCAAACCCAAAAAAAGTAGAGTTCCAAGTGTAGCGTGTGTAGTGCCTCAGTGATTTCTATACATACACTGTTTTCTGTTTGGAATAAGCATAGGGGAAGACCACACTGCCAACCACCAGCCCCACAAACTCAGGTGTTGGATTAGACAATAAAAGCAGCTTTTCTTCCTTTCTTTCCCATGTATCACCATCAGCAAGGAATTGTGTAGGTCAAATTCTGCCTTCTGCAACAAAAATCTACATCCCTGCTAGCATCCACTGAAGTTTGCCCAACCTTAAGGCCATGTCTACAATAGTGAGTTCTTTCAGAAAATAAATCAGGCCCCTTTATGAAAGAACGTGTGGAGCGTCCACACACAAAGTGCCCTTTCTATCCGAAATTGTGGCTCTCCTTCCAGAAGCCCTCTTCCTCTCCCAGATCAGGAAGATCGAAAGCTTCTTTTTAAAAAAAGAAGTGCAGATGCTCTGCAGGCCCTCTTTTTGAGAAAGCAGTCCTCACGGTGTAAAACTTTTCAATCCCTGGCCAGTTCTTTCAAAAGAGCAGGGGCTGTGTGGGCGCTCCCTATTGAAAGGGCAGATCGATCTTTCAATCCGCTTTTGTGTGTGTGGAAGATCATCTTTCGAAAGATTGCTGTAGTGTGGACACAGTCTAAGTGAGTGGTACTTAATTCAGTTTATTCTCTTTGTCTCTAATGTAAATAGATATGACCTTTAATATACCTGTGAAATAACTGAGTAGGAAACTGACTTTTTTTTTTTTTAAATACTGTAATTTTTCAGAGTACAGCCACAGTCTATACCACAGGAACACCAGCTCTGGTACTTTTCCTTGCAACAAAGCCTGCTGCCAGCTTTGTCCACATATCTATTCTGGAGATACCATCACAGGACATAACCAGGTTCGTCACAGAATCAAAGGCACATTCTCATGTTCCTCAACTAACATCATATATGCCATCATGTGCCAACAATGCCCAGATGCTTTGTACATTGGACAGACTTCAAACTCTCCCAGTCAAAGAGTTAATGGACACAAAACAGACATAAAAACACTCCTGACCCACAAACCGGCCAGCCAACATTTTAAATGGAGTGGGCCATTCTGTTAATGACTTAAGAGTCTGCATGTTACTGAAGAGGAATTTTCACACTACTTTGGAAAGAGAAGCTGCTGAACTCTCTTTTATATTCAAATTTGACACATTAACACACGGTTTGAACTGGAATGTGAATTTTCTGGGTCATTATAGGGGCTCTTTTGCAAACTTGTCTTAATCTAATTCTTGACTCCCTCCTCACCTGCCCCTCTAACACTCTGATTTGCTCACCTTGATAAGATTTTTCTGAGTTGGCAACCTTGGTTACTATTTTTGGTTCTCTGTGCCTTAAATATTTAGTCTGTTCTGGTAAGGCTATGTCTGAAGAAGTGGGTCTGTCCCACGAAAGCTCACCTAATAAATTATTTTGTTACTCTTTAAAGTGCTACTTTACTGCTTTTTTTGTTTTGATTCTTCAGAAGGGTGAACCTCAAAAGGACAAGAGCCTGATCTAACATGGGTGAATCCCAATACCCAGAATCGGTCCATAAGAGCTACAAACTCATAGACTTTATCTGATATATCATCTGATGCAGGATAACTCTTTGCATAAAGCTTCTGTAGTTCTGCCTAGCAGGACCTCTAAAAATAAACACTGGACTTACTCAAAGTTTGTACTTTGCCAAATATAAAAGAAGAGAAGCAAAACAGCTCATTAGAAAAAGTATGATATGGTTTAGTGAAGTATTTATATAGCACAGCATAAACCTCAACTCTGACCACAGGAGCCGTTTCTACGGATAAGGTAGCTGTTGTTATGCCCACCCAACCCTCAATTTCTCTGCTGACACTCAGCATGGATGCCAAATAGAGTGGGGAGTTTTCTGATGTGGACAAGAGGAACTGGAGCTGGTGAAGAATATTCCATCTGAACAATTGCTCAAATTCTCCCTACCTGGACAAGATCTCTTACAATGCACCCAGAATCATGAGACTCTGCAGCAGGATCCATATTGCATGGTAGGAGACTTAGTCCTCCATGTAGCCCACCCGCAGGAGATAATGCAGACCTGAACTACAATTACCAGGCAACAGAAATGCACTTTAATATTGCCCTGACTGTAAACAAAGTGCTTGAGTTGAATTTTTAAAAAAAAAATGAAATGAAATGAAGCATTTCAATTGTAGTCCCATGATGCCATAGAGACTAACAAATAGGTCATGAACTTTTGTGGAGCTCATGGCCTAATAACTGTGTTAGTCACTAAGGACAGCGTGTTGTGCCACTGGACTGCTTGCTGTTTTTGAAGTTAGAGACTAACACAGCTATCCTTCTGAGACATTTCAAGGTTAGGAATATCAAAAAGTGTTGTTTCAACCAAAAATGTCAAAGTGACATGTTTCAACATTTCCAAATCGCCAGAATTTCTACAGTACTCAGTTTTATAGCCCATTTTGGGATGGAAACAGTGAAATACAGGTTGGTCCCCTGGAACCCGGATTTCCCTCATCTGACAACATCTGTGGTCTGGCATCTGACGGTGCACTTCCCCCACCCTCCTGGAGCTTCTGTAGCATCACAAATAATTCATTTATGGTATTTAAACTCAGGGAAGGAGCAGAAATGGAAAGGACCAGTCAAAGCAAGAGACATGACAGCTGTGGTGTCCCACATCTGGGAGCCAGGAGCCCAGCCCAGCTGAGCCCTGAGGCTGCACGAGCAGGAACGTGTATGTTAAAACTTTTAAGAGCTGCTTAGATATAAAACCTCGACTATTGGGTGTCATCAAGAACCAATGATGAGAGCCCCTGTCTCAAGCAATGACCTGACAAGCCACCTGAGAAGCCTCACTCTTTGGCGTTGTAAATCTCACAATTACAGATGGTCAACCCTTGGCATCTCGGCGACCTCTCCTGCTAGGCGGGGGGGAGGGACCTTGGTGGACAGGCCTAGGCCCGCCACCTCCACAACCAGCATTCAAATAGGGCCTGATGCAGGAACCTGACAAATGAAAAGCATCCTATCTCACAATCAAACACATTTTGTTTCCCCTCCTCCCCCAAAACATAGACACATCCTGGTTTTACTTAAAGATACAATGATTTGATAGTAGCAGGGTATAACCGCTATAAAATCTTCTCCAACGTGCAAAAACAAGAAAAGTACAGTTTCACAATAACTTATCTCACTGCAGTTTTATTCAATGGGGCTTGGTAACTTAAATCCTCATTTGCACATCCTAAATTTCTCTCTTATTTATCCAATCTATAAAAGTGAACAAGCATACCAAGTTTGCTGAGATAGTAAATTGGAAGACTGTTCATATTTTTATTCATGTCATAAGAAGGGCTGTTCTTCTCCAAACAACAGTATTACTCAAATAAGATTCTGGCAGTAAAAAAGAAAATCAGATAGAGGCTATTGTAGGTAGGTGTCCATGAAAAATAAAGATTTGATGGAGAAAGTCTGACCTACAAGACTGCAGTGGAGATGGGATTATTCTAAGGGTTTGCTGCCAGTTTCACTGATGTCACATTGTTATTTAAAATCATGTCAAAGGGTTTCAGCATAGCAGATGGGCACCTGTTTGTGTGTTATAAATTGCAAGGGGGGAAAAAGGCACCATTAAACACAATGAGACATTTTCAATGAAAGAACGGCAGCTGTTCTTAATCGCAGGGGAGATCCTGGCCCTTAATAGCACAAATTGCCCCGTTCAGGAAAGGCTTGAGGCAAACCACTGGTCCCCATGTACATACTAAGTACAAACGAATTTTTTAAACTGACAAACTACCCAGCTACCTTTCAGTTTTTACTTAAAAACCAAACCATTGCTTTAATTCTCCTGTTCTACCTCTTCCATTTTTAAAGCTGATTTGTTCATTAAATGCCTCGATGACATGAAAATCTCTATAGAAACGATTAGAGCAGATTTTACAAAAATGAATTAAATATCCATTTAAAAGCTGAACGCACTGTTTTCAATTTCAAGATTTGTACAGAGAATTGATTGACATTCTGAACAAAGAACTTCACTTTGCAGAACAGTACGAAACAAACTGATTTAACAACGGTGAAACGTTGGGAGGTCTATTAAAGCTTTGTTATTTAAAGTATACTGCAGAACATTTACTTACTCATACATTATGAAAATTACCTTACAAATTGTCAAGGTACATTATGTGCTACAGTTCCTTGGTTCTAGTCAAGTGTCCATTTCATTCACAAAATTTTCAAAAAGTTAGAGAATTAGAAAGATTCTACTTTATATGCCTATGTGAACCAATAAAGAATATTTCAGCATCTTATTTCCTAAAATCCTGAGAGCTGTTAATAACTAGCCAGATGCTCTGGTTCCAGGAAAGTCAAGGAAATGGACCTAGCACAAAGTGCTACCATTAGTAGTTTAAAACTACTGGAGCTTCAAAAACACAGTATTAATCTTTAATTACAAAAAAAAAAAAAAAAAAAAAAAGGCAGCTCGTTTGTTTAAAAAAAATCTCTCCTGAAATCACAGTACTCTATGCTCATCACATCACACTAAATACAGACCACCACATTCAACTTGATCTGCAAAGGGAATACAGAAATCTTTGTTACTGTTAAAGTATTTAAAATATTTTGATTTATAATCCAGATATGATACAGTCAAGTGAGCTAGTACACTGTGTACAGAAGACATGAGTAAACAACTGAACATAACTTCTTATAGGGATCCAAGCACCAACCCATTTTATTAAAACACAGTACAAGAGGATATATATAAATGATATACAAAAATGATATACAAAGATGGCCAGCTAATTAGAGATATGGCAGTAGCATAAAAATGATTGAATCTTGAATTTACCATTTCTGAAGTTAGGATATAGTCCCTTCTTGGTCAATTACGAGCACTCCTTAAATCCCCCTAAATAAACAGTAAAATACACTCAAACACATTTGTAGTACATATGCACTTGCTACTTTCAGCTTTTTTCCAGCACACAGCTTCAAAACTGAAACTGCACCAATGGCAATGTCAACTGATTTAAAAAAACAAAAACAAACCCTTCTGTCTTAGTCACTAACTGCACAAAGCATTTCAAATTGGAAACATCGGCTTTTCAAGGATTCAGCTACATTATGACACTATTTTTTGTCAAAGTTAGCAAGGATGTTTTAAAATGCTGTGAGCAAAGATGACTTTACTGCCCAGTAATTAAGTACATATACATCAAGTAATATTTTCCAAAGGGCAGAACTGATTCTGGAGTCCAAACTCTACCATAAATAAATCTGGCAGACACTTTTGAAAATTTCACCCAGTACAATTTATGCCTCTGTAGCACTGGCCCCTTCTGAAGAGAAAAAGTGATGCTGTGTATAGGAGAAAGCCTTTCATTTCCCTAGCATAGTCTTAGACCATAATATTACATGAAAAATTAAAGAATGGACGATTCAGGCTCAGAGTTTTTGCTAATGCAGACATATTCTAAAAAGAGTGCTGAAGGAGTCCATTTTCCCTAAAAGGTTCTCCAGGTACAGGTTTGGAAAGAAGATACCATGATTCTGCTGCAACCCAACATTACCCACAAAGCCCCAATTAATGTTACAGCAACAGCCAACATCTCTTATGGATCTGTATGTGGGTGCTAACATAATAAGTTGTGCATATTCCTTCGGTGTTTTCTCCTTTCTGAAAAGGAGGCACAAGTCCTTCAGAGACTTTGCCCAGTTTGGTAGATTTTAACTTTACCTAGCAAATCTACTGAGGAGAGAAGCCTTCTGAAGTAACTATGAATTAACTTGAAGCAGCAATTGTTTTAAAAAAATTAATGATTTAAAAAGAAAACTTTCTCCCGTATTAAACTCTGCCGTGAGGAAGTCAAAATGCGACCCAGAATCCAAGTTATAAGCCATTTCTACCACAAACACTTGTGAAAGTCAACAACCTTCATTGTCTTTTCACTCCAGCTTTACAGACAAGACAAAAACAATCTCTAGCTATCTTTTACATGACACTGTGCTGAAAATGCCAACTCCTGTATGCACTAGCATTTATGCAGTGACAGCACAAATGCACCCCACAGCTGTTGGAAAAGAAAGTGTAGATAAATCTATGGAGTTGCTGCTGAAGGACCTATTCTCCTGAACACAATGATTTCATAATGCCATGGCCTCTATTGTTGTCTATTCTGACCAATAAATAAATAAAATAAATAAAACAAACCTTTTGCAAATGCAATTCCACAACCTTTTTTTTTTTTAAATTCAGGTACTCTTTAAAAGCTTAAATTTGTGCCTGCAATTCCTGTATTACTATATTTTTAAAACACTGACCTGTGTGTTTTCCAAGGCCAAGAGCAAACCAATAATTACTTTCCATTTTACTAAGGTTATGATATTCATTGCCAATGGCTGTTTGACTGTTAGGATGGAAAGGTTGCTTTTGTACTATCCAGGATTCACTTAATACAAGTTCTGCTCAAGATTTTATGGAAAGCTAATTTACTGTTACATGCAAGAGAAATCCTAATTTGCATCTCAATCAAGTCCTGGAGAAGCCCTTGAGTCATTTCTTGAATTCGTTTCAAATAATCAAATCTGTCGTTTCAACTATTTTACGTTTACAAGTGGATACAGGAGCAATGAAGGTACCCAGATTTTAACTTTGTACCCAAACCTCCCATTCCCCTTCCTATGTAAAATGATTTGGGATACACATTTATTCTAATGGTTTTTAGATGCCCAAAATTTATGGGTACTACCAGAAGTGAAAGTAAGGAGGTGCTCCCTGGTGCACAGCTAGAGCAAGAGCTGGATGTTCTGCATCAAAAGCCAGCAGAGAGTTATTTAAAGAGCTGGCAGGGACCAGGGTTGGAATAGGACAGCATGGCTACGTCTACACGAGCCCCAAACTTCGAAATGGCCACGCAAATGGCCATCTCAAAGTTTACTAATGAAGCGCTGAAATGCATATTCAGTGCTTCATTAGCATACGGGCGGCCGCGGCGCTTCGAAATCGACGCGGCTCGCCACCGCGCAGCTCGTCCCAACGGGGCTCCTTTTCGAAAGGACCCCGCCTACTTCGAAGTCCCCTTATTCCCATCTGCTCATGGGAATAAGGGGACTTCAAAGTAGGCAGGGTCCTTTTGAAAAGGAGCCCCGTCTGGACAAGCTGCGTGGCGGCAAGCCGCGTCGATTTCGAAGCGCCGCGGCCGCCCGCATGCTAATGAAGCGCTGAATATGCATTTCAGCGCTTCATTAGTAAACTTTGAAATGGCCATTTGCATGGCCATTTCGAAGTTTGGGGCTCGTGTAGACACGGCCTATCTGTAAGAAATTTTAAGTTACTTTCACCCCAATACTAATGTGAAAGTATAAAGAATTATATTGTAAGAGAGAGAGATGAATTATACTTTAATAATAGTATAAGTTCAAGAACAGGAAAGAGAAGATTATATTAATGTTGTTTGTAGGTATGCAGGATGGATCAGAGTGGAGCCAGGTGTGTCTGGGATAACAGAAAAAGGAACATTAGATGTTAGACAAAGTAACTGAGATAAACTAGGGAGATATAGACAGGAGATTGCTGAGGCTTGATATGGAAATGAAGATACCTGACTAGTCTCATGGGAAACATGTGAGTCCTGCCCCCTTTTGTAATCTTGTTAATTTTGCTTTCTTTCATCCGTATAAATCAAGGGGTTTGAGCCCTATATGGCACTCACATTTTCCGGGTGCATTAGCAGAGCAGCTTTGCTAACAAACAGAGTGGTCTGACAAATTTGTAAGTTCTGAGTCTGACTTTGACAGTTTGGAGGTCCCACCGAGATGGCAACCGTCTTTGCTGAGGCTGTGTGACCCCTGACCGTCTTGCAAGACAACTGTGGCAGCTGGCACCTGGGTGTTTGGCCCGAGCAGGCCTCCGCCAGAGCGGACAGGTGCATGACCACAACGTAGCCTATGCCATCAAACCTACTGGTTCCCACTCTGTTCTAGTGGGGATCCCGGGATCTGACATCAGGACTCTGGTCAGGTAATTATTTCTATGTTCTGTCCGGTCTGAGGACTGTCCTGTCTCTGTGTCTATCTGTCCTCCCCGTGGAGCGTGAGATTCTGAGCGCAGTCTCCATCCAGGGATCAGCCGACCAAGGGGTTCCCATCCCCACGGCCTGAATAAGTGAAATCTGCACAATCTCAGCCGCACCACACCTTGGGTACAACCCCCGATGTGAAAACAAGGACAACTGTGGGCTCCTTTTGTGTGCTGCACCAGGTACCACTCTGACAAACCTGAATTTCCTTCTTTTGTGATTGGTGTGTGAGAAGTCCTCCTGTATGGGTAACCAGACATCTAAGTCAGGGCAGTTCCCTAAAGGGACGCCGGCTCATTTCATGTATTTTAAGAAGGGTCCGGACTCCTGTAAATTTCTGGAAAAATGGTCTAGATTGACTCTGGAGGATCCCCAATCACAGTGACTAAACTGTTCTGGCACCCTTGCAGCTCCTTAAGACAGAAGGGGGTGGCCCCACTTGGAGTCATAAACCCTGGACTCGTACAGAACTTTTGTCAGTAATTAAGGTTTTCCTAAGCCACAGGAAAATCCTATTAAATTTGCTAAGAAATGTTTGCTGGTCTGTGAAACCTATGAACCCTCTGAGACAGACCTCCTCCAATTGTGTAAACTGTTAGTCTCTACTAGCCAGTATGAAAAGTGGCTGACTGCAGCAAATTGGCCAGCTGCAGCACGCCATTCAACCATGAAAGATACTGGCCCCGACACCACGTATAGAGACCAGTGTAGGGTTATTTGGAGATGCCTACATGAAGCCATTCCCCAAGTGTGGTCCCCTAAACCAAACTGGGCAGCCATACAGTTGTAAACAAAGGCAAGGGGAGAGTCCAGGAGATGATCGGATCTGGCTAACTGACGTTTTCTTACAACATTCAGGAATACAACAGCCCGATGAAAATGGACAGGGGGCCCTGGCACGTGTGTTTATTAATGGTCTTCTCCCTGTTATTGGCAGTATGTAAAAGCAAATAAGTGTTGGGTGGGAGACCGAAACCATGGACAAATTGCAAGCAGTGGCAAAGCACTGCCACCACACTCTAAAAGGGAAAGAGGAACAGTCCACCCAAAAGTTAATGGCTCTGCAAATACAGCATTATTCAGAGCAGGGCAGACAGTACGGGGAGGGTTCCAAGGACGGCAACATGGTCACAGGGGAGGCCGTGGAACTGGATTTTTGGGTTTTGGAAGTGATTGTAATTACTGTAAGCAGCCCGGACACTGGAAGAACGAGTGTCCGTGCCGACCTAATAACCTTGGAGGCAATCAGCTAGACTCTCTGCCAGCCCTGCCAGATGGTCCCCAGCCTTACTTTGCACTGCAACAATGACGGGATGCCAGGGAACCTCAGGAAATTTTAGCTCCCTTACTACTTCTCTCCCCTGCTGTGGAATGTGTCCTGACTATCAATGATCTTTCTCTCCCTTTCCTCATTGATACAGGAGCTTCGCGCTCTACAGTCCATACTACCGACCTGCCTGTGGTTCCCCGCTCTGGAAAAACAGTGTCTGCTGTGGGCATTACGGGAGTCCCAACCCCTTATCCCCTTTCAAAACCTCTACGGGTCCAGGTTGGTCCCCTTTCCGCAGATCATGCATTCCTTCTCTCTGACTCCACTCCGGTAAACCTTTTGGGTTGGGATCTGTTATGTAAACTTGGCTGTACCATCTACTGTTCCCCAGATGGTGTTTACCTACAAATTCCCCAGTCCTCCCTGTGCGATTCTGCAGCCTCCCTGCTGTCCGAAACTTCCCTTTCCACTCCAATTCCCTGTTACCCATTGGTCCTGTGCCTTGAACATCTAATCTCACAGGTCCCATCCTCTCTCTGGCCATTGCACCCATCTGAAGTGGGCTGTTTAAATACTGACCCTGTTTACAATACCATTGACAACTCCCTGCCTCGCCTGTCCCAGTGCCCTCAAAATCCTGAAGCAGAGGCTGGCATTGCTCCGGTCATGACCGCACTGCAGGAACAAGGCATTATTGTCCCCTGTTCCAGCCCCTGTAACGCCCCTATCCTCCCAGTTCAAAAAGCTGATGGTAAATCGTGGCAGTTTGTTCAGGATCTTCAAGCCATTAACCACATTGTCAAACCCACCTTTCCTGTAGTCCCCAACCCAGCTACAATTCTGGCTTCTATCCTGCCAGATGCAACTCATTTTACTGTTGTGGATTTGTGCTCTGCTTTCTTTTCTGTCCCAAATTGCCCTAAGTCCCAGTATCTTTTTGCCTTTTCTTACAAGGGGCAGCAGTACACATGACCCACACTTCCCCAGAGGTATACAGAAAGCCCATCTTACTTTTCCCAAGCATTAGCCAGAGACCTCACTGACCTGGTTTTCCTGTCAGGGTTCACGCTGGTCCAATATGTGGATGACCTACTCCTCTGTTCCCCTTCATTATCTGCCTCAGAAACTGACTCTTTAGCGCTCCTCACTGCCTTAGCAAACAAAGGCCACAAGGCTTGTTGCTCTAAGCTACAGCTCTGCCAAGCCTCAGTCACATATCTTGGCTTTCTTCTCTCCCAGGGTTCCCGTAGGCTTTCTCCCACCCATGTCCAAGCCATCCTTAGCTTTCCCCGACCTCACTCTCCATGCCAGGTCAGGAAATTCTTAGGCATGGTAGGTTTTTGTAGACAATGGATTCCCCAATATGCTTCTCTTGCTACGCCGCTCCAGGAACTCACTCAGTTCTCTGTACCTGACCCATGCCGTGGCCCCCAGAGGCCGACTCTGCTTTTATATCTCTCAAACAGAGTTTAGCTTCTGCCCCCGCCTTAGGGTTATCTCACTACTGTAAGCCTTTTACCCTTTTCTGCCATGAGCAATCTGGTTGTGCACCTGGGGTTCTTACTCAGGAGCAGTGTCACAGAAATTGTCCAGTGGCTTATTTCTCTGCCACCTTGGATCCTGTTGCCCAGGGTTTACCCCCCCTGCCTGCGTGCTGTGGCTGCCACTGCACGCCTAGTTGAAATGTCTGAGTCCCTTCTCCTGCGCTTTCCTTACTCTTACGGTCCCTCACTCTGTAGAAACTCTCCTGCTACAACATAATACAGCTCACCTTTCCTCCATCCACCTCACTAGGTACGAAATTTTACTGCTTTCGGCTTCGCGTATCACTGTAAAGCGCTGTTCTCAGTTGAACCCTGCCGCTCTCCTTCCTTTGCCTGATGACGGGGAACCCCACAACTGCCTTGCAACTGTCTCTGCTGTCACCATCCTGCGCCCCGATCTTTCTAAAGTCCCTCTCCCTAACGCCGGCCTTGTGTTGTTCACTGACGGTTCCTGTTTTCGAGACAACCAAGACCGTCTCCTTGCAGGATATGCTGTGGTATCACTCTCTGAAACCCTAGAAGCTGTGCCTTTACCTTCTGTGACTTCATCGCAAGTCGCTGAACTAGTTGCCCTAACCCGTGCTTGCTTTCTGGCTGACGGATGCTCCGCCACCATTTACACCGATTCCCGATAGGCTTTTGGGGTTGTACATGACTTTGGCACCCTCTGGCAAGCTCGGGGTTCCCTTACCTCTGCTGGTACCCCTATCAAGAATGGCCCCTACATTGCTGCTCTCCTGTATGCAGTTTTACTCCCATCTGCCTTAGCTATTTTTAAGTGCCCTGGCCACTTGACTGCAGATACTGAGGTTGCTAAGGGTAACGCATTTGGGGATGCCCCTGCTAAACATGCTGCTGCCATAGAACCTTCCTCAGATGCGTTTCTTGGTTCCCTTTCTGCTTCTGTACCACTGCCATCCTTTTCTGACCTCACCCTGCTCCAAGACTCTGCCCCAGAAGCAGAAAAATACTCCTGGGTTGCCCAAGGTTGCTCTCTACACTCCGACTCCCTTTGGTGCTCCTCTGCTGGTGCCTTTGCGGCCCCTTTTCACTCTACCCGTCTCTGGCCGCCTCATGAAACGGTGTTTCGCTTGTTGGAAAGGAGGGGATGGTCTCAGCTGTAACTAAGGCAGGACGGTGGGCCCCCCATTTTAGCTCTTTTGCAGCCCACCACTGTGCCGCCTGTACCACTTGCCAAAGCTACAATGTTGGCAAACCTGTAAAGGTAGCTCAAGGGTTCCGGGGCCTGCCCTATGCACTGTTCTTGCATTGGCAGCTTGATTTTGTACAAATGCCTAAGTGTAAACTATATGAATTCATTTTGGTTATGGTATGCTTATTTTCAGGTTGGATTGAAGCCTTTCCTTGTCGCAAAGCTGATTCGCTGTCTGTTGCCAAATATTTGTTAAATCATATTATGCCTGCCAAAGGAATTCCTGCCACTCTGTCCAGTGACCGGGGTACACATTTCACCGGACAACTTGTTCAGCACCTGGATCGTGTAGTACATATTACACACCTGTTGCACTGTCCCTACCACCCACAGAGTGCAGGTGCAGTTGAAAGACGAAATGGCGGGCTAAAAAATAAACTTATAAAAATTTGTGACTCTACAGGGTTAAGCTGGCCAGTGGCCCTACTGTTGGCCCTTATGGAAATTCGATCCACCCCATCCCAGAGACATAAATTAAGTCCTTTTGAAATTGTTATCGGGCGCCCTGAGCGAACAATGGCTACCAGTACTCCAGTATCAGACTTGAACTTGACTCACAGTATGTTCCTTCAGTATTGCAAGGGACTAATGCAAGCTGTAAGTCACTTCCATTCGCAGGTTTGAGCCTCTTGGCCAACGGAACCCACCTCTGATGCTTGTCACGCCCTTGAGCCAGGTGATTGGGTCTACATACAACACCACCATCTAAAACACACCTTGGAGCCCCAGTGGAAGGGCCCGCATCAGGTGCTGCTCACTACCCAGAAGGCTGTTAAGCTATCCAGCATCGCAGCATGGATACATGCTTCGCAGTGTAAAAGGGCACCAAACCCAGCAGACCAATCACCACCTCAGAACCATGCAGAATCAATTTTGACTCCAGAAGATGACGCAGAGGAACACCCTGCAATACCTTTACAACCTACGCTCTCGTAAGGGTTGCCACAAGCAGACGACGACCAAAGTCAAGGCCTGAGAAGAAGTAGTAGCAAGCCTAGCGCCTGCTGCCTGGTGGACATAAAACGGTGACTGCAGTTCCCTCAGCTGAGGTTGTCAGAACCAAAGGGTCTTGCCTCCAACATGTGCCTCTGGTGGTGCCTGCTCCTCAGCCACTGGTGTCTTAAGGTCTGGGGAATCCCCCACGGCATTGGAAGGACTGGTGGTTCCTTGGTCCCATTTGGGGGAGTAATACATCTTGCAAAAAGGCTCCTATGGTTACAAGCAGTAGTTGAAATCATGGCAAATGAAACCGGAGAAAGTTTAAGGGCCCTAGCCAAAGAAACACAAGCAATCCGACAGGTGACCCTGAAAACCCTCAGGCATTGGATATAGTGCTGGCAGCAAAAGGAGGGACCTATGTTCTCACGGGAAAAGAACGTTGTGTGTGTGTGTGTGTGTGTGCGCGCCCACACACACACACACACACACACACACACACACACTATATACACACACACACACACACACACACACACACACACACACTATATATATATACACACACACACACACACCCCTGACAACACCAATGATTTAACAGATCACATATGCAATCTGTTCCAAGTGGCTAATCTTCCCCACGAAGAGCCAAGTTCTCTGTGGAAATGGCTAAGTGGCTTGTTCAATTTCTCTGGCATAGGAAACTGGTTGTTTCAGGGAGCCTTGACTATCCTATTTGCCATCTTAATGATTTTTGTATGTTTTCAGTTAATCTCCTGTTGTATTCAAAATTGTGCAAGACCTGTCACACAGCTAGCTACTCCTCACCAGAGTGCTAATCTGATGATTTTAAATATCACTGATGAACAGAGAGAGAAAAGAACGGTTAATGTGTGGAACCCAGTAATTGTCGGTCATAGGCGTTGCTTGACCAAAAGGAGGAATTGTGAAAGTAGAAATAATTATATTGTGAGAGAGAGAGATGAATTATACTGTAGTAATAGCATAAATTCAAGAACAGAAGAGAGAAGGTTATGTTAATGTTGTTTGTAGGTATGCAGGATGGATCAGAGTGGAGCCAGGTGTGCCTGGGATAACAGAAGAAGGAACGTTAAGTGTTAGACAGAAAGTAATTGAGATAACCAGGGAGATATGGACAGGAGACTGCTGAGGCTTGACATAGAAATGAAGATCCGTGACTAGTATCATGGGAAACATGTGAGCCCTGCCCCCTTTTGTAATCTTGTTAATTTTGCTTTCTTTCATCTGTATAAATCAAGGGGTTTGAGCCCTGTATGGCACTCACATTTTCTGGGTGCATTAGCAGAGCAGCTTTGCTAACAAACAGAGTGGTCTGACAAATTTGAGAGTCCTGAGTCCGACTTTGACACTAACATCACAATTCTGAAGTGCTACTATTCTAATACCCCTGTCAGGTCATCTCAACACTCCCATCTTCCCATAACTCTCTTTTCCCCAAAAGGATTTGAGCTAATCTGCAACCTAGTGATGAAGAAGTACTGACTTTAAATACAATGTGGGGATGCAGCTCCTAGGTGGTGCATCGATAGGCTGAAGCACAAAACACTGGGGAACCTGAAGAGAGGTAGAGAAGCGGGCAAGGCTCCTGTTTGTAGCCTCTAGTTATGAGGACTCTGCAAAAGGGCCCTAGAAACCACCCTCCTCCCCAAGAGCTGAGCTGAGATTCCTTAACAAAGGTCAAAACAAACAGATGGCAGTGAGCAGCAGCAGAACCTACATGAAAAGCAGTGGCACAGAGTGGGAGCTGAAGGTTCTCGAAGGTCAGCTTGGTGGCAGCTGCACCTTTGAGGGTACAGTACAGAGAAGTGGCAGAGCTGAGGAGCTTGGGCATAATCCAGAGCAACAGCAGCAGCCTGCCCAAGGGATGCTGCTGTAGGCCTCCCTGCCCAGCAATTGAAGCTGAAGTCATGCAGTCAAGCCCCCAAGCAGCAGACTTCCCCAGCCCACCACAAGTAGCCATCAGTGGGGAGGGACCAGAACACTGTCGCTCCCAATGGCCAAAGGAGAATGAGGCTGGGACTACAGTTAACAAACCATAAGACACTGCTGGCTTTCCCACATCCATGGTCATCTTCTTCCTCCCCAGTAAAGTTCTCTGCGGCATAACCACCCCTTGACTCAGCATTTGTGAGCAGAGAAAAATTGCCCATCAGAGATGCCCAAACTGGCGTATAGTGTTTCACAGGTTTCAGGGTCAGGGCACGGGTTAAATTTTTAAAGCAACTCCTAGAAAACTGAACCAGGCCCTTTTTGTTGCCTATACCCAGGTCTTCCGACAAAGGGGGAAGAGAGGAAAAGGGTCAGTTGCCCTGGGGTCTGGCAATTCAGTGGGACCACTTGGAGGCTGGGTCCTTTAAGACCACCACCAGAGTGCCATAACGTGTGCTCCAGATGGCTCTGAGAGCTGGGGGAGGAGGGATACCAGAAGTCAGGCAGAGCTAAAGTCCAAATGCCCCCAACCCCTCCCCTTCCACCCAAGAGTCCACCCATTCCAGGAGCACAGAGCTGGCCTCCCACACACACCTTGCCTGAAAGCCTAAGGGGGTATCAGCTCCCCTGCCTATACCATCTGGCAGAAGGATTACACATAGATATACCAGCGCTGTGGCTAATTACACTTGGACAGCCCGAGGCACATGGAATCTTAAAAGGAGGTGGGACTGGCTGCCTTCAACGCATCACTTGTTTAATGAGAAATCCATTGAAGTCTTTTTCTGTGGACTGTGTACATAAAGAAGGGTGGGGCTTGTGCAGGCACCATACTGTTAAGAGTACTGCATTCTAAGTCTGCATGTTCACCAATGACAGCCCATCATAAAAGACAGATAAGGGTGTTTCAGAGTTTGTTTTTCATTAAGGCATCATTAGAGAAGCAGTTATATCTTTCTGGCTGCTTTAAACTGAGCTTTCCAGACTTTCAAACATTTGGGTTTCTTTTCAATTTAACACTAAAATGACAGAAAGACAAAAATTTAAGACCTGTTTTCTGATAACTACAATGCTCATTATGAAGGTACTTTTTAATAACTCTGTGGTTACAGACACATATTGTCAACATTAATTCCAATGGAAAGATTTTTGTAACAGGAATTCCATAAACACAAATGTTAGTTACATTTGAGCCAAATATATTTTTCACTTCTGCATTTATATTCCATTGAACAAAATAAATTTTTTCTGCACAATTACAAGTAACATGCTACCTGTCATGTAAGAGGTAAGTAGAATTTAGGGGGAAGTCATAATGGAATACAGTCATCCCTTGAAATGTGCGATTTCAAGTTGCACTTAATTCACATTAATGCAAGTTAAGTGCAACTCAAAATCCTGCTCCCCACAGCCCTGCCTCAACCCCCACCCCCAGCCCCAGTTCAACATCCCCCTGGGGCCCAGCTTAGGACCTGCGCACACTGATCTAGTTCACCACTCCCACCCCAGTTCAAATCCCACACAGGGTTCTGACTCAACACCTCACTGCCGGGCTCATCAACCCCATGCATGGCTCTGACTCAACCACCCCTTGGCCCCCTGCCACCCTGGCTCAAACCCCTGCGCATGGCTCCAGCTCAGCTCCACCCCATGCCCCCCCAACCCACTGCCAGGCTTAACCCTCCCAAACTCCAGGACTTACCTTGCAAAAGGAGCTCCAGGTGCTCCCACTGCTTCCCCGACTGCAAAATGTGTGTTGCGCTGGAGAAGAAGCCACATCCCCTGTCTTACGCGACATCTGAGTTATGCGAGGGTGTGTGGGAAACACAATCCCTGCATAACTTAAGGGAAAGAATCTCATCTCATACCATGAATTGCAGCCAAAATGCACTGAAAGTGTGCAGCATATATGTACATCATATGTGGTGTCACAAATTGGCTTTGAAGACAGTTACAGTTCTTCATCTATTGATCAAATGGTTGTGTAGATTCCTTGAGAAATTTCACTGTCTGTAGTCGAAGAGGCAGGGGCTGCAGTCTCTGAGCTTTTGGACTTTGTGGGTAAAGGCAACAATCTCCTTAAGAGAGAGAGTATAGAATTGATTTTACTTCTCCCCTTCCATTTTTAATAGAAATACCCTGGCCGTCGTGATACCATATTGATATACTCTCGCATCCATGTCTCAAGACATGATATGAAAGGAGAATCCATTACAAATACCAGACAGTGGTGCTCTAGAGTCGTGGGGCAAAGACAGAAAGCTTCCCCCTCCCTCTCTGCTCCTATTCGCTTCTTTGATGCCATTAGCTACCATGAAGACAGATAACGTAAAGCAGGGCTGTAGGCTTAGACAAGCAGCCTGATGGCCTGAGCAACTCTTTTGCCATGACCCTCTAAGCCTCCTGAGTGGGGCCGAAGACCAGCCTTCTGGGGACGCAGGAAACGAAGAAGCACCAGCAAAAGTCCACAATACAAAACGCAGTAGCCCATTAGTAAGGAAGGAGAGAGACTACAGAGTAAAGACAAACATTCAACAGGAAGGCTGAAATGGAGACACTGACAACAGCACAAAAGCATGGGAGGAGGAGACAAACTGATGTACATGGTTCCATCCCCCACATGCGAGGAACAAGACCAATTACATTCTGTCCTTTTAAAAAAAAAAAAAAAAAAAAAAAAGACTGCCTGGTGTTTATAAGAACATTAGCTTTAAATGTGCAGGCAACAATTGCCCTTTACAGCTGGGCCTTTATCATGCCCTTGGGATAAAAATATTTGCTTTGAATCCAGGAGGAAAAAAGTTACTGTAGCCCTCGTGTTTCTGAATACATGCTATCCTGGAATGCCAGCAAAAACAGAAGCAAACAAAAAACATATATGATTACTTCCTACACTGGCTCTCAGGAGCTATGCCTTCAAGGGGGAGAAGTGTCATAACTATCGACAGCGGACGTCCTTGTGCCGATCCCCCCAAATAAAAGTTATTAGAATTATTAACGTGGCAGTCCTTCAAATTGGAAGGGATAAAATTCATTTGTTTGACCATGACAGTGTGAGATACCCCAGGGCCAGTGCTTTCAAACTGTCGTACTAAAGCAGATTTCAGAAGTGCTGTGCCCCCATAATCCCACGAACAGCAACAAGAGCTGCTGGGTGCACAACATTAAAAAATAAAAGCAGACCAATTTACAATTTCAGATAGGAATCCAAATCTGTCTGCAAGTTTGGGCACAAGCAACTAATTCTAAGTGGTTCTGTCTGAGAATATAGAAGTAATTTCCCTCAAAAACAATTTTCAGCCAGCAGCAGTACTTTCAATTGACTGGAAGCCTGATTGCACTACTCAAGTTGATAAACAAAATTATGCAGAGATGAAATAATTCCTCTGACTTAACATGGGCTGATAAAAACACTTCTCTTGGGGAAAAAAAAAAAAAAGTCTGCAGATACCAATACAGACATCCTTGCCTATGTATCAGTTACTAACCTCAGCGAACACGCGTAAGAAGCCAGAAAGCAGGACTAAGAAACTTGCTATCAACATACACATCTTAAAAATAATCCACACCTCCTCTAAATTGTGGAAGAACAATCCTTCCAATGCCGTGGGGGAAACACAAGTACAAACATGGCACAAAGGTCACAGCAGCTGAGGGAAGTAGAACAAAACCTGCCAGCCACGCTCCGGAGTGCTGGTACTACCAGGCTGGCAATACGGGAGCACCCTCTGCCTGGAATTGGTTTCCATTATATATGAGCTTTACAGTTTGGTTCAATGACCTTCAGCAACCCCACTACAAAAACTGTTCCAATGCCACTGGTCATGCTCCGTCCATCTCACAAAGTGCAGAAGGGCTGTGTTAACATTCTGTAAGCAGTGGCCAAGACAGGAGATGGAACTGGGTAGCATCTATTATGTACTCTCTCTTACAGAGACAGTTACCGGTACCCACCACAGTCCAAGAGCTCAGAGACTGCAGCCTCTGTCTCCTCCACTACATCACCCCCCACCTTAAATACCTTTCCTCTGAGAAGCAGTTATTGGAAACTCTGTAAAGCTCTCCCTCAGAGAACTCTGGGCCACGTGGCTCCTACAACTTTTACTCTAGGAAGACCCAATATGTTGTTATGTCACTTCTAACACTTATCAACGTCTTCTCCAGGTGGGTAAAATGCCATTAACTGCCTGAGCTAAATGAGCAGACTAGTGTCGAGAGAACAGCATAAACAAGCACTTCTACACGTTATTCAAGAATGTACTGAAATGGCATGTTGTGTCCCACAAAACTAAGGACATATCAAAAGACCAGAAAAAGATGATAGAAGGTGGACAAGCTTAGCAAATTAAAAGAAAAAAAAAAAAACATTTCCAGTCCTCAATCTCACTCCCAACCATGTTTGACAGCCTCACACACATTCCTACAAAAAATGATTCCATGATAGGCCTTGAAGACGAGCATGTTAAGAAGTGCTATGATTACATAAACACTCACAGGGATGGACTGAGTAATTACAGCCAATGTGTTTGCTCTAGGTCATTAGTTTAAATTTGTCCCATGTCATTTCTAAGAAGAAACTGCTACTCTTGTCCATTCCGATTGTGTCTTACCTGACAAAGCCTCAGGCTGTAGGACTAAATATTGCAATGTAGATGTTCAGGCATGGGCTGTCACCCAGGCTCTGAAATCGCACGAGAAGGGTAGGTATCAGAGCCTGGGCTCTCGCTCAAACCCAGATGTCTACGCTGCAATTTCCAGGTCTGTAGCTCAAGTCAACTGACACCGACTCTGAGACTAGGTCTATACCTGACACTAAAGTCGACTGTAGATACGCATTTGTAACCACGGCAATTGCTTAGCTAAAATCCACTTATCTAAAATCCATTTGCCTGCCTGTTCTCACAGAGGGAGGTCGATGGGAGAAACTCTCTCACCAACCTCCCTTACTCCTCACAATATTGAGGAGCACAGGGGTCAACAGTCAATCCAAGTTAGTTGTATTTCACATGTCCCTACTAGGCATGCAAAAAAAAAAAAAAAAAATTGAACCCCAGATTTAGTGCCGAAGTTTGAAAGCACTGGCCCTGGGGTATCTTACAGTACCATGGTCAGTTGTATAATTTTCTGCAGTAGGTTTTCTTTTGCCTGTACCTTCCTATATAATTCCTCATGGGTGACCTTCTACATCCATTCTATTCTCAGGGTCTTTCTGCAAGAACTCTCCTTGAACACTAATATTCTTCTCATCTTTTGTTATCCCCTATGTCTCACGTATGTACTACATGCTACTGAATACGCACGTTTTCAAGACACTCTGCTTTTCCAGATCTTTTCCATTACATTCAAATTTGCTCTTGCTTTCATTATTCTAGTTCATTATTTCCGTCTTACCATCTAGATCACATTATGTTGCTCTCCAGAGAGTGAACTTCTCTACCTCCTCTAGTTCAATTTCATCTCCACTGATCTTCCTTCCTATTTCCTTCTCTCCAAATACCATTGTTTTTGTTTTATCAATGTTCATAATCAGTCTGCACCACTTCCTTTCCATGTTTAGCACCTGCATGTTTTCACAAGCTTCTCCTCATCTTCCTCGATAACTATATTATCTGTGAATCTCAAGTTGTTAATTTTTATCCACATTGGAGGTACACACACACACACATCCTAGAACTGGAAGAGACCTCAGGGGGGTCATTTAGCCCAGTCCCCTACCCTCTTGGCAGGACCACGCACCATCCCTGACATCTATTTACTCCAATCCCTAAATGGCCTCCTCAAGGATTGAACTCAACCCTGGGATTTAGTAGGCCCATGCTCAAACCACTGAGCTATCCCTCCCTGAGCACTGTGCATAGATATCCCTCCTACCTCTTCCCTGATCTTGTTCATCACATTAGAGTGGGCAGAGAGAGTTAATTCTATTTCATGTAGGATTTTGATCATTTAGAATTTGGTTTCATTCTGATTCTGAACAAAACCTGAACATGTTAAGTTTTTCCACAAACATGAATGTAGTTCGGGCTCTGGGAAAAGTCAGCTCAGTGAGGTTTAGCTACAGCTGCAGGCCTTGGAAGCCCTGTAATCCTGAATGAATACAAGGCAGGTGGCACAACCGGAGCTGCTAAGGAGATGGGCAGGCAAATTAGCAGGAAAACAGGCAGGAAAGGTTTTGTCAAAACTTCACCTGGTTTCTGTAATGATCTCGAGGTTCATTAAACAACAAACCAGTAAATAAGAAAGAAAGAAAACGGAGAACTTCTGGAGTGAGCTGCTGCACACAGCCATATAGTGTTCCCAAACAAATCCTGGGCACATCTCCAAATTCCCAGAGTCACAATACAGTGCCTCATAATGCAGTGTCTCCAAATGACAAACTGGCATAAATAAATCTTTACATTTTCTTTTCAAAGAAAAACATATACAGAAAACATCTAAGCATATGTACACACGCGCACAGAGAGTTAACTAATAACACATGCATTAAATTCTCAACCCCCGCAGTACATTTCCATAAACCCAACGTGACAACTACCTAGACAGGAGAGCTTTCCAGCACTTCACTCTAAAGTAAGTCTATCATTCACTTTCTCAAAAAAAAAAAAAACAAAAAAACAAACCCTTCTTCCAGCAGGTTAGAAAGCTTCTCCTGATGTTCAGCTTAATTGTCAGGGTGGTCAACCACTGAAATCACTTGTCTATTGAGTCTGGACAATCTTCATAATTGCTGTTAAGGATGCTGCCATGAGTGCAGGGGACTGGGTTTGACATCTTGAGGGCCCTGTGAGATTTTCCATGAGTCTTTCAGGACATGGAATCGCCCACTCTGAGCTTTTTGTTATCACCAGAACCCTACTCCAGAATCATGTCGTTCCCACAAAAGCTCACTACCCAATAAAATTGTTAGTCTTTAAGATGCTACGGGACTGTCAGCTGCCAATGTGTTGGAACTTTCTGTAATTACTCATAGAGCCCTTCATTTACGTTGAAATTTGTCTCTCTGAATTGAGAGGTGCGATTCTGCAGGCACACTATCACCTGGGTGAAGAGGTGGGAGATCACGGATCCTTCTGTTAAAATATTATTTCTGCTTCCATTTTGGATTTTCTTTCCTCTAACGCAAGGGTGGGGAACTTTTTCTCTTCTATTATGGGCCACTGATCCATGGGGAGGAAAAACAAATCAATTGCAGGCCACACACAAGTAAAAAAAAAAAAAAAAAAAAAAATATCAATTTTTTTTTTAGAGAGAGAAATATAAAAAAGTTCAACTCACTCACCCAGGGTGACAGAGGCTCAGGACTTCCCCCTTTCAGCAGAGCAAGGTGGCATGCACAGCTTCAGCCCCACTTGTGTGGGTTGCTGAGGTTCAGGGCTTCCTGAAGTGGACAGAGCCAGCGTTCATGGCTACAGCCCCACAGGGAGGGGACATCACTGATACTTCTTGTGTGCTGGTAGAAATTAAGCAGTGGGCTTGGTCCAGTCCATGTAGAGTTGCCATCCCAATCTAATTGAGAGTCGAATTGTTGTGCAATTTCATCAGGTATTTGGTAGATTACACCTGCTCCTTCTCCCCATTAACAGTTGGGCTGGGAAAAAAACCCATTCTCCAGCAGTGAACTCAAACCAGTAAAGCTTTATACAAAGGGGACCCACTGTCAAAAGCCTTTCTTCATAAGGTCTTTCAAGAAGTTCCTTTCATGGCTGGGATCTTCATCAAAAATTCAAACCTATGGCAAACTGCCTAAAATCTGCACTGGAGAAGTGTGGCCTATTATTGGTGAAGACTTCATCTGGAATTCTGCACCTGGAGAAGATTCCCTTCATGCTAGCTATCGCTAACTTACTATTAGTACCTTGCAGCATGCAAATTTCTGGGTAAAGAAAGCAATAATTTGGGGCTATTAAACAACCCTTTGATTGGTTACAGCATACATGAATACATGACGTCCTTCTCAGAAGGCATCTGTGAAACTGGATGACGTCTCAGTGGCTGGGCTTGTTGTCATGGCTTATATTTCAAGCATGAAAGCCATTTCCTACAACAGCTGCTAATGGCATATTCAGCCACAGCCAACAGAGCATCTCCTGTGCTTGTTTGCACTTCTCAATTCTTAAGTGATCCTCATGGATCCTCTGTTGCATCTCTTTCTGGAGGTTACTGGAATTACAGCATTTAGAGAACCATTTTCCAAATTCATGTCTACATTTCCAACTGTCTCTTAAAGTTGGACAGCAATAAGGCATTTCTTCAGGCCACCTTTTAATTTTTACTTCTTTAAGAATTCCCAACTATTATTCCTTTCTCCATTCCCTTTCCTATTTGTTCTAGTTTTCTACTGATTATGGGAAGTGACTTTATCAATAGGCTATGAAGGCTGCATCTCTGTCTCTGAAACTTTCTTCAGGTTTTTTTGGGGAGTCAATGTTCTGCAAAATGCAACTGCAGCAAACATGATATTGCCAGGTGTGTCAGTCAGAACCAAATCACACTTCTGCAACTTTATCTTTGTTCATTGAAGGCTTCTGCTACATTTAGCTGTTTGCTAATTAAAACACTACCACAGGCATGTGGTGCATTTCAACTTTCAATCAGTGTATTTATGGACAGAGAGTGAATCTCATAGGCAAACAATATTCTTACCAGCGCCTTTTCAATCTGTGCATATCTAGTTTCTGCCTTAGTCAGATGCACATTGTATCAGTGGTTGCAGCAATCCTTATGCTTCAGTAAAATCACTGCATCTAACACAGACAGTGAAGCATCTGCTGAGATTTTAATCTGCCTTCTTCCTTGTGCATAGTATTTCAAAATTGGGTCTTATATCAGTTATTCTTTTAAACCTGTTCATGTTTCCTCCTGCTCTGACACTCATTTTCATTCTCTACGAGTTTTCTTAATGCTGATACTTCGGCAGCTAGTTAGGTATCAATTTACCGAGATAATTAGACATTCCCAAGAAATATTGGACACCTTTCTTTGACTTGGGAAATGGCATCATTTCAATGGCTGAAATGGAAAAGGATTTCCCCTCAAAACATCAGTTTTGTAACCCTTAAAACAGGGTAAGGGTTTGCAGCTCTAGCTGAGTTCTGGACTTCTACAGAGGATGTCATCCAATGAGGTATCAACACTGTTAACGTGTTCACAGATGACACCTAGAGTTTTGCAACACACTCTTGGTGTTGAGCCTATGCCAAAGGGTAAACGTAAGAACCCATATCTTTCAAATATGATATTAAAATGTGCATAGTTTTAAGCTTTAAGTTCATTTTAGCCGCCAAAAACCTGAGGATGCATCTAATTTACTAAACTTTCCAACATTTGCAAATTGAGCCATAATCTCTTCTCTGATTGATCAGTTTAAATGTTCTCTTTTTATCATTTTGTTGAGGTCTCTGGGATCTAAACATATGCATAGCTGGCCATTACTTTTCTCCATTGTAACAAGGGAATACACGTATTCCATTTGGCTCATCAATTTTTTTGTATTACTTGCCCTCCTCACATAATTACAAGCTCAGCCTTGAGTTTATCAAAGAGTGCAAAGAGCATCTTCTACGTGGATGAATAACTGCAGGGACCTTCTTATTTATTTGGATTGTGTGTTCAGTCTGCAAACAATCCAGCCCCTTGAAACAGGTCATGTTATTTTTGAAAGAGGGCCTCAGAGCCAGGTTCAGTATGATCTAGTAGTGAGAGCACCTGTTTTACCAAACTGAATTTATCACATGCAGCGAGGCCTAAAATTGCCACAACCTTACAATGAATGGGACCCTTTTCATGGCACTTTTATAGTTGATGCTACCAATGTACCTCCCTTTCACTAATATACTTATTCAAGAATGTCCAAACTCTTATTTTTGTTGGTCCCAGTTTTGGTCTCATTTTCAGTTCTATAATTTGTTCAGACAGAATGTTAACCTGGCTGCCTATACCCACTTTCAGTGGAGTAACCGTTACATTCACGGTGATGGTAGCCAATATCCAGCGTCTCTCATCAGGTTTGCTAGATCACAGTAGATCTATGAAATACTGTTTTACCATACTATCTTTAACCAAATACATCACTTTTCTGCATTTGAGATCTGCAACATTTTGCAAAATGAAGGAAAAATAATCATTTACGACAGTTTTCCAAGTGCAACACACTTGGGTCAGGCAGCAATACGTACTTTCTGCATGACTGCCGATATCAGTCTCTCTCCGCCTTCCCCTGCAATGGTTTTCATGATGAGTGGTTTCACTCTTTGATTTGACCTATTCTGGCTATATTATTTTGTACTCACTACATGAATAACTCTTTGTGGTAAATCCAGTTCTTTGGCATGTGCGTTCTGCTGCTCTGCCTATTTGGAGAGCTTTCTCTACAGGTAAGTCACCTGTGCAGAAGTTCTCTTTAATTTAATTATTTTTAATTCCACAAACGATTCTATATCTAACCACAGGCACAAATTTGACTGAGTTTCCTTAATTCTGTAATATGATGGCATCAATTTTTGCCTGCATTAAAACGTGTCTCTCTAAGGGGTAGGTTTCATTCCTTTTTTGGAAAGGCAATTGCTCTCTTAACTTCATACTTTCACCTGCCTCAAAACTTAGAAGTTGTTATAAAATATCCAATGCTTCTTCCCCAACACCATTCAAAAAGATGGTCGATTTCACGATATCATTTTTCCTCCTCTGTTCCTATGGTTGCTAAGTACAATTCAAATCTCCGTCTGCAATATTGCCTGACAACTGCAGAATGGAAGAGGCTGAAACAAATCACTTTTTGGCCTCTCCCCCTTCTGAAGTTGGTTAAGCTTCTATTGTGCTCACCAAACGCATGCAGAAGCAGGGTGACCATACATCCTGTTTTTCCCCGGACAGTCCCCTATTTAAGCTGTTCCAGGAAAATGGGCAAACTGTCCTGTATTTAGTGGGTCTCTGTTCCCCAGCACCCACTGTCTCAGGACAGCAGCCTCTGCTGCCAGGGAGCCCCACTGCAGGGCAGTTTCCTAGTTCCCTGGTACCCTGTGCCTTGGGGCAGCACCCCCACTGCCAGGGAGCCCCTCCGTGGGATAGCTGCCTTGCTCCCTAGCACCCCGTGCCTCAGTGAGGCAGCTCTTGCAGTGAGGCAACTCCTCCATGCAGTGACTGCCTATTCCCTGGCCTCCAATGCTAGGAGGCTGCGAAGTCCCTATTCTCAGCATGCACACCCCCACACCCTCGAGAGGTTGCCAAGCTCCCACCCTCCACCTCCCCTCATCGGGAGGGTGTGGAACACCCCCACCCCCAGTGCCTCGCCATGGGGCAGCAGCCTCTATCGCCACTGAGCTCTGACATGAGAGAGCCTCTCCAGTGGCAAATGTCCCATATCTGCCGTGGGGCAACGTGGTCACCCTACGCAAAAGCCTCAGTGCCTGTTCTTCCCGTGCGCTTCTTTTTGTCTCTGCTTTCAGTTGCCAACACAAGGAGTCAATTTCAAAATGACTGTAGTTTCCTCCTCATTCACCACCTCCGACACCATATAAAGATGTTGGGGTTTATTAAACAACAAACGAGTGAACAAGAAAGGAATAAAAACTTGGACCAAAACTGGAAAGCTTCTCTGGTAACCCATGGATGCTATTCCTAAACCCTGCCTCCAGGGCACATCCCCAAATTCTCACCCTCACAATACACTCCTTGCAAGGGCACCTCTCCAAATCACAATCTTTCATAAATAAATCTCTATAGTTTCCAGAGGAACTTTACCAAAATTGAACTAAATCAAGCTGAGGCTGCAAGCTCCAAAAAGAGGACAAATAAATTGTACAGTGGGTTAATCCATGAATCCACAGTTCAATCGTCTTTTAAATGTCAAAGGAAAATGACTCTATTGGTCTCAGTTAATCAGTGCCTGACCACCTCAGAAGAAATAGCTCACAATAAACCTTCTGGAAAGTGTCTTCTCCTCAGAAGTTCAAGGCCAAACACCTAAAGACTGTGGGATATATAGGGGTATTATCATGTAATCTGCAGACACTATGGCTAAAGCACTGAGTTGTCAGTTGCTTCCAAACAAGAACCAACCCTAAAATGCGACTGCAAACTCCAAGATAGAGTCTGTGTCTGCTTTCCTTAAATTCTCACACAGCACTTAGCAATGGTCTTCCTGTTTCCACTGTGCAACACCTATCACACCAGCAGCGGCACAACATCCTACCATCCTCGCTGATCTTGATTCCACAATATGCTATAGGAAGGAAAAGTTGTTTAAGATACAAAGAGTGGCCTGAACAGGATAGAAAGAGATATTAACAACAGTTAACCTCACATTTAAACATTTATTCTTTGTGTCTAATTCCAAAATGAAAGCTTACCTGAACTCAATTGTTTTACATTTCTCCTTAGAATACAATGATCATATTTAAAAGAAAGCATATATTCAGTTCTCACGACAAGCAGGCTACCAGTGCAAGGCAAACAGCATTTGGTGTTTCCTCCCTTTGAAGAGAAACTAGCTGATATGCAATACAGACAACTGTCAGTGTAATGCTCCAAGAAAGTCTGTTAAAAATGTCTATTTAACTTGAGTTGCAAAATGTAAATTTCATATAGGAGGTGAAACATGTAAGGCAAGTATTTGGATGTGCATCATCTGTTCAATGAAAACTATGACTTTACTTGTCATTCGTTGGCACTACATCAACATTTACAATGAAAATCATCTTACAATTACACAATCAAGATTCCCCTGGCATTTGCTCATATTCAACGCTCTTTCACCTTGATCTATTGCTAGTAAGTGGATTTAAAGTATTTAAACTCCAGAAATTATTGCCCTGAGTCAACAGGTTGGCCATTTATATCTTTTCACAATACATATAATTGACCAATATTTTCTTGTTTCAAGTTTCATTACTGTTCCCTTCTGTCTTTTCCATTTAAAACCATTCATAACCAACCCTACTGTCCTGAACTCATTGCTGCCCCCCCCCCACCCCCATAGGTGACTGGTGAGGGTTTCTCTAATCCGGATAACACTTTTGCATAAATTTGAGACTGACTTCATTAGGCACTGCAGACATAGTGGACTTTCAGAAGTGGGTCATTTGATTTAAACATAGCCTATTTGTATAAAGCCATGCCCCAAAAAGATGGGGCCTGAAACTTAAGCTTCATTATATTCCTGAATTCTGAACAGGACCCAGCTTCCTAGTTCTAGTTTTCTGAATGCAGAGTAAGCTTTAGGAGTAATTCCCTCCACTGTGTCTCAGATCAAAGGGTTAACAAAGTTAGCAACTCTTTGGAATGCAGCTCTTCCAAAGTTTTAGACCTGTCTGCATCTAAAATTTGGCCTAGCAATGGCAGTCAGGGGTGTAAAAACAATATAGCAAGGGCATGAAGGGGCATATAAATCTACACTTCTGAGCACTGTAGCTATCCCTTCCATCACTGTAGGTTGTGGCTACATTACCCAGTTATGCCAGCATAGCTACTGGTCCTCATAGCACACACGTCCTTAGCGTGCATGTGGGGAGAGAGAGAGAGAGAGTGTGTGTGTGAGCGTGTGTGAGCGTGTGCAAGAGCGCAGTCCTGCCTCCCCCTGGGAGCAGCACAGCCCAAGAGGGGAGGGGTGGAACTGCCCTGTACTCACCGGAAGTGGTAAGGCGCTAACGTTGAAGGGAGAAAATGGATGCTTGGAATACACGAGCCGTTCATGTGCGCTGTTCACACACTGTCCCCCACCCCCGGCAGTGATGCATTATTAGGCTACTTTACATGTTAAACATGTATGGACAGTACACAGCACATTTTCCATCTCAATGTTTAAAAATAAGTTCTAAACAACTAGATTTTCAAAATAAGTTACCTAAACTTTTGTTAAGTTTATAATTACGGGCCCAAAGTGATCTGATTTTCAAAAATACCATGTGTTCAGCAGCTTCACTTGAGCATCAAGCTGTCACTAGATCAGCTCTGGAAGCGGTATCACAGCAGGCTTGAAACCTCATCTACCTGACTTTTATCCAGAACTGAACAGTGGCTGAGTTATTAAACTCGTTCACATGGCAACACTTTACCTCGTTTTAACATTTAAGACTCAAGCCAGCTGCTGACATCTTGTCGACCAGGGTAAGTTGTCTTCTATATATTGTCCGATAACTGAGATTAAATCCCTGTCCTGGCATATAAGAGTTGGGTGCAGAATTAATCTACATTTAACAGTGGGATGCCAAACCCAGTGTGGCTTGTTCGATAAGGACAGATCTTGCACCACCTAACTTACTTTGTTCATAATCATGTTCAGACATGCTAAAACTATAGCACAGAGACAAGACCTTAAACCCTACTGCTGTGAAGAACACTGAAAGTTCCATGAGCCACCAGCTGTTGCCATGGACCCAAAGGGCACCTCCCTGTCAACTGCAATGTCTGGGGGGCTGCCACTAAGGGTGGCTCCCTGCCAGTGCCATGCGGCTCCTGGTAGCAGCCAGTACACCTCATTTCCCAGGGGAGGAGGGGGGAGCCGGGAGGGAGGCAAGAGAAAGTAGAGGTGCCTAGGTGTTGCTCCTGCCCAGAAGCACCACCCCCTGCAGCTCCCACTGGCCAAGAACAAGGAACTGGGGCCAATGGGAATTGCAGGGACAGTGCCTGCAGAAAGGAGCAGTATGCAAAGCCAGGTGCATCCAGGGGTGTATTGGGTCCCTTCTGGGAGAGACAAGGGGCTGGGGCCACACAAAGTAAGTGCTGTCCCATTCTTCACCCTGAATCCACCCCGGAGACAGCACCCATATCCCTCCTCCACCTTAAGGCCATGCCCCAGTCCTGCACCCCATACTCCCTCTTATACCCTACTTGCAGTCAGCACCCCATACCTCCCCTCCCACACCCCATATCATCCTTTGCACCAGCCCTGACCCCCATCCGAGAGCCAGCTTCCCATGCCCTCTCCTGCACCCTATACCCCTACCCTCTTCTGCTGCCTGGAGTTCCCTCCTGCACCCCAACTCCCTGTCCCAGGCTTAGCCCAGAGCCCCCGCACACACTGCAAACCCCTCTACCCCAGCACAGAGCCTGCACTCCCCTCCCGAACCTCAACTCCCTGCCACAGCTCAGTGAAAGTGACTCAGGGTGAGGGAGACGAAGTGGAGGAGGGTGAAGAGTGCAGTGTGAGAATTTGAGGGCAGGGGAGGGGCCTGGAGGACGTGGCTCTCACACTGAAGGTTTTTTACCAACGTGGCTCACACTTCAAACACAGCGAAGAGCCCCACTGCTATTTCCACCAAGAAATTACAAAAGGTGAATGCCAACCAAAATGAAACTATTAATTTCCACACTTTCAAATGCACTATTTTAGCCATCATGTTTCAATCACATAAATAGAAGGAAAACATGCGGCAACTGAAACATTCTAGTGAGATTTTAATTCTATGTTTCACATACACATACATGAAAGGGAAAAAAAATTCCCAGATCTTGTCTGATTTAAACTGCAGATAGAAAATGCTACGAGTAACCTGAAGCTGTAAACAACATAGTAAAACCTCTCAATAATTGTATCTATACCATGGATATTTCTTTCCCTCTCCTCACCTCTTCTAGGCCATTGAGGGGTGTCATTTTCCCCAAATACCAGCTCAGTCCTGCAGATACTCAAGAAGTAAATACAGTTTACTTGAATTACTGGCATGAGTGGTTATACAAAGATTCTTCCCTTTCGAAAGCTCCTTGTGCTCTAAGTGACATTTCCTACAAATCGAAACAGGGAGTACTGGTAAAACTACTAATCTCTCCACACAACAGAACTTAAAGTGCTTCCATTGTACACCAACAGTATCACATTTTTACTGGGACATATTCAACTTTTAAAAGACCTCTGCTGAGGTTCTCCCCTGCCCCCTTCTCTTTTGTTTTACATTGTGGTAATAGAAACCACCACTGAACAATTACCAGAAAGAAATTTACTCACATGTAGCACTTGAGCACCTAAACATGAAATGCAGAAATAGGCACAGAAACATTTCAACTTCTCCCTTAAAATAAAAATCTACACATAAAACTTAGCATACTTTGAGCTCACAAAATCCAGAATAGATAAACACATCCTATCCTATGACATAAGGAAGACAGCTGGTCCCATCTGTTTCAAAGCATAGTGGAAACCTTATGCTTCTGAACCATACTTACATGTGAGGGCTGAGTTCATAAAAATTTCTGTTCCTGTATTCTTCAACTTTCTCTGGTGAATAAATGGGTAGCAGTCTGTATGGGTTTATTGATACAACCACACTGCCAATGTATGTCTGTAGAAGAAAAATAATGCAGAATGCAATGTTTTAGTACTACTGAAAAGGTGAGATTTTTATGACTTCTCCTTTTGAGAAAACATTTTTGCTGTTATTTAATTCTTCAGTCCTGTATTTCACGAAAGCGTTCAACATTTGGTAAGGAAAACCATCTTTTTACAAAGAATACATTCAAAACATGCATTTATATACTAAAAGTCTCTTAAAATCTCTCTTGAGCTCAAAGGTGCTACCGATATAAAAAGAACAGCAGCAACAACACTGGCAGACGTTTTAAGTATATCCTTACAGTATACAAGCAGACTGTTCCCAGGTTAACTAAATGGGGACCTATTTTTGAAAGAATTATCAGGTTCTGTTGTGCTGCACAAAGGAAAAGTGTGTTTATATCAAATAAATATAAAAGAGTTTTACGTATTTTTCCTAAACAATGGTAAACGATGTTATTCAATTCCAACTTCTCTTCAATATTTACAACAGAAAAGACGACAGTATTTTTTCAGTCCAATAAACCAAGCTGAAAGTAATTAACTTTATAAAGAAAAGAAAAAAAAGAGCGAGAGCCTCCCTCATAAGGTGCCTGGGTTAGCAAATTTCTCCATTACATATGCTCATGCACATCAAGTGAAGACGGCATAAAACAATGAGCACTTTGTTACATGATACACAAAACAGAAGTCACTCATTGTTCATTAATACTTTATGATGTTCTGTCCAGGGAACACACACACTAAAGCTACACAAACATTATTTAAAGATCAGAGGATCACAAGGTTTCCACTAAGTATTTCAGATCACTTACCGATATTTCCAATGTTAATACTGCTGACATGACACAGATCATCTGACTTCTGTGTGGGCTAACAGGTTGGGTGCTACCAATTCAGGTTGGAAAGGACACTGGACGAGAAACTGTAGGAGTTCACTCTGACGGCCATTTAACCTAACAGGCACTGAAATTCCTCAAGATCGTTAACACTCTCTTCAGGACTAAAGTCTACAGCAAAAACGTGCATCAGCAGAGCTACAGCCATCCAAGCTCTCCTCTAGCTGTGAAAGAGCTTGGCTTCAACAACTCGGCTAAGTCTACACTTAGCAGCCACTGCAGCACTGTCATGCTACATGAACCACGTAAATGAGGAGCACGGCTCCCAGCACTAGCAGCCTGTCTACACTGGTGCTTTACGGTGCTGTAAATTGATGAGCTTGGGAGGCAGGGAGAGCTTCTATACCCAGTGTTTTTTTGTGCCAGTAATGAGTACCGGCACCTCCATAACTTCAGGAGGGTGGTTGGGGAGCCCAATGAGTACCAGCTCCTTTAAAAGACAGACAGACACCACTGCCTGAGCCAGAAAGCTGTGGCACAGTGAAGTGGCAATGTAGACAAGGCCTTAATCTAATGTCTCTGCCAGGGGTGCACAAACATTTTATGTTGGGCCCCACTTTTTCCCTGAAGTTTGCAGGGCCCCTCCACAACCTGTATAATGTAATCAAAATCAATGGAAATTTCAGTTATGTTCATATAAAAATGTCTTTCAGCATGTGTAAGAAAACAACTATGTAGAATATAAAATCTTTATTAATCGTTCGATTAATGTGAATACACATTTAAAAATAGTAACGTATTTCAATCTTTTTAATGAGATGGATGAGGCTGAGACCCCACAGCTGACTGTTCTGCACTCCCCTTTATGAAATTTCACACACCCCCTGAAGGAGCCTGCCCCAATTTTACACACCTGTGTTCTGAGCTGGGGATGTGATTCTCTGGCTTTCATCAAGCTATCAAGTACAAAGAGCCCGGTACCATAGGTCATGCAGTAGAACCATACAAAGCCGTGCCAAGCACACACCCATTTGTTGCAGGCACACTGGGACCCTGGCATTAGTCACCCGCATTTCCACTGCCGGTAACCTTATATTTACACTCACACAAGCTCAATGAAAGCTAAAGCGAGTATGTACATGAGTAGAGGAATCACACCCCTAGCTTCTGTTGTACATGTAGCCTTACAAACTCCACAGATGCTTGAGAGCTAAGACAACCTGTTATAAATGGGGAGGTTTGTAAAGTCAGGATTCAAAGAAGTCACAATTCTTCTGTGGTTTTTCACTTCAGTCCCGAGGTGCAGCTTTTATTGTGCAAACAATGTGCTGTTGCAGTGAAACAGACAGACAGACAAGAGGAAAAGTAGGGACAGTTCAGTCTTATCTCACAGCATGGTTTAATATAACTGTGGCACTCGGTCAGAAGATCAGGGCTTCAACCTTTACTTAAAATTTTCCTAGCTTTGCCAAGGCTGGCTATCAAATGCAGTGCACAGCTATCTGCATCTCAAAACTGCAAGTTCACTAGAGATGCTGACGTTCTGGTGTGGCAGACCAGAAATTCTGCAAAACATCTCTCAGACTCATAAAAAAAAGCTGCTGCTTCAGCATGCACTGAATCTTAAGTTTCCAGCAACATTCACCACAGCCATGAGGATTAGACACAATTTAAGTAACAATAGCATTATATTTTGGGACATAATGCTCCCAAAAGTGGTGGATTCCTCAGCAAATTTAATGAACGCAGAACACAGAATATGCAAACTTCAGATTTTGCATCACTCTTGTTAAATATCATTATTATTTCCATAAAAAAAAAAGAGGCAAAATATTTCAGAACAAAATTTTGAAGAGAAAAATCAGGAATTTTAGGGCACTTCACCTTAACAATGAAATGGACCTGGATTTTCAAAAGTGCCAGGCACACACCATCTGAAAACAAGGCCCCTTTAAAGCAACACTGGCTGAATATCAAAAAGCTGATGTGACCAAAATCAGTCACTTTTTCATATCTTCACCAAATATAGTGTTTATATGGTACCCCCATCACTTCTTTTGCATTTGAGTGCCTTGCAATCTTCAATGGATGTATCTTATGAGATAAGGAAGTACTAATCTCCATTGTACAGATGGGCACTGAGGCACAAAGAGTCTAAGTGACTTTCCCAGGGTCACAAGGAAAATCAGTGGTGATGCAAGGAACTGAACCCGGGTATCCCCTATCTCAGGGTAGTTTCTAGACCATCCTTTCTTTCGGGGCTTATTTTACCCATCCTCATTATATCTGCAATGAAACAGTCTTTAACTGAGTTTTTCTGCACATTTTAGGGTTTTCCCCCCCAAATCAGTCTTTTTTAATCTATATAAAGACATCAAAAACAAGTAAATACTTCCCTCCGTCTTAAAAATATTACATGTTTACTATTTGGAAAAAAAACACTCAAGCAGAAAATTTGAATATTAAGTTTCAACACAGACTGTATTTGTTTAGCCGAGCTGTAAACCATGAAAAAGTCTGCCAGAGTCTTTCACCCCATTTGAAATGGAGTTGCAAACCTCATTCACTAGATCAGTGCTGTCCAATAGAAATTGAAGGATTGCCACAGTCACCCCCTCTCCCACTGCTCAAACAAATGCCCTCCCTCTCCCACAGTGCCAGCCACCCTCCCTGTCTGCCCCCGTGCAAACTGCCTTTGAGTCGCCAGGGCCACACAAGCTGCACCGTAGCCAGAGCTGAAAACACATGAGCTAAGCCATGGCCACAGCTGCCAGGCCCCACGAGGGCTGCAGGAGCCAAGTGGCTCCAGGCCAAGAGCAGCAGGTCGAGCTGCCACCACGTGCTTGTGGACGTGCACAGAGTGGGTGGAGGGTGCTCCACGTGTGTGGCTCTGAGCAGCCACATTTCACCACACCGCAGTGTCCAGTTGGCCACAGACCTAAACACACAAGAAGTTGCAATTTGTATCTTCTAGAGCCGTGGTTCCCAACATGGGCGCCATGGAAAAGGTAAATAAAATATGATAATAGAAAATAAGTTTTAAATAAATTGCAAAGTTAAGATCGATTATTATTTTTAAATTAAATATCTGTCAATAACATTATTAATTGCTGTTCAAAAATCTATGTTGTGGTTTCCTTTTTCATCCATAGTGGCTAGAATTGGCTTTGATGCACAAATGGTTTGGGGGATAATTGAGAAGCACTGTTCTAGTGACTCGTGCTTTATCTTTGCAATGCTTGTTGCCTACAGAACGAAGCCATAGAAAGCATTCTTACAATTCATTATACGGCTACTGCTGTGCCGAGATGTAATACTTCCCTAACTGTGTACAAGGCTTGCTATTGCTCAGTAAGCCTGTTTCAGAGCTGGTCAGATATGTACCAACAAAAAAAGTAACAATTCATCAAAATAGTCAGGGTTCTGTGGGAAAGCGTTGTTTAGACAAGCCCCTTAAAATCAGGACATTACTGCACAGCAAGCCAGAGTGTAAATCTACAGGGCACTAGTTTGCCACACAAAAAAACCCTGTATGGATGCCACTGCAGTAACATCCCATGCAAATAAGTCAAGACTAGCAAGGCTGGTTTACTGCCAGTTTACCCACCTTCCTCCTCAGCTCTGAGGCAGCATACTTGGCAGGCTGCTAGGGAACATAGGCACATTGGGCCTCTGGTCTCATGGGCTTCCAGGTTCCATGGCGGTGACAATGTCAATTTTTGCACAGGAGGGAAGACTGGGTTTTTTGGCTCATCTCAGTTTGTATGATCTTGCAGTGGAAGGTAAACAGTAATCTTCCACTGCATCTATCCTGTCTCCAAGCTTACACAGAAACTTGGAAACCCATCAATGGGTACTTCTATTTACTGTTGGTAAGAGTAACTAAGTGGTCCATGAAAGTAGCAGACTCTGCTCATACAGTTCCACAATCTCTGCCTACAGACTCCCTGTGTAAGACTCTTCACTGGAATTATGGAAGGTTGTTAATACCAGCATAGCTCACTGCACAACCATTGCCAAAAGGCAGCAAAGAGAGGTCGGTGGGCAGGCAGGTCTTGAAGGAATTCAGCTGGGTAGACACTGAAATCATCAACAGGGGTCTTCAAGAAGCTGAAGGAGCCCTTTAAGCTATTTCACCACTATCATATGTACTTTAGCTGCTGAGGTTCTTTGTAAAGCACTAGAATATCACAGAAAGACAGGTAGAAGACAGAAACCTTTGATTTTGTTTTTAGTTTTGAAGATAGGTATTTAAAGAACATTTAGAACTGACCTTGTATAGCTAAGCATTGCTTAAACCATGTGTTTTGAGAATAGAAGTCAGCTGTTCATTGCCATGCATGTACAAAACTAGACAATACAATCCCAAAATAACCAATATTTCAAAAGTTCAAGCAGCTATATACAGAAAAGGACATACCAATTATGCCTATTTTCAACTTAAACATAGTAAGAAACCATTGCTTTTGGACTAAAAGTGGCTTAGATGAGCTAAAAAGTTTTTCCCTCCTTTTAAAATGAATACCTGTACAGCAAGCAAGAAGCCTAATCTTTGCCAGTGGGGGTTAATCGGATTCTATATAGCCACCATATAATATCTTTGTTCCCACAAGAATTCTGTTAATTCTAGCACTTAACCCTTGTACTCCACATGGTACATAGGTCATCTACAAGTCTCCTCCACTCCACTGTGTCTTGGGACAAAACTGCTTGCTGTATCTAGGAGTACTCCAGTTGTTGTCCTTCAGTCTTAGTGTGGCCTAGCCATCCCCACTTTCTTCTCTTGATTTCAATGTCAGTTGCTTCTTGTCCTGATCTGTTCCAAAGCTCCTAATTTGTGACAAAGCCTTGCCTTTTGAGGTGAAGGATGTACTTCAGGCATCTGTTTATGAATGTCTGTAGTTTGTGATGTAAAGACTTTTTAGTATGCCAGATCTCGCATCCATCCAAGAGCACACTCTTCACATGTGTTGAAAATCCGCAGTTTCATCTTCTAAGATATTATTTGTGAACTCCACATGGGACAGAGTCTTGAATGCAGCCATTGCTTTCTTTATCCTGGCACTGATATCCTTGTCTGTTCCTCCATCTATGCCCATAATACTCCCCAAGTAGGTGAACTGTTCCCTAGTCCATCAAGCTCTGACATGGAACCCACGAGGAAAAAACACAAAAAAAGGAAGACCTCGGACAACGTCTACTGAGATTGAACGACAAGTGGGGTATTCCTGGAGCCAGCTATAAGTTTCGTCCCAAGACGGAGTGAAGTGGAGGAGACTTGTACATGACCTATGCTTCATGTGGTGTACAAGGGTTACGTAGTAGTCTATGCTTTACAGAGGCAAGAAGCAGTTGAACTCTGACTCATAGGGTGAGTGGGAACATGCAGGGAGATAAGACAGATCCACCAAAAACATTTTATTCAATCTTCCCCGTGTCTTCTTCACTTCTTTTTCAGATGAAATGCCTGACATCTCAGGAGCATGTATTGAGACCCAATCTTGCTATACTTGATAGCAACGTGGGAAAAGTACTGAACATTTCAAGATAGCTAGGTCAGAAATAGAAATACAGTTGAATGGAAAGAGTAAAACTATCAAACAAACAGGTTACATTACAAGGCAAAAACATAATGAAAAACAGGAAGCATCCTCAATTTACAAAATAACTTTAGCACAAACCAAACCAGCAGCATGACTACTTACTCAAATTTTAGGCCTGATTGTTATCTCAGACAACAAACTCCCTTAACTAATTATGCTGAACCATCAAATATGAAAGGTTCAAATGAAAGCAAAACCTTCAAAGTATGTTCATCACTATACAAGTCCATTCCTAACCAGAAGATCTCACACTGCATGCACAAACAACCCAAAGATGTTAAATGCAATGAGAAACCAAGACAATCTATTCTAGGGGTTTTGTGTTCAAGATGATGAAGTGAGAGGGAGACATTATAGATGACTTCTGCTGGCCTTTGAACCCAAGAAAGTGAGCTTTCAGACTGCTAAAAGATAAACTGTTTATAATTTAGACAGTCTTGCAGCCCTGTTTCATTTCCACCTTTCCGCTTACGGGTCAGCAAGGCTCTTTGTTGCAGAACAGTAAGGTATTGGTTTATACTGCAATTCCAATATGAACTGCGGGGAGAGGACTAGAGTTATACAAATGGAAAAAGGGTCATCAAGAAACAAACCTGTAACTTACTTTATGAGGAAGATAAAAAAAAAAAAAAAAAAAGCTTCTTTTACCTGAAACATAGGTTGGAAAGGAGAAGCAGTAAGACTGAATGAGAATGAACATTGTATTCACCCCTCTCCTAAGAAATCTCATGGCCCCACCTTGCTTGGTTGTTTTCTAGTCCAGAAGAGGATAAGATGCAAACTACTTAAAATTTGATGAAGATGTAAGGGAGGAAAATTAAAAACAGGTAGTAATGTCATGGAATGAACACTGTAAACGATTAAATCGGATGGAGGATGGTTTTAAAACAAATATCCAAACAGCAGCAATGAGTAGTAAAGGAGGAAACAACCTAGCAAGGAGGAGTTGATTGCAAATATATAGTTCCACCCAATTTGATGGAAGTGATCGTGTAATGAGAAGTTTCATGACTTCAAAGAAAGAGAGGAACAATAGACTTCAAAAAATTAGAATTTAAACATCCCAAAAAATTGACAGATAAGGTGAAGAAAACCCGAAGGAAAAAAAAAAAAAAAGACATTCACTAAAGCTGCCTGGTCTTCAAGAGAGAAAGTATTACAGACATTAGCAGGCATGCCACAACTATCTCATGCAAAGGAAAACCCAAAAGTACAATACGAGACCTATACAATTCCCTTAGTAGCTCTTTAAAAACCTGAAAGTCAAAAAGGAATCCTACAGAAGTGGAAACAGTCACAAATTACTGGCAATGAGTACATAAGAACAGCACAAGCACATAGGGACAAAAACAGAAAAGCTAAGCCACAAAGTGAGTTACACCAAACAAGAGACAATAAGAGCCGCTTTATACTAAGAGCAAAAGAAAGATGAAACAAATTGTAGATGTACTACTTAGTGAAGACAAGCAAACATCCAGAAAACTGAGATATTTAATGCCTATTATACTTGTCACTGCTTAAAAAAAAAAAAAAATATGGAGGATCACACACAACACAATTAACAAGTGGGATGGAACAGAAGCCAAAACAGAATAAGAAACAGTTAAAAGAGTATTTAGGTAAGGTAGATGTATTCACATCAGCAGGGTCTGATGAAAATTTATCCTAGGGCACATGAGGACCTCGCTGAGGCACGCTCTCAATAGTTAGTGATTATCTTCAAGAACTCATGGAGGACTGTTTGGATCCTGCAGGACTGGAGAAGAGCAAACATAGTACCTACTTTTAAAACAGTGGACCAAAGACATGAAATCAAAATTACACAATTTTTGCACAGCCAGCAGATACTAGGGTAAATAAAGACTAAGCAGCATGCAGTTGTGAAGAAATGATGCCAAATCAACCTAATTTCCTACTTTGACAGGATTATTGGTCTACTGAATGGATGGGATGGGGACGGATCCCAGACCTTGATTTTACTAAGGTTTCTCGTACAGCCTCTTATGACATTCTTGCAGGCAAACGAGAGAAATAAGGCCCAGGTGAAGTTACTATAAAATGGGTAAACAGCTGGTTGAAAGAACACATTCAGAGTAAGTAACAATAGTTTGCTGTCAAACTGCGAGGATGCATCTCAGGGCTTCCACAGGGGCTGGGCCTGTATCCAGTACTATTCAAATAAGTTCCTTAATTACTTGGATAATTGAGCAAGGAGTGAGCATACAAAACTTGCAATCCCTCCTAGACTGTCGTCATCTGCAAGAACTCTGTAGGACAGGATTAGAATTCACTGTAACCCTGATAAATTGGGGGACTGGGCTAAAATTTACAAAATGAAATCAACAAAGACAAGTGCAGAGTACTATACTTCGGAAGGAGAAGGTCAAACGCACAGCTATAACATAGGGAATAATTGGGTAGGTAGTCATGTTGCAGAATAATATCTGGGGGTTCAGGAGTCAACGAGGAGAGGACTGGCTCAACATCGAGTCTAAAGAGCTCTGGGCTGGCATGATCAGCTTCCTTGGGCACCTGTTGAACATCAGCTTCCTTCTCTTCATCGGCCTCCTGCTCCCCCTCTCTGCTCCCACCAGAGTCCCGAAATGGTCCCCTGAAGCGCTCATTAGCTTTGGGGACCATGGTCGGTCTCCCCCAAGAATGGCGTCCAGCTGGTCACGGTAGCGGCACATTTTGGGAGATGACCCAGATTGCCTGTTGGCTTCTCTCACTTTGTGATATTTCTGCCTGAGCTCCTTTACTTTGACCCAGCATCGATGAGCATCCCAACCATACCCATTCATGTTCATGCCCTGCAAACTCTTCTCATAAGTGTCCACAGTTCACTTGTTTACTCGCAGTCTGCTCATCACCGTTTCCTTGGAGACGAATGAGATTCCCACACAGTAATGAAATCCAGGATCCCTTTTGCAACCCTAAGTAGTCACGATGGTTAGATGGCTTGATGCAATGGCTACATGTGATGGATTGCTCCTGAGGTGCACTAGCCATGCTGGTCAGAAAGCAAATTAATTCAAGTTCCCAGTCTTCCTATTACCTATATCCTGCGCACCTGGAGAGCAGCCAAGGTGAAAGCACCTGGAACAGACACCTGTGGGCCACCTCGGAGGCCAATAAAAATCAATTTAAAGTAATGATGTTTCCACACAAGCATTAATTTGCCCTTTTAAATTTGAACTTGCTACCTCAAAGGGTTGGCAGAGGAAAGCTGACCTTAGTGCCCCTTAAAATTGACCTAGTGGTAATTACAGTGAAGACCATCACATTGTAAAATCGAGCTAAGTGCCTTAAAATTGACTTTATCCTCTAATGTAGACGTAGCCTCAGTTGCTCTCAAACTGTTCACTGGAATCTCCAAGTATTCAGCATTAGTGATCAGATATTGAAGCTACTGATTAACCAACCAAATTACAAATTATAGTATTTGTTTGCTGTTCCACTAGCCAAAACTTTGCATTTCTGCCTCTTAAAACAAAAAAGTTAGTTGCACCAGGACGGTCATTTGGTTGATTAAACAAGTTTGGGTTCACTTTCTGTAAACATCTCTGAAAAGGAGAATTCTGCTCAGATAAACATTTGCAAAAGCATGAATAAAAAGAGATGTTTTTTAAAAAAAAAAAAAAAAAAAAAAAAACACAACTTACTGGTTGCAAAATTTGCTTTAAAAAAGTTGTTAAAATATTTACTAACAATGAGAGCTTTTTGAGTGAGAAAAGAACTGTAGACTTATACCTCACATCAGCCACTTCCAGACACATACTCAGTTTCTTTTTTTTCCCAATGAACACATGCACATCAGCCAGCAAGCTCCCGAAACCACTCAACACAAGATTACTGCAAAATCCTGCGGTAATTATTAGAACATTTGGCCTAACTCCAACTAAACTGGCCTTTATGCTTATTTTTATAGAAACAGTCTCCAGTTTTGCACTCTGGAATGCAACCCAACACCCGACTCCATTAAACTTTCTGTCAAAAGAGTATGAACATGTACAACATGTAACCAATTCAGTAGCCAGTTGTCTATTATGAGCATTCTTCTTTCCTCCAGTGAGACCAAGAACATGCCGGGTTTGAAACACTGTATATTTTCCCCTCCAAGAACTTTGATACCAAAACACAAATTTGAATTTTTAAGCTTGAAGAAAAGGGTTGCCAACTTTCTAATGACTCCAAACCAGATACCCTTGTCTTGCCCCCACCCTACCCAGACTGAGGTCCCATCCCCCACTCATTCCATTACCCCCTCCCTCTGTTGCTCACTCTCCCCACTCTCCCTTGTCGTCACTAGGAAGAGGGTTGTGGTGCAAGAATTGAGGGGTTCAGGTATGGGAGGAAACTCTGGCCTAGGGAAGAGGGTTGGGGTTCGGCCTAACTGGGGGTGCAGGCTCTGGGGTGGGGCTAGGAATGAAGCGTTTAGAGTACAGGAGGAGGCTCAGGGCTTGAGCAGGGGGGCTCTGAGGGGGTAGTTCTTTCCTCAGGCAGCACAGGGGGACTTAGGCAAGCTCCCTGCCTGCCCTGGTTCTGGGCAGCTGCTAGGAACAGGTGAGGCCAGGTGGCTGTGAGGTGCAGTCAATTCCTCCCATCTTAAGTCTTGAATTTTTGTAACAAGCCTCTCTGCATTACACTTCCCACTTTGGAAGTAGCCATTCGATGTGCACTCAGAGCCAAATCCTGACTGCCCAGAGAGACAGGTGACCACATTAGGGCCATCTTATCGGAAGCCACGGAACACCTACAGATAGTATTGTATACACAATGTCCTGCAGATCTTGAGCTCTTGGCAGGTTCCATTTGCAATCCAGGTTGAACCTCTCTCACTCGGCACCCTTGGGACCTGACTGATGCTGGATGAGAGAATTTGCTGAATCTCAGGAGGTCAATGTTGTCTAGCACGTTACCAAAACTTCCACTGCTCACTGGACTCTTAGAATACATTTAAGGGTAAATTACAGCTAAATAACAGCACAGAAACTGGGAGCCAGGACTGGTGGCTGTAAACAAACTTTATGGGCCCACAGGAAACTTGGCCACACCCACACCCAGCTAACAAAAATCATGCCAAATTGAGTTTGCCAAATGAGAGAGTTCTGGATTAGAGAGGTTCAACATGCAGAGAGAAGATAGCCATTTGATCTGCAACAATGCACACCCACCAGCCAAACATCTGATGGAGAAAAGGCTTTGAAGGGGAGAAGAGTATGTAGTTCTCCTTCCTCCAAAGAAAGGAGCTTGTAAAAAGTCCAATTTACTTTCTCCTTTGGTGACAGATTCATTGGCATCATGCTTTCAATTATGCAATTACCTAGAAAGACCATCTTACATGGTTATGCAGCGAGCTTTGCACACTGCAAAACTAACTTTAAAAAAATAAATATCTAAATAATCCATGTTAGACAGTCTACTCCTCCCAGGTCAATCCCTTTGAGGATTATAAAAAAGATTTTTAACATGATTGTACAACTGTAACAACCACATAGCTCAGACATCAACTATGTATGTTAATTTACCAGAAACTGTTTAAAAACTAAGATTTCATCAATGTCAAAAAATGGCTGTAGGCACAAAAGATAACTGAATCTCCCGTGCTGTTTTGGCAATTTTTTTTAACCGGTACAGTTGAATGGTGAAATGAGGAAGGAAATTGAATCTACAAATGAATCAAGAAAGAACAAGTCCATTTATATTGCTCCATGAATGCACCCTGCAGGGCCAGGTTTATTCAACAGGCACGAACTGAAGTTTGCAGGGCTTGTTTGTCTCTTTCAGTAATCTCCATTTACTCCCCATGACAGCATGCAAAACATGAGGTCCTATATGTTAAAACATTCATTAGTTCCAGATGTAAAAGGGGATTCCTTGTGTCTAAGCTTAAGTTTAAAACAAAACAAAAAAAGTGAAAAATGCATTTCCCAGGATTAAGTTTTGTGATGGGAGGGGAAAGGTGAAGTAGAGTTTTTTGCTTTTTAAAAAATGAACAGGAAATGCTGAAAAAAAAACCTCCATCTACTTGACAGTTTAGAAAGCTGCAGAAAACAAAATTGTGGGGGTGAAATTTAAATAGCACTAAGAACACAATTGAGCTGGAACTGAAATACCATTCCTTGAATTGCATTATTAAAAAAAACTGCAAATCAGATAACGTCTACTCAGCAATACCCTGCTTAGCACTTCCTTGAAACAGCTATTGCCTTTATTGGCTCTGAATTAAATATCTGAATACAGTAAATACTCTGCTTTCATCTTAAAAGGTTCCACCGTTAGTGGGTAGATTATTGTTTGGTCTTTAAAAAAAAAAAAAAAGTTTACTAAAGTGGTAGGCAAAGCTGACTGAAATATCACTAAACCTTCTTACCCAGCCTCCAAAACAGGAGTTCAACTACCTGTTTTAGAGGTCTTTCAACTTGTCAGCAACTCTTCAAACACAATGCATTTAAATTTCAGGATTTTCCACCTCAAAAGCAAATGTTCCTATATTACTGAAGAAAATGACACTTACCTTTATTTGTCAAAATGAGCACAAACAATTATGCTGCAGTAATACTCTAACACCTTAGCCAACAGAATTAGAATTTTGAAAAGCTAAATCTCTTGATAATCTCTAAAGATGGGCATCTTACCCACAAAAGCTCCTGACCTAAAAATTTGTTAGGAAATGAAGAGACAAACAAACAGAGTGGAAAGAGAGAAAATAAATGCAGGAACAATGCAGACAGACTATGATCGACAGCCAAAAGTGGAATTAAATGATGAAGGGACTAAATGCCTACATACCATCAGGAAGCATAGCACAAGTAACATTTTGAACAATTAAGATGAAAGCAGATTGATGATAAACCACAATTCAATAGGGCACACAGCTCACTAAGTGGGCTCTCTCAGAACATGTCCGATGCTGGACAAGAGGAATTTGCCAGACCACGCAAAGTCAATATTGTCTGGCAGCATTACCAAAACTTCCACCGCTAACTGGACCCTTGGAGGATATTTAGGGGTAAATTACAGCTAAATAACAGCACAGAATACTGAGAGCCAGGATTAGTGACTGGAAAAAAACTTTATGGAACCACAGGAAATTTGGCTACACCCATGATAAGTGTCATCCACCTAACTAAAATCATGCCAGATTACAAATGTTGCCGGACAGGAGCATTCTGGATTAAAGAGTTTCAACCTGTATTTTAGTCCTTGTGGCTATAAGGGCTCTGGCTTGGAAAGCAGGGCTACGCTTGGACTCATAGCTTCTGTCATCTTTAAGTATGTTTTCCAAGCTGTGTCTTCCTCTCAGGACCTAGGAGAGCTCTTGAACCACATTACTACAGTGACACAGGTACACGATCTACTTTTTATAGAAGTACATAAAAGTAAATTTGTCCCTAATGAGGTCACTCAAAAATCCAGTTGAAGAACTGGGGTCAGGACAGCAGTCTATTTTCAATCCCTGATATAACAATTAGAACACATTTCTGCTTTCCAATTTATCACCTTTCAGAAATAAATACACATGAAAATTGTGATTATTCTCACACACACCTAAGTTTGCAAACCACATTTCCAGCTGCAAACAGAACCGCACACACTTTGTAAGTGACAACTTCTCATGTTTCAGCTAATCCTTGTGGAAAAGTTCCATTCACACTCTAAATTTGTACTATTTATTCCACCATATCAACGATACTCATCCCATAGATCATGAAAAAAAGGTGCCAATTTGCTGCTTATTTTCATAGAAGCAGATTTACTTGAAAACATATCTTCCTCATACAGCAAAAGATCTAACTATTTACACCGCTGATTCCCACGGTGTCCTGTCTTGAGTACACCATGTGAACCTGTGGAAAAGTAACTGCCCACTGGCAGACTTGAACCTCGGACCTCTGGATCTTAGTGCAGGCAGCTCTACAGTTTGAGTTAAAAATCCAGCTGCCACTCAGCTTAGGCTCCAGAGGATGCTCATTCTTTCTCTGGGAAGTGGTCTAGGTGGCACTACATGGGACAATGAACCACACATAGGTGGGTGGGTTATACAAAGGATTTTGAAACACATCTGAGGAAGATCACATGCAAATGACTGAATACAGCAGAGCCTCAGTCACAGTGAAAAAATAAATAAATAAAATAGAAAGGAAAAATAAAGAGGTGATAAGTACCTCTAGCTAATGTAATAATCAGTACTTCTATTGTAAAAGAAAAGAGGAGGAACTGGTATGCACCTTGCTTTCTGCACCTCTGCCCCTTCCCCCCACCACCCACGGCAATAGGAATAAGTGGATTTTGAAGTTCTGGGGATCCTTTCGAGAAGGACTCCCACCTGGATGAGCCACGTGGCAGCAAAAAGCAGCAATTTTGAAGTGCCGCGGCTGGCGGCATGCTAATGAGGCACCGAATATTCATTTCAGTGCTTCATTAGTAATCTTTGAAATTTGCACAGCCATTTCAAAGATTTGTGCTAGCACAGACAAGGCCATGTTGTATAGTTGACCTGCACTCCCTATACAATACTTTCTTAAAAGAAAAAAGGACTACTTACATATATTTCACTGTGGTCAAAGCGCTTTTTGAGATTGTTAATGAATGAATCTTCATTGAGAGGCTCTAAAAGGACCATATCTCCCACTCCAATCATGTTGTCTAGAAGTGAGGTCTTCACCTCCATTTTGGCCATTTTCTTCTGTTGGGAGAGAAAAAGCAACCTAAGCATGCTTAATTTGAAAGGGTTCCATTTATTCACATTTGTAAGAGCCATCCAGGAGGCTGGCTGATCACACATAGTGTCATTTCTATTAAACATTTTTCAAAGTTATTTTTTACCATCTAGAAAGGTCAGAATTCACAACAATAATGTGAAAGCAAAGCAATGTGTATATAAAACAAAGGCACCTAAAATATAACCCACAAAGTTCTAAAACACAACCCATATTTGCCACATCAGATATCCAGAGGCAGTTTAAGGTGACTAAAGATTCCAGCATGGCAGACCCCATGATTCCTTGATTTGTTTTCATGGGAAATGAGCCAGACACAAAGTAATTTTTATTTGCATTTAATTCATATGGATATATTTCAAATTTAAGTCCCAATCGTGAAGTCCCTATGCAAGCAGATTTTCCAAGGACTTAATAAAGAGTTCCCTCTTAGAAGCCAATTATTTCTAAAACCGAAAAAATCAAGAAATGAATTCCAATTTATGCACGCAATCCATGATGCAATATCTAATCAACATCCAGACTTCCTGATTACAGTAAAATTATGTTCAAGTGTATGCAAACCCAACTTTCTACTGACTTTTAAACCGCTCAGAAATTTACAAGTCACTGCTTTTTAAAGTGCTCACTGTCTGGACTTTAAATTCTGATTCAATTTTTCCCATCTTCTCCAAACAATCTTTTAGATTTTTAAATGTAAATCTACTTCTCTGTCTTTAAATCAGATGAAGAAGCTATTCTGACTATATGTCACATTTTCCATTTTTGGATGGGAGTGGATTATAGCCTGGACTGCCTACTGCGCTATCACCTTTATTTATACCTTTAGCAGTCTTTATCAGACGTTATTTAAGGGTTGGACCACACACACACACACACACACACACACCAATTTACTTCCAACTCCATTTGCTGAACAAATAGAAGATTATAGCACCCAGTCTATGGCATGTCTATACAGCAAAGAAAAACCCAGGGCTGGCCCAAACCAGCTGACTCTGGCTCACAGATTTTAGGGACTAAATTGAGGACCATGAACAAGCTAAGGACTTCATCCTCACATGTAAGTTTTTACAACAAGAGTAAATTGATCACAGACTGCATTGTAAATGATGAATTGCAGACAGGTGAACAGCCTCGTACATCCCAAACAATTTGAGATTTCTGCACAGCCTTGGAAATCTGTAACTGTAGACTAGCTATGTTAATGAGCAGTGACCTCTTAGTAATAAGTAATTGAGCTGTGATTTTTTTGATAAACAGTGAATGTCTAAAAGCTCAACAATGAGCAATTAAACAGCAAACAGTATGTGATCTCGAAATGTTGGACAACTCCCCCTAACATCCTCCAGTAGAGAGAAGGTTTGGGAGTGAAAGCCAGGAAGACAGTGGTAGAAACACATGTAAAGTGTGATGAAATAGAGGACACAAAATGTTTGTGAACGGCCTGCAATAAATAGTATCACATTACAAATCATCACTATTCTTAAAATAGGGGTTACAAAAAGCATGGTCTGACATTATCTATTAATGACTGCCTCATATGCACATGGATTACAGCTCTTGAATTATTGAGTTTTTTACTGAATTGGCAGAAAAATGGTTCTTCTTGCTCTTTTGGTTGCCGACCCCTACTCTAGGGAATTATTAATTTATGTGATCAGTGTTAAGCAAACTGTATGTTACTACTGTCACATTTGCATGACTTCCCATAAAACTAATCTGAAACTGCTCAGTCCTTCTACCTCCTATTTCCGAATAGGACCATGAGATTATTATGCGCTCTGATTTTTGAGCTGTGGTTCAAATATCCCTCAAATCATCAACCAAGTCTCAAGGCATGTTTGATGTTGTTTGACGTTCAAGCACAAAACCTTCCTGTGGAGTTGTAGATGAACAAAATAATAGTCACAAGATTCCCAACCTCAACCAAACCTAGGAATCTTACAAAGTAACACAGATATGTGAAAGCTGTCTCAATCATGTTGGACTGTGGAAGACACGTCAGTGTTGCTATACAAACACAAGAGCACTTGGTTGCATACTGGAAGAAGTAGTTTCATCAAAACCTTGGTTCAGTCCTGAAAAAACCCTCAGCTCCAGACTCAGTTAAAAAGCCCCCACCACCACTCCCCTTCCAGCCAAAAGAGTCATGCCTTAGGTATGACTGTATTTGTACTTCTTTTCCATTCATCCCCATCAAACTACTTGTTTTAGAAACCAGTAGCCTGACTTTAAATTGTATATTTACTTTCCATGGGATTTTACTCTGCAACTGTTTTGCATGAGCTGTCAAAAAGTCCTCCTGGAATATGGCATTGATTAAATATTGGGCCCATACCAAAAAAAGTTCAGCTAGCACTAAAACCTAATATGGTCAACTGTAACCTAAAAATTTAAGTCCAGCCAGCAGCTCTCATTTACCACTCTGAAATTACAAACCACCTACCATGCTAAATCCATCATTGCTATGGAATTTTGAGAGCAGGAATACCCAAGCCATTAAGCTATTCACATATGGCTCAACTAAAGGGCACTTACAAAATGGATATGCCAAGTCACCATTCCCAATATTCAAAGCTAGAACTGTGTATGACTTACATAGATAAGTATTGACAGTATGTGAGAAAGAAATGAATAAAGTTTGTGAATTCCTAAGACATTTTTTAAGAAATGAAGCACCAAAATATCTACCACTGGTCATTTCTATCAGCTACAGAACAGGAACATATTACTGACCTGGATAAAAAAAACTGGCTACAAGCACAAGTCAACAAAACTTTTCTAAACTACTGAAGTTGGATTTAATGGGTATTTTTGAAGGCCAAAAGTTTGGCTTACACTGAAACTGGTATGATCCAAAAACATTCTACAATCCAAATGTTTTAAGCCACCACTCTCTGGTCCTATCTGCGATCTTTACCCTGGAACAGTCCTATACTGCACTGCTAAAGGAATAAGTGTCATCCGTTCATAGCTAGCTCTATAAACGTGGGAACTCAAATCCAAAAATTGCCTGGCTTGAGACCCAATTAGCTCCCATCAATCAATCTGCAATTGAGCTATTGCGTTCTCACAGTTAGCCAATATATTGATAGTCCTTGCCCTTCAATGACTAAGAAATAAGGGAATGGATCAATTAAGGCTAATATTGCCAAGCTTAAAAGCAGAACCTCCCTGCCGCTAGCCAGCACTGGCCAGCTGGCAAAGTGGATAAATGTGAGAGGCATTATGTTTTGCTTGTTATATAAATACAACAATGACTTTTGCTTTGGTTATTTTTTTGTGTACATAGTACTGATCTGAGAAAGATTTAAAGAGGTATGGAAACTCTAATATCAAGACCATAGAAACACTTAAGAAAACCTGTAAGTTTAAATGGCCACCCCCAGATTTACCTAATATGCTCCCATTTACAGCTGTATCAAGTTAGTTGGAGACCCCATATTAAAAACAGTTTTGTGAAGTTTATAATAGCAAATTATTAAATTTTAGTACAACAAGAAGTTGACTCGGGGGAAAAAAAACCACACACTTGCACTCTGCTAATCAGATTTGTTTCCTCCAAACATTTTCTGAATTCTCCCACACCCACTTGCTAGTTCCCTCCCCTATTAATTTGCCTCATCTGCATCCCACAACATCATCCCTGTTCTCTTCCTCTTCAATGGTCAGCAGCAGCATCCTTTCTCACTTTTCCTCCTGGACTTTTTCCCCACTTTACTCGCATCCATTTCAATGAAATTCACATTACCAAAAAGCACACTGAATTGTCCAGGACCTTGTCTACATTACATAAAAACATACTGCAACAACCCCAGGGAAACTTGGGCTTGCAATACACACTTGCACTCGTTTCCACTGCTCCTTTGAGGTGAACTAGTGCCGTGTTTTGTGTCCATGTGCTATTGTGCTATGCGAGGTGTTTTAACCCACTGCTTGTATCTACTCAGTTTCTGGAATTCCATTGTTTATTCATGTCCAGCCGGGAAACTGCTGACAACGATTTTCTCTTGTTCCCTCCCAGTACAGGTCAGAAGCCACAAAGCTTTGCTTGGCTTCTGCTGCCCCATCTGATGATTCTTCCTCTATGTTCAGCTTACTTTCTACTACTTTACGCAACTATTTCTTCTCTCATGCACCACTCACTAGATCACCCTTCTCCTCCATGGCAATAAATTTTAAGTGATCAACACAGACATACTTTTTCCCTGAACCCTAATTTGAGTATTACCACACATTTTCATGTAAACATAATGGCCTCACTGGGTTAGACCAACCATCTTCTAATAGTGGCCCATGCCACGCACCATGGAGAGAATGAACAGACCAAGCAATCATCAAGCGACCCATGCCCTGTAAGCTATTCCTAGCTTCTGATAACCAGGATGGGCAGGGATAGTGTCCCTAGCCTCTCTTTAATAGCTATTGATGGACCTATCCTCCAAGAATGTATTTAGTTCTTTGATTCCTGTTATACTCTTGGCCTTCACAACATCTTCTAGTAAAAGTTGACTGTGCATTGCATGAAGGAATACTTCCTTTTGTTAGTTTTGAACCTGCAATCATCATAGAATCCCAGGGCTGAAAGGGACCTGAGGAGGTCATCTAGTCCAGCCCCCTGCCTAAAGCAGGATCAACCCCAACTAAATCATCCCAGCGGGAACTTTGTCAAGCCGGAACTTAAACTCTAGGGATAGAGATTCCACCACTTTCCTAGGTAAAGCACTGCAGTGCTTCACCACCCTCCCAGTGAAATAGTTTTTCCTAATATCCAACGTACTCCTCTCCCTCTGTAACTTTAGACCATTGCTCCTTGTTCTACCATCTGTCACTACTGAGAAAAGCCTCTCTCCATCTTCTTTAGAGCCCCCTTTCAGGAAGTTGAAGGCTGCTATCAAATCATCCCTCACTCTTCTCTTCGGCAAACTAAATAACCCCATATCCCTCAGTCTCTCCTCAAAAGTCATGTGCTCCAGACCACTAATCATTTTCATTACCCTCCACTGACCCTGCTCGAATGCATCCACGTCCTTCCGATGCTGGGGGGGCCTAGAACTGGATGCAGTACTCAAGATGAGACCTCACCAGTGCCAAGTAGAGGGGAATAACAACTCTCCATCTGCTGGCAATGCTTCTCCTAGTGCACCAATATGCTTCTCGGCTACAAAGCCACGCTGATGACTCACATGCAGCCTCTCATCCACTGTAATCCCCAGGTCCTTTTCTACTGCACTGCTACTTCGCCAGTCGGTCCCCAGCCTGTAACAGTGCTTGGAATCCTTCTGTCCCAAGTGCAGGACTCTCTACTTTTCCTTGTTGAGCCTCATCAGATTACTTTTGGCCCAATCCTCCAAATTATCTAGGTCACTGTAGACCCTGTTCCTACACATCTCCAACATATCTACCTCTCCCACTAGCTTAGGGTCATCCGCAAATTTGCGGAGGATAAAAATCCACCCCCACATCCAGGTTATTAATAAAGATGTAGAACATACCAGCCCCACAACAAATCCTTGGGGCACTCCACTTGAAACTGACCACCAACTAGATATAGACCCATTGATCACTACCCAGTGGGCCTGACCATATAGCCAGCTTTCTATCCACCTTATAGTCCATGTATCCAATCCAAACTTCCTTAACTTATGGGCAAGAGTTGTTGGAGACTGTATCAAAAGCTTTGCTGACGTCAAGGTAGATCACATCCATTGACTTCCCCATGTCCACAGAGCCAGTTACCTCATCATAGAAGCTAATCAGATTGGTCAGGCATGACTTGACCTTGGTGAATCCATCTTGTTGACTACTCTTGATCACTTTCCTTCCTCCAAGTGCCTCAAAATGGACTCCTTGAAGATCCCCTCAATGATTTTTTGGGGGACTGAGGTAAGGCTGACCAGCCTATAGTTCTCTCGATTGTCCCTTTTTTAAAGATGGGAACTACATTTGCCTTTTTCCAATCATCCAGGATCTCTCCCAATCTCCACGAGTATTCAAGGATAACAGCCAAAGGTTCTGCAATGACATCTGCCAATTCCCTCGATACCCTTGGATGCATTAAATCCAGACCCACGGATTTGTGTGCATCTAGCTTTTCTAAATAGCTCCTAACTTGCTCTTCACCCACAGAAGGCTGCCCATCTCCTTCCCATATTACATTCCCTAGTGCCGTAGTCTGGGAGCTGACCTTGTCTGTGAAGACTGAGGAAAAAATAAAAAGCATTGAGTACCGCAGCCTTTCCCACATCATCTCGCACCAGGTTACCTTCCTCATCCAGTAGCAGCCACACACTCTCCCTGATAACCCTCTTATTGTTAACATGCCTATAGAAACCCTTCTTGCTGCCCTCCACATTCCCTGCTAGCGGCAACTCCAATTGTGCTTTTGCCTTCCTGATTACTCTCTGGCATTCTCCAGCCATGTATTTATTAATATATTTAATTAATTTCATTTGGTGAGCCCTAGGGTCCTGTATTATGAAAAGGAATAAACAACATTTCTTTATTTACTTTCTCCACACTAGTGATGATTTTAGATACCTCCATCACAGCATCCGTTGTCTTTTATCACCTTTTTCCAAGTTCTAATCACTCCTCGTATGGAAGCTGCTCCATACTCCTAATCATTTTTGTTGCCCTTTTCCATACCATTTGCAAGTCCAATACATCTTTTTTGAGAGGTGCTCACATCTGTACACAGTATTCAAGACTTGGGCACATCACTTCTGTATAGCAAACCTTCACTTCCAGCCAGCTCACAACAGAACTGGCAGAGAACAGAGGAGCAGCATGAAACTTACACATATGATCAAATCCTGCCTCCTAGTTTTTGATGAGTTACTGGGCTCCTCAGCCAGGCAATTGACATTAAATAGTTTTATTTAATATTTTGAAACATATTTTTCAATGTTGAGTAAGGTGGTATTTCAACCCCCCCACCCTGCCAATACTTTGTCCTAGTTTTGGAAGTACTGTAAATAGGTGAGGCCAACAGTCATCTACCGACAAGGTGAGTGTTCATAAAAATTCTGAGAGATTACCATAATTTTGCATACTTAGACAACCACCAATAAGCAATGAATAGAAATTCCTTAACAAAGCAAAGACTATTTTATAATCAAGACAATATTGCGCATTCAGACTTCAAGAATAAAATTTAAGAGTGGACACGCTTCACATCATCTTACAGTTCATTTACATGTAAGTAAATTGTCAAAATGATAATTAATGTAGACAGTTTCACAAGCATTTTTAAGAATCAGCTGAAGCAAACCGCAGCAGACCCAAATGCTTTAATGAGCACCAAGTAATAGTGTAAAAAGAAGCCCATACAACGAGAGAGTCAAAAGCCAAGCAAAACGGGTGCTGTTAAAAAATCACTCCCCCCTCTTCAAAGGGGAAGTACAATACCTTTTGCATTAAGGATTCCTACACATAATGGAACCACCAGAGCTTTCCTGTGCCATGTATACACCCCAAAACATGATATAATCAAGTATTGCACTACTACAGGAAGCTGGTAACAACTGGTTAACATAGCACACTTATTGCTTGGGCCCTACCAAATTCATTGCCTGTTTAGATCAATTTCAGGCCGGGGTAAGGGTGTTTAATTTAAGCAATTTCCTGTTTTTAGGTGTTTACATCCTAAATTTCAACAAGTTACCCAGGGAGTCCCCACCGAAAAGGCAATCAGGGTCACAAGCCTATTGCAGGGGTATCATGGGATAGCTACCCTAATTTGTGACCTGCTGTTGGGAGGGCCATTTTTTCTTCAGAGGGCAGCCAGAGAGGAAGGTTAGTGGCCAGTGCTGCCACCATCAACAGCAGTGCAGAAGTAAAAGGTTGCAGGGTATGAGAGCAGGTACCATATGTCCGGTTTACCCAGCCCTCTCCCACCCAACAGCTGGAGCCATGGTCGCCCAACTGCTAGGGGAAGAAGAGGGAATGCGAAGTTGTTGTAACAGCTGTACACAGTCTCCCTGTGGCCACAGAGCTTCCTGCAGCTGGGAGATATCCAGGAGGTGTGTCTGACCCACCCCAAGAGCAGTCCTGTCAGGGGAAGAGGAAGTCTCCTGCTTTCACCTCCTGCAGAGTAGCAGCTGGAGCCCTGCATAGGGCTAGAGCACCAGGTTTCACCAGAGAGATTAGATTTCATGATCCATGACAGACTTCCATGGCTGCAAATTTGGTAGGATCCTACATCTTGCACAGCAGCTATTGCTGAAAGTGTAGGTCAATTATTTTTTATTTCCTCCACTGCTGCTGTAGAGAAAGAGAACGTGTATTTGTGTGTGCATGTGCCCCATACTCAAAGCTCTCCTGACAGTGCATGAAGCACTGGCCTCGTGTACAACTGCAATTTCAGGGTAGCTAAAAAGTAGCCCTTGCCATCACTTCCATCCACTTAGTAGAGAAAACATTTGTGAAATTAAAAACAAGCTATCAGAGATACCAATAATAAACTTCTGCTACCACACCTGACCCTCAGTCCACCAGCTTCTGTGATTTTGCAATCATATACATGACTTGTTTCTATTTCAATGCATAATAGATGTGCAGAAGTCAACTTTCTGACCACATACAGAAAGTGAAAATGATTAGACATAGAAAGGGAGAATGCTGCCAAATGGACACAGAAGAACTGAGAATGTTTACTGCTAAAGGAGTGGCTTGCCCCTTACAAAAAGCAGCTTCTCTGCACTGGGTGTTAATACCCATTAGTGTCTGACAATGGGCCCACATCCCCCTGTCTGATCTGACTCGTTTTCCCCTCTTTTGATATATACCACTAATAATGGGCCATTTCCTCCTTGCTGAATAGACCTTGTCAGCTCTGGCCCTCTCTTTTACTGGGACCCCACTCTTTAAATACCCCTCTGGAAACATCCCCGCACCCCCCCCGGCACTCATGCATCTGATGAAGCGGGTCTTTGCCCACAAAAGCTAATGCTCCAAAATATCTGTTAAGTCTATAAGGTGCCACAGGACTTCTTGGTCTTTTTGACAGCATAATTTTGTGCTTCATCTGACAAGAGCAGGTGGTTTCTTTATTCAAACAACACATGCTAGTGCCCTCAGACTGATGCACAGAGAACATATATACAGGAAACAAAGCATGAGGCCAGGGAAACATCCCCTGTTGGGCCTGTACAGGGACACCAGAGAGTATTTCCTGCCCAGGGCATACTCACTAACTGATAAAAACGGTACAAAAAGTAGTCATGTAGCACTTTAAAGACTAACAAAATAATGTATTAGGTGATGAGCTTTCATGGGGCAGACCTGCTGCTTCAGATTTGGAGATAGTGCTGTGCTGGACTGTGGTGCTCTGCTCACCCATCAGCGTGTAAACCAACTCCCGATTCTGACCCAGGAAAACATTACCGAGGGCTGCCAACCTGCCAGCTCTTCAGTCTTTGGGACAGAGCAAAGCCCAGTGGATGCAGCATCTCCCCCATCTGGAGGTCCGAGCCAGGAAGACAGCGGATAGCAGAGGTGAGGAAAATCAGCCCTGGGGGCCGAATCAGGCCCTCCGACCATTTCTCTTCAGCCTGCCCAGCTGATCAGCAGAATGCACATTTAACAGCCAGCAGCACCTGTTCAGCTGCACCTCCCTCGACCTTGTTTCATCTGCAGCAGAGCTGCTCCTAGAATTCCCCTGCTAGCTGTGGAGAGAGCAGGAAGACGAGAGGGTAGTGCTGAAGTCAGGATGTTCCCCTACCCTTGTACCTCATCTCTGCAGAGCAGACATCCGGGAGAGGGAGAGACAGAGCGGAGATGCTCCAGTCTAAAGCGTGGCTAGTAAGTGACTCCCTGTGGCAGTGCAGAGGAGGGAGACAACAGCACAGGACAGACTTCCCTTGAAGAGACAGATGCTGGCCTCTCTCAGAAACTCACTCAGCAGCAGCCAGCACATTGTGACACTTTCACACATACCCTATCTGAGCCACACACAGTCACCGTCACACATTGCAGCACACACTCAGTATCACAACATTCTCTCTCTCTCTCTCTCACACACACACACACACACACACACACACACACACACACAGTCTCTCTCTTTCACACTCTCTCTCTCTGTAGGCCCCAGCTCTTCTAGGGAGCCAAACTGGCATGCGACCAGTACTAAAATTCATGGAGTGGTCCCTCTGCAAAAATTATTGCCCACCCCAGCCTACAGCCTGCCTCCTGCTCCTCCCAAGACTGTTCAAAGATGCTGAGGTGGGGCAACAAATGGACTGAAGAAAAAGTGAAAAGGGTGGGGGCAGAGGGGGGATGACAACTGACAAGCAGCAAGATGACTTTCCGGACTAATGACTTCCTGCTAGGTATGAGGCAAGTAGGTTCAAAACCCTCTGGCAAGTATGTTGTAGACCAGAGACAGACAGACAGGCACAAATAGACTGTTCATGTGTACAGGCAACACACCTAAAAATGCTCTCAAGTGAAAACACTTCCTTTGATTCTGTGCACTGCCTTAAAGCTTTGGCCATCAGCTGGCCATTTCAGGAACACCCTCTTCACCCACCAGGCAATAGTTTAGTGCAGTTGCACTCTGAACCAGTCGATATTTGCCACTTGTTACATCTTATCTGGAATTGAAGACACCACTAAAGCTTTGCTCAGTAGCTTGTTAGTTTTCATTAAGTGTCAAATATTTAGCATATTTCACAGATTCCTCAACTAGTTCACCACAAATGGGTTCAGTAGATCATGAAACCTAAACAAGAGATAGCGAGGTATGTTTATTTATATTAAGAGTGAGGGAATGCTTTTAGTAAAAGGATATGAAACAACAACAATTTCTGCTTAGCAATATTGCTGCCAGCATGAAGACAAAACACTCATCCCACTCATCCAACAACACTGCCATGACAGAATGGCAATGCCAGCTGTTGGCTGGTACTGTGAGGTTCTACAAAGGGATTACAAGCAGTAGATGTATAATGTTATATTGAGGAAGTATGTTTTAATTCCTTACTTCATTTTAATGCACAGACATAAGGAGACTGGGAACAGTTGCACTGGGAAACCATCTCCCAGTTCCCACCTACTGAGAGTACAATGTCACAACATGAGTGTTCAGTTGCCATAAGAAATTCCATTACAAAAGAGACAGTAAATAGGGTTAGTTTTTAAACAAAGACACAAAACATGATTTTTTCAAGATATCCAAGACCTAGTCACTTGCCATACACTTGACAACGGAGCAGGTAAATTCCATAATTTGAAGTATTTGGATAAACTCCTTAAAATCACTAATCTGTGTACTTAAGGTGGACAAAAGAGGGGCTGTAAACTATAGGTCATCTCAAGGCTTCAGAGTTCTCAAGGTACACCAGAACTTGGCTGCTGCACACATCTGACAACAAAACACAGAAGGCCAATTCAAAGTAGCCCCTACAGATTTGGGAAAGTAAATGGAAGCTGAGAAACAGCTGTACTGTGTAAATTACCAACTTACCCCGCGTAAAATACAGCCTACCATTTGAAAACCCCTTTACAACAATAATGAAACAACATAAAATGTATGGCCAGTATGCATTTTTCAGAGACTTGTAACTTGGTCTAATCAAAACTAATTTTCTTCTCAGAGCAAGTTATTTCTATGTCAAACTTCAACTTTTAACCCATTTTAACCACAGAGCTATTCAGAATTGCAAATATTTTTCTGAATGAAAAAATATACTTTCTATTAATAACAGAGCTTCTGTATTTCAAGTTTCAGAACATTCCTAGCAAAGGAAAACGGGATTAAAATGAATATTGTCACGCAATCAGCAGTGTCTATTTCTACTACATGTTGAACTGGTCTAATCCAGCACCTTCAGGACCCGAATGGTGCAGGAGGAGAGAATTTGCTGCACCACAGGAGGTCAATATTGTCTAGCAGCATTACCCAAACTTCCACTGCTTCCTGGGCTCTTAAAAGACATTAGGGGTAAATTACAGCTAAATAAAAGCACTGAACATCGAGAGCCAGGACTAGCGGCTGTAAACAAACTTTCTGGGACCACAGGAAACTTGGCCAAACCCATGATCAGTGGACATCAAGCTAACTAAAATCATGCCAGATTACGGACGTTGCCAGACAAGACTGAGCCACTTTAGAAAGATTCATCCTGTATAATTCTTTGAGAATCACCAGAGGAACCAACAGACTCACTAAGTCCCTGGGCCAGGGTGGGGCTCCGTGATCCTGGAAGGGGCAGGGCTGAGGCAGCCAGCACTCAACACCACCTAAATGTGCTGCACTCCACACTAGCCCTTCTGCACTACCCTGAGCTCACTGCGCAGGGCTCCGGGGCAATTTAAAGAGCCTAGTGCTCTGGTTACTACCATAGTAGCAGCAGCGGCAGCCACAAATCTTGGGCTTTTTCTTTGTTTTTCTTTTTCCTTTTTTGAATTGCTGAGCCCCAGGGCAGTTGCCACCCACCTCCCTAGTCAGTGGGCCTGAGATAAAGTGATGCTATAGCAGTTTAAATTACTCTATAAACCATTAGATTCACAACCACCATTTAACTGAAAAACCAACCTCTGTAACCCTAAAATATGACACTGATTAATGAATTTGCAGGCTTGCATGTGCTTGTGGTGTGTCATACATAAAGAGGCCAATTAGAATATATATTACTGACCGCAGGTCTGCAATTATCAGGAGTAATATTACTGTCCCAGTTGGTAAGAAACTGAATCATCCTCTTAAGTAGTTTTTAAAAAAATGGTAACAGAATCACTAGGCTACACAGGGAAGCAGATTGATTATTTTACTAAAAATGTATACCCACATTGACATTAAATGATGATTAAAATCTTAGCATCTTTGAGATGATTCGCATTACTGTGACTTTTTTACTTACAGCTTTAAAACAACACTGGATTGGTAACTTCCACTCTAATTTGTGATGGCAGAATCCCCAAGGCTACATTTATACTGTGCCCTAAACTCCAAAAAAGATATGCTATATGCCTTATTTGCACTCCTAGAACAACAATTAACACTTTTACTTCCCTTTGCACACATACAGCATGCAAATCATTCCTTTATCCATCCAAAACAAAAAGCAGTCAAGTAGCACTTTAAAAAGACTAGCAAAATAGTTTATTAGGTGAGCTTTCGTGGGACAGACCCACTTCTTCAGACCATATCCACTCTAGTCTTTAAAGTGCTACTTGACTGCTTTTTGTTTTGATAGTGTATAGACTAGCACAGCTTACTCTCTGTTACTTTATCCATCCAGTATACCTGCAATACACTTCTGCACAAATATGGGCCAGCTGGAATTATAAGTTTCTGTTGCCATAAATCAACAGTAACATGTGGCTCAATGTATGTCCTTCTACTAAGAGGTGTGATAGTCAAATCAGCTCTGCTGTTTTGAAATATTTACTCTTTTGTTTAGTGCTAAATTGATTACAATAGTAAAAGAATCTGGAGAATGTACATGAGGATGTCAAAAAAAAAAATTATAGGCCATAGCTTTAACAATCCTCCAAACATTTGATCCATCTGGGAATAGGATGGAAGAGTAATACACATGAACCTCAACGCTGAAAAAAGCCTTCAGTGCACCACCAAATCAGGTTCTTCTCCCCATGGCCACCAAGCTAATCAAATTACTGATCCCTCTGAAAATCCAAATCTCATAGAAAAAGTTCAGTTGCCCTCTGAGCAGGATCCACTCTCCACTGACTACCAATCCTTGAATGGTGAGCTCCGGGGTGGACTGATTTAAAAAAACACCTTAATTTAAACATGTTACCAAACAAAGCTAAGACTGTGCTTAGAGTGCACTTAATTTTGGAGTAAGCCCCATTGAACTCACTGTCACGTTTTTGTTTTTTTGTTTTTTTTGAGAAAACAAGTATAAAACGGGGGTCCCTGAGAAAAGGTGAACAATGATGAAGGAAAATAGGTTATAGAATGATGGCATCATCTTTAGGTTCTGTGGCAACAATATTCCTAAATAAGGGGAACGTATTCTGTAGCATAAAATAAGACGACACTCACTGGCAACTCTAGATTTCTCTTACTGCTGCTTTCTGCACTGTATACTTTAATAGAGTCTAAATCTAGTTAGCTAATTGAGCAAGCCATAAGGATTACCTTAAATCAAACTTTTTTTTCTAGCAACATCCAACACAACAAACAGCTTGAGAATGTATTTGTCAAATCACAGATGCTAAAAGGCATAGAAAGTCTTGAAGAATGATGCACTGCAAAGTGAATTAATTACATTACTAACCAGACGATCCACCAGACATATCCACATCTTCATCCACATCACCCTTTCAAAATAGGCAGTTTTCCTTATGATGTTTCATTCTTGCAGCTAAGCCCTAAACCATCTTCTTATGCTGCTTACACTGACCACATTTTCCTTTTTAACCCAGGAATGAATTTCTTCAAAATACTCTCTGATGGAGTCTCTCTTGCCACAGAAAAACTCTCATGGCTTCTGATCATAAAATTGTGACGTAACACAAACCCAGCCCATCCAGCTCCTGTCTTTCTTTGCACATGTTACTTTTTAGTCTGCCGACAAACAGAAATTGAAAGCCCAGAACTATCAAGAAGCAAGAGCTAGTAGTTAGGCTGGACAGACTAGAACCAATAACTATTTTTATTGGACTATAAGTGTATGTAGAGCATGTTTGTGATGAGATGTAATCGTAACTTATATTTAAATGAGAAATTTAGTATTTTATTGATTGGACTTTTTTTTTTTTGTAAATTTTCAATAATTTTTTATCCATCCTAGCGAAATCACATGAGGTCTGATTTCTCTCCCTCCCAGCCATAAGAGGGATTGAATGCACCATGTCCCTAACTTCCATACACCCACATGGTTGTGCAAGAAGTAACTGTCCAAAGTAACCGCAGGAAACTATGCAGACATAAGCCCCTTCTGACAGCAGCTCTTCGAAGCCTTCATTTCCATGTTCAATACGTAAAACATAAAAGGAGACAAGTCACCTGCAAGCCACCAATATCGTGATGCAGCCCCTCCCCCAGCCAAGACCATTTACAGACAACCTCATATTCACCCAGTCCAAGATGCCCGTCCCACTCCTTGGCATCCCAGCCCTTCAGCTCTCATTCACGCTTGCATTGTCATCCATCTTTGTAGGGGCAAGTGTGCCAGATGAACTACAGAACAGGATGCAAGAGGCTAATGCACTGCTTCACAACAGTTCACTGACTTCAGTAGCTCCATGGAGAGCCAAATGGGGAATCTGCCACTAAAAGGATTGGTCCTTCCTCCCCCCATCCCTCAAGAGCCTGGAATTATGTTCAGCTCTTTCCCATGGGCAACATCTGTTACAAGAAACAAAATGTGCCTCAGAGAGGAGAAGAAAATGCTTTCCTCAATATGGCCTGGGCAAGTCAGGCGCTGAGTACAAACCCAGGATATTACTATCAAACAAAAACCTCAAATATCTACAACAAAAAAATTCTGACTTTATTTTGACACCTGGACAAAATTGGTCCCTTAATGAAAAAGCCAACTGTTGAATAGTTCTTTGTTATGAGCACACCATCTAGTAGATAATGTCCCTGAAGTCACCTACAATTCAGACATTAATAGATCTGTTTCCCTGCCATAATTTTCCATGACTGTTTGTGCTGCACACTGATTTCTTTTCCCTGGAGGTTGGCAAGCTTTGGCTACAACTACACTATTACTTACGTCAGTATAATTTATGTTGCATAACGGTGTGAAAAAGCGTCTGGAATGACATAAGTTGTACCAACCTAAGTGCCAGCGTGGACATCACGTTAGCAGAAGAGCTGCGTCTCTAACGTAGCCAACACTTCGGTAACAGAAAATGGAGCAGGAAGAGGGTTGGAGTTTAAGGATGCTGCGACATAGGGAAAGATTTCTGCCAACTGATTAGCTTTGAATTTTACCTAACAAAGTGAAGTGTCCCTTTAAGAAAGAGAAAGATTAAGCAAAACTGCATTTTTGTTTGTTTTTAAAACACAATACAGAAGTTTGTGTTTTAATAATATTTACAATTTAGTCTGGATTCTCCCTCTCAAGCATCTACTTTCATCACCACACCAGAAATTATACAACAAATCAAGTTTTCCATCAGCCTAATTGCCATATCGACAGATGGCCTCAGACAATGGAAAGAGCACTAAAACTGGCAATTCAAACTCAAAGATCACTGGAGTCAAAAAGCACACATGGTTACGCATCACATTACTACCAAAGCCTACAAAGAAACAAAGGAGATGAAGTTAGTTTTAAAATGTGAATTTCACAATTGTAATGTAGGCTACCTCCCTAAAATAGCCGCAGGAGACACGTCCCTCAGAATGGGAGGGGGCAGAAAGAGTCACTCACAGCACACAAACCCACAACTACAGAGTTATTGAGCAGCTCTAAGTTTTGTTTCAGCAGAAACAAACAAAAAATCACTAGAAATTCATACTGAACACATCTACAGGCATCCTTTTACCTCGAATTGTATTAGCAGTTACCATGAACGCTAGAAATCCACAGGCATTAAATTCTTGTGCTGTGAGAAATGTCGGGTAATCTCAGAGATTTCTCATATCCCCCAATTCTTAAAAGAACAATAAAAACATTTTGCATCTTTTTGGACACCAGGAAAACCTTCAGAGTCCTTGTCATCACTACAAATAAGAGTTTGTAACCAGACAGAGAGAAGGCAGATCTCAAGACGACGCCATGCATTCACCGACCATAGAATTAATGCCAGAGCAATTAGCTGCATCCTCCCCATGCTGGAAAACTTACAGTCCAGGCCAGCACCCTTTTGTGGATGAGTGAGAAAACACCTCCAATTAGCTGTCTTTCCACTTCACTGCTTCCTGTGATGAGGCAACTAATCAGAGCTGTTCCACATGTGGAGGGGCTTCTTCCTTACTCAGCACATGAAGCAGACAGACAGAGGTCTCTGCCCACCCTTGAGGATCTGGGAGCTTTCCTGAAATGCTCTGCCCTGCTGCTTCACAGCTGGCTCTGCAGTTCCTGTTCAGACTCCCATCACCTTCAGGCCAGGCTGCCACCTCCCCCAAGCACTGGGATTGGAAAGTAAAGACATTCCTCTAACTTCCTCATGCACTATTTGAAGCAGAAGAACTCCAGGTAAGACAAAGCAATAGAGCGGGAAGCACCAGCAATACCTGAAGAGTGTTATTATCCACACTGTGATTAACTACCAAACAACTTTCTATTCAGCTGATCTTGTAAAAACATCAGTATCCTCTAGCATCTTCTCATCTTCCCTGCCTTTGAGCTACTCCTCTCTAAATCATGATCCAGATGTTCTAGCATTGTTTGCAATGTGTATGTCCTCTTCTCATTCTCTCCCACTCCGTGCTCTTACTTTGTCCCTTTCCTGAGCCAGTTCTCCTCCAAAAAATCCCACCCAAAAATATCATACTTTTTTTCTGTTGCAACTTTTCAATTGCCCCATTCTCTCTCTCTCTCTCCCTCCTCCCCCCACCACAAAATTCTACCAGACACTCAGCAGCTCCATGGTTAATCCTACTAGCCAGACCATAATTTACAAAGAGACACCTTTATCTTCACCCTCTTATGTCCTCCCTCCATTGTTTAGAGGCAGACTCACCACACACCTCCACTGCAGGGAAAGAGTAGTTGGGATTCCTAGCAGGATGCTAGACTTAGATGTGCCAATTTTGGTATCAGCAGACTTCTGCTAACCATAAGCACCCGGCCCGATCTCTCAAGCAGAAGGAATGGTGCTCACAGATTTTTATTTAAATACTAAATTTTTTGTTTTAAAATGGTAAATTACATGTTATCGCAAACATGTTACAAATACACTTACAGTCCAATAAAAATTAATTAATGGCACTAGTCTATTCAGCCTAACTACTGAGTCTTGCTTCTCGAAAGTTCTGGGTTCTTAATTTAGTTTGCTGAGCAACAGAAGAAGTAACATGTGAAAAGAAAGCCACAAGCTGGATGGGATTGTTTTTGTTGTTTGCTTATGTGGTGGTGGAGCGTGGGCAAACTGGACAGAGTGTCTTAACTAACACCTATCTGAAATAGAGAGACAAGATATAGGAAAGGATGGAAGCAACATAAGAAAGGAACAGTGGAGTGTCCTGGAAAGGGATGACATTCAGTGCACACATAGCTTCCTACATTCTCTCGCTTTTGACACAGAAAAATTATCATGGTTTTGGGAGACCCTTTCAGGGAATATCTTGAAGAAATTCATACTCTGAATAAAAAAGGCAAACATGTCAAGTGTAAGCAGTGTAAGAAGATGAAGCAGGGACTAGTTGCAAGAATGAAACATTTTCAGTGGGAGAATATGATGTGGATGAAGATGTCAATATGGCTGAGTGGATCACCTGGTTAGTAATTTAAATCATTCACTTCACAATGCATCAAGACTGTCTTAGTGCCTTTTAATATAAGCGTGATTTGGAAAGTAAATTCTCATGGTGTTTGCTATGTTGGATGTTGTTAGAAAAAGAAGTGCAGTTTATCTCATGGCTTGTTTAATTAGTTAACCAGGTTTAGAATCTATACAATTAAGGAAAACTTCAGAAAGAGAAATGTGGAGTTACAAGTTGCCACTATCATTTTCTTATATCATACTACATAATACATGCCCCTTTTGGGAGGGCATCATGGCCACAGACCCTAGAAGTGGTGTCATAAGTCTAGTCCATATTTTCCTTCAGCATAACTCATCTTTTCCAAGGAATCCCCATTCTACACTTGTTTTCTCAAAAAAAAAACCAGAAGTGTCAGTGAATTCAGTGGGGCTTACTCTAAAATTAAGTGCACTCTAAGCACAGTCTTCACTTTTTTGGTAACTTCATTTAAATCAATTATTTTTGGAGAATATTTTATATCATCTTGATTTAAATCTATCCACCCTGAGTCTTCACTTTTTGCTCCTCTCCCTAAACCAAGAGGGTTTTGGCAGCTTCTGAGAGATCTTTCTGACTTGGTATGCACAACCTATTCTTCAATACTTATGCAAACCTAACCTTTGAATCAGGTATGAAATCAAAAATTAACATTACATTTAAGAGCAGTTTGAAAGATTAAGGTAGCTTGTTAAAAGGGCTTGCCCCCTCTGTACTGTAATATACAACCAGCAGTAATAAAAACTAGTCTGTTTTCTTAACAGCCTGTCTTCCAGGTGTTCAACGTTCTACACTAAATACCTGTCTGGCCTAAAAATGGGAGAAGAGGATGCCTCAAGCAGCCTTTTCATCCCCCAGCCTCAGTTCTTCCAAAGTGCCCTCACTGCCTGTCTGTTCTGCTTACTCTTTTGCAAAGCTACAGAAAGAGGGAAATTGGCCAGATTATTGTCAATTTCATAGCAGCCTGATTTACCTAACAGCAGCAGAACTAGTTTCCTCTAACTGTGGCATCCAGTGACTCCTTATTCAATGATCTAGAGGCTGTATTAAGCTCTAACTCTAAGACAGGAACAGGGAACCACAGTCTGCAACTATCTTGCCACTTGTCTGGATCCAGATCCCAAAGCTCGGGGCTCCCCTTCATCGAATCCAGCCCACAGTAAGGTGGAGGGTTTGGAGCCTGGAGCCATGCATGGGCCAGATCAGACAAGCCAGGTTCTGGATCCACAGTCTGCCACTGTTCCCCCTGCTAGGGAAAAGGGGAGAGCAGCAATGGCAGCCTCAACAGCCTGTTTGGTCAGAGCAGCAGAGGGTGATATCTGGGAGCAGAGGGATGTGCATTCAGTGGGGGGAGCAGGTAAACCACACCCCAGTTACCCAGACTTTGCACCCCTTGACTGCTACTGCGCCCCTCCAATGCAAACCCCCACATTCCCACCCCCTTCCTGTACCTCCCTCCCACACCCTGCTCCTGCCCCCTCCAAGATCCCTCATCCTCCACCCTGACCCCTTCCAGACTCCACACACCAAACCCTGCTGCACCCTTCCTCCCACATTTCCAGCTTCCTCCTGCATCCCCCAGATCCCCACCCCTCTCCTATACCCCCTCCACCCAAATGCACAGTTCACTGTGCCCCTCTCCTGACCAGACCCACCACCCACAGCCTGCTCAGGCACCCTCCCTTCTCCCTAGACCCCATACCTCACTTGTGCAGCCCCGACTGATTTATCTACAGGCCAATGGCTCCAACCCCACTCTGGCTCTAGGAACCAGTTTCAACACAAGTGAATTAAAGTACTGACTCAATTTCTTCTGCTTTGCTCAGATTTTTTTTCAGAGGCCATTTGGGCACAATATCACACACAGGTGTCCACATCTTGCTTTTAGTTTTCAGGTTAGTAGTTGGCAGGATCATCTAAATACAGTATCAGCATAGTCTAACCTCTCAGTTTCCTGCAGTCACTGGTTACTTTAGGGTTGCTGCTTTTAAAAATACAACCAGTAGCCTGTACTTATGTTCCCATGCTGGGGATGAAATAACACACGGATTCCAAACAAGAAAGGCACAAAACCTGGCCAGTTTTTTTCCACCCTTAACCTCTTCCTATTAATCTGATAAAAATGTTTTCTTATTACAGTGATTACTCCAGTTGAATCTTCCCTGTGAATAATTGTCAGTGCCACCGCAGAAGGCATAAGTGGCAGAGAAAGGAAAAGTACAGGAGTGAAAATAAGGAGAGGGAAAAGGGGACAGATTTTCCAGAGCTGTGGTGGAATGGAAGCTTGCACGGTTCCAGACTGTGCTGTAAATGGATTAACACAATCCAGCACTGTAGAACTGGCACCTTTCACAAGCAATTAAAAACAGCAGCTTTCTACTGATGAAAATGAAAAAAAGTTATGCACCTCTGCTTATCTGTCGTTCAAATACTGAAACATTTGTGTTCAATTGTTTCAACACTGTTGTATCATCCCCCACTCCCACTGCTCCCTCCCTACTGCCAAGCTTCTCAAACCCTCATCTTCCCTTTCTTCCTCCCATCACACACACAATAAAGTGTCCCTTTACCACACCCACTCTTTACCTGCATCTGGTCCTCTTGCTCAACCACATAGAAATGCTATCTATATTCACTGCAGCAACATTCTGTGCTGGGGAGAGGCAAAGATTATAAAGACGTTTAGGAACAAAAATAAGCAACACACCTACACTAAATCAGTCAAAGGCAGCATACTATAAACTGTGGGTCAGTTTGACACTCTAAACATCTTTTTTTTTTAAACTGCTGGCCAGTTCTGGATATACAGGCTCTTTATCTTCGTCCTTCAGCTTGTTTACTGAATTTTCTGTCTGCGTGCCTAGCTTTAAACCCCATATGTTCATTGCTTTCATTCTCAAGTGCAGAATCGTTAATTTCCTTTCAAGTTTTTCATTAGAACAGAGAGCACTCCATCCTTCCTTCTGCATACTATTTCCAAGTCTGTCTTTCCTGCTCTGTCTAGACCAGGCTTGTATTTTAGATTTTTTTTGTTTTGTTTGTTTTGTTTTTCCTTTAGAAGTATCTTCTGTCAGATGTTTCCAAGCATAGCCATCCTTTGGCAGACTGTTAGAATGAAGTAATGCTTTTCTTTACCTATACACAGTTACTAGCATGATCACCAACACATCTCTCGAACTCTCCCTGATAAGAAGGGGAGACACAGGGAACCAGTTTCTGCGGGATTTATACCCTCAGCTACAAGAAAATTATGTTTATTCTCCTTGTGGGCGTAAAGGTTAGGTCTGAGGCACATTTGGATGTTTAACTGGTGTGGCACACATTCATCCTAATAGCAGAGCCTGAGTTACTAAAATCAGTATGCCTACTCTTTGGGGAAAGCCCCTCACTAACAAACATAGGCTGGGTTACTACAAACAACCATTCACCTAAATCCAGGGCACTACATTCCCCTTTATACTCTGGGCATTTCAGCAAACCACCTGTGGTAACTCCCCCATTTCCCTCCCACCATCCACCAGAATTTATTTATTTTCCCTCACTAGCCAGTTCAGGGGTACAACGTGTATCCTGGACAATGTGGGCTCATTGTATATCTGGGTCACTCCCTCAAGTTACACAGTGTAATGGGAATAAAAGCATGTAATCAATGCCCTGGGCTCCAGCATCACGTGAACATAACGTAAAGTGTGTAGCAACCCTCACTCCAACCCAAAAATCTGTCCCCAGATGACCTCTCAACCCCACTCTTAAACCTGTGCTTTAAATACATTCACAAACTTTCACTCAATAAACTCGCCTTCCTGTGTCTGAAAACACTTCCAGGCAATAGTGGAGCTAAACTGGTCAACTTCACAGCTGCCCTTCAAAGCTTGGAAGTGGCAAGAATCTTGTAATTACTACTCTACTTCTTGGGAAATCAGTAGAAGATGTGGAATTTTCCAAGGAAGTGCTACTGTCTGCCTACTGTCAAATCTTGGGCTGACCCTTTTAAAGGGAATTGGACTCTGCCCCACCTATTATCTGGCTTTCTGCCTGCTAACAATAGGTGTGGGTTAGCTGCTGGCTCAGGTGAACAAGCATTCTGTGCCAATATTCTGCATAGGGTATTTCCTGGGTATGTCTACATGCAAATAGACACCTACACCTGGCCCGTGCCAGCTGAATCCAGCTCAGTGTTCCTACTAAGAGAGTGTATTTCTTTGCAATGCAGAATTCCAGACTCCATTTGCAACTTGAACTCTGGGACACACATCCCTTAGTTGATTACAAGGCAGGCAGAACTGTAGGAGATCCAAAGTCAGAGGAGGCTATAAAGGGGGCTGCACATTAGCGAAAGCCCTCTGCAGGGAGGCCTGGAGCAAAAAATCCTTGCTAGGGGAGTCTTAAATGGAAATGAGGAGGTTCACAGCACTAACCTGAACAAGATAGTAAAGACAGAGGTTGAAAAGGAGTTGACACTTGTTAAAGTGTGCTCTGTGACTGCAGGCCGATAGAACTGGTAGCCCAGGAGGGGTGCCCCTTACTATAAGGGAGGGATTACTAGACAGCTGTTTAGTTGAACTTCATTCTTTTAATAAATAAGATTGCAGAAATGGTGATTGACTTGCACAAGCATCTCAGCTGATCGTGAGAATCCTAAGAATGGGGGAATGAAGGCAGTGGCAGGAGCTCATGGAAGCTGAAAGAAGACCCTGTTAGATCCACCCAAGAAAACTTTGAAGACCCACAGGAATAGAAGAGCACAGCTTTCCCCTCCCCCCCAAAAAAAAAAACCATGCACATCTGCCTACAGATAATAAGGAGGCTAGAAGATAGGTTTAATATGTAACCTACATGCAACCTATGATGGAGGAAAAAAACAATCCAGAAGCCAGAACAAGGGTGCATTTTCAATTTCATAGGCAGACTGGAAGCAAAAGATGGGAGCTTGAAGCACACTTCAGGGATTACACGCTGGCAGGCATCCTAATGCTCTCCATAACACCTGTGGATTTGGACTGTGGAAAGGACTTATCGAGCCTATTGCCGTGAGTATCAGTTCAAGAGTAAAATCCATACCTCTGAGCTTCTGTTTCTAGAAACAATGAAGCACAAATTAACAACTATGGTCATTTACTTTTATGATAAAGTGTCTTGAAATTTAAGAAAACAGTTTGTGCCTGAGCTTTACATTAGAAATGTCAGGTCTTCATTTAAAGAAGTGAAGCTGCAGATCAGTTACAGCCTTCTCAGCTGGAACATCACTATTGTGACCCTACTAAAGGCAGGGCTTCACTGAGAGATGGGGTGTCTAAGTTACACAACTTCAGCCACATGAACAGTGTAGCTGAAGTCCATGTATTTAGATCTACCTACTGGACAGTCTCTGCTGCAGTACATCAACAGGAGACGCTCTCCCCTTACACTTCTCATTGAAATGGAATACTGGCTTTGACAGGAGAGCGATTAGTGGTCAATTTATTGCATCCAGACTCAATAAAATCAGCCCCAGTTGGATCAATTGCAATCCCTGTCAATTCAGCTTGTAATGAAGACAAGCCCTATTGTACCACTGTCCATCAGCAAAGAGGGAGAAGAATCAAGCAGCTGATAATTTAAAAAGTGGATGGAGTGAAATAGCAAAAGTCCATGCCCATAAAGAAGTAGTAAAGCTTTTGCGCGTCCTGTCACCTTTTATAGCACAGGTAATTCCCAAACTCTTAAAACACAAGTGAGTAAACTGCTGTTTTGCATTTAAATTTGTTCTTAGTTAACTTAATAAAAAGGAAGACTTGAAAACAAGGCAATGTTGGTAGGACAATTTGGCATTTGAACTGCCATAAGGAAGATCAGTGCTCTACTGCCAAACTGGTTTATCTTCCCCAGTGTGTAAGCATTTTTCTATCTGTCACCATGCATAGTGTGAAATGGTAAATGTGCTAATACCACCCAGCCTGTTCTACAGTTACACAAAGCTGTCCTGCAGACTATGTTCCTTTTTTCCCTTTCTTCCGCTTTCCTCACTGATTCCCAAGCTGCCCCACTTCTGCTATAACTGCTACTGGGGAAAGATGAGATCAGAATCCAGCGTGCAGAATTTCTGTTCCCAGAGCGCAGAAATTTGATGATCTCAGAGGACTGAAAGAAGACCCCTGACATCTCCTGTACATTGCCAGCAGCCCTTTAAGGGTATGCAGTGGGAAAAGTTAATGGTTTTACTGAGGTTTCCAATGTCTCTCCCCCGCTTCCTCTTCTCAATTGCTGCCTCTCTTCTCTCATCCTCCTACACAAGCACAAGGTCCAGATTTTTTTTTATTTATATATTTCTCTCTCTCTCACACTCTCCTAAAATGATTTTGCTTTACATTAAACAGCTGAACTCAACCACCTTAAATCCATGTTCTGTCCTCTCTTCTCTCATCCCTATTTCCCCAGGACAATTGAGATTGGAAGTGGGGCTCAAATGTGCATCCTGATATATCACAACTTAATGTTAGGTAAGTTAAGGTGATTAAAAAGTTAAGATCTTAAAGGAGTGAATCCCTGTTCTTCTTCTTGAACATACTTTTAATAAGAGTACCTTCATAATCTTAGTTCTGCGGAAAAGTCATAATCCTGTTTGTAGCAGCCATACAGAGAAAAGGTCATTAAATATCAAATACACATCAACATTTAACATACAGTTTCCAGTGACGTCTACTCTTCAAAGTATGAGGCAAAGTGTGGTTCTCTAAGATACTATAGTGCAGTAACTGATGGCAAATTCTGACTTGAATTTTTACTATTGTATATTGGTATAGTAACAACTGTGATGGTACAAACAGTAAGTTTTACTACAGAATTAAGCCAAAAAACGTGTGCTGCATAGAAAAACATTATTACAAAGTCACATTTTTATAAATCAGAAGATTAGAGAGAACTGGAAATAAAAGCAGAGAATTTTTATTAAGTTTTCGTACACTTAAAATTGGCCAACAGAAGTCCAATTTATCAAGTGTGTCAGATTATTTTTGCCTCTTGACAAAACATGGAGAAGGCTTTCTCTTTGATACAGAGCTTGACAAAGTGATGATTCATTCAGGGAAGGATGGGCAGCCTGTTGCCACCCTTACTTCACAACAATAGAATAAGCAGGATATGGTAAAGTCATGACAACACAAAAACTGCAGTCAGGCATTTCATTGAACCTATGATGTTTGCCAGGGGTAATTTCTAACCAAGCCTTATTTCAAACCACCCTTCATTTCCAATACATATACTTCAAGATCTGTTAGCTTATTTTATGTAATATTCCACAAGCTCTTTGGAGCAACGACCATGCCTTATCCACACAGTGGTATACCTAGCATGCTGTTCAGGCACATGTGTGTACATATCTAAAAAACTAATTTTAGCATAATAAGCGTGTGACAAGGAACGAATCTTTAATGCAGTACCTGTGCATTTTCCAAGCTAGTAGTCATTACAACAGTGTTTTCCCAAGGAAAAGAATGCTCTGCTAGGAGTAACCATTGTTTCTGAGGAGAGGAATCCTATTCACTTAGGAAGGAAGGAATACTATGCTCTGTTACGCTTGTGGTTTTTAAGGAGATGTACAACAGTGCATCCTGGTATATCACAACTTACTATGGACTGTCAATTAACACAGTACCCAGCCTGCTTATTCATGTTACACCTAAATTACATTCTCTACATAAATTGGGAAAGCCCTTCCCAAATAATTGTCATTATTTTGGGATGGAATTTAAAATTCCAAGTACAAATCATCTTTAGGAGAGGAGGCAATCTCCTCCCATAATCCTCCTTCACAAATATATCTGTATGAACATTAATCTAAACCATCCATTTGAAATAAATGAAGCTTTCCACACCAGATAGCTGCTTTAAAAAACAAAATGCAGATGTAGGAATCTTTCCAGTAAAATGCACACACACTGATTATTTTTTTTTAAATGTGGAGCATCTTCAGGCTTATGGACACCAGAGTTGAGGGTTCAGTGCAATTTCCTAGAAATCTATAACCCTCTATGACTTGCAAACTATTAGAGCCAGATCATTTCAAAGAAAATGCTTTTATTTGAAGGAGCCACTCCTGAAAGGGATTTCCAGTGCAATGTTACTGACTGTGATTCATGCACTTAGTAATCTAGTGTTCTTTACTGGCTCTTCCCAGACATTCCTTGGAGCAGGTTTTTTGCTCTCGAGTTATGGCTGAAGTTAACGCTCTGGATACAGTTAAAAAAAAACAAAAAAAAACAGCTGTGCCCACCCATCCAGCCCAAGACCCCAGAAACATATCTGCCCCTTCCCTTTCCTTGCAGGACACAGAGCCGACAAAGCAGTTCGCTACGTCGGCACCAGGTGGGATTGGCTCTCAGCCAGACTGTGGCACAATAACATGGCAACGATTCGGTAACTTGTTGCGACAGTAAATATTCGGCCACATTCTTCACAAAGGAGCAAACACCCAAGGGCGCTGAAAACCCGCAGCGCTTGCGGCAAACGCGAGTTGCACCTCGCAGCCCCGCCTCCCCCGCACACACCCCAGGCATCCCAGGCGCTGGAGAAATCGGGTTCCGCCTCCGCCGGGTCCCAGTCCGGTCCCGGTCCCAGCGTAGCCCGGCCCGGCCCTGCGGGAAACAAGGGACGGGGCGCACGCGAGCCCCTTTCCCTACAGTAACACCGCTCTGCCCGCCAGCCCAGCTCTGCCCTCCGGCGCGTCCCCTCCCAGGAGCCGCACAAAGCCCGGTCCAAGAAGGGGCAACGGGTGGGGGCGGCGCTACCCCGCCGCGGGGGATGGAGACCCGCCCCGCCCCGGCCCGCCCACCCGCTGGGGCCTCGGCCTCTGACCCCGCTGCCCAAACCTAAAGCCAGCTCTGCCCCTTCCCGCCCGTCCCCTCCCACCCCGCCCCCACCTACCGCAGCCCCCGCCCCACTCACAGCTCCCGCCCGACCCCCACCCCCTGCCCCAGCCCCATCCCGCCCCGTGCCCAGCCCCCATCCCAATCACCGCTCCCGCCCGACCCCCACCACTACCCCAGCCCCATCCCGCCCCGTGCCCAGCCCCCATCCCACTCACAGCTCCCGCCCGACCCCCACCCCCTGCCCCAGCCCCAGCCCCATCCCGCCCCGTGCCCAGCCCCCATCCCAATCACCGCTCCCGCCCCCCCCACCCCAGCCCCATCCCCATCCCCATCCCGCCCCGTGCCCAGCCCCCATCCCAATCACCGCTCCCGCCCGCCCCCCAGCCCCAGCCCCAGCCCCAGCCCCAGCCCCATCCCACTCACCGCTCCCGCCCGCCCCGTGCCCAGCCCCCATCCCACTCACCGCTCCCGCCCGACCCTAGCCGCGCCCCTTGCCCCGCTCCCAGCCGGGAGGGGGGTGCACCCTACCTCGCTCCTCCGCGAGTCAGCTCCGTGCCTCCCGCAGCCGGCGCGGCAACAGCGCTCGGGCTCTGCCCCTGCCGCTGAATGGGCCGCCGGCCACGCCCCTCCCCCGCCCGCGGGGCGGGGCGGGCGGCCGGGATTGGGAACGGGCCGGGACGCTCCCGGCACCTTCAAACCACCGCCCGGCCGTGGCTCGCAGCGCCCCCCGGCGGGCGAACCCCGCCCCGCGAGCTGGGCGGTCGCAGACCTGCGGCGCCCGGAGCCGCCCGCCGCCGGGGACCTCCGCCGGCCTCCCGCTCAGAGCGGCTGCCGCCGGCTCGCCACCTGCCCTGCGGCTGAGAAGGAGGAGGGGCGGCGGCGGCGGCGGGCAGTGGGGGGGGAGGGGAGCTCGCCTGGGGAGCCACGGGCCAGGCTGCGGCAGCGAGGGGCGCTTCTCAGCGCAGCCGCCTCCCGGAGTCGAGCTGCCCCAGAGGAGCAGGGCGGGCATCGCGCGCCCAGCTCCCCCTTGTACCAATGTACAGTACTGCCTGCACGCAGCGGGGGTGGGCCGGGCTGAGACCCAGACCCTGCCTCTCCCGGGTGTCCCCTGCGGGGAGCCGAGCCCGGCGGGGGCTCCAGAAACAACAAGAAGTCCTGTGGCACCTTATAGACTAACAGATATTTTGGGGCATGAGCTTTCGTGGCCAAAGACCTGCTTCATCTGATGAAGCCGGTCATTGCCCATGAAAACTTATGCTCCAAAATATCTCTTAGTCTATAAGGTGCCACTGGACTTCTGGTTGCTAGGTGTTATCCTCAAGCAGCGTCCAGGGCAGGACACCATAGCAGGGTTAGGTTTACCTCTAGTGACCAGTCGTCAACCAATGCCATACTAGATTCTGCCACCTGAAGGAGCAGGAAAATCGTCCCTGCATCTGATTCCTACATACCAGCAGTTCTCAACCTTTTCCAGAGGGGGACCCATTCTGACAATTCAGGAGAACTTGGTGACCCAAGGCAATTCACAAATGGTGGCAGAGGGAAGGAAGGCAGAGGCATAACTAGCTAATTTTGCACCTGAGGCAAGAATATAAAATTATGTCCCCTCATGTTTATATATTCATAATAGTTATTTCATAGAAAAGGGGAGATATAATAAAACATTAACACTACATTTACTATAGTAAATCAGAGGTGTGGTGGTGCAAAGACGCTTCTCCCCAAGCTGCTCCTCCCAGCTTAAACCCCAGAATCAGGGCTTGAGGGGGCTATGGGAGTCACATGGAGCAGCTAGGAGCCACTCAGAGGCAGAAGGGGGCTAAGGGAGTCACAGTCAGGGGCTGCAGGGGGCTAGTGGAGTCACTCACAGGCTAAGGGAGAGCTGGGGAGGTACAGAGACCACCACAGCCAGAAGCCAGCTGGAGCATGGTGCTCTGGCTGACTGTGCCAGCCACCCAGGTGTTGGGGGGGAACCCCAACCCCTACAGCTGGAGGCCAGCTGGGGCACAGAGCCTCAGGGGCAGCACCAGCTGCAGGAACCCTGCTAGGGTCAGCTCTGCCCTCCCTCTCAGCCTCAGGCCCTCACCTTACCTGAGCTGGTGGGACAGACCCACTTCTTCAGACCATAGCCAGACCAGAACAGACTCAATATTTAAGGCGCGGAGAACCAAAAACAGTCAGCAAGGAAGACAAATCAGAAAAAGACGATCAAGGTGAGCAAATCAGAGAGTGGAGGGGTGGGGGGGAAGATCAAGAATTAGATTGAGCCAAGTATGCAGACGAGCCCCTATAGTGACTCAGAAAGTTCCCATCACGATTTAAACCATGTGTTAATGTGCCGAATTTGAATATAAATGCCAGCTCAGATGTTTCTCTTTCCAAAACGGTGTGATAATTCCTTTTCTGTTTTTTATATCTTTTTATATATATTCAAATTCGGCACATTAACACATGGTTTAAATCGTGATGGGAACTTTCTGAGTCACTATAGGGGCTTATCTGCATACTTGGCTCAATCTAATTCTTGACCTTCCCCCCCACCCCTCCACTCTCTGATTTGCTCACCTTGATCGTCTTTTTCTGATTTGTCCTCCTTGCTGACTGTTTTTGGTTCTCTGTGCCTTAAATATTGAGTCTGTTCTGGTCTGGCTATGGTCTGAAGAAGTGGGTCTGTCCCATGAAAGCTCACCTAATAAACCATTTTGCTAGTCTTTAAAGTGCTACTTGACTGCTTTTTGTTTTGATAGTGTATAGACTAGCAGGGCTTCCACTCTGTTACCTGAGCTGGGTGCTGCTCCTCAGGTATGCAGTTATCTTCCCTGAAGCTGAAATGGTTCTCAATGTAATTGATTGGCTTAACTGCCTGACAGCTGTTAATCCAATTAAGAAGTTGAGAACCACTTCAGGAGTGTGAATGGCTTCTTAATAGCCACCTATGGAGCTGCCCAGCCCAACCCATGACCCTTTTGAATGTAATCACGACCCATGTTTAGGTCCTAACCCATAGGTTGGGAAACGCTGCTTTATACTAAGACAGCAATGATGGCAGGTGAAGTTTCTAAAAAGTAGGGACTGCACTGTACAGGCATTGAAACAGTAGTGGGTCCCAGTGCTCAGCACAACAGTCCATTTATTCCAAAACAAGGCCTCGTTCCTGCAGTCTTTTACCCAGGGGCAACAGCCACTGAACTCATTTGTGCTCAATTCCACTTTATTCTGACACTGAGGCTATGTCTAGACTGTAGAGAATTGTCAGCAAAAGATAGCAAATTGTGCTATGCATTTGCATATTTCCTGCTAACAGTTCTATCAGGAGAGGCTTTCCTGACATTTGGCCTGTCCACACGGGGACAAATGTCATGAAAAACCCCTCTGCTGACACATACCTTCTTCCCCATGGAACAAGACCAACAGGAATGTTGGCAGAAGACTCCCGGAGTGGCTACTCCAGACTTGAGACTGGAGAAATGGCCACATCCACTTCAGGTCTTGTGGTTTGGGAAGTTAAATATAAATTTATCCTCAGCTTCAGCCCCAGAATAACTCTTGCAATACATAGACCAACTTATAGTTTTTAGGCCCAAGTATTGCACCCACTCAAGACTGCCTGGAAGAATACTCCAAAACAAAGTTTCATACATAAGATGCCCTTTCATAAACAATGATTAATAGATTAGCACTGGTCTCTTATTGTAGCAATACAGTTAAGCTCTTACGTCTAACCAAATAATATGCAAAATATAGGGAATGTGTTGAACAGCTGTATAAAAGAAATGTTGTCTAAAGCCTTGCAGAAGGAAGTGAATGGGTGTGGGGCTCATTCTCTACCAATTTCCATTAGCCAGAAGTAATTCACTAACTGCAGTGAACAACCAGAGGGAAAGGCAAAGCAGACCGTATTTTCTAGTCTCAGAAGGGTAGGCATGTTAGTCTGTAACTTCACAAATATAATACGCAGTCCTGTAGCACCTTAAAGACTAACACATTTATTAGGTAATGAGCTTTTATGGGTAAGACCCACTTCTTCAGATTAATAATCAGGTTCATAATTAATAATATGAAAAAGTGGGTCTTACCCACGAAAGTTCATTACCTAATAAATGTATTATATTAGTCTTTAAGGTGCTACAGGACCGCTTGTTATCTGTATTTTCTAGTTAGACCTAGAACATGCCACCTGCCATCTGAGGTCGTTAAAAGGAGATGAACGACTCAACTATCTCCTGTGTGGGACAGTTTTAAATATGCCAGTTTCAGTTTCATGATTACCCAGTCTCAGTTAGATATGGTGAAGACAGAGTGGATTACAGACACATTGAAGTGAAGCATGAGCTTCTAGTGAGCCTGCTATAGAAATCCTGTCTCACACCTCGCTGGAAAGATGTCATATCAGCTGTAGTTTCAACACCAGCAGAGTCAGGAGGTGAAGAGAGACATGAGTATATTTAAAAATCTGTGCATGTTAGAATACCTTTCCTCTCCCATACTACTACACTCCACACAATGAACTTTTTCAATGTACTTCAATTTTAAGTTTGATGTTCTAAACTTCATTCAGAAATGGCTCCTGTATCTTACTCAGTATCCAGCATTCAGTGTCCTATAAAAGTACAGGCCTATTTACTGCCCTGTAGACCTTGCCTTTCAATTTGATAGGCACTCATCTAGAGCAAATGGCTCTGCTCATCTCTCTCCATTTACTCCATGCCTTTCCTGTTTTGCTAATAAGATCAATGAGTTCATCATTGTACTGTCAAACATCCACACTAGAACCAGACCCAGTGTCCCATTAGCTTCCTGCAATTTACCCGGTAATCTACAGACTATGGCTACGTCTACACTTGAAGCCTACATCGAAGTAGCCTATTTTGATGTGGCGACATCGAAATAGGCTATTTCGATGAATAACGTCTACACGTCCTCCAGGGCTGGCAATGTCGATGTTCAACATCGACGTTGCACAGCACCACATCGAAATAGGCGCTGCGAGGGAACGTCTACACACCAAAGTAGCACACATTGAAATAAGGGTGCCAGGCACAGCTGTAGACAGGGTCACAGGGCGGACTCAACAGCAAGCCGCTCCCCCAAAGGGCCCCTCCCAGACACAGTTGCACTAAACAACACAAGATACACAGAGCCGACAACTGGTTGCAGACCCTGTGCATGCAGCATGGCTCCCCAGCTGCAGCAGCAGCAGCCAGAAGCCCTGGGCTAAGGGCTGCTGCACACGGTGACCATAGAGCCCCGCAGGGGCTGGAGAGAGAGCGTCTCTCAACCCCTCAGCTGATGGCCGCCATGGCAGACCCCGCTATTTCGAAGTTGCGGGACGCGCAATGACTACACGGTCCCTACTTCGACGTTGAACGTCGAAGTAGGGCACTATTCCCATCCCCTCATGGGGTTAGCGGCTTCGACGTCTTGCCACCTAACGTCGATGTTAACATCGAAATAGAGCCCAACATGTGTAGCCGTGACGGGCGCTATTTTGAAGTTAGTGCCGCTACTTCGAAGTAGCGTGCATGTGTACACACAGCTTATATGGTTTTGTTGGTTTTCTATTCACTTATTTTCATACCACTTCTTTCAAGTGCTAACCTGTGTATCTCGCTAAATTTTCTTCTACTTCCCCTGACTAGCACTAGATCACCTGAAAAGAGTGGGCACCAGAATGCCACTCACTGGATGTTTTCTGCAAGTACATTGAGCATCAACATGTACACAAAGTGGCTTAGTGCCAAGCCTTTATGTACCCTGACTCTTACTAAGGAACGGTTTAATTGTTCTGCCTGCCATCTAATTGTGGTAACAGCCCCCTTGTGCACATCCTGGAAAGACCCCAACTGTGTGATGCGCACACAAATGTAAACTGCTGAGAAGTTTTTCAGACTCTTATACAAGCACAAACCCCAGCACAGCCTTGCTGCCATGTGGCGTGGCAGGGCAGTGGCTGGCGCCAGGCAGCAGAGAAAAAAAGACCAAGTGAAGAGACAGAACCAGCAATTCCATTTTGGCGCTATTTGTAATGGGTCGATGCGCTCACAGCGCTAATAGCAAACAAAGAAAGACATTTCTCAGGCTCTCATCCAAACATGACCCCACAGCCACAGGCTTCCTGGTCCTAATTGGAAATTCACATTCTTCTTGTTACCTAATTCCTGCACACCAGGAAAGCAGTGGACAGAGCGGAGCACTGTGGGGCATTGTGGGTAACATATGGGACACCGCTGGAGGCTAACAAATTCAATTTTAAGATGTGATGCTTCCACACTGGCCTTTATTTGAACTTCTGAATCCGAGCGTGACGCTACACTCAGCAGGTACCAATGATATTATGATATCGGTATTAGTGCTCCCTAAATCGAGCTAATGGTATTTACAGTGAAGACAGTCACATGGTAATATCGAGCCAACTGCCTTAAATTAGAATTTAACTTGAGGTGTAGATGTAGCCAAATACAAATAACTATAAACATAGCTGTTGCTGTTACTGTAAATACAATAGTGTGGAAAACTGGAGTCCTTCCTTATGATTTTATTGTTAGGCCTAACAAATGTTAGACATTAATATTCCTCAGATTTGCCTCTGACAACATTAGACCAAATGGAAGCATACTTATTAATTCCTAAAAATATAGTTTGGCCAATCTTACTGAAAAGGGAGAAAAGGAAAGGCTAAATCAGCCACTTCCTACAGCAGAAAGAGAACAACTGTGAATTATGATATCAAATTGAAGGTCTGTCTGTGTAATGGAGAAGGATATTAGACCAGTTTGAAGCCTGTCCAAAGTTCGGGAATAAGCTAACTAGCCGTGCTTATATGAAGGAGAACTTTATATTTTGGAAGTGTTTTAGACGTGCTTCCAAATTAAACATCTTAACAAAACAATCAAATCACTATTTCTAAACCCCAGAATTTTTATTTGCAACTGACATTACTACCTAATGTAGAAACTGTTCTAGTTAAGGAAGAGTCTAAGAATAAGCCAAACCTCTTGTGTCTCAAGCCTTTATATCAAGGATAAAAGTGAGTTATTGTCTTATTTATAATTAATTATCATCAATTGTAATTAATTATTGCCCTTTTATAGACCTGTGCTTTCCAAATGTTACCGAATTTAGCCTCACATTAACTTATAAAGTAATGTTCGTGTTTAGTAAATGAGAAAACTGAAACAGTAGCAGTCAAGTGATGTGTTGGAAGTAACACAGTGAGGGTGTTCTGGAGCTACAAGTAGAATTTAAGTGTCCTTAATTGCAATCCCACATTTTAGCTATAAAACTAGATTTATTCTATTTTCCAGCATTTGATCAGGAAATTCTGTACATTCATGGAATGTTGCAAGTAAAAAAATATATTCTAAATTAGAGGATTTGAATGTGTACTGAAAGGTTATGGAAATACAGTATTCATTTTTTAAAAGCAATGCATATAATAAGTCTTCAGGGAATCTTGATCCAAGATTAAGCATCACTATGTAAGTGATAAGAATTTCTAGCTTTTTCTTCCTGGAAAATGTGTAAGGTGTTCACACCTGGGCTGCATCTGCACAGAGTTGTGCGATTCTCCTCAGAGATGCTGGTGGTCCAGCTGCTGAAATCAGGGAAAGCAGGTGGGAGCAGGGATCTCGTGCATGCAGGTCATCTTTTTATGCTCACTTGTAGAGCATTAAGCCTTTTTTAGATCAAAAGGAACAAAAAGTGATTCTGTGCAGCCAAAACCTGGGAATTTTCTTAAAATGAGTTCTGTACTGCACCAGCTAATCCAGCCCTGAGCTAGGATTATCTCCCTCCTCCAACAGGGGATCTTACACAGGGTTTGTGTTCCCACCTGTCAAAACACTGCAAAGTTTCCATTTTGCAAGAAAGTCTCCTTTTTTGGCCAAATAGGGTCTTTTTCTGAGAGCAGCAATGTGTCTTTAATTGATGTTATTTTTCTCCTCTGCCAGTGTTCAAGGCCTGGAAAAGGTAGCTTGGCATCCAAACCCACAGAGAAGGAAAGAAAAAAGTCACCTAATGGGAAACTCATTCCTGCACTGGTGTTAATATTGTACAGAAACGGAGAGAAGGTAGCTTTCTCCTCCTGTGTCCAGCAGCTTCTTTTTGTACATTCCACCCTCACTCCAACCCCATCTGGGACCTGTGGTAGTGTGTATAGGGATGAATAATCACACCTCCTACCATCACACTTACCTGGTCCTGCAAAATGCTCCAAACATGCCCTCAGCCCTTAGGCCTCTTTGAAGCTGAAGTTTTGGGGTGCAATTTTGTGCAATCAGCCTCAAGTCTCAAGAGGAATAAGGGAGGTCTACAGGAGAAACTATCCTATCAACCTTTCTTAGTGAGGACAGCCAGGTAAATCAATTTCAGATCAGTAGATTATAGCTACACAACTGCCGTAGGTAGAATTGTGTATCTGAAATCAACTTATTTTCTTAGTGTAGACCTGGTAATACTTGGGGTGGAGCCTTATGTCGGCATAAAGAGACCACAGAATAATTAACCCCTTAGATCTTCCAAAACAAGGTATATTAAAATATTTCAGTACTACAGTGCAGCTAAGAGTGCTTTTCTACATACAGACAGAAAGAGGTGGGTAACCAGCTGCAGCTGCTGAGAGGAAGAAGTTTTGAAGATACACAAAGCTTTTCTTCAGATCTGGGAAAGGTGTGCAGTGTCACAGCTAAATGCAAGGTAGAACAGACTATGTAGCATAAATAGTTAACACGTATTCTAAGAGAATATTCAAGGTGAAGTGGACCGGCAGTCATAGGAAAGCAAAAAGGGGGGAAATTTAGAGGTTATTGATTGTTGCAATAAGCCAAAAATCCAGTCTTTATTAAGACCATGCTTTTTATGTCCAGCAGAGAAAAGGTATGAATTTAAGCTCCCAAGTTTGTCTTTTGAAAGAGTCCGCAGGTATCGTTTGTGGATGAAGACGGAGAGGTCAGATATGGAGGGATCATTTTGGGAAATGCCTTCACACACAGTCCTTTTAACTCTTTGGTAAGTGAGTTTATTCAGGTGTGTAGTGACCGATTTCACTCACATAGCTATTGTTGTGGCATCAGTGCACTCAGGGCGGTAACTAGCTCATTTGGTGCCTCAGGCAAGAATATAAAATTGTGCCACCTCATGCCCATCTCCCAATGCATGGATGGCCTGTTTCTAAAATGCATCTTGGAAGGCTGATTGCCCACCTGATATATATTAATTTTATTACTTTCTAAGTGCTCTTCTCTAGCTTGTGGGATGTTGTACAGTTTTTAAGAAAGAAATAAGAAACCTGGATTCTTCGGAGGATTTGGATTTGTAATAGCTAGTACTGCATTCATAAAGAACAGTGAGAAATAAAACAAACCAGCAGTCATGTGGCACTATAAAGACTAACAAAATAACTTCTTAGGTGATTGTTACTAGTTAAAGTGCTACATGACTGCTGTTTTGTCTTGTTAGAATACAGTCTAACATGGCAACCCCTCTGTTACTATTCAACAGTGAGAACTAAAGAAACTAGAAATCCCTGGATACCGTAAACGCTTTCTTATCCAGCATTCTATCATCCAGAACTCTCAAATAACTGGCATTTGAACCATAAGTAAATTTTAGTTACATTTTCCATAAGTGCTGTCTAATGCAAGTAAATACAAATAAATACAGCAAGTACAGTATAAGTTTACAGTGTACAATACTACTGTGGTTGGTAAATAAAGTACTCTGCATATATTTTTGTTTGTTTCTTAATACCTAACTGTGTTTTTCTTTATCCAGCATATGTCAATATCCGGTAACCTCCCAGCCCCGGGGCTGCCAGATATGAAAGAGTTTATTGTAGATTTCTTCCCCCATATTTCTTATGAAACTTCATTAGAACTCTGTGACTTTCTACTAAACACACTCTCTTTATGAGACTTTCCAAGAAGGAAGTGTCAAACTAACCAGATTTTTCATACTTTTCACTTCAAGAGCAGTGCATCATCTAGCAATTAGAGAAATAAAAACCCCAAATAAGTTACGAACGTATTTTGAATTAGCCTCTCACAATTCCACAAAGTGACATTTTGCAAAGAACTCCATGGTACAGTAGAATAAGTTTGTTGTGAGATGGGAGAAAGGCCAATTTCTCTGCTAAAATGAAACCAATCTTCCCTTCATCTAAAAGGAGGACTATTTGGAGATCTACTTGGATACTTTTCTTCATAAATGCCCTCGACCAAATTTTAAACGGCATAACTTAGGTGGAGAGAAGGCACCTGGCCTCACGAGATTCAAAGTTCACATTAGATCCATTCTCCAGATTACATGGTGGGGGAAGAACTCAGAGTTTAGGTGAGGGGTCAGCAACCTCTCTGAGGCAGAATGCTGAAATTTGGCCTTTTGACCTCTATGTATGGTTTGAGTGCCAGCGATACTTTTTAAAGTCACTGATAGTCCTACTTACAACAGCTTCATTAATAAATACATCAAGATGCAGAGCTTTACCATTTAGGTGGTGGTTGGTAGCATTAACCAGTCTTTTGCTAATCCGCAGGTGGCATGGCTTTGAGCAAGCCCCCTGCTGCATGGGGGAAGAGGGAAGGGCTGAGCTCTGGCCTCGTGCCAATGAAAATCAGCTCACATTGCTGTTCTTCGCACCATGCCAGGGGCTGCTGACCTTTGGTTTAGATCACAGGCATGCAGTTGGGGGAAATTAAAATAGGAAAAAGGACAAAGCAAAACCTCCAAAGTAGTCTCTATCTCTCTGGACTAAATCACACGGCAAACCCAAGGTCATTTGTAAAAATATTTGCATTGCAAACTCTTTACATACAATGGTGTACAGCCTGAAAAAGTTTCAGTTAGGTATTTACTTAGTTTTTTCTTTTGCTGCAGTTTTTAACCACTAAAATGTTGCTTTATGTTTAGTGTTCCCTCTAATTTTTTCATCCATGGGCGGCATAAATTTTGTTATGCACACCAAGGCTTGTGTGGATCACCACCAATAGAAACACATACTGCCAGCTGTGGGCACTCTGCTAATTGTCTGGGTGGCACCTGAATGTCTCCTGGCCTGAGCAGCCACCCAAACACTTGGCTTACAGGGAACACTGCTTGTATTGTTTCTGTTGTGCATACAACAATGTAAGGCAATGATTAAAGAGCTGCTCTTACAAACATTTCAAGCAGTTATAATGAGAGGTTGTTGAGCAATGTGCTGTTTACTAATTAAGTTAAGGACAGGCTTGCTGTGTGCTTCATATTCATCGTCTGTTCAAAGAAATATCTTAGGAAATACAAGCTAGTGAAGATGGTGGGTTTCCCTGAATGTTATGAGGGCACACACCACTAACCAAAGAGAGAATAGTGGTTAGGAGCAGTTTTGTGAAGCTGTATTTCAAGGAGTCCTTCACATTTTGTAGGCTTAGACAAAATGAATGGATTGAGTAGCTGAAAGAATACACACAATGAATTTCCTGAGACTGATGTTTTAAAGGGCTGTCCAAACAGAGGACTTCCATCCTTAAGAATACAATTATGGAGCCTCCATCTGTTACTGTGGTGATGGCAATGTACTAGAAATGCACACTCAGATAACAAGAAGTCCTGTAGCACTTTACAGACTAACAAAGGTATCAGGTGATGAACTTTCATGGGTAAGACCCACTTCCTCAAATGACTGGAGCAGACAAATAGAATTCAGGGTTTATAAAGTAGGGGAGGAAAGAGGGGGTGAAAAGAGGTTACCTGTCACTAGTAGGACCAGTTGATGAAGCAAATTAAGTAAGACACACCCCAGTCATACAAATATGAAAGATGGGGAAATTGTCCCTGTAATGCATAAGATAAGTTAAGATCTCTGTTAAGGCCCTAGTTTGTGTTTGTTTGTTTGTTTTTTTTTTGCCTTTTGTCTCTGTTGCCTAATTACACACCTTCGGTTCCAAATGAGCCACGCAGTTCATAACTCTGCTATTTGTACAGCCAGTGTCCGATACAGTCGCCATTTGCAGTCAATAGGACACCACGGTGTGGCTATTCAACTCTGAAGCCACATGCAGCTCATGGAGCCTTTAACTGTGGCTCCTCCTCAAGCCACATGTAAGTGCCACCTGCTCATACATGTGCCCCACCCCTTGTGGGAGAAGCACATGGTGGCTCCTGTGGCAGCAGCCCCAGCCACTAACTCTGTGTCCAGCTATAACAGAGACCCCAGCTGCTCTTCCAGCCCTCACTGCAGCAGTAACCCCAGCCCCTCCTGTGGGCCTAGTTGTAGCAGCAGCTTACAGCTGTTCCTTCATCTCCTGTGGCCCCAGAGGCAGCAGCAGCTCTGGTGGGTCACTTGCAATTATTTAGGGGGAAAGGCCTGGTTCTGTAGAAAGGTGTTTATTTAGAGGTTGGGGAGGGCTGCATCTTTCAATTCCCATTGAACACCACTGTTTCTTCTTGTAATACCAACAGACCCAGGTTGCTGGCCCCAGGGATAGAACCTGTGACCATAGAGTCACAAGTCCTGCACTCTACCATGTGAGCTAAAGGTGAGGTGCTGCTCAGCCCATGGTATAAAGCAGAGACTTCACTCACCCCAGATGAGGTCTCAGTGCTCCCGAGTACTACATACTGTGTACATATATCAAATGATAAAACGAGTAATGGAAAATGAATCATTTCTGAATGACCTAATTTACCTCCAAAGTCAACATTCTCATAAATCAAACTGTTTTTTTAAAGTAATGTTTCCTGGTCTCCAGATGCTGTGCAGAGGAGATGTGTGGTGACTATAACCAGAGAAGAGGTTAGATTCCCTCATCTCATTCATCCCCACTGGTGTTTTGTGAAATATTTTCTATCCTTCCTGATACCTTGTCAAGGAAGTTAGAGGTGACAGAATTAATTTCATTTCTCTCATCCTAGTTTATAATAAATTACATGGATTAAATTGGGGTTAGATTGCTCCATAACATCAATTATCCTCAATCGCTGAACAATTACCAGAAGGAAGAAAATCTTTAAAAAGTTTATATGACGAAAAGAAACTTCCATAGTCTAATTTGGTTACTAGAAAATGAATTTCATAACCTCCCAAACATGGAGTACTGGGTCACAATCAGAGAAATATGATAGAGGGCTGAGGCTAAAACTATGTATCTTTGTTACATATTTATGGGGCTTGTTGCTTTATCCATTTTTATACAGTACTGTGAGAAATACTGAAGCCCTTCAGTGGGGCTGACAGACGTGCCAGGCCCCTGGGCAACTTGGTGGGTGGCGGGACAATGCACTCCTGGGAGGAGCCACACTATGCCCCTGCCTGGCGGCCCTCACAGCCATCTGAGCGTGCTGGGGCAGCACTCTGGCAGCAATATAAAGAGCCGGGGGCTCCAGCCACTGTTGCAGTAGTAGCAGTGTCCAGAGGCACCTGTCCTTGCAGATCACTGGGCCCCAGGGCAAGTGCTCCATTTGCCTCTCTTCAGGAAATCAGCTCCTACAGCTGAGGAGTGGGAACCCAGTCTTGCACATTCCAGTCAAAGGGAGTTTCAAGATGACTTGGAATGGGTCCTTCATGGTTCTAAGCAAAACAAAAAAGCAGTAAAGTAGCACTTCAAAGACGAACAAAATAATTCATTAGGTGAGCTTTCATGGGACAGACCCACTTCTTCAGATCCTGTCCATACCAGAACAGATGCATGGACATTATATGCAAAAGAGCTGTAAGATGCACATATAATCATTTTTCTAACTATTGTATTTCTCTTCCTTCCTCCTCACCTCAGAGCATATCATTGTTTTAGATTATGAAGTATTCTCTCCCCTTCACCATTCTTTGAAGAAGAGGTTAAACGTGATCTGACTACATAAGACTTGGTCTCAAAACATTTTTGATCTCAAAGCAAGAGCACTAACAGGTGGCAAATGCCATTATGTCCTTTGTTGGCCATTTGCCAGTCTGTGATTGATGGCACCAATGACAGCGGCACACATAAAAAAAGAATTGCAGAATAGGGGGAAACAGCTGGAGAGCTCAGGAATACCACATTTTTCAGAAACTTTCTCCTAAAAATTCTGTAAGCTGCAGAGTTCTTGCACTCATCCTGATAACCACAGAGAGAAAAAGGCATAAGCAGCAGGAGTACGACTTTCTCCACATGCACTTCCTTCTTCCATGCAGGATAAGGCTGCAGGTGGATTATGATGGGTGTGATTACCAGCGCCAGACAGAGGTGCCAGCTTTGGGAGTCTCCCAAACTCTATCCCAATATGTTAACAGGCCCCTTGAACTAATGCATGTTTTACGTGGAGAGGAGTCATTTTTATTCTCCAGCTTCATTGTGACACTCACGTTTTCTTCCAAAGAAGCAGCAAATCAATATCAGTGGTTCCTTGCTTCCATTTGTAAATGGATTTTGCATTCTTAAAGGGTATTCAAAAGCACCTCCCAGACCCCTGGAACCCAAATTCAATCTCATCTGCACCAGACTAAATCTTCCGAAGTCTTTGGCACCACACTAAACTCTATTTATCCCCAAAAGAGGAACAATATGAGCAGCATCATTTCTCCACTCTGCCCCACAAATGTATTTCATCTCCAGCTGCCATGGAAGTCCACTGGTCTGAACCCACTACCTCTTTTCACTTACCATCAGACCAGAGATGTTGGAACAAGGGACAGTACTACGCTTGTGGCTTAAAGTGAATTCCACGGTATCAAGCCCACTGTTGGGGGGGGGAAGGGAGGCAAGTGAAATGGGGTCTGACAATTCAATGGGGCCTGGAGCTCCCAGCTGCCACCATTACTATAGCAACATTACTCCAGGCGGTGTCTGGAGCTCTGGACCCCTTTGAATGGCTCCCAGAACATTAGAGCACTGCTCTGTGCAGCTCTGAGTGCTGCGGGAAGTGTGTGCTGTGGCCCCAGTGGTGCTGAAGGCTGACTGCTTGAGCCTCCGCCCCCTACCGGCCACAGAGCCGTGGCCAACACACACACCTTGCACCAGGGCCCACGATGGCTGTTGGCCCCACTGCATTACATATAGATTCAATGGCTCTCAGCAGCCCCACTAAACAAGGTGTTCCAGCACTTCTGCCACAGGCTGATCTACAAGACATGTATGAACATATACTTTACATGAACATGATTAACATTTCTGATCCCACTCAAGTGACTTGTACTGAGATTGGAACACATTGTTGTAATGACCCTGCAATTCTGGCAATAAGGAAGCGTAAAAACTAAAAACAACGCTGTGCACAGAGCAAGAAGCATAGCAAATATATTGCCGTGTCTATAGAAATGTAGTCACCTATCATATGCATCTATCATAGAGGCATCCAAGATGGCAGATTCCAGGTTTCGTCTAGTGGCTTGTTATGTTGTAGTTCCTCTTACCTCACAAGAATAGCAGCTTCCTCAAAGAGTAGTAGAGGGAAGGAGATTTAACAGACCAATCAAGTTCTGATTCAGGCAATCTCTTATGTCCTTGTTAAACTTTAAGTACCACTTATATGCTTAAAGTTAGGGGTATTATTTCTACCTTGCTACATTAGGGCATCAGACATTAGAATGCCTTTTGTATAAACATGTAAGGAGTTACTCACCAGAAGCAGCCATCAGACTCCACCAGGCAAAGATGCGTTTACAGCATTAAGTACTGAGTGTGGAGGGAGCTACTTAAATGAGCAAGCTCTATTCCACCTGGTGAGTGGGGTCAGGCAGACTCAGATTAATTTGGGCATTTCAGAACGTATGATTACCCAATAGACCCTCCGAGTTCTCAAAAATCAGATTAAACCTGCAGATTCACATGACAGATTCAACCAAAAATATATATTTTGCCATGTAAATAATATTCATTAGCCAGCCCAAAATTGGCATTAAACTAGCTTGCTTGGCTGTAGAAACTGCTTGGTTTTATTTGAAATAACTAAAGATGTGGATGGTACCTGGGGCCTAAATTGGCTGATAGAGTGCCTTTGAAAGCAGAACAGGTACATTTAGGAAGCAAATTGTCTTACCCTATTAATATAATGCCAACGTGGAGGGTGTCAGTAGGTGATGATCCAGTTTTCGTGAGGATTCCCTTAGGGAGGTACTATCAGAAAAGGGAGAGAGCATGGGCTGCAGGTATATGAGGCAAAGGGATGCAATGCTTCCCCTGAGTCTATTGCTCAACCTCTTCTTACCCCTATTCTGACCATTCCTGAAGGGTCCTGTTGAAGCTTGGAGAATGGTGATTCTGCCCCAGAAGTGGATCTCAACTTAAAAGGGAAAAGCCTTCCAGCTTGCCAAACCTATTAGCATAACATTGAACCTGTGAAAGACCCAACAAAACAAACCAGCAGTCACGTAGCACTTTAACAAAATAATTTATTAGCTTTTGTGGGGCAGGCCCACTTCCTCCGATCTGGAGATACAACATTTCCAGTACAGCTGGAAAATTATATAAACACACGTACAAGAAAGAAAGAAAAAGAAAAACCGGCAAATTAGATACATAGAACTGAAAGCGGGGGGGACACAAAATACTAAGTGTCCTGCCTGAGATCATTACAAATATTGAAGGTAGGGAAACCATCTTTGTAATGTGTGATGTAACTGCTATCTCTATTAAGGCCAAAATTCAATGTATTGAATTTGTGCATGAACTCCACCTGGCCAATGTGGTCATGGGCACCCTCCACCTCCTCCTGATGGCGAGCTCCCCACTGCAGAGGCCCAGCAGCTCCTCCACCTGGGATCCCACCAGCGCCACCCCCAAGTGCCTGGTTCTGGTGGACTATATGGTGAAGGGGACTGGGAAGATGGCAGGTGGGTCCAGAACTTTAGAATGACCAGGTGGACCTTCCAGGAGCTCTGCCACTGGCTCACCCCTGCCATGAGACATCAGGACACCCGCATGCAGCTCGCCCTCCCCCTTGAAAAGAGGGTTGCCATCACCATTCATAAGCTGGCCACCCTGGACAGTGGGGCACCCATTCAGGGTGGGCAAGGCCACTGTTGGGGCTGTGCTCATGGAGGTAAAGCATGTTTGGGTCCCACACTATTTGAGGAACTAGTTTTAAGAGAACCTTCCATCAAAATCAGTATCTTACTGGCTACGTCTACACTTATAGAAATCTTTGAAATAGCCACGCTAATGGCCATTTCGAAGAATACTAATGAGGCCCTGAAATGCCTATTCAGTGCCTCATTAGCATGCCGCCGGCCATGGCACTTCGAAATTGCCACTTTTTGCTCCCGCATGGCTCATCCAGATGGGGGTCCTTTTCAAAAGGACCCTGCCAGCTTCAAAATCCCCTTATTCCTGGATTTGTACAAGTATAGACACAGCCACTAACACATAAAGATTGTTGATGTGCCTAAAATCTATGGAAACATTTTAACATAAGCATATTGTTACATTTCATAAATGTGTTGCTATGAAAATTGTACAAAATAAATTAGTGTTGCTCCCTTTATTTATTTGTTATGAATACACTAAACTTCTCTGATTGGTTAATTTAAAATAATGTCTTTGTTTCAGTGAGTTTAAGTATGTAGTAATCTGGAATGATTATTTTCTGAAGGCTTAAGAGTATATTGAAAACATAAAATCAGCTTAGCAATACTGATGAAGAAAAATGTAAATCAAAGAAGGACTGCACCATAACATTTAATGTGTTCAGCAGGACAACTGACTTGCCCATAGTACAAAGTCTGTGCAAGTAAATCTCTGACAAACTTCGGGATATATCAAAAAACCTGTGGCTGATATTTTTATTTTCAAATGTAGTGCTTTAAATTAAGTGCCTTCTGGCACCATAGGAAAACACCAGAAGACGCCGGAACCTTACCTAACCTAAGTGTAGCTGACCTAGTGCTAACACTGGTGTACATTTTTTATAGCAAATTTTAACAAAATTATTCTATTTTGAAAAGGCAGCTCACTGAAATATCAAATGGCATTAGGAATGAATTGTTGCCAAGTTCGTCTGATAAAAAGGGGCGTGTGAGGGGCATTCTTTGCAAACCAGAGGCAAGACGCGAAACATTGTTATGCTGCGATTGTTAATTTCCTGCCAGCCTTGTCCCGGTCAGGGACACAAGCCAATGATTAAGGTCTAGCCTAAAAGAATGCATAAGAATTGTATTGTTAATGAACAACCTGGACTTATTTGAATAACAGGAGTGGGATTTGGATAATTATGCTGCTGACAAGCTGATTGGTTTGAACTGGATAGTGGTGGTCTCAAACAAAACCAAACACACATCACACTGCACACAGTCAGAAGAAAAGCTGTGTTTTTTATTTGCTAAGCATACATCAGACAGGTGTGGAAGGGTTTCAGCCTGAGCCTGGGGGCTTGAGTCCAAGCAGCACAGGGCTAGGGCTCTGCTGCCATTTTGGATGACTCCATTAACAAGCAGAGAAACCAGGCTGTGGCTGTAAACATGAAGGCTCCTGGGAACTGGACTAATTTAAGGAAGGTTGACAGGAAACCAGAGACAACTTGCAACTGTACGGAACACTAATTTTAATGTTGGTTTAGTTTTCTAAATAAATGTTTAAAAAGCCAAAGTCTGAATGTTTGTAGCAAGAAAGATTGATGAACTAATACTGGCTATGGCTTTGGTTATTTTGTCTCTCGCTATGCCTACATTAGAGAGTTTTGTGGATGAAACTGGCCTTTTGTTGACAAAACCCATGGTGCCTCCACATTCCCAAGGCATTCTGTTGACAGCAAATCGACAGACAGTGGCAGTTCTTTCGACGGCGTTCTGCCGCTCCTCCATGAGGCAAAACGCTCCTGTCAACAGGTTCTGTCGACTGAAAGCTGATCTGGATGTTCTGGGGGCCCTCTGTCAACAGAAAGCGCTTCTGGGATACCGGGCAGCCCTGTCTACTGTGCTTCCAGTTTGCCATTGTATTGAGAGTGCGGCCGGGCAGTCCAGCCACTCTCTGTCGACTCAGAGGATCAGTCTTCTGATGCACTTGGCAGCCTGCCCGCAATCTGTTGACAGAAGTTTTGTTGGAAGATATCTTCTGACAGAAACTTCTGTCAACAGATCATTCTAGTGTAGACACAGCCTCTGTGTTAAAGGAACACAATCAGATTAAAAAACAGAGAGTTAAAAGAGTCACAAGCAGTTTCCTTATTTGTTTTAATATGAACACGTCTGACCTGAAAGAATCTTATTTTCCTTAACATATTTTAAAGAGAGGCACCACCCCAGAGCTAGAACTAGTGGTGTTGCCGTACCTCCTGACATGAAGTAGTAACAACACAAATACTTGGTTTCTGCCTTCAGAAGCCTCATTATAAAAACTGTTCTAGCACTGCTGCCCCAGCAACCCCTGCCCAGCTCTGCCAGCCCTGGGCTCTCGTTGGGGAGCAGGCTCACGCCACAAGGGCTTGCCCAGTTCTGCCCATCTGGCACCCTGCTCAGGTACAGGGCTGGGGCATGCCTCATTCTTCTCTTGTGATGCTCCAGCTGTGCAGCCTGGTCGGGGACTTGTCCTGTTCCTCCTTACCAGTGTTTTTTCTAGAGAGTGACATTGGTGCATGGACATTATAAGCCCCTGACCCCGCTGCCTGGCAGGAGCGCTGACCCCCTCTAGGGACACCTCCCCTGCAGGAGAGTTAGCGTGGCAAGGCAAGGCAAGCTCCCCAACACTGCCCTGAGCTCTGCAGCAAGAGAGCTGGATGGGCACAGCCGGGCGGGCCACCAGACTCTGCTCCAGAGACCCACTTCCCGACAGGAGCTCCATTAAACTCTGTGCCCCATCCCACTCTTCAGCCCCCGGTCAGAACACTCAGCTCACCAGCCACCTGGCCAACAGGCTCCTTCCTTCCCCCTCTGCCTCTGGCTGGGACAGCACCTCAAGCAAGCCCAAGATCCTCCAGCTCAGGTGCTGGCCAGGAAGAGCTGAGCCCTGCATGTGCCAAAGCCCCACACAGCACTGGCCCGGGGCTGTCCCTCTGCCCTCAGCTATGCCCTGGAGTGGCGGGGGAGGTAACAATTTCCAGCCTGCTCATGCCCCAAACCTGCAGGCTCCACAACAGTCCCCAGGGCAAGGGCTTAGCACCCTCTTCACCAGCCCCGACAGCACCTCCTGCCTTGGGCCCTTCCTCCTGGGAACATAGAATTGCTCTATCCCCTGGTGAGGCGCCTTGTCATGATCATGAGGGTTACCCAGCAGCCTGAGAGTAAAAGGGTTAACCTCCTTAGCCAGGTGGGGTTGGCCTATAGGAATGTAGGTAAGAATTTCAAACTGGGACAAAGGAATTTTTTGGCTCCTCCCTTTTCTGTTCTCTGTTCCTTCTTCTTCTTCCCAGCCGTGAGGGAGACAAGACACAGAATATCTCCCTCCACAAACAGGCCCTCCAATCTTCTGTAAGTAGGGTAAAGTTTAGATAGATCCGTTAGGCTTTACTGTTTTATGATTTGGGAAGTGGGATCTGATGTCTGTGCACTTTTCAGAAATGTTCTTTTTCTCTCCTTGTAACTAAGGTCTAGGCCCATGGTGGAGAGACTCCCCATGTGTTTGACTATGTGACTCTTCCATCTAGTCATGAGGCTTGCAACACAAATACTGTTGTAATGATAAAAGTTCTCTCTTTTTCTTTTTATTAACCTGGTATTGGTTAATGTTGGTGTCCTGGTTTTTTACGTTTGGGGCTGAGACTTCCTAAGTAGTTTCTCCCTGGTTTCCTTATTATTACGTGGGTGGTGGCAGCAAACTTTATCCCCAAAATCTAAGGTTTTCAGGATTTTTTGGGGGGGAAGTTTATACCAAAACCTGGTAGATAAGGTTTTGGAGGTACTTTTGCTGGCCCCAACTTCTGCATTTGTCTTGCTAGAGTGGGGAAGGAGCCATGACACGCCTGCATGGGTGTTTTACTGAAGCCCCTGCAGTCAGGTTCCCTGGACCATGGTGCACAGTGCATCCGTAGGGCTTAACCCCTTCCTGACCACACACTGTAGCTGGCGGTGGGAAGGGAGAGGAAGCAGCTGGGTTATATCACTGGCCAGCAGCAGCCTGGAAGTGTTAGCTGCCTTTTGACACTGTGCGGGCAGGAAGGGACAACGTGCTCCGAGCTCTGGGAGAGGGGAAGCAGGGATGAAGAAGAGAGGAGTTCTGCCAAGTCAAGGGCCAGATCATTCCTCCACCCCCTGCCACCCGCATTGCACCTGGAAGCAGTTCCCATCACTTCCCTCCTGCACAGCACTGCGAGGGCACTGCTGGCCACATTCTGGTGTGAAGCACAGCAGCACTCTGACCCTGCATGCCCACCTCTGTGTTGTCTCAGGCAGGCACATCACCGAGTACCAAATGAGGCAGGTCCATCCTGGGGACCTAGCCAGGCACAGAGGACAGGAAGTGCCAGGCATGGAGGGTTAAGTCAGTCGTTTGGTCACAAACCCCTCCTGAGAGGTACGCAAGTGTGTGTGTATCCCCCGCATTGGGGGGGCGGGGGGGGTGTACCCCCCTTCCTATGTAAACCCTCAAGCCTAAAAGATAAGAAGGTAAATGAGATTGCAGTTCTGCCAGATTTCAATGGCAATGCTGAGGGAGAATCCGGGAAGAGGGGCCACTGGGCACGTGACTATGCTCAGCCCCCTCTGTCCTAAGCCCTGCCTCTGCTCTGCCCCCTACCAGCCCATGGTCCCCTGTCCTCCCCCCCCCCAGTGCAGCATGAGCTGTTCTAACTGCTCAGTCACACTGCTCTGCTGCCCCCACACTCACCGGGAGCGGCCTGGCATGAATAGCGAGTGGGGGAGTAGGCGCTGTGCACCCATCCCCCAGTCACCCCTGCAGCATTTCTTTTCAGTAGGGACTCGGTCAACTTGACATTAATTTGAACTTTTGTGCTGCACCGTTTTCAGTGGTTGCCATCGAACTTGCTTGAATACGAATAATTTTCAGGTGTCCTGTATTCAGCAAAGGAAACAATGGTCACCCTCCTTAAGGAGTCCCACAACCCTCCTTCCTTACAGCCCAGTAGCTTTCAGAACAGTGCCTCCTGCAATCCTTGGGGTTAGCGTCTAGTGAACAGCAGTTCCCAGGCTTCTTTCCTTCTCTCCTCCACCATTCAGGGCGCTCCATTATTTGTTCCAGAAGCCTGATTGGACCATGTGACATATATCCCCCGCCAACTAGCTGAAGAGGGAGATGAATTAACTATGACACAGAAACGCATCCCCCCCTCAAAGGACAAGCCACCCTGTAACACCATTTATGGGGTGGATTTCAACACTTCAACTAACTTGGACAATTGACATGAATGAATTGATTTCACTTTTTAATCCTCATCCATTGGTAACTACAAAGCTGCAAAGTTGGCTGTCAGAGACAAAGGAATGTTTACATTCAAAACAAAGAACCTGATCATTCTACACAAAAAAATAAAATGTTTCTATTTGTAGTAGGTTTTTATAAAAATTTTTAGTTTCCTTCTGGGGAGGGAGGAAAGGCAGTTTATACTTAACCTGAGTGTTTGGCTTAAACAATCTGACACTATCCTTTTAATAAACTGCCTTTGATATCCCATTTTCCTGATTTTGGGGATTTAAAGACATCCAATAATGGGATTCAGTTTCAATCCCACATAGAAAACAAAATACTGTGAAGCTTGATAAACGTGTTGTTCTAATGAATTATCTTTAGAATCTTCAGTCAGAATCGACAGCATTCTCCTCGGGGAATCTTGCCATGCCCTAGCTGGCAAGAACAGGAAACAGGAGCCAGTCCTGAATATACAGAGACATTCCAGGCTTCATGATATTAAAATATCTCTGTGTCATTGAGAATATAATAAAAGATGATTATGCAATCACATCATATGGTCACACAAATAGAATTAATGCATCTTTGTTAATCACAGATAATTAAATAATATGTGGCTATATTACTCTCAAAATTGTTTAAAATGTATCGAGGTATTTATCACAGGGCGAGCTCATGGGTAGCACGCAGCTGTGTATCTGCAGCTTTCAATAACTTTGCAGCTATACCCTTTTAGCTTTATTTTTCCTCAAAAAGCTTTACCAGAAAGCAGTGTATGCTGTGATGCATGGGATATTCACAAACGGGCTAAACCCATTCACCGTGATGGTGTCCCAGTCTCTGGAGATCAGATACAAGTAAACTGGAGGGAAATTTCCACCAGAGCACTACAGGGGCACTGCCAGCTAAGGCTGCTGAAAGGATGCATTGAATCAGTGCCACCCTGGCCTGTGCTACTCACTTATCTTCCTGTGCCCTCCCTGACCCCAGCAGAAAGAAGTTTGTGGTTGTTTCCTGTTGCTGCAGTCACCTGTGTTTGTTCCCTTTCTACCACCAGGAATTTAGAATTTTGCCCAGTCTTCATTCAACAAAGGAGGATTTTGGTGATGTCATGTCAGGTGACCCAGTATACTCTTAGGGCTGGAGCTTTTCTGAAATAAATCTAATTTCTGCCCCGATGCATGTCCTCTGCAGATACGCAGCAGGGCAGGACTTGGCATCTCACAGTTTGATCCCATAATTGAATTAATTTTCCTTGATTAAAAAAGTAGTTTTAGTCTAATGCCCCTCAGGGCTCTTATTAAGCTTCTCTCCAAACACTAGTGTGTCACCTGTTTTGAAATAAAGTTTACCATGTAATTGTCAACATGGCCGTCCCTTGGGTGTTGTCTACATGTTGCTGCCTCTGACCCGGCTGCTCCTCCGAACAATTGTCATGTCTCCTTTGAGACTGAACAAAGACACCAGATTGTTCACTGTAGCCGGGTTGGCTTCCCAGAGAGGTTCCTCCCACTCTGGGTCAATGGGCGGCCACTCCGCCCCCACTGCCATGGGTCCCACAACAACCCCTCACATCAATAGTTTCTTAGATTCCCACCTTGCCACAGGTGGGAGAGGGGTGACAGTTCAAGACAGGTGGTGGAGAAATTAATTAAGGTCAGGGCCTAGCCCTAGGTCAGGGCAGCGCACACACACTCCCAGTGCACCCGGGCTCCTGGTCAGGGTGGGGTGGCAAACAACCAGTCTCAGGAAGGCCCCAGCGCTGGTGCAGGTGGGGGAGCACCCAAGCAGCCTCAACAAGCCCGGCCCTAGTTCAGGGCAGGCAGCAGACAAACACTCTCAGGATGTCTCCTTGCTCAGGACAGTGCAGGCACTTTGCCTGCCTTGGCAGAGCGGGGGGTGACTGCCACCCAGCAGGCGGGAGACAGGAGGGACACAGGCCCTCCTACTCCACCATCTGCGACCAGGGCCCCTGGTCAGGACGCAGGGGAGTGGGTGGGCCTGCGAGGGTCAGCAGGGAACCCACACCATGACACACTGACCCAAGGCCCTTTAATGGTCCTCTCTTACCCCCTCTTATCCTGAGAGGCTGCCACGAAGCCCATGTCCTCCAGCAGGCTGTTGTTAAAATGCCAGTAGGCCGGCCCTGGCCTCTCTGCGCTGAGAGAGGCCATCACGACCACCCCTCGGCACATGCACAGGTGCCTGGTCAGGCTCTCAGGGCTCACGGGGTTCCAAGTCCAGCTGGCCCAATCCAGGCATCCACGGCCTGCGGGTTCTGCTGCCTCAGCCTGGCTCCGGGTGCAGGCTGAAGCCGGTACTCAGGTTGCTCTTCTGGGTCTGGCTGGTCTCTGCATCAGGCAGGTTCTGCTGAGGTCCATGGGGTGCCAGGACCGGCAAGGGCCCAGGCAGACCAATCCAGGCCTCAGCCTCCCAGGCTGGGAGCACTGAGCCCTTCTCAGGAGGCTGGGCCCCGACCGAGTCCTCCGGCTGGGCTTTTATAGTCCTGGCTGCGCCTCCTGACTTCTGGTCAGGTAACTGGGAGGGGCCAGGCTCAGTCCAAAAGGGCACCTGGAGGGGTTCCCCCTCCTCCAGCTCAGTGGGTGCCTCGTCCACCCCAATACAGAAGGGTGGGTGTGCCTCCAGCCCTGCTGCTGCTCCCCGGAGGAGGTGACCACCTTGGCTGCCTGCCTGCCTGCCTTCCTCCCAGCCTGCGCTGACCTCTCCCTCAGTCTCTTGCTGCACCACAACACCCGCTGCTGCTTCTGTTGAGAAGGGGGGGCGGGAGGGCTTGCTGGCTGCCCCCCTCTCCCGGAGGGGCAGAGAGATTGGAACAAGACCCCACCACCACCATCAAGAACACTGCTGTCCTCGTCAGCAGTGCCCTGGGGTCCCCCTCCCCCGGATGGCTGGCTGCCGCCCCCCACTGCTGCCACACCCACACTGCCTGCACTCCCCTGCTGAGGGGCTGAAGAGGACCTTGCCCCTGGACTGTGGAGGGGGTCAGGGACTTTGTTTGTCTGCTTCTGGGGTGGTGGAAGGGACATTATCTGCTGCGGGAGAGAGGCAGGGAGCCCTCCTCCCACCCTAACTGCCCCCCCCACACCCTTGAGGACCAGGATCACTCACAACTGGCAAACAGCCAGGTGGCTGCAGGTGTCCTCAGGAAGATCATGGCCCATCACTCCCTGGTGGATGTCTGACATGACCACCATCCAGACAACACCATCACCTTCACCTTTGTCCAGGAGGGGGATGATCAGTCATGTTGCTCCCAATTGGACTGCATTTATCTTTCCCATTTCCATCTGGCATGGGCCCACATCCTTCAGCATTCAGCCAGCCCCATTTTCCCACCCCTTGGTAGTTGTGATGGCCTCTCTCAGTGAGGAGAGACTGGGGCTGGCCTATTCGCATTTTAACAACAGCCTTCTGAAGGACATGGACTTCGTGGTGGCCTTTTGGGAGTAGTGGTTGGCCTGGCATGGGCAACGGCCCGCTTTTCCCTCGGCGTGGCATTGGTGAGATCTGGAGAAGGTGTGTGTCAGGCTCTTCTGCCATGACTACGCCCAGGGCACCAGCTGGTGGAGGGATGCGGCAACAGGGCAGTTGGATCTGGAAGTCTTAGAGCTGGCGAGGTATCTGGCCACTGGCCCTGAGGATCCACCCCTCTGCGAGATGTCTCAGGAGAAGCAGGAGGAGCTCTGGGCCCTGGAAGACCACTGGGTCGGGACACCTTTGTCCAATCTTGCATCTGTCTCCTTTGGGAGATGGATTGTGGCTCCCACTTCTTCTGTGGCTTGGAGAAACAGAGGGGAGCCCAAAAGCACATCACCTGCCTCCTGATGGATCCAGAGGAGATGCATGGAAGGACCAGGGCCTCCTACACTCCCAGAGCTGAGGGCTTAAACAAAGACTGCGAATGGCTGGCTAAATACAGAAGCAGCTTCCCCTCCCTTGGTGTTCACGCCTCCAGATCAACTGCTGGTATTAAGCCTCACCATTGCTGACTGAGCTAACCTTGTTATCCCCACCCTTGCTCTGGCTTATTTATACCTGGCCCTGCAGATTTCCAAGACCAGCATCTGATGAAGTGAGTCTGTGCTCACGAAAGCTCATGCTCAAAACTTTTCTGTTAGTCTATAAGGTGCCACAGGACCCTTCGTTGCTGATTCTGATGTGGTCTATTAAACATATACTATTTATAGTTGCTGTAAGTATGCTCATGTTTAGCCCGTAACTCCCTCTCCTTAAGAATGGCTGACCAACTGCTCTGCAAACAGGGCTGCCCAGTAAACCGTAAGCCCTGTCTGTCAACAAAAAGGGCCCTGGACTATCTACCCGGCTGTTTTGTTGACAGACCACTGTCAAGAGAGGCATTATACCTAAACGGGAAGAGGTATAACGCTGCCTTTGGATGTGCTGGGTTTTGTCTACAAATTGCCAACCAAGTGCATTTTGCGTGTAGACATTCTGTGGTTTTTCTTGAGAAAAGCCCAGTTTTGCCCAGAAAAGCCTCTTGTTTAGACGTAGCCATAGTATCTAGCTACTGAAGTGCGAGGTGCATTAGGCTTAGCTCTGTTGAAGCCAGAGCTAGTCCTTTGAGCATATGTGCCTCTTTTTTAATACTAAAATGTTTTAGCAAGGGTTTAATCAATCTGTTCAGCTTTCACAGATGTAACTAACCCCTCTCAAAAGACACATTCCTCTCAGCCCCATCTCTCTCAGACTGCACTCCCAAAAATTAATTTTAAGACGACGGAAATTCTGCTCACCTGCCTTATCATTCCACTCCCGGTATGAAGGGTACTTCAGCTGAACATTACACTGGCATCCCTGCAAAACAGTTCACAGTATCCAGTGGTTATCTACATTAGCTTATTTTATGTTCACAAGCGATGAGCAAGATGTTCTCCCCTCTAAACTGGGATATGTAATGTTCTCTTCTTTAATATTCTCCTTCTGTAAAAGCAGAGAACATTACATATTCCTGCTTCACAGGAGTGGGACAGCTTACATATCTCCATTGCATATAAAATAAGTCATCTTGGGTAACTTGTACATAAAAGCCAAAAATGTAACATTACAGAAAGCATCCACTATGCAGCTGGAAACACTAACTGAAAAGCTTAATAAAAACCAAAGTGAGACTTTTGTATTTCCAGACAGTTTCTGCTGTCATTACTAAAGCAAGCTATTTCTTTTGGGGAAGTGTTCGTTCGCTATATTTCTCTCTTCACCCTCACTCCACCCATACTTTGATAGGGAGATGAGAAGCAGCAGTCACTCAGAACTAACCGTATCATAGTAACAGAGAGGGAGCTGTGCTAGTCTATATACTATCAAAACAAAAAAGCAGTCAAGTAGCACTTTAAAGTCTACCAAAATAATTTATTAGGTGACACTGACCACTCGGGGGCCACACTCCGATAACGAACAAGACTCTGGCATGCCAGCTAGTTGTGCAACCACTGAGCGGCTGGCGTCACCTAATAAATTATTTTGTTAGTCTTTAAAGTGCTACTTGACTGCTTTTTTGCTTTAACACCATATCATGTGTCTGTTGATTTAATGCCTAATATGCAACAAAATCAGAAGCCAACTGCCTGGGAGACTCACTTCAGCAGGACCTAGAATCATAAAGAGCAGCTGCACTGCTGCTGGCATCCAGGCATGGAAATTTGAAGCCAGCTAAATCAGATTGCTTCATCATAATTAATGCAGACATTCAAAGGAGGCGTTGCTAGGCTAATGTAAGCAATTATAGAAAACATGTTTTATCCATCAAAAATGTCTTCAAAGGCCAAGAAAGGGGGAATGGCATTTTCTAGATTTTGAAATGAAATAAGGAAAATTAAGCAGAGTGATGCATGTATTGCTGTGATTGAATGTTGGCTCTTCAGGGAGGCAGTTGTTTCAAATTGAAGAGGTTGGTGGCAAAACTAAGTCCTACAGCCCTGAGCCTTGAAGCTCTGTGTCAGCTGTGCAGTCTTCAGCAGAAGGGGTTGGCTGCTGCCCCTCAATGACTTCACTTCACAGCATTTTGCTGCCCTGACACCAAATCCAAGACAGTGACACTGCATGTTGGGCTTAAGCAAAAATGGATTCAGCTGAGTTCATTTACCATTTACCTGGGGCCTTTTTCTCAGAAGTGCTGAGCATTTACAATTCTGGGAAAAGCTAGGAGGAGATGTGACTCCCCAGGTAATACATGAAAACTATAAAGCCCCAAGTGACTTTCAGCTTCTTGCTAATTATCCAACATTTGCTTGCTGTTCTGTATTCAGGTTAGAGCACAGATATGAGGAAAGGCAAAGGCTTCTTCTCTCAAGAGTGGGGTTTTTTAAATAAAATTCAGTTTCAAAAAATAAGAAGGAATGTTTCTTGGGTCACACCCAAAATCTCTTCAAGGTTCCTTGTCTCTCTGCCTATAACTAGCATTGCTCTGTGAACAACAAGGTCTGCTTCTATCTGACCAGTGCACTGAGGGCGGGCCAGGCAGTGATGGAGATTCTATACCAACCCTAGGCAATTTATTCCAGTGCTTAATCACCCGAATAGTTAGGAAGTTTTTTCTAATGTCCAATCTAAACCTTCCTTGATGCATTTTAAGCCCATCACTCCTTGTCTTATCCTCAGAGACTAAGGAGAATACTTTCTCCCTCCTCCTTGTAACATCTTTTTAGGTATTCGAAAGTTGTGATCATGTCCCCTCTCGGTCTTCTCTTTCCCAAACTAAACAAACCCAGTATTTTCCTTCTTCTCTCACTGCTCATATTTTCTTTATCATTTTAGTTGCTCTTCTCTGGACCCTCTCCAATTTTGCCACATCTTTCCTGAAATGTGATGCCCAGAATTGGACACAATAGTCCAATCGAGGCCTAATCAGTGCAGAGCAGAGCAGAGCAGAAGAATTGCTTTTGGTGTCTTGCTCACAACACTCCTGTTCATACAGACCAGAATGATGCCTGCTTTTTTTTTTTTTGGAAGAGCATTACTCTGTAGACTCATACACAGCTTATGGTCCACTATGACCCCTAGATCCCTTTCTGCAGTACTCCCTCCTAGGAATCACAGAATCATAGTTTCACAGAATCCTAGGACTGGAAGGGACTTTAGGAAGTCATCTAATCCAGCCCCTGCCTTGCCATTTTGTATCTTATAGCATTAGTCCATTAAGAGACAGAAATGGTGGAATTATCAGTGGTGCAGAAAATGAAGAAATATTGGTAAGTCCCTGTGATCTGTATGTGGAAGGAGCACAGAAGAAGATGTACTTAGACGTATGCTAACACTTGAATCTGTTACTATCTCAGAATGACATTAAACAGCAGCTACAGAAGTTATTAAACCTTTTAAAAAAGCAGATCTGGATACCTTGCATCTAAGGCTATGTTTACACTACCCCCCACCCCCGCCTTCAAAAGGGGGGTGCTAATGAGACACTTCACAATATGCTAACCAAATAACCAAATAGGAATAAGGGGATTTCGAAGTGTGTGGGGTCCTTTCAAAACAGACCCCGTATAGACGAGCCACGTGTGATTGAAAGCAGTATGTTGGAAATGCTGCAGCTGCCATTATGTTAATGAGGTGCTGCATATTCATTGCAGTGCCTCATCAGCATATCCCAAAATGTCTCATTAGCATCCCCCTTTTGAAGGGTGGGCGGGGTAGTGTAGACATAGCCTAAAAGTTTTAGAAGTGCTGGCTGAAGAACTGACTGAACTGTTAGGTTCCAGAAGACAGGAAGAAAGCTTATGCTGTGCCAATATTTTAAAAGGATAAACAGAATGACCTGGAAAATTGTAGTCCTGCCATTCTGATATCTGAGCAAGATAATTGACTGGTTGTTATGGAATTGGACAAATTAAAATAGGTTAATAACGTCAATCAACATGGGTTTATGGAAACTAGATCCCAGCAAACTTTCTTTCTTTTTGACAGGATTACAAGTTTGATGAGCAGAGGAAATGCTAAAGTGCTTTCCTGAAAACTTCCCAAAGTTCTGCTGCATGCGGAATTCAGTATCCTGTTGTTATAATACTGCTGCAAGCAGGGTGAAAATTTGTTGCAACTTCACTGAGGTTGATAGGTGTGAACTTACCCTTCAGTTAACGTAAGGATAAAATCCCACCTAAGACAGAAGAATGACATCACAGACACCTAGGAGTTTTGCCGAATATTGGTTTAGATGGGAAAAGGGAAGAGACAGCAAATACAATAGCCAGGAAAGAGACAGAAACATCCTGAAGGAACCGCTGAAAGCTTGGTGTCTGAGTCTGACTCCTGGGGAAAAATAGGGAGAAGGTTTTGAGTAAAGTACAGGCTCGACAACCATAGTGAAAGAAGCCATTTCCTCCTGCTCCTTGATTCCTTCTGCATTCAGAGAGACACAGACTGTCAGTGGTAAAGACAGTCAGGGATCCAAACCTGTGTGCCTAAACCTCCCACTGACAGAAGGTGGATTGGATGACAGGAGATGGGACACTCAAAACTGCCCTGTTCTGTTCATTTCCTCTGAAGCAGCTAGCATGATACTGTCAGTAGACAGGCTGGTGGGCTAGGTGGACCCTGGTCTAACCCATGATGGCCATTCACATGTTCTAACAACGTTGTAAATAAACAAAGCTACTTCAGAAGAAATACCTGGCACATGTTCTTTTACCATAATTTAAACATCCTACTAGACTTCAATTTTTTGCTGAGCCACTTGAGTCAAAAACCGTAACAACAGTGTCACAGCTTAGAGAAGGAAAAGACCTACAATATCATTGAGTCCATTGCTGGTACATTTACTAGTATTTTTTCTGATCCGATTTTATATGTGCTATGGGATGGGGCTTCCACAACTTTCATTGGGAGATTATTCCCCTAGACTAATAGATTTCTTCTGTGACCAGCAAATATCTTCCTACATCCTGAAGTTTAAATATTTTCACAACTGTTTAATTGTAGTAATTTATTTCTTCTTCTAATAGCATGTATTTACAAATAACCCTAAATTTCTTTTTATGTTAAATAATGATGAAAAATGAATCTGAACAGGATTGGTATGACTGCTCTATTTGACATGAAAAGAATCTCTGTGATGGAAGCAAGTTTTTCAATGATAGAAGGAACACTTTGTTTTTCAACCCAAATGCAAGTTTTGGCATAGCAGGGATTCTACAGGTCTCAGAAGGATTCTGAAAGGTAGTAACTGGATATTTTCTGTGATATAAGAATATGGCAGTGAGGGAGACTAACCATGTGTTTGCAATAATGTTTCATGTGTAAAAAAGAAACAGTAGGTAGTATACACTCCTGCTAGGGACTCCAAACACCCTGGCAATTAATGAGGCTCTCTAGTGAGTTGTGATTCAACTGTGATTTGTAACAACGAATCAACCACGACACTTCCATTAATCCTTGTTGGTTTTATTGGATACAAAATGCATGCAGGTTACATGCTGAATTACATGATAAGCTTTCCAGCTCCTGCCAGGTCTCTCTTTTGAGTCTCATTGGTTCAAGAAAGAAAGAAGAGCATGGCTGATCTAACACAATAGAAGCCTGAGAAACTTGTTTGAGCAAGATGTTCAGTAACACATTTCCCCTTAGTCTAAATAAACAAAGAATACATTGAAGGGCCACCATTACATGGGTGATTATCCATATATTTTTACCTTATAAAACCAAGTGGTGCAATTCATCTATGGACCAGCAACCACGCAGGCAGGGCAGCAGGTTTGCAAAAATTTTGGTGATGCCTAGAATGTCCAGCACCCACACCTCTCCCCCACCCAAACTCTCACCCCCACATTGGGGATTGGGGTGCAGGAGGGTTGCAGGCTCTGGGTGGGAGTTTGGGTGCAGGCGGGGGTCTGGGCTGCAGGGTCTAAGAAGAATATGGGTGCAGGTGCAGGGCTAGGTGAGCTCCTTGTAAGCTTTGCACTTGTGCAAACGCTCAGGAGAGATTCCAGTGTAATTCAGCTGATTAGCAGAGTGCTCACAGGTAGGTTTTTTGTTTCCACTGGTCGTGCACAGCCACGTACGCCTCAGTGCACATACCATTATTCTGCACATGGACAGAAAAGATTAGAGGGAGCTTTGGTCTGAGGTGCAGGCTCTGGGTGGGTATGAGAGTGTTGTCTGTACCCTGGGGCTGGGGCTGGGGATCCTGAGTGCAGGCTCTGGGAGGGAGTTTGGGGGCTGGATGGCGGGGTTGGGAGAGAGGGTGCTGGCTCTGGAGGGAGTGTAGTACATTCAGGGGTGTGGGGCAGTGGATGGGGGTATCATGCTTACCTGGGGGCACCCTCTTCTGTCTGGGTTGTGGGTGGGGGGCTACCAATCATGTCACGCCCTCCCGCCTCCTGCTCACCTGCTGTGACCATGCTGCTTCCTGCCCTGGTTATTTGCAGCTCATTTGCCTCTCTGCATGAAGCAGCTTTCAGACTCACCCAGGAAAGAGGCAGGGGAGAGACCCAAGTCTCTGAACACTGCTGGAGCATCTGATGAAGCAGGTCTTTGCCCCTGAAAGCTTATGCTCCAAAATATCTGTTAGTCTATAATGTGCCACAGGTCTTTTTGTTGATTTTGTCAATCATAGATATTCAGCCACAGTTTATATAAGAATTATCTTGACAGCATTATTGGAAGCTTCGTATTTTATACGTTTAATACCATTTTTTTAATGGCAACTGCGAACACTCTTTGCCAAAGAATGAATGGACATAGAGCAGACACCTGTCAGCCAGCACTTTAATGGACTGGGCCATTCTGTTACAGACCTGAGAGTTTGTGTTCTGCAGAAAAGAAACTTTAACTGCCTACAGAGAGAATGTTGGGAACTAACATTCATATTCAAATTTGACACATTAACACATGGTTTGAAACAGGGACAGCAATTACCTGACCCATTATAAAGACTCTTTCACATACTTTGATGTTTGACCTAACACTTAATTCCCCACCCCCACCCCTGCTCTTCCATCTGATTTGCCAACAATAACAATTTTTCTGATTTGTCAACTTTGATAACAATTTTTGGACCTCTGTGCTTTATATACTGAGTCTGTTCTGGTAAGGCTACAGGTCTGAAGAAGTAGGTCTGTCCCATGAAACCTCATCACCTATTACATTGTTTCTTTAGTCTTTAAAATGTTACATGACTGCTTTTTTGTTTTGACAGAATAGGGTGCGTCTACACTTGCATTCGTGTTTTGAAAGAGGTATGCAAATGAAGTTAATCGAAAATATAAATGGGGTATAAATTTGTGAGTTTGGCACCTCATTTTCATATTCTAATTTCAAAAGAGCTTCTTTTGAAGGAAGAAAGCCAGTGTAGACGCTGCTCTTTTGAAAGTAAACCCATCTTCGAAAGAATCCTTCTTCCCTTTATTTAATTTATTTTAGAAAGAGCAGCATCTACACTGGCTTTCTTCTTTCAAAAGAAGCTCTTTTGAATTAGAATATGCAAATGAGATGCCAAATACGCAAATTTATACCTCATTTGAATTTTCAATTTGCCTTATTTGCATACCTCTTTCAAAAGAGGAATGCAAATGTAGACGCACCCAATACAGACTAACACATCTGCCTCTCTGTCACTAATGGGAACAAGTGTGTGTGTGTGTGTGTTAGAGCTGGTTGAATAATAAAAACAGAAAGGGCACTAAGACTAGTTATGCATGATACATAGAGATCAATAGGTAAGGCACAAATATTTGGATGGTATGATTGGGAATTCCAAAACCAGCGTGAATTACTATAGGCCCAGAAAAATATATTAGAAAGATTTTAAATTATCCAGTCAGGAAGCAGAAGCAACACCAGATCGTATCACTCACCATGCATACCAAATACCTGACATGACTACTTTGCACAAGCCACTAAGCTAAACAATATTAGTCAAAACTAATGAACACATACACTGTAGTGAATAGATCTATTCATCAAAATCAAGATTGGACTGCAAACAATTTGTTAACCTAAAAAGTGGCAAACTTCATAACAAATATTCCAGCCAGCTCTAGCTCCATTGGTTGATCCCTGAGATGGAGGTAAGATCTTGTCATCTTCAGGCATATGGTCTGATTTTTGTTTCACATAAAATGGTGTGAATAAGTAAGAACCCCATGAAGTCAATGTAAAACCAATGCAAGAGAATCATATTCAGATCCACCATTTGATAAAGGCTGTTGGGATTTATATATTGCATTTCTATATTTTGATCCTGTCCTGACACTACGTTATCATAAGGAGTGTTCTTTTTGAAGTTATACATTTATTATAATAATAGGTCTCTAGTGTGCTCCTGCATTTGATAAAAGAACTAGTGTACTGCAAAACCCAAGAGGATTGATTGACCTGCCATTACATATCATCCCTTTTCAGCCTTGGCACTAGCATTTTTTTATGACCTGCCATTATTTCCTTTCTTTAAAAAAATATTCAGGTAGTGAAGTTATGTCTGCTCAAATAACTTCCACAAGTAGTTACCCATCAAGCAAACTGGACGTATCTTCCAGAAATGCTGAGGTTTCACTTCAACAACTGTAGTACTCTTGTTTAGCTCTGGATAGGTGAGGTGGGAAGTACAGGAGTAGATTCTTCAACTTCCCTTAAGTCATACTCTACATTTGTTCTGCACATGGAACATGTTGGCATTGGTGGAAATTTGGGGCAATGATAAAGAGTAGAATTTGGCCATTAAACACGTTTGCCATATTACTCATGGCAAAGGCAAATACAGGCCCAGTGGGTAGGATAGCCCCAGTTGGCCACAAATTGCCTACCCTTGTACTGCCATTATAACTACTGAAACAAGAAAAAGTCCTCCCTACTTGTCCGCAGTCTATCCCCTTTATAACAATGGCCAGGGTGCAGCCTGATTCTACCCCCACCTGCCACACGGCTACCTCCCTAATACTAGTAATTGGATCTGGATTTCGTCATGGAATCATAGAACAGTAGAACTGGAAAGAACCTCAAGAACTCATCGGCTCCAGTCCCCTGCCCCCTCGGCAGGACCAAGCATGGTCTAGACCATCCTCGATAGGTATCTATCTAACCTCCTCTTAAAAATCTCCAGTGATGGAGATTCCACAACCTTCCTAGGTAATTTATTCCAGTGTTTAACCACCCTGACAGTTAGAAGTTTTTCCTAATGTCTGAGCTAAACCTCCCTTGCTGCAGTTTAAGCCCATTGCTTCTTGTTCTACCCTCAGACGCCAAGGAGAACAATTTTTCTTTCTCCTCCTTGTAACCTTCTTTTAGGTACTTGAAAACTATTATCATGTCCCCTCTAAGGCTTCTCTTTTCTAAACTAAACAAGCCCAATTCTTTCAGCCCTCTCTCATAGCTCATATTTTCTAGACCTTTAATCATTCTTGTTGCTCTTCTCTGGAACTTCTCCAAACTCTCCACACCTTTCTTGAAATGCGTTGCCAGAACTGAACACAACACTCCAACTGAGGCCTAATCAGCATGGAGTAGAGTGGAAGAATGACCTCTTGTGTCTCTCAAGACTCCTGTTAATACATCCCAGAATCTTGTTTGCCTTTTTTGCAACAGCATCACACTGTTGACTCATATATAGCTTGTGGTCCACTATGACACCTAAATCTCTCTCCACAGTACTCCTTCCTAGACAGGTATTTCCCATTCGATATGCATGAAGCTGATTGTTCCTTCCAAAGTGGAATACTTTGCATTTGTCCTTATTAAACTTCATCCTGTTTAACTCAGACTATTTCTCCAGTTTGTCCAGATCATTTTGAATTATGAGCTTATCCTTCAAAGCAGTTGCAACCCCTCCCAGCTTAGTATCATCTGCGAACTTAATAAGCATTATCTCTATGCCAATATCTAAATCATTGATGAAGATATTGAATAGAACCAGTCCCAAAACAGATCTCTGCAGAACCCCACTTGTTATGCCCTTCCAGCATGACTGTGAACCATTAATAACTACTCTTTGAGAATGGTTATCCTGCCAGTTACATACCCATCTTATACTGGCCCCATCTAAGTTGTATTTGCTTAGTTTCTTGATAAGAAGATCATGTGAGACTGTGTCAAATGCTTATTAAAATCTAGGTATACCATATCCACTGCCTCTCCCTTATCCACAAGACTTGTTATTCTGTCAAAAAAAAAAAACTATCAGATTGGTCTGGCATTATTTGTTCTTTACAAATCCATGCTGGCTGTTACCTATCAACTTATTTTCTTCTAGATGTTTGCAGATTAATTCCTTAATTATTTGCTTCATTATCTTTCCCAGCACAGAAGTTAAACTCACTGGTCTGTGGTTTCCTGTGTTGTTCTTTTTTCCCTTTTTATAGATGGGCACTATATTTGCCCTTTTCCAGTTTTCTGGACTCTCTCCTGACTTCCAAGACTTTTGAAAGATGACAGCTAATGGCTCAGAAAGCTCCTCTATCAGCTTCTTAAATATCCTAGGGTGCATTTCATCAAGCCCTGGTGACCTGCAGACATCTAATTTCTCTAAGTAATTTTTAACTTGTTCTTTTTTTATTTTATCCTCTAAACCTACTCCCTTCCACTAGCATACATTATGTTAGGCATTTCTGCATCGACCTTCTTGGTGATGACCAAAACAAAGAAGTCATTGAGCATCTCTGCCATTTCCAAGTTTCTTGATATTGTTTATCCCTCCTCACTGAGTAGTGGGCCTACCTTGTCCTTGGTCTTCCTCTTCCTTCTAATGTAGTTATAGAATGACATCTTGTTACCCTTTATGTCTCTAGCTAGTTTAAGTTCGTTTTGCTTTGGCTTTTCTAATCTTGCCCCTGAATACATGTATTGTTTGCTTATATTCGTCTTTTGTAATTTCTCCCAGTTACCACTTTTTATATGACTCCTTTTTGATTTTGAGATCCTGCAGGATCTCCTGGCTAAGCCAAAGCAGACTTTTACTGTACTTTCTATCTTTCCTATGCAGCTGTACAGCTTGCTTTTGAGCCCTTATGAATGTCCCTTTGAAAAACTGCTCATTCTCTTCCATTGTTTTTTCTCTCAGTCTTGCGTCCCATGGGACCCTACCTACCAGCTCTCTGAGTTTACCAGAATTTGCTTCCCCAAAATCCATTGTCTCTATTTTGCTATTCTCCCTTTCACTATCTCTTAGAATCATGAACTCTGGATTTCATGGTCGCTTTCTCCCAAGCTACCTTCAACTTACAAATACTCAACAAGTTCCTCCCTATTTGTTAAAATCAAATCTAGAACTGCTTTCCCCCCAGCAGCTTTTTCCACTTTCTGAAATAAAAAACTGTCATCCATGCAGCCCAAGAACTTTCTGAATAGTCTGTGCCTCTCTGTGTTAGTTTCCCAACAGATGTCGGGATAGTTGAAGTCCCCCATCACCACCAAATCCTGTGTTTTGGATGATTTAGTCACCCATTTTTTAGGGCAAGGTGCACATAAAATTCTGCTGCCTCCAAAATTCTGTTCGTGCTGCTTGCCACAGGTGCCAACTCTGTTGGTGCTCAGGAGTTGGAGAACCCACGGGGCAAAATTAACAAGTGCTCAGCACCCAGTGGAAGCCGAGATCCCCCCAGCGCATCCCTCCCACCAGCTGCCCAACTCCTTCTATGCAAACAGGTAAATTGCTGCGTTTGGCAGCGAGTAGGAGGATGCAGTGCACTCAGGGGAGGAGGTGGAAAGAGGCAGGATAGGGCAGAGGCTTATGGGAAGGGATGGAGTGTGGGGTGGAGCCTGGGGCAGAAGTTGAGCATCCTCCGGCTAGAGCAATGTTCCCTCTAATCATTTCCATCCATGTGTGGAGTAAAATGTTTAAAAGTGCACTGAGGTATGTGCATGCGCATCGCCAATAGAAATAAAACCCCAGCTCCAGGTGTCCTGCTCATCAGCCGGGCATCATTTGAATCTCTCCAGAGCAGCCACACAAGTGCCCAACTGACAGGGAACTCTGGCTAGTGCCTATGCTGCTTGCTTTGAGGTACCCAGTGAAAATGCAGTTGAATTAATTAGAAGACTCCAAATAAATATGATTCATGGAGCTGGCTTTAGGTACTGCAGAGGGGAGCCATTCCCAGGCTGGACTGGATGTGCTCTTGAAATGCGTGTGACTCTCCCTAATTAACAGTTATCTTTTCAGCAATATTTGTACCTATTAAAGACCTGGGCTATGGCTTTGCCTGCATTTGTACAGGGCTCTGGCTGCTACAATAATGTAATGCTTACAGAGTATAATAACCAGAGCCTTGCGGTGACCTTTTGGCAGTGCCAGAGAGAGCTGCAAAGAAACAAGTTGCAAGATTCCAGAACTCAAGGGAGGCCTAGACCAGGAAGTGCGAGAGTTTGGCACCTGGAGCAACCCGAGGGTTGGCCGTTTACCAATAGGGATGAGGCAGAGAGGTTGCAGCAGTGGAAAGGGTGTGACAGCAGCTCTCCAGCAGAGTAGGAGCAGGGCCGGCCTTCTGGAAAATGCCGGTGCCCTGGGAGAAATTGTATGTTGGTACCTTCATAGCTCCTGCAGAACCCCTGGGCTTGAGGCAGTTTTCATTATATACAGGGGTGTAGAGGCCCGTGCTATGAGAGCACCCCTTGCTGGGCGGCACGGGCTACCACAGCTTGCCCCCAGTCCTAATGGACCCCGGGCTCTGGCTCCTTTAAGGAACCGGCTGGCAGTCGGCCCCAGCTGGGGAGGCTGCCTCTGGCCAGGGCGGGGCAGCACCGAAGGCTCACACTTGCCTCAAGGCAAGGCAGCAGGCAGCCCGCAAGTAGTTCAGATGGCCCCAGCCCTTGCGGCAGGGCGGGGCGACAGGGAAGGCTGCAGTGTTTGGGGAAAAGCCCAGCCCTCAGTTCAGGGCGGGGCAGCAGTTACAGCGTGTGGGGAAAAGCCCAGCCCTCAGTTCAGGGCGGGGCAGCAGGTACATGGAGTTTGGGTCTCCTCTACGCAGGGTTGGCTTTAGCCTGGTGAGGGTTGACCCCGCCAGGGAGGGGGTAGGGGGTCGCAGGCCCTCCCACTCCACTGCGACCCGGCCCGGGGCCCTGTGGACCGCTTACACCTGGCTGTGGCGGTGGGGATCCAGGCCACAACACACTGCCATGGTTTCCAGTGAAGCGTCCCCCGGGCCACTTCCTACCTCCACCTCCATCTGGGTAGGGTCCCAGTCAGCCTGGTCGGCGGGTTCCGGCAGGTAGGTCCCCTCCAAGTCGTCTGCCTTTGGGGGCTCCGGCCAGTCCGACATCTCTACGTCATTGGGGTAGTCTGGCGGCGGCAGCACGGTGGGTCCAAGGCAATCGGGGGCTTCTGCACTGCAGGGGTCCGGTGGAACTCCGGGGTCAACTGCTTCTGGAGCCTCTGGGTGGCTAAGCCCAGGCCATCTGTTTGGGCCTGGCGGGCCCTCTAGGGAGGGGGCTCTCCACTGGCGTGAGGGCCCTGATAGATCCAGGAAGTCCAGGTAGGTCCCCTGGGGCATCCGTATGTGTAGCTGCCCAGGCTGGTCTGGGCAGCTGGGGGGAAGCTCTTGCCAACAGGCTGGGCGGCGGCGGGCTGTCTGCCCCCGGTGCCCAGGAGCCTGAGCAGGAGCTCCCTCCCAGCACGGCGGCCCAGCAGTTAATGGGCCCCGAGCTCTGCTGAGGGGCAGGGCACCAGTGTTCCGGCTCAGGGCCTGCCCACCAGGGCCTCTAAGCAGCTTCCTCCACCTCTGAGTCTGCGGAAGGCCACAGCGGCTCGCTAGATGGGGTTAGAGTTTGGTTCAATGACTGTTAGCACCCCCATGACCAAAATTGTTCCAATGTCCCTGGGTACGCTGAGCCTGGATTCATAGGGGTTGTGTGGAGTGGGGGAGCTGACTCCTTCCACCATAACTGGAGAGTGATGGGGACAGGAAGTGGGAGGGGGACGTGCAAAGAGCTTCCTGCAGCCAGGAGAGGTTCCCAGAAGTGGGTCTGACCCAGCTCCAGGACAGGCGCATGCAGAGAAAGAAGAGGTCCCCTCTCTCCCCAGCCTGATCAGGAGGAGCCGCTGGAGCCCCCAGCCCTGCACTTCCTCAGCTGTGGGCCCAGCGCCCAAGGATTAAAGAAGCCTTGGGGTGGCTGTGAGTTCAGGGGGAGGTTTGAACATCGTGCCCCTGACCATGTTGCTCACCCTGGGTAAGGCCAGCCCTGAGTGAAAGGATCCAAGAGTGTTTCACAAGTGGGAGTGGTTTAGAGCAGGCTGCTCGTCACTGGAGCAGGAAGTGCTGGTAGATTTGGAAAAGACATTCCTTATTGCTGGATTTTGCCACATAATGTCCCCACTTTCACAGAGAATCATTTTGGAAAGGTTAACCTGCATAGATGGGCCACTTGAGGAATTTAAAGAGAGATACTCTCCCTAAAGGAAGTTCAGCAAAACCAAGGACAGCGGTACATTAAAGCAATCGGCTAAGAAATCGCCCCATGGAATCAATCTCATTAGGTGAATAAGTAACTCTCAAACAATGGCCTGCCTTTATGCATGACAGCTCCGGTGCATTCTCACACCTCCTCCAAGCCCAGCATTGTGCTTTCTTACATAGTGATGGCTTGGCTGGGAACCGGAAACTCTGATAGGTTGAACTCCTACAGGTTATAGCAAAGGATCAGTGTTTCTTGACAAGTCAAGCCCTTTCTATCAGCAGAATGTACTGCTGCAATCTCTCCACTAACCCTATTTAATTCCACAGACACAAGCAAGAGTGGCAGTTGCGGTGGAGGGGTTACTAGCTCTGGCACTTGTTTTTAGTGCCTTGTTCAGTAGGCCAATTCTGAGCAGTTTACATGGTAGTTTCTCAAAGACTGGAATCAGCTTTGAAATCATGGAAAATGTTGGAACTCTAACGCTGAAATAGGTTCTCCAGTTCTGGGCGCCACATTTCAGGAAAGATGTAGAGAAATTGGAGAAGGTCCAGAGAAGAGCAACAAAAAAAAGGTTAAAGGTCTAGAAAACATGACTTATGAGGGGCAACTGAAGGAATTAGGATTGTTTAATGTGGGAAAGAGAAGACTGGGCGGGTGGAGGGACAACAGCTTTCAAGTATCTAAAATGATGTTTAAAAGAGGAGGGAGAAAAATGATTCTCCTTAGCCTCTGATGACAGGACAAGAAGACAATGGGCTTAAACTGCAGTACTGGAGGGTTGAGATTGGACATCAGGAAAAACTTCCTATGCTGTCAGAGTTGTTAAGCACCAAAATAAATTGCCTTGGGAGGTTGTAGAATCTCCATCATTGGAGACATTTAAGAGCAGGTTAGATACACATCTGTCAGGGATGATCTAGATGGTTTTTGTACCTGCCAGGAGTGCATGGGAATGGACTTCTATGATCTCTCGAGGTTCCTTCCAGTTCTAGTATTCCATAAATGTGCATTAGTCACTGGCATCAAGCACTTGTTAACAGCAAGACAAAATGCTAATCTGCCCTGACGTTAATAGGTGTTTTGTCATTGATTTCAAATGGGACCACGATTTTATCCAAAGAATGTTCAGCAGTCTGACTGAAAGTCTCTTCTCATCTCAGACTATATCTTTCTTTCCAAAAAGATGGATGTTAGCAAGACCTAACTCAGATTAGCTATACTGATGTAAAACTCCTACTGGACTAGTGTAGGAGTGTGAGAGGGAGGCCAGGCAAGGCAGGGGTTAAACAAGGCCTATTAGCCCTATCAGCACCAACCTGGTTCACCTGTGGCCAGTGTCAGGCCTGGAGGTGTATAAAGGGGGGGAAGCCAGCCCAGTTTGGGGCTGACCAGCCAAGAGGCAGGAGCCAGCTCTGAGGCAGGAGGCCCCAGGCCAGAGCTGCTACCCAGTTAGCTGCTGGAGGGTGCAGCCCAGGACCCTCTCCCAGGTACTGAGGGGAGCGGGGAGCCCCTCCCCAGGGAACCCCTCTCCTGCTGAAAGGGGGAACTAGATTCTTAGGGCCATGCCCCAAACTCAACCCATAGATGCTTGGGTGGGAGCTGCGAACCCACCCAACAGGCCCTGGCCGGGGGTCTAGCCACTAGGCCACCCTGGCCCAGGTGCAAACTGCTCACAACTAGTTTTTACACGAATATAGTTTCTGATCTGAAATGGCTACATCTCCTCATTGGCATTTACCTCCTATAGCAATACTGAAATTAAAAGCAAAACAAAATCTTGCCCATGTCTTGTCTCCATTAGAATCTTGCAATATGCTAGCTAACTTATGTCCTACTGCCAAAATACCCTTTTTGGCAGTAAAAACATTCAGCTGCTCAACTTTCGCTCTTGTTATATCGTTGTTGTTATCAATATCCAAACTATGATCACCCTTTGAAACATTTAACTATAGGAACTCTAAATAGAACGGATCATCAAGGATCAAAACAGAAGTAACAGAACAATCACATTTGCAAACAAAACAACTGCTTGTTTGTAATCTACCTTGAGCCTTGTTTCCGTTTCCAACCAGCCCAAACTCTTCCAACAGACAAAGTGTTTTTCAACTCTGGCAGACACACAAAATACTCCATACTGTGAAAGGTACAATAAACAATCACAACAGCATTTTTGCGCTCTATGGACCACAGTTATCTTAGGAGTGTACAGTGACAATATTTTATGGCAAAAAGATGTGAACATTTAAAAAGAAACAAAATGAACCTCAGGTCCCTTTTATGCAATATAAATTAAAAAATGTTATCCCAAGCCAGGGCTTTTTTTCCTTTGAAGCCATCTCCAAACTAACCAGTATGCTATCGCAAAGAAGTTGGAGCAGTCATTGTTCTTTCCACAGCTCTTCTATTCAAAGCTATCCTCAGAGTTTGGCTGGGCATTGAGCACCATCATTTATATTTTAAAATACAAAATCCTCTTCTGCCTGGCTGTCCACCGAGGGGCATTCTAGATGAAAAGTTCTGAGATTTGCAGGCTGAATTTATGGATCATCCCAGCGTTCTAGCTCTCTTGCTGGGAGCTCAGTGTGGGCTGGGGCTTGTTAAAAAGGGCGTCTTTGAAATGCTACTGATGATATCAAGTCCAGCTAGAAGGGAACATCCTGAATCCCGCTCTTATGCCTCTGACCCCTGCCTCACACCCAAACTAATAATATTAGTAACAAATAAAAGAACATTTTAGAGTTGGTGTGCAATGACAGAGATGAAGAGGACCATATTGAAATAATCTCAAAAGACAAGAGAAACTTAAGACTATGAGCTGAAGGAAGTGAAGAGTTGGTATAATTCTTTAAATGCCTTTTCTGTGCTTAAAACACTTCTTAAAATTTAACTGAGAAAATATCCCGGAGGCCATCTCCTATTGCTGACTCACCTGGGCCCGTGTTAAGGGGTTGCAAGCAAAGACTGTGCTAAGAATTTATTTGCAAACAGGTCAAATGATTTTCATACTTTGATGGCACATTTTGCACGGTATGACAGGACAGAACGTGGCTCGGCATGGCCACACAGGCCCAACCAAGTGAAAGGGAATGATCAGATGACTTGTCAGTGCTGGGAGAGGTGGTACAAAACAACCAGTTAAGACTATGTAATCAGCACAGAGTTACAGCTGGGGAAGCACTGAATTATTTTACTGGGTGTGCTTAGGGTTTTGGAGAGACAAATAGTCGGCTCATTATTCTTCTGCTTTTATTAAAATATTTTTACAGGCTATCCCAGGAGAGCTAGACAGTTTACAATGGGGCTCTGTCCAAGGGCAGCTTAAAGCTATTATACAGTACATACAGTGGGACAATACAGTTACAGTATAAACTGCCAGCTTGCAGTAAATCATGTCAAAGCTTCATGTTACACCTGATTAACCTGCTGGCTCCAATACTAGAAAATTTATCGTGTCCAATATAGACACAGTCGGTCAATCACTGAGTGCTCTCCTGTGGACTCTGGTACTGCAGCAGAATCAGACGAGTAAGGGGAGTTGGCAGGACGCCACAGTAAGTAGATCTAAGTAACAGAGAGGTAGCCGTGTTAGTCTGTATTCCAACAAACCAAAGCAGCAGAAATGTAGCACTTTAAAGTAGCACTTTGAAGACCAACTCCAGGCAAGGAAGAGATAACGTGGAGAGATGACGATTCTCCAGTGTGTTTAGAAGACCTCCCATTTAGTGTGCAGAAATACTTCGTGTTGAACACTGCTTGGCTCTAGAATACATTGTGTAAACACCCGCCTCCTTGGGGGTGGGCCTGCACCACCTTGGGTTGCCTACAGCTGCAGTTTTGGCAGCCTGCCTGAACTAACATGGGCAGGAAGAATGTAGTCACCTGTTCGGAAATCTTACAGCCATTAAGACTAAAAGTGCCGTGCTGTCTTTTATCACCACAAGTGATCACAGCCGTGGGTACCAAGTATCTGGGGTTAGGAACAAGGTAAGAGTCACATTATAAATATGAGAGAGGAGGTTAGAGCCATTTTGATTAATACCTCAGTTTAAAAAGCATAGCCCCTCCCCACAAAAGCACCTCAATCTTTCTCATCCATGTCAGCAGCATGTTGGAGATTGGGGAGTATCCTTGATGAGTCTGTATTAAACCAGCTGGACACTAACAGCTGCCCTGCAAGAAGTCCTGTGGCACCTTATAGACTAACAGATATTTTGGAGCATAAGCTTTCGGGGGCAAAGACCCACTTCGTCAGATGTATGAGCAGGGCGCCACTCATGCATCTGATGAAGCGGGTCTTTGCACCAGAAAGCTTATGTTCCAAAATATCTGTGAGTCTATAAGGTGCCACAGGACTTTTTATTTTTGAAAATACAGCCTAACATGGCTACCTCTCTGATACTAGCCCTGAAAGGATTGTCAGCATTATTCAGTAGGATGAGAGGTATTCTTTTTTTTTTTTTTAGGAATTCATAATTTATTTTATTCAAATTCCTATAGCAACTTGCAGCCCAATCATGCTGTCATTTTTCAGCATGGATCAAAGAGATGAGCTTGCAAATAGAAAATCAAAATGTAAGGCACAACAGGGACAGGACAGGAAAGGTGTTGCAGAATTAACGAATGTGAGCTTTGCAAAGACTGCTCAGCTCGGAAAAGAATCTGTAAATCTCCTCAAAGTCCATAAATGGAAGCAGAGGTATGTACCAATCCTGACTGTCAGACTCAGTGACTAAGCAGAAATATTACTTACAGGTGATTTTTTTCTGTCTCTGTGGCCTTCGCTCAGAGCATAAAATACCAAGTGAGTGATGCACTAACACCACCTTTTCCTGTTGAGATGTTCTGTACCATTTACTGCATGGTTCCAAGATTTGCAAATTTTTTGTAGTGATTCACTCTGCAGTGGGAATTCCTAAGATAAAATTAAAGAGAAACTCCCGTCGTTCTCTCAAATATATCTCTGCACTTCATAAACTGACTTTCAAAATTACTAGCATCAACAAAACATAGGAGGGTTAATGAACTAAAAGTGACAAGGATTTTTGCCTGAATCTGTTGTATACATATTAGCATTATTATAGCATTAGTTCATTTTTAAATAATTATTTCCAAAAGAATCAACAGTTTTTGGCAGCTTTGCAACTCTCCTTTACCCATATATAAAAATGTAAGATGAAGATGAAAAAAATGTAAATGTAAAAGGGATCCTCATGTTTGAGCCTCCCTGATTGTAAAAAATCTCCAAGATCAATAATGTATATGAGACATAGACCTTTTACCAAATATTTCCTTTTATACGTGCCCACTCCTACCATCAGACCCAAGTCTGTATCCACTGCTGTTCAAAGCTGTTGTCCTAATGTTCAAAGCCTCAACTACCTCAGCAGCCACATCTTAATCTATAACCCAGCAAGACAGTTGGACTCCTCCAGGATAAGATAACGTAAAGATTCCCGGTCAAAGCATGTGAGACTGGAGATAGACTTAAACAAATAATAAAGAGTGAGAAATTCCCCCTAGGGAATTCTCTCTCTGACCCCCAGTCATGGCCTCTATAGTACAGCAAGGATATGAAGCAGGCAGACGTTATGATTTTAGTTCTGCACAACCCGATTATCTCCATATATTGGGTGCTCATCCCTTGCTCATGGCCACTTCATACAGGTGATGCAGCGAAGAGCAGCCACAGCAAAAAGCCTAAACCTATAATATTTCAGTGTTGGGTGAAGAGTACAATGTATGGAACAAGACCTCTGCTGATAGTGCGGGGTTACGATGCACTTGGTGTGTTAAAGGTCAGACAGCAGAGTTCCAAACAGCCTTGTCAGGTGACAGCCTTTCCAGCTGGAGTTAGTTGTGGAAGTAACAGGATCCAGGGGTTTTTACTTATTTTACTTGTAAGCAAGGAGCCTTCTCAAGTCTGGTCTACACTACGCGGTAAAGTCAAATTTCAGGTTCTATGGTCGATTTTAAAAACCTCTCTGTCTACACCCCAGTGCTCAAAAAGTCAATTCTAAGCAGCCGTAATGCCAACTTTAGTACTGCTGACTTCCCAGAGAAGTTACTCGGAAAATCCAATTTACTATGTCCAGGTAAAATGGCGTAGATTAACCAGGGTTAAAATCAATAATATTAGCCCCAGAAACTGTCGCACGTCTGGCTATGGTCTGAAGAAGTGGGTCTGTCCCACGAAAGCTCACCTAATAAACTATTTTGCTAGTCTTTAAAGTGCTACTTGACTGCTTTTTGTTTTGATAGTGTATAGACTAGCACGGCTTCCTCTCTGTTACAGTGCCCCTCTATGTGTGCTTTCAGGTTATGGCTCCAGGCGAGCAGAAGTAAGGAACAGGGAGCCCGGCATTTTGAATTAATTTTTTTACGATGACATGGCGATACCATTTAGCTACTTTAGACAGCACTAGCCTGGAGCCATCAGGAGAGCCAGGGTCTTAGTTCATCTTGCTGGCTAGCCCCTGCCCCAACACAGCACACGGCGGCTTGGATGTGAGAACCAGACAGCGGCACATGAAACAGCCAGGTGTAATGTCCTGTCCGGGGTGAAGGCTTCCTCCCTGTATAGGATATAGCAGGTGTTGCCAAGATTTTTTTTCAGCACTTCACACTAGTACATGGAGGCCCCGCTCCCCGACAGGTGCCTTGCAGTCAGGGGTCTAGCCCCGACCTCACCATGGAGCTAGCCCCCCTGCCCCCGCCTCACTCCAGGTGGTGAGCAGTGGGCCAGCCCCCACCCCATCCCACCACACAGCAGTTAGGCTGTGGGGGCCATGCTTGTACGACAGCCCAAGAGAGTTATTTTCTGCCGTTCATATTTGTATGGGGGCACACCCCTCCCACACACAGGCGCCATGCAGTCGGGAGCTATCCCCCACCCAGCCACACCACGTGGCTAACCTCCCACCCAAAAAAGCACATGCCTGCTGTGTGTTGCAGACCGTGCTTCCAAACAGCAGCACATCCTGGCTTGAATGTAGTGGAGGCTCAAAAGGCAGGAAAGATTTGGGGGCTAGCTGTTGCTGGGGGGGAGTCTCCCCTCACTGCAAAGATTTTCAGGCGCTGTCACCTTGATCATCAACAAAAGACCCTGGCTGCTCACCCCACAGGACCCTACCTATATCTTGTTCTGGTCTGGCTATGGTCTGAAGAAGTGGGTCTGTCCCACGAAAGCTCACCTAACAAATTATTTTGTCAGTCTTTAAAGTGCTACTTTACTGCTTTTTTGTTTTGATGGTATATAGACTAGTATGGCTTTCTCTGTTACCTATATCTTGGTGCCCTCACCATGCTAACAGAAGCCTCAGAAGAGCCTCTGGCTGCTGAGGTTTGGGGGTCTTCAGCCCCGCAAATAGCCATATTGTAGGCTCCCCCCACACATCCTTCCCAAAGTGTGTGGCTCACGGGAGCCACGCTGTCTCTGCAGTATCCTGTCTGCTGCATTTTCACAGAGGGAAAACAGTCCCTGCCCTGCTGCCCTGCCCTGTGAAATGTGTTCTTTCCCCAGGGGAGACCTGAGGTACCTGTTAGCATGGCACAGACCCCTGGAGACCAGACACCCGAATTGGTGGGAGTGACAGCTCCCTGACTTGCTGCCCTGCCCCAGGAGAGGTGTTCTTTCACCTGAGGGGACCACTGAGGTTCCTGTTAGTATGGCACAGTCACCTGGAGAACACCCAGATACGTGGGACTGACAGCTCCCTGGCTTACTGCACTGTGGATGGAGCTTGTGAGCTCTCTCTCTTCCTTCTCACACACAGTTACCTTACTAAACACCTAAGTCCTCCGGCATTCCCCTCCTACCTTGCTGCATGTTGTCCAGCTTTAATCTACTATGCGAAGGAAGGTATTCTTTCAGTGGGTGCCTGTTAACATGATTTTCAGTGCGGGAAGAGAGCCTAAACACTAGAAACTGAGGCACTCTGGTGACATCTACACTATGAGATAAATTCAATTTCAGGCAGTTGCCTCGATATTACCACGTGATTGTTTTCACCGTAAATACCGTTAGCTCGATTTAGGGAGCACTAATATCGATATCATAATATCGCCAGTACCTGCTGGGGGTGGCGTCAAGCTCGAATTTAAAAGTTCAAATAAAGGTCAGTATAGAAGCTCCATGTCTTAAAATCAAATTTATTAGTTCCAGTGGTGTCCCATATGTTACCCATAATGCCCCACAGTGCTCCGCTCTGTCCACTGCTTTCCCGGTGTGCGGGAATTAGGTAACAAGAAGAACGTGAATTTCCAATTAGGACCAGGAAGCCTGTGGCTGTGGGGTCATGTTTGGATGAGAGCCTGAGAAATGTCTTTCTTTCTTTGCTATTAGCACTGTGAGCGCATCAACCCATTACAAATTGCCCCAGCATGGAGTTTGTGCATCTGTCTCGACACTTGGTCTTTTTTTTCTGTGCTGTCTGGCGCCAGCCGCTGCCCTGCCGTGGCATGTGGCAGCCAGGCTGTTGTGGAGGTTGTGCTCGCATAAGAGGCTGAGAAACTTCTTCTGAGCAGTGTGTGTGTGGGGGGGCCCTTCCTCCCCTACACGTGCCACGCAGTTGGGGTCTTTCCCACACTCAGCCACATCACATGAGTGGCCCCCAACTCAATAAAAGGACGTGCCTGCCATTCGGTGCTGACCATCCTGCCAGGCAGCCCACGTCCTGCCTTGTGCACAGTTAGGGCTCTTAGGGCGGGAAAGAATTTCAGGGGCTTGCAGCCACTGGGACGAAGTCTCCCTTGGTGGCTAAGATTTTTGGGGTCTTTCTGCCACCGGGGGGACTACTTCAACTGACCATCCACTGAACCCATCCCCTTTGCCCCCTGCCCCAACAGGGACCCAGGGGGCTCGCTGCCACCAGGTGGGTGTCTCCCCTGGGAGCTCAGATTTTCATGGTATTGTTGTCATCCGCCATGTTGGCAATTTCTGTGTAGTGAAGAGGGAAGACAAAAATCTCTTTTCCTAGCCTTTTCTATCCTCTCTCTTCTAACTTTGCACCCTTTCACGCAGGGAAGTGTGGGTGGAGGGCCAGTTGACAATACAGACTGTGCACAGAAGCTGTATAATGAACTGGGAAGACAAATACCCTCCCCCAGCAACTCTCTTTTTTCAAAAACTTTACTATCAAATCTTTCTTCATGCTAAAACAAACCAGCAGTCATGTCACACTTTGAAGACTAACAAAATAATTTATTACATGATGAGCCTTCATGGGACAGACCCGCTTCATCAGATCAATAGCATTGCAGGTAAAGACCGACACTTATAAAGCACAGATGTCTGAAAAAAAAAAGTGCCATGAGACAGAGGGAACTGTGAGATAGGTTCCCCCAATGCACTGCTGCAACAGTCAATGTTTCCCAAGTGAGTGTGGCAGCAATAAGTCAACTTTGTGAAGAGCACATGGGAAGGGAAGGATAGTCAAATTTGAATTCATAAAATCCGGTGTTACAAAATCAATATTAATAATTTGAATTTATCTCAGAGTGTGGACGTAGCCTTTGTTTTTCCTTCCCTTCCTCTTCTGAGCGATGCTAACCACTGGACTCCAATGCCCTCCAGGGTTCTCTACTTTCACTAACTTCCTTGTGAAAATTGGCCATTTGGTTTCAAAGAGAGGGGAATGAGAGCAATACCATCTGGGAAGATGGCAGTGGGTTCTATCAGAGCACATTTGGTTATGAGTTCTGTGATGCAGACGATTCAAACAATATCTCATTGGAGAAAGAGACTTCTGAAAAACAGCCATTTGTTTTGAGGGCAATGCAGTGTGGGGAGATGACATCCCACCCCCACAACCACTTGTGGGAATTTTTTTCCCATCATGCAGCAGCAAAAAATGCCAGGATGCAACAGAGCTGAGGGAACTGTGGGATAGGTTCCCACAATGCACTGCTCCAACAGTTGAACTTTGGCGATTAGTGGGCACATACGAAGTCAACTTTGCGGGCAGGTGCAGACACTCAACTTTGACTTCATAAAATTCAGTGTCACAAATTCGACTTTGATAAATTTGACTTTATTTCATAATGTAGACAAATGGTCAGTATGCAGACTTGATCGTTTTGTCATTCTTTTTGTTTCTTCTTTTTGCTGTTATTCTGATCCCATTAGAGTCCCCACAGTAATATTAATAAACTTGATTGAATTTCAGAAGACAATATTCCCCCGGTTTCTCTTCCCAGAACTACAGAGCTGAAAAGGATCTTGTTTGTTTTGGGCCGAAGTACTCTGTAAGAAGACCCATGGCCATGCCTTTGCAATACAGCAACATACCTGGTGTGAAGGGATTGTGTTTTGCACTTTAATAAAAAAAAATTGTCATATTGGGCAGGAACAATTTGCGCTGACAAACAAGATGAAATGGGAGATAGTTTCAGCATGTCTTGAAGCAACAAGGTTAAGCAATTTGGGTTAATCTGATTAACTATTCACCTCCCTATGAAAAGAGCCCAATAGAGGAACATCCACAAGGATGTGAGAGCTTAGGGATGTCTTATGATGACTAGGAGGAAACCTACCCTTTGCCAAGTATCAGAGAGGTAGCCGTGTTAGTCTGTAACTTCGAGAACAACAAGAAGTCTTGTGGCACCTTATAGACTAACATATTTTGGAGCATAAGCTTTTGTGGGCAAAGACCCACTTCATCAGATGAAGAAGCAGGTCTTTGCCCACGGAAGCTTATGCTCCAAAATATCTGTTTGTCTATAAGGTGCCACAGGACTTCTTGTTGTTCTCTACCCTTTGCCAGTCCTCCTTAAAAAAACCCAGCATTGAGCTCTTTCAAGTTATCTTTTAATTTAATATAAATTTGGCAATCATAATCAAGAGATACTATGGCATGTTTAAGTGTGGTTTTGAATGGAATGTTACTACTTCTGCATAACCAACATGATGTTTCTGTCATTATTTCTGATTTTACCATACCACTGAAGTCAAGCCTACTGTATTTTCAGCATTACAAAATTTTTTTCAAGAAAGGACTGATACAATTGGAAAAAGCCCAGATCACACCCAAACGCATCAAGCAAGTGACTCTTCTAAAAATGACTCTCATTCAATTCAAATGAACAGATTTATTGCACCACACCCTTTTTTGCCATAAGGGTGTTTGAGGCCAAATTATACACAGATCTGGTATGTATGTCTGATTCCAGGGATTACTAAACTGAAAGCAAATATATTTCAACATTACTTTACAGGTCATGGAGGTTGGATGACAAAGTGAAATAATTTTATTATACAGTTCTACATCATGTATCATCACTACCTGAATATGTGAAATGTATCTAATTAAGCAATCAGACTGATTCCTACTGATTAGTGCACTTAGGGTGTGTTGAGAATGATAAGTGAAGACTAATTCTTCCAGAGCAGCACCCTCAAATATACATCTTAGTACTGTAATATGTTATGCACTGTCCTATTGCCATTACGATAGCCCAGTTCAGTAGTGCGTACAAACATGGGTCTAAGTAGGAGTACACCTGTTGTCCCATTGGCTTCAGTTCGACCACTCACATTCTTAAAACTAGGCCTTTGCTTAGAAGCCCAGAAGAACTGTGGCCATTACAGCATTCTGAAAGCAGACATGACCTAAAGTTATAAAACTGGAGTCAGCAACCTTTCCAAGGCAGGGTGCTGAAATTTGACTTTTGACCTTTATTTACCATCCAAGTGCCAGTGATACTTTTAAAAGTCACTAATAGTCCTATTTACAACAGCTTCATTAATAAATAAAGATGCAGAGTTTTACCGTTCAGGTGGTGGTTGGTAGCATTAGCTGGTCTTTTGTTAATCCACAAGCAGCACGACTTTGAGCAAGCTGCCAGCTGCATGGGGGACGAGGGCCAGGGCTGAACTCCTGCCTTGCATACCAAAGAAAATCAGTTCGCATGTCACTCTTGGCACCTGTGCTGGGGGTTGCTGACCCCTGTTACAGAAATTAGAGATTATTATAATCTCATAAACTGGATATGGGAAAGATCATCTCATCTTCTCCATATCTCTACCAGTGCAGTCTTGTTCCCCATAGAGCATTATTTCACAATGAGAATTACTCATATTCTTCACTACTTCATATTCTCTGTGTGCTGGTGATGAGGAAGTGGGAGAAAAATAAGAAAAAATAATAAGAGCAGATTATGCAAATTTTGGCAGTCAGAAGAACCTATTTTGATAAAACTCAGTTTTGCCTCTGGTGCTCAGAAAAGGAAGAATACGTTGTATGTCTCTTACCTATATCTCTATGTGGTTAGGAATACAAAAAGATGGGCAAAAGCTATAAAACTTGGTTGTGGATCTGGGTTTTGAGAGTCCTTGGGTTTTAACGTTTGGTGTCTTGGAAGCCACCAGAGGTAAAAGGAGATGCTGGGTGCTATGATGATTGGTCCCTTGTTTCTCTAAAGACGGGCATATTTCCTTTCCAATGGTAAAGTAGAGCTATCTAAACAATTAATATTTCTGGTAGTAAGATACCCCAAACTGTACATAGTATTCAACTGTAGGATGTAAGCTCAATAAGAAGTGGATCATGCAGGACACACTGAAGGTGGTCTAAGAGAAGAGACCACTGAAGATCAGAAGGGGTGTTCCTGAGAGGGTGGAACAGCAACACAGAGTAAAATGCAACGAGGCAAGGAAAGTGGTCAGAAAGGATAAAGCAAAATGGTTAGAGGAGCAATGTGAAGATATAGAGAGATATTACAGGAAGTGTAATACCAGGGAGGTGTATAAGATGATCACAAATATTTATAGGAAGTGGCAGCTGAAGCAGATGGTGATCGAAGATGAGACTGATGAGGTGCTCATGAAGGAGGAGAAGGTTGTGCAACAATGGATGAGATATTGCACTAATCTGTACAAAGCACAGTTGGACCCAAGTGTCTCAGAGGGCCTGAGTGAAGAAGTGAAAGAGATATCTCTGCCGAGAATCAAGAGCAATTGTAGGAGGAAGTAGAAAAAGCAGTGAAAAGACTAAACAACAATGTAGTAGTAGTAGCATCCTTCAGTCTACGTAGACTATGGATCACGCCCTTTGTAGTTCCATTTGGCATCCTCATTTGCAGCGTCGGCTGTGACTGTGAAGACCCACACGAGAGTGACAGTCCTTGCCGCATCTGTTGCATATGTAATGGGTGTCTGGCAGGTCCTTGCTGTGCTTTCTGTGGGCTCGCTTCTCCTTTGCTAGCTGTCTGATCCTCAACTCACCCTTCTGAAGGCCCTTGTATAGTTCCTGCCTCCATCTGCTGCGATCATCTGCCAGCTCCTCCCAGCTGTCTGGCTTGATGTCTACTTCCCTGAGGTCTTTCTTGCAAACATCTTTGTAGCGCAGCTGGGGGCATCTGGGAGGTCTTTTGCCAGAGGCTAGCTCGCCATATAGGATGTCTTTTGGGATCCTTCCATCATTCATCCTGTGGACGTGGCCAAGCCAGCGGAGCCGCCGCTGCCTGAGGAGGGTGTGCATGGTTGGAATTCCAGCTTGCTCAAGGACGGTAGTGTTGGACACTCTGTCCTTCCACGATATTCCAAGGATGCACCTGAGGCACCGCAAGTGGAAGATGTTCAGCCTCTTTTCCTGGCAGGCGTACAGGGTCCAAGTCTCGCTGCTGTAAAGGAGGGTGATGAGGATGCGGGCTCTGTAGACTTGCATTTTGGTGTGAGTGTACAGCTTGTTGTTATTCCACACTCTCTCGCTGAGTCTGGACAGAGTTGTGGCTGCTTTACCGATCCTCCTATTTAGCTCAGTCTCCAAGGACAGGGTGTCAGTGATGGTGGACCCGAGGTAAACGAACTCGTGGACTACCTCTAACATATAGTTGTCAATGCTGATTGATGGAGAATCAGCAACATCCTGAGCAAGTACATTTGTCTTCTTTAGGCTGATGGAGAGTCCAAAGTCCTTGCATGCTTTGGAGAACCAATCCAGCAGCTTCTGAAGCTGGTCTTCTGTGTGTGACACGACAGCAGCGTCATCTGCGAACAGCATATCTCTGATGAGGACTTCCCACACCTTAGATTTAGCTTTCAGCCTTGCACGATTAAACTGTTTCCCGTCAGATCTTGTGTGCAAAAAGATGCCCTCTGTTGAAGATCCAAAGGAGTGTTTAAGGAGGAGTGCGAAGAAGATCCCGAACAGTGTTGGAGCAAGGACGCATCCTTGTTTGACGCCACTCCTGATGCTGAAAGCATCCAATAATCTGCCATCGTATTGGACGGTTCCTCTCATGTCTTTGTGGAAAGACTGGATCATCTTGAGTAAAAACAACAAAGAGAGCCCTGGAAATGGTAAGATCATGGGCGAGATGATCAAATATGGCAAAGAAAATATGATTCAGAAAATACACTGACTATGTAATACAGCATGGAAAGAAGGGAAGGCACCTAAGGAATGGACAAGATCCATGCTGATGACAATACACAAAAAAGGAAGTGCAATGGAGTGCAAGAACTACAGAACGATTGCCCTAACGAGTCATCTAGGCAAGGTGCTGATGATGATACTGGTGGAGAGATTGAGATTGCAAATAGAAGAACACATAGAGGATGAGCTAGTGGGATTCAGGAAAGATGAAGTACCATACAGCAGATATTGGCACTAAGACTGATAGCGGAGAAAGCTGGACAAAAGAACAAGAACAACTACAATCGCTTCATCAATTTTCAGGAGACATTTGACAGTACAGATCAGAAGTGACTTGGGTAGTGTTGGAGTCATACAGAGTGGATAGCTGACTGATACAGCTGTTGAAGGATATCAACGACAATGTAGAGGCAGCGGTGAGAATGTGTAGACAGTTGGGAAGTTGTTTTAGAACGAGTAGAGGTACGAGACAAGAAGATCTAATATTGCCGAGTATCTTCATCATGCACCTAGAGAGAGCCATGGACAAGAGCAAGGAAGCGGTAGAAGGGATATCTGTGCATGGGATGAAAATCAACAACTTGAAGTTCACAGCTGATATAGTTATCATTGAAGAAGATGAAGAGAAGCTAGAGAGAATGGTGCAGGTGGTAAAAGAGGAAGGGAAGCGGTAGAGACTGATTATGAACATTGATAAAAGGAAGACAATGGTATTTGGAGATAAGTAAAGAGGAAGGAAGATCAGTGTAGACAGGATCAAACTAGAGAGCACAGAGAAGTTCACATATCTGGGGAGCAATATGACATATGATCTAGATTGTAGGAAGGAAATAGTGACTAGAATAGAAAAAGCAAGAGCGAGTTTGAAGGCAATGGATATGATCTGGAAAACCAAAGCAATTAGCTTAGAAATGAAGCTGAGTGTCTTGAAAAAGTGTATTCACCGGTATATTGTATGGATGTGAGACATGGGTGATAACAAAAGACTAAAAGAGAAGGATATTGGCATTCAAGAGGAGTTGTTATAGAAAGAGCCTGAGAATAGGATGGATGCGGAAGGTCACCAAAGAGGAATTCTACAAGAAGATACAGACAAAAGAGAACCTACTGCAGAAGGTTATACAACGAAAGTTACAGCTATTTGGGCACATTTGCCGAATGAACAAAGAATGAAAAATCAAGACCCTGGTATTTGGCATAATGGGTGGTTTGAATAGGAGAGGCAAACCCCACAGAGAATGAGTAGATGATATAGTAGATTGGTGCGGAGCTAGTCTAGAGAAACTAAGCCACTCCACACTGGACAGGGAAAGATGGAAGGAAATAATGAGGGAGGCATTGGATACCAATGGGCACTGAGCACATGGTTGTTGATGTTGATGATGATGATGTATGTCCTTAATTGTTTGATGTATTAATCTATAAATTTTGTTATGGTTATGATCAGATAATGTACTTTTAAAAATAATATAGTGGACAGTGGAATAGTGCTAATTACATGCCTGGGCTCGCAATAACGAACGAATAATAATAATTCTTGTGCCCTTACATAATAGCATCTTTATGCAATAACCCTGAAACCTTTATAAGCATCAATAAAGAAGCAAAACAACCCTACAAGATGAGTATGAATAGTCTCATTTTACAGATAGAAAACTGAGGCACAGAGATGGTAAAAGAGTTGCCCAAAGCTGCAATGAGACAGCATCAGAGCCCTTAAGAGAATCCAGAAATCCTAAGTGAGCCAGTAGCTTGTGTGCTGTGACCCTTGCTTACGATCTCCTCATTCCGTTTTATTTTCCTCCTGTTTGTTGTATGAATCTCATCTCATCCTTTGAAGTAATTTGGGGAAGGAACCATCTCTGTTAGGTGTGTACAATACTTAGCACAACAGGCCTGTGGCTTTTAGCTACGAACACAACACAAATAATAAATAGTAATAATAATCCAGACTTTAAGTTATATGCTGTAATCACTGGATGCCATGTGGGAGGAAATAATTGCAACATAGAACTCATTGTCCATTCTGCATTAATTAGGTAGAAGATTTATTTATAGAAAAGGCTTATGAATGCCACTTACTATAAATGGTAGGAATATTTGCTTTTCCTGAACGAGGGATTCTCTCTTTGATTAAAATGGACAAAACTTATATAAAAATTTTAAAGAAAAGAACCAACAAACTTTGTGTGGTATCTACATAGTGCCCTCAGGCAAACAGCATGATAGATGAAACTTCTCTCACATCAGCCTTTATTACAAGGAAGAAACACTGCTTATTACTATTATCAGTCAGACCTAGTGTCACACACAAGTCTGAACCGTGATACAAGAGCCAATAACCTAGCACATTTAGAAACTGAACTTTGCTCCTGCAGTCCTTTGGGTGGTTATTGAGCATTTGATGAATAGCAGGATAACTCTTCCTTGCTTGATGTTTATGTGGAGCATAGATTAAGTGCCATGCTTCTTGCTGAATCTCAAAGGGGAAGATCCTGCTCTCAGATCTTAGCGATGGACGTTACCTTGGATATTCAGCTTTATGTGTAATTCCTAGCAATGCTAATGGGTGTCTCACTCACCCATTGTGACACCTACACCTGGGTGTAGAATGTTTGCCTGCAATTGAGAATAATACAAACATTGATAGCAGAGCTAAGAAAAGGTGTGCATTTGCAGATCAGAAATCAACTGCATTTGTCTTCAGTTGCGAAATTATTTCTTCAGCCCTCTTCTAACATACATTTAATATGTTTTCCATTGCAATATGTTTTACATAACCTAAGAGATGGGTCCAAACCAGAAACTTCAGAGCTGGCTTCACATTTCCCCAAAATTTCTAAATCTAGAGCTTTGGCTTGAACCTCTCTGGGTGTGTCTACACTAGCCGGCTACTTCAAAGTAGCCGGCACAATGTCGAAAGAGCACGCGTCGCATCTACACGCGCCATGTGCTATTTCGACATTGAAATCGACATTAGGCGGCTAGACATTGAAATCGCTATTCCCATCCGAAGAACGTCGAAGTAGGGCATGTGTAGATGATCCGCGTCCCACTACTTTGAAATATCGGGGTCCTCCATGGCGGCCATCAGCTGAGGGGTTGAGAGACACTCTGTCCAGTCCCTGTGGGGCTCTATGGTCACTGCATGCAGCAGCCCTTAGCCCAGGGCTTCTGGCTGCTGCTGCCGCTGTTGCTGCAGCTGGGAGTCCACGCTGCATTCACAGGGTCTGCAACCAGTTGTCAGCTCTGTGGATCTCGTGCTGTGCAGGCCGAGTGTGTCTGGGAGGGGCCCTTTAAGGGAGCGGCTTGGGGCTTTGCTGGCCCCATATTTCGACAGGGAGCACTTGTGTGCGTGGACGCTCCACACTTCCTTCTGGGGTGGCTCCTTTCAATGTTCTCCATTGCTACTTCGATGTTGAACGTCGCCGGCACCAGCCCTGGAGGACGTGTAGACGGTACACGTCGAAGTAGCCTATTTCAATGCTCTTAGTCGAAATAGGCTACTTTGACGTAGTGTGCTAGTGTAGATGTAGCCTCATTGTATAACTCATTCAAGAAAAACTGTATATACCGTAGGCCTATCAACTTTAACATGTGGCTAATATTTAATCCCACTAAAAGTTATACACTGATGCATAAGCAAGAAATCTGTTGGCATTAATACTTTTTGATTTCATGCATGTTATCAGAAACATGGTATTAAGTGCCCTCTGCTGGTAGCTTGGCCTCATAACAACCTGAAGCCATGACAATGTGCATCTAGCAGTGGTGGGCAACACGTGGCCATCATGGTTCAATGGGAGGCCCAGGACATATTTTTTTCAGCGTTGCCTAGTCAGAGTTGCCAGATTATGATAGTTTCCATCCGCATATTTTTTTCTGACCAGTGTTACTAAAGTGACATGCACTTAAAGCAAAGGCACGTGAAGTCATTTGTGTGCTGACTGCATCCAGCGTTGACCGCAAGAGCCATGCATGCTCCCTGCACCCACTCCGAGAGCTGTTATTGTTCAGAGGGCAGCCCCTGAAAATGGGAGGTGAGCAAGACTATCCTATCCTTGGAGACTATCTTGGTTACAACAATCTTGCCACCAACTGAGGTGAAGGAGACCCACTCGGACGTCCCACTCACTAGCTTAGGTTGCCCATCACTGGTGTATATCGTTTCATAGGGGTATCTGTGTTAGTATGTTTCAACAACAGCAACCAGGAGTCCTGTGGCACCTTAAAGGATAACAAAGACTAATAAATTTGTTAGTTTGTAAGGTGCCACAGGACTCATTGTTTTTGTATAGATTCTTTTTGAAAACAAACATTATCTCTGTGGACACAATTCTCCACTGTTTTGCACCTTGAACAGTCACTAACACTGATACAAATTGGGTGGTTGTGGTGGGGAAATATCACCAAATCACAGTTTCCCCCTTGCTTAGACATAGTATATTTTATTCGCTTTGCACAGAGAAATAGGCTTGATTCTACACCCATTGACGTCAATAGGGCAGATTCTTCATTGTGTTATGGCCATAATGGTCTGGAACTGCAAAGGCACCAAAGCAGGAATTCCCCAGCTAGGCACAAAATATTAGTAGGTATCTGGCTGGAGAGCCCCAGTACTCTGATTAGACCCGATAGCTGAAAGTCTTCTTGGGGACGGGATCCAGCCCAAGACCGTTCTAAGCGTTGGTTGAGAAACTGGCCCTGAGCACTCCCAGCGTAGGAGAAAGAGAGAAAATTATTATGTCTTTTGCCCTTCACATACCCATATTGAGCCAATATCACCTCAGTTGGAGCTAAGAATGGGCCCCAGTGAGCTACAGTTCGACTATTCGTACTCTTCTTCTGCGTAGCATTTGAAAAGCAACAGACTGGGATTATACTTGAATCTCGAGATTCAGAAACCCTTCTAATGCATATAACATATAACCCTGGTGCCAGCACAGTGAGCATGAATGAGACAGTTGTCCATGATGTGCTGGACGGTTTGTACCTCATCACAATCACAGTTTGGTGATTGTTGGGTTTCCCAGTTGTAATGGGGGGGGTGGTATCCACACCTTTCACCTGTCGTCTGGTTAAGTACAGTCCACTGCTTATAGGAAGGGCAGAATCTCAGGACTTCTTTTGTTGGATCTTCAATCCTGTCTTTGAGATGCCACAAGCAGCCCACGATTCGAGCCAGCGAGCACTGACATCTGCCTTTCCATTGAACTGTAGTGTTGACAAGTGTATCCAAAAAGGTTGCCTGAGTTTGAGTTTGGATTGCAGAAATGAACTGAGTTCTTGGTGTATCAGCAGGTCTGTGGAACTAAGATCTTGGAAGCCACAGTATTGAAATTGCTTTGAGACTCCTGCAAACAATCTTGAGACTAGCATTCATCTTAGTGTCAACAGCATTGGTGAGGGAGATGTGGCCCCAAACTGCAGCCACTGTTTATATCTTCTTCTTGGTGCTAAGAAGTAGCTGAAGCCCTGGATCAGATGCTCGGCTATTTTCAGTGGCAATGCCCTTGATGGCAATAACTGAGCATCCACTCAAGAGCACCACCAATAACAAGATGAAGACAGTCTGCATAAATAAGAGCATGTTTACATCCCGAACTTGGGTCAGATTTGTTAAGGTTGATATTTTGCACCTGATTTTAGAAAGTTAAGGGTGCAAGTCCACACTGGCACATAAAGTCGACAGCATGTGTCCCCATTAGCATTGCCAGATTCGACTTTGTCAGCAATGCACTGTGGGTAGCTAACCCACAGTTCCTGCTCTCCTGTTGCATTGTGGGTATAAGAGTGTGAGAGGAGGGCCTGGCACTGCAGGGGCCAAACAGAGCCTGCTAGCCCAATTAGTCCCACCCCATTTCACCTGCAGCCAGTGTCAGGCCTGGAGGCAGGATAAAAGGAGGGAAGCTAGCCCAGTTCCAGGCTGACCTGCAAGGAGGCAGGAGCTGGCTCAGACACCCACAGGGCCTGAGCTAGAGCTGCCCCTGGGTCGGCCACTGGAGGATGCAGCCTTCAAACCCTTCCCCTCCAGGTACAAGCGGCAGAAAATCCTGAGGACATTCTCCCCCACTAAGGAAGGGAGAATTAGACTCTCAGGGCCACGCCCCAAACTTTACCTACAGCCTCTAGTAAGTTGGCTTAAGTCTTATACCTCGGGCCCCTAGGTACTGTGGGGGTCTAGCCACTAGGCCACCCTGCCCCTAGTGGGACCCACCTACAGTGGGTTTCTGTCCCAATGCCTGAAGGGACAAAAATGGGTTGTGGGTGGTTGTGGCTGTGTCATCAGCATCTCCTAATGCACTTGTCTCCTCACCTTTCTCTTGGAAAGCAATGGCAAAATGTATTTTTGTCCCCTTTTTTCCATATCCACGCAAAGGTCATTGCAAGGCTAGCATGGAACACACACAACTCAAAACTGCTGCGGCAAACCTTGAGAGCACCTCACACATTGTGCTGCAGTATGGTCAGAGCCTAAGGAGCCATCCAAGAAATGAAGACTCTGAGGAGGACATGGACATGCATGAGTGTGATACACTGGACAGGAGGAGTGAGGATAGCTGGTTTTGGTGCCCTCAGACTGGTGGGACTGCATTGTTTGCAGGTATGGGCAATCAGCAGTGGCTGCAAAACTTCTGCAAACACAAGGCATGGAACTTTGGGAACTGCTTTCCCGCACCCTGAGGGGCTGCAATATATACATCTCACAGAACTGGAAGGGACCTTGGGAGGTCATCAAGTCCAGGGCCCCTGCCCTCTTGGCAGGACCAAGCACCGTCCCTTTTTTTTTTTTCCAATCTATTTGCTCCAGATCCCTAAATGGGCCCCCTCAAGGATTGAGCTCACAGCCCTGGGTTTACCAGGCCAATGCTCAAACCACTGAGCTACAATAATAAAGCAAGACCTACACTAACAGTTCAGAAGTGAGTGGCAATAGCACGGTGGGAGGTTGCAATGCCAGACAGTTGCTGGTCAACGGGCAATGATTTCAGAGTGGGCAACTCTACAGTGGGGGCTGCTGTGATCCAGGTAGCCAGATAATTAATACCCTGCTGCTAAAAAAGACAGTGACCCTGTGAAATGTGCTGGACAGTAGGCTGTTTTGCTAACTGCGATGGGGCAATATATGGAAAGCATCTTGGCATCTTGGCACTGGACTATGTCGTCACAGAGTGTATAAACTACAAAGGTTACTTCTCCACGGTGTTGCAGGTGCTGGTGGTTCACAAAAGTTGTTTCTCTGACCTCAAGGTGGGACGGCTGGAAAAGCTGTGCGACAGGCGCATCTTCAGGAACTCTGGCCTGTTTAGAAAGCTGAATAGGACTTACTTCCCAGACCACAAAATTACCATTGGAGATGTCATAGTGATTCTGGATGAACCAGCTTACCTCTTGCTCCTTTGGCTCATGAAGCTATACACAGGCAGCCAGGAGCGCATGGAGTAGCAATTCAACTACAGGCTGAGCAAGTGGAGAAAGGCAGTGGAATGTGCATTTGGCCATTTAATGGTGGCAGCCTTCTGTGTGCATCATGATTTATGTAAGAGCAAGGGGAAAATTTCATGCCAGGCTAGAGGGCTGAGGTAGCTCACCTAGCCAGTAAGTATGAGCAGCCCAACACCAGGACAATAAAGAGAGCATAGGAAGGGGCGCTGCTAATCAGAGAGGCTTTGATGTGTGTTTGCCTTTAAAGCCTATAAACCACCCCCTCCCTCCATACAACACAAGCAATAAAGACACAGGGTTCTTGAGCTTAATTGTTTTTATTCAGGGGAGACTAAAGGAGTTCATGGAAGGGGCTCTGGGGGTGGGTAAACGAGCATTTTGCCATCACATCTGCTCTCAGACCGTCCCTGGCAGTGTAATGTAAGGCTGCCCTTGACTTCCTCACATGCATTCTGGGCTGCTGAGAGCCGGAGGTTAGGGAACATGGTGAGAAGAGCACGTGGTTCATCATGGGCTGAAGAGAAGCTCTGTGCTCCTGTACCAGGCACTGTAGGAGCTCTATTTGCTGCCTTGTCAGCTGCAACATCTCCTCTTGGGCCTCCCATTCATGCTCTCCGTGCTCTCTCCTTGCCTCACAATCCGCTTTCATTTCTTCCTGATTAGTTTGCCTCTTCTCCACGCAGTTAACTGTGCCCTCTGTGCTCATGGCTTCCATGTGCTCCTTGAACATATCTTCCCACTTTCCTTTACCCCTACAGATATGTGCCAGTCTAACAGCCTTGCAAGCCAAGGGAGCAGGGGGCAAGCAGCGGTCAAAGAGCCTGCTACTGAGCACACTGCAACAAAACATACCTGAAGGCCCAGAGTCAGGAGATACATTTGCTGCACACAAGTTTAACACACAAAGAAATTTCATACATGAAAGGCAATAAAGGATGTATTACACACAAAGACAAATTTCGGCTTTTTAGAATCCCCTCTGCAGCAGGTACTACACAGAGATCTTACTTGACCTGCTTGCCATGGTTTGCTTCCAGCCATGGTAGAGCACAGACTGGGAGCATGCTTTCAAGCCTGTGATTGCAAAAGCAGTTTCTGCAGCTGCGCATGCTGCAAGTGGATGGGGCAGGGGTACGAGGGGCTGTGCTGGTCACTGCTAGTGCCTGGCTTTCTCCATCAACATGCATTCTCCCGCCACCACCACCTTGGCTGGGCAGTAAAAGTGTCCCTTCTCCCAGCTCTCTGGGGTAGGGAGGGGGTGGTCCCGGCATGGCAGAGCAGCTTGTGTTGTCATATAGTAGCTTAATGCTCCTTCTCCTGCTTCTTCGCAGTTGCAAAAAGAGATATTAGTCTCCTTATGCTAACAACATTGATACGGAGCGTACGCTGACCCAATGTGCGCACAAGGCTGGTCCTTACGATGCACTGCGCTGTGCTGCCATGATGCAGATTACTTACTGGTGGCTTGGTGTGGACAAGTGTCCTATCGAGGAGGTTGGAATAAGGCAAGCCTCCCCCAAAACCTTGTGAGAAGAATTAAAGAATACCTGTCTGAGAGCTTTCTGGAGACGTGTGTCCACCCTCAAACACATCAGCAAGTTGTTTGGGGGGTCTGCAGGCTGTGTAGGTACAGTGTCCACCACAGATCACAGCCAAGTGCCTCAGCCCACTCGTAGCACGATTGAGACGAGAACTCACCAGAAGTGCTCTCCGCGCCATCAGAGTCCAGCTGTGAAATGTCCTGGGAGGAGCAAATGAGATCCAGCGTTACAAAAAGTTCCTGACTGTGAGATCAGCTGCTCCATTCACCTGCTAACCACCGTCATCCTCCTCCCCCTCATCCATCATGTCCTCCCTCCTGTTGCCAGAGGCCTCCCGAGGAATCTCTTTGGTGTATTCACAGAGTGTTTGAGAACAGTGGTCGTGTCACTCCCTAGAATCCTATGCAGCTGCTCACAGAAGCAGCATGTTTGCCATGATGACCCAGAATGTCCATTTGTTTCCTTTGTTTCATGGTATGCCTGTCTGAACACCTTTATTTTCATGTGGCATTGCTGGGCCTCCCTGGTGTATCCTTTTTCCTCCATGCCCTGTGAGACCTTTGTGCATATGTCTGCATTCCTTTCACCGCTTTGTAGTTTTCCCAGCACAATTTCACCCCCGCCCACCCCTCCACAGCAATAAGTTCCTGGATCTCCTGCATGCTCCACGTTGCAGCTCATCTGCTTCTCTGGGAATTCATGGTCTGATGTACTGCTGAAGTGTGATGCCTGCTCCACTCACCATGGTGTCCAAAGAGGAAATGATATTCAAATTTTCCCAGACTGCTTCCTGTACACCTGGAGAGCAGAAGAGCTGGAAGTGGTGGCCAGACTGGTTACACTAGGGAACTGGGGACACCTCCAGGAGGCCAAGAATATCGAATTTCATGATGCTCCCTCTGCATTACCTTAAGGTTGAATTTGGTGTTACTCCTTGTGAAAAACAGGAGTACAAAAGTCAACTACAGGAAGTTGGCAGAGTGGATCCTGTAGTGTGGACTGATTCCTTCGAAACTCAACCTAAGTCACCAAAATTTCACCAAATCTCCGAGTATAGACTAAGCTGTTACAGCATAACCAATATGGTTTCTCTCTAGCCATACTGAGAGGCCTAGAGCTCTTCTGCAGCCAGAATCAAGAGCAACAGCCCTTTACTGTGAAGATACAGGTCACATACTCGCAACCTATCTACATTTCAGTACAATAGTGTCACATCAGGCTGTTAAGAAGAAGACCACATCCTAACGCCACCCATTGTCTCCAGATAAAAGAACAGATCTCAAGACAGGTAAGAAAACTTAGTTAACAGCATTTCATCTGGCAAGCAATGACTTATCATTGGTGAGGTTGCGGAATCACCATTCTATGATGATCGTCTTCACTTTTCTACTGTTTTCTCTATCATCTCTGTCTGGTTTGTAATTGTTCCAGTCTCCTGTACAATTTATTTTGCTAGGTGTAAATCAGTTAAGGTGGTTAAACTACTATTAAGCTAGCACAGGCTACAGTGGGTTATGATTGGTTAGGTAATTCTGTTTCAGTATAATTTGTTAGTAAAATTATACTAAATGAATTGGTCAAGATATAGCTAAGCAGGACTCAAATTTTACCACTTAAACTGGGGTCCAAGAAGACAAAAGCAGGAAGAGAAGAAACACCTTAATAAGGATTCACCCCCAAGGTGCAACAACCAGCACTCAGAGGCTACGTCTACATGTGCACGCTACATCGAAATAGCTTATTTCGATGTAGCGACATCGAAATAGTCTATTTCGATGAATAACGTCTACACGTCCTCCAGGGCTGGCAACGTCGACGTTGAACGTCGACGTTGGGCAGCACCACATCGAAATAGGCGCTGCAAGGGAACGTCTACATGCCAAAGGAGCACACATCGAAATAAGGGTGCCAGGAACCGCTGCAGACAGGGTCACAGGGCGGACTCAACAGCAAGCTGCTCCCTTAAAGGGCCCCTCCCAGACACAGTTGCACTAAACAACACAAGAGCCACAGAGCCGACAACTGGTTGCAGACCCTGTGCATGCAGCATGGATCCCCAGCTGCAGCAGCAGCAGCCAGAAGCCCTGGGCTAAGGGCTGCTGCACACGGTGACCATAGAGCCCTGCAGGGGCTGGAGAGAGAGCGTCTCTCAACCCCTCAGCTGATGGCCGCCATGGCGAACTCCGCTATTTCGATGTTGCGGGATGCGGATCGTCTACACGTGCCCTACTTCGACGTTCAACCTTGAAGTAGGGCGCTATTCCCATCCCCTCATGGGGTTAGCGACTTCGACGTCTCGCTGCCTAACGTCGATTTCAACTTCAAAATAGCGCCCAACATGTGTAGCTGTGATGGGCGCTATTTCGAAGTTGGCGCCGCTACTTCGAAGTAGCGTGCACGTGTAGACGCGGCCAGAGAGTGACTTTGTTCTAACAGGGAAAGTTTGCCTGCCTTATCAGGCTTGATGAACATTATGCTGTGTGCTTGGCACGTATTCTGCTGTCTTAGTGTAATGCTGCTAGACCGGGGTTGCTAGCACCAGGGATAGAACCTGCAAGCAGAGGGTCTAAAGGCCTGCACTCTACCGCATGAACTAAAGGCCAGCTGGTTCTCAGCCAAGGTTATAGAGCAGAGACTTCACTCCCCCAGTATGAGGCCTCACTACCTCTGGGTAGTGCATTAGTAACTGTAAATGAATAGAGAAGAAGAATATTACTGTGTAAGGCTTTTTCAGTGGCACAGATCCTGCAGACCCACAGGGAATTACACTCTGAGCCCTAGGAATTGGTTAGGGTGGGAGTTTAAGAGGGTCACGCCTTGAGCCCTCTGGACTGGGTAAAGGTGTGCATGTCCCTGAAGTGTGGAAAGGATAAAGAAATTTGAGTGGGCATAAGCCTTAGTCCAGTGGGATTTGGGGCCAGACACTACCCTGGACTTCAATAAAAAAAAAAAAAAGCAGGCTCTGGCCTTTTATGCATAACATCTGTTTGCGGCATGCTAAGCAAATGTGTCTCTGTACACTGGTAAGTCAGAGTAGGAGTAGAACATGGAGAAAATCCTGAGGTACATCAAATTGACAGCACTTAAAATATTACACCGTAATTACAAAAAGCCACACTGAAATACACAATTTGGCACATTGGAATTTTGTAGCATTTCTGCCACTGATCTGGGCTCATGAAATTGCCTCATGGGACATTAAACAGGTTTAACTGCAGGTACTAAATGGTGCCAACCATACTTTGTCCTAATTAACACCTGACATTCAGCATTGGTTCAACTGTATCCATGCTTGACTCCAGTTGTAATGTTAGTTTTCTGAATGGTATATGCAATCTTTATGCTTCTCCTTGCACCTTTTCTGAGGAATGACCTTTTCCCTCCACTCTCTGAAAAATATCATTGCATTTCAGCAGCCATACCCACATTTGATATGTCTGGCTGCTTTCATCTGTGCACAGATTCATGTCCCTCCCTGCCACCAAAATGCCCCTGCAATGAAAGGATGGGACATACTAAGCTGGCTACAGTAGGTTTGTGAAGGCTGAGGACTCCACTTGGTCACCAGGACCAAATGGCATTCACCCAAGAGTTCTCAAAGAACTCAAATTTGAAATTGCGGAACTGTTAACTGTGGTTTGTAACCTATCCTTTAAATCAGCTTCTTTACCCAGTGACTGGAAGATAGCTAATGTAACACCAGTCTTTAAAAAGGACTCTAGATGTGAGCCTAGCAATTACAGACCCGTAAGTCTAACGTTGGTACCAGGCAAACTAGCTGAAACCATAGTAAAGAAAAAAATTGTCAGACACACAGAAGAACATGAATTATTGGGCAGTCAACATGGTTTCTGTAAAGGGAAATCATGTCTTATTAATCCAGTACAGTTCTTTGACAGAGTCAGCAAATGTGGACAAGGGGGATCCAGTAGAAAGAGTGTTCTTAGATTTCCAGAAAGCTTTTGACAAGGTCCCTCACCTAGGGCTCTTATGTAAATTAAGTTGTCATGGGATAAGAGGGAAGATCCTTTCATGGATTGAGATTTGGTTAAAAGACAGGAAACAAAGGGTAGGAATAAATGGTAATTTTTTAGAATGGAGAGGTGTCACTGGTGTTACCCAGGGATCAGTCCTAGGATCAATACTATTCAACTTATTCATAAATCATCTGGAGAAAGTGGTAAACTGTGAGGTGGCAACGTTTGCAGATGATACTAAACTGCTCAAGATAGTTAAGAACAAAGCAAACTGTGAAAAACTTCAGAAGGATCTCACAAAATTGAGTGATTGGGCAAATGAAACAAAATGGCAAATGAAATTTAATGTGGATAAACGTAAAGTAATGCACATTGGAAAAAATAACCACAACTATGCATACAATATGATGGGGGCTAATTTAATTACAACTAATCAAGAAAGAGCCCTTGGGAGTCATTGTGAATAGCTCTCTGAAAACATCCGTGCACGGAGCAGGGGCAGTTAAAAAAAGCAAACAGAATGTTAGGAATCATTAAAAAAGGGATAAGACGGATAATATCTTAATTGCCCTTATGTAAAACCACGGTATGCCCACATCTTGAATACTGCACACAGTTGTGGTCACCTCATCTCAAAAAAGATATACTGGCATTAAAAAAGGTTCAGAAAAGGGCAACTAAAATGATTAGGGGTTTGGAATGGATCCCATATGAAGAAAGATTAAAGACACTAGGACTTTTCAGCTTAGAAAAGAGGAGACTAAGGGAGGATATGATAGAGATATATAAGATTATGAGTGGTGTGGAGAAAGTGAACAAGGAAAAATTATTTACTTGTTTTCATAATATCAGAACTAGAGGACACCAAATGAAATTAATGGGCAGCAGGTTTCAAACACATAAAAGGAAATTCTTCTTCACACAGTGCACAGTCAACCTGTGGAACTCCTTGCCAGAGGAGGCTGTGAAGGCTAGGACTATAACAGGGTTTAAAAAAAGAGCTAGATAAATTCATGAAGGTCAGGTCCATTAATGGCTACTAGCCAGGATGGGTAAGGAATTTTGTCCCCAGCCTGTTTGCCAGAAGCTGGAGGTGGATGGCACAAGAGAGATTGTTACTTGTTTGGTTCACTCCCCCTGGGGCATCTGGTATTGGCCACTATCAGCAGACAGGGTACTGGGCGAGATGGACCTTTGGTCTGACCCAGTATGGCTGTTCTTATGTCAGTTGGGCTATGTCTACACAGTACCCTAATCTCAAAACAGGCTACTTCGGCACATGGCACCGTCTAAACAGCACCACATGCCAAAATAAAGACCTATTTTATGGCATCCCTGTATTCCTCCTGTGACGAGCTGCACAGGGATGCCAGAATAGTGCACCCATTATCTTGAAAACTGTTTTGAGACCACGGGTGCGTTGCTTAGACGTGGGAAGCTATTTCGGGATACTGCTGTATCCTGCAATATCATCCGCCATGTAGCCTTGCAGTGCAGATACAGAGGACAACTGTTGCAGAGCTGTAGTTTCTTAGCTCTTTAACAGCTCATTCTTTTAGTTCTGCATGGGCCCATTTCAATCTCTCCTGTGTCAGCCAACAGGGCAGTTATCACACCGGACTATCTCTTACACTGTCCATGCATAGGACAATGGAGTCCCCATCTCAGTTGTGGCTGACAGGGCATGTCCATACTGCAACTGAGTGCAGACAAGTAAACACACCGGCAAGGGTACAGCAAGCACACCGCAAAATAGCATTGACCTCCCATGGCATGGACGACAGCATGGGATTGGCTAGCTGCCTGAATTCAAGCCGGCCTGATCTCCTTGGTCTGCACTCAGGTGGTTAGTCTGAACAGCTACCCATGACACAAATCTACCACATTGCTATTTTTAGTGCATCTGTTTGAATGGAGCTACCATGTGTCTCTCCACTCGATCCAGGAGTCCCGCTTTTAGCTGCAGTATGGAGATGTCCTGACCTAAATAGTACAGGGAGTAACAAATAAAGGAATCCTTGGAATTCCATTAAGGCAGCACTGTCTCAGACTTGCGATCCAGATTCCTCAATGCCTTGAACCTTGCTCAGTCATTTGCATAAGTTCTAAATGGACGTAAAATGTTCTCATTCTGCTTGGATAGCATTTTATAACTATGCAGGGCAGGGGTAAACAAACCTTGCCCTGTGTAGTGTTAGAGAATCAGACTAACATCCTTTCCAAAATACAGCTGTTAAATGCCAGGACTGTGCTAGCAGCACAACTGTTTTCATTGAAGAGCCACTCTTCCATCCAGAACTCATTCAGAAAAAGATATTCTCTGAGATAGTCCTATGTACTCAGACCTCTAAGCTCCTGCCTTTTCATGCACCTGACTTTAAAACTATGCCTTATTTTTGTTTGGGAAAAGCAACAGCAGCACATCTTGCTCACTGCTAGACACACATACTGATAATCATTGCCTCTGAAGTGCCACACATCAAAAACTGACATTTTCAGCGCTCACCCCTACCTGCTATGCAGATTCTTCACAAGGAGGTGTTCCTGGCCTTTTCAGCTCATTAACCAGGTATTTACTTTACAAAAGGTGGACAAAACATGACAACTTATGATACTGGTTACCTGAACACTGGGCTGGCAAAAACTATACTCAGAGAACAAAAAAGCAGTCCACTAGCACTTTAAAGAACCAACAGAATAATTTATTAGGTGATGAGTTTTCATGGGACAGAAGCTCATCACCCAGTAAATTATTTTGTTAGTCTTTAAAATGCAACTGGACTGCTTTTTTGTTTTCATAGTATATAGACGGGCACAGCTATCTCTCTGTTACTGTACTCAGAGAGGTAGCCGAGTCAGTCTCTACCTTCAAAAACAACAAGACGTCCTGCGGCACCTTACAGACTAACACATATTTTGGAGCATAAGCTGTCCCGGGCAAAGACCCGCTTCGTGACGAAGCGGGTCTTTGCCCAGGACAGCTTATGCTCCAAAATATGTGTTAGTCTGTAAGGTGCCACAGGACTTCTTGTTTTTCAAAACCTATACTGACTCACTGTATGGGTCACTCCCAACACATGTAAGGAGAGAAGCACACTGCAGTTGTTGGAGAGGCAGCCTCATTTAGGAATAACAGGATTACAGGAAAGCCTGTCAACTTTGTTGTTTCCCTGCTGAAAAGTGATGAACTTTCTCCTCCAAACCCAACTTGCCACAAATAACTGTCAGCAATTTAATTTTCCATGCGGGGGTAAGGGCTGGATGTACAAAAAGAAAGTGGGTTCAGGATAGCTGAGCAGCAGACTGGCAGGTGGCAATGGAGCATGATTTGCAGAGTGACATTTAAAAGGTCACTCAGACTCTGCCAAAGAAGGGGAAAGGGCCATGCCGAGCCCTGCAGAACATAAGAGAAAATAATCCCGCTTGGTATTAACCCGGCTCTGAGAACCGTCTCTCGCTACCCTCACGCTCAACGCTTCCTCCATGGCGAGGCTGCGTCAGGGTCTGCCACGTAGCCCCCCAGCTGCCTGGGCAGCACGCCCCAGAGCCACCTCCTGGGGTGCAGTGCTGGGACCCCTCGGGAGGGCTCGCCCCTGCACGGGGGGACCTCGGGGCCTCGGCTGCGCGCTGAGCCGGGGGCGGGGTGCGGAGACCCCGGGGGAGCCCCGCCCGGCCCGGGCGCGCGGCGCTCTCCGGGGAACCCCCCGCCCTGACGCACAGGAAAGCCGGGCGGCGGCGCGCGGAGCAGCATAAAGCGCGCGGCGGCCGGGGGAGCAGCCAGCCGCGGTCGAGCTCAGCCCGCGCGTCTGACAGGCAAGTCGGGGGGTGCTCGGGCGGGCGCGCGGCAGCTACCGTCCGGGGGGAGGTTGGGGTGCCGGGGCCCACGGCGCGGAGGCCGCCCGGCCTGAACCACGTGCCCCGAGGGCTGCGGCGCGAACTGCTGCAGTGCAGCCCTGCCGCTCCCCGCGAGGGGCGCCGGGGGCGAGGCTCCCGTTGTCTTCCTCCCAGCCGTTTTGTGGGAGGTGCCTGGCACTGGTCTCCCCCCCAACCCCCGTACGCGGCCTCCGGGCCAGGGCACAGCCTGGGCTGGGGGCGCTCGGGGTGGGGGGCAGTCGCCGCATACTCCGCCCCCAGCGGGGGGGGGGGGGTGAGCCCGGGAGCGCTGGGCCCTTGGGAGCCACATGTTAAACTTACAGGAGTGGAAATCGCTTCGCGGCAGAGGGAGCGTCCAGCACCTGGGCTAAGGGCTGCCAGCTGCCCCGAGCCATTGCTGGAGCACAGAGGTCTGGGAGCCCTTCTGTTCTACCGCAGCTGGAAAGCCCTGTGTGTTTTACAAACCAGCCAACCCGGCTCTTGCAAGGAGCTGTCGGGAGCATCCCACCTATGCCCAACAACAGCCCCTTTAACAGCATAAATGTTGAGAATGAAAGTGCGTATATGCAGACATAAGCCCTGGAACTAGCAGGAGCGGTTGCAGCCCTAGTTTCCAGTAGCTTCCCTTTAATGCAGGGTTTACAGATTGGTTCAATGGTCTTCAGCACCCTATCCAAGTTTCAGAGAGGGAGCCGTGTTAGTCTGTGTCTTCGAGAACAGCAAGAAGTCCTGTGGCACCTTCTAGAGTAACAGATATTTTGGAGCATAAGCTTTTGTGGGCAAAGACCTGCTTCGTCAGATGGGTCTTTGCACACGAAAGCTTATGCTTCAAAATATTTGTGAGTCTATAAAGGTGCTACAGGACTCCCTCTACAAGTTGTACCTTCTGTGTGTGAAAGCTTGACAGTTTCAGAAGATGCCTGTTTGGAAGCTATGATGCTTTCCTGGAGGAGTTAAAATTCAACTGTTCTAGACTGTATTTATAAAAGTTAGAGACAGACAAGGCATATGTGGTGTTTTAGCACTGGAAACGAAGTATGAAACGGTTGCATTGCAACATTAAGAGGTTATTGCATTGCAGTTATCAACTATGCTGCACTTGATGATTTGGAGGAAGACTATGTAGTCTCAGGTTTTGGGTTTCATTTTTTAACTTAAATTTTTCCAGGAAAAATGAAAGCTATTATTTGGTTATGATTCTGACTGAAGTTGTCTTACAATTTTTATCCCCACCACAAAAGAAAAAAGTGAATATGGCAAATCTATTTATGCCCTGTAACTGAAAGTGAAATGCAAAGCATGCCGTAATGTGCATTTTTAGTTTGATCTGGGTATGCTAAACGAAAACCTTACAAAACAGGTCCCACTTGTGCAAAGCTGCAATGGGCCACTTAGGCTAGTGGGAGGGCCGCATGAGTGGCTCTCTTTCTCAGTGGCTGCAAGTTTGTCATAACCAAGACAGCGTTCTGGCATAGGTCAGTTCTGTTTGTGCACCTGGAATTTGAGGAATATGCCTGTCGAACTGTAGCAGCCCTTTGATTAGCTAGAGAGGAAGCCTGCTGCTGTTTCTGTCAATATTGCATGCAGTCAGCACACACACACCCTGCTTCACCTGTCCTTGTTTCAGGCACATATCATGGTAATACCACTAGGAAAAAACTACATGGAAGGGAAGTCAGTGGAATCTGCCAATTCTTTGTGTTGGTAATGGTAAACAAAAAGTCTTGCGGGCCCCATGTTGCCCACCAATGGTGTAAAAGGTCATGCAGGCAAGTGACTATGAATGCAAATTGAAATGTAAAAGTTTACATGACTGATGAAATCTTATGGTCTTTACTTAAGACCTTATTAGGTGTCTTGTTACAGCCAAAACTCCTGAGTTCCCAAAAGCCCTTTAATTCTCCTAAAGTTTTGCGCACAGGATTTCTGCTGAAAATAGATTCAGCTGCACCACCAGAGCCAGAAGGGACCTTTGATCTAGCCTAACCTATGGCCTGAATAAACAGAAGTTCTATATGGGTGTATGTCACCAGTTTTAGCAGAAGAAAGGGAGACGCACACTTCAGGGTTTTTCAGAAATTTATTTCTATGTTCTAACATCACAATACGTTATTTCTGAAACAGGCATTCACAACACAAGAGCATTTTGAAATTGGGTGACCCTAGAGAGCCCAATTTCAAAATAAAAGCAATGATGAGATGCCTCCCTGGGGGCTAATTAAATCTTAGTTATAGCTGCTTAGTACACATGGAGTCAGTTTTGAAATTGAAAGGAGTGGTTGGCAAAAGCCATTTGTTTTGGGGAAGTTAAATGCCTTGACAAGAATAACAAGCTTTGCAGTGTGGACGTAATGTCTGCATCTACATTACCCCTCCCAAAAGGGAAGGGTATGTAAATGCTGTGGTTTGAAAATGCTAATGAGGGTGCTGTATGACTATTCAGTGCATCATTTGCATAATGGCAGCCACCAGGAGCATCAACTGCTGCTTTTGAATTGAAAACTAACCATGCAGAGAGGGTTTCTTTGAAAGGGTTATGGAAATGAGGCACTGAATATTCATACAAGTGCCTCATTATAATTTCTAATTCATGGCATTTACACATCCCTTCCAAAAGGGACGGATAGTGCAGACACGGCCAACGGGCTTTTCTCAGGGTGGGGGATTTTTTGCCCCACCCAAATAAAAAGGGTGTAGATGAGTCCATAGTATGGATGGAACACATGGATTTGGCTCTCATATGCATCACTAATCAGTTATGCAAACTGTGTGAAGTTATCACTACAGCTGCATAGAGGGAATTACATGGTTTTCATATCCAGTTTCTAGAAAACAAAAGTAAGTAGTTGACATTTTCTCTTCTACTAAAATAGAAGAAATGTAACAATGAGGAAGATTTCAAAGAGGGAGAGTTATTTACAAGCAATGTTACTGGAAGGCTTTATAAAATATAACATAACCCTGGAGAAACACGTGCTACATAGGATCTGCATATCACTATCAATGTATTCACAATATTAAGTTTTTTGGAGACCATTGCCATACATATATTCATAACTACATATGGAGCAAGAACTATCACTAATTACATAAAAACCATCAGGATTTGGATGTTTTTAAACTTGGGCACTAAAATCTGTCTTAATTGAAACAGCCCCTTAGGAGGTCAGCTAGCACAGGCAAGCCACAGTTATGTAATTGCAGTGTGGACCTTTCAGCTGTTACATTTCTGATTACAATGACAAATACAAAGGTCATCATAAGTACTTAACCCTATGGGACCATTTGAGGTGGAGTGGCTATTAATAACTTGTAGGGATGGAGCAGAAAGGTGGGATTAGTGGGTACAGATTGTTGTAATAAACCATAATGCCAGTGTCTCTACTAAGACTGAGTTTTACTATCTAGTAAAATATATGATGTTACTCAAGTCAAAATAAAATCTCATTTTGAATTTTTCACCGTGGAAAAAGCTGTTGATCTACATTTTCATCAGCTTTCCCCACTCAAAACACTTCAAACTGCTGTCCTATTTGGGCAGCCGCTTTGGGCTATTCCACTCACCACAGAAGCACTAGGAGGAGTGCCATTTCACCACTTTGGTCCTAGGTCTCTCCACAGTGTAACCCTCTAAGGGCACATAGTCCAAAACAGCAACTCACACAAACAAATGGGTCTTTCACCCTGGTTCAGCTCATCTTCAGTCCCTTCTACAGACCCAGATCTCAGCCTCCTTTAGATCTCTCTGGCTTTTCAATGGCACTGTCTTTCCTAGACTCCCCTCTTCTCTATCACTATCATTTCATCCTTTAATTAAGGCCCTTCCACAGGAAACCTTTTCCTTTATTCCCATTGATTTATCTCCTAAAACTGTGTTTTCTCAGCCCTTTGTGAGGCCCAGGTGTTTCATACTATCATCTGACCTCAATTAGCCCTGTCCCTCCAGCTCAGAGTGGGCTAATGATAGCACAGGTGGGCTGATTGAACAGGGTTGGCTGCCCCAGGTTTCCTGGCCCTAAAGAGAGAAATATACATAGTTACATATTCCAAGCAGAGACTGGGGCTTTTAAGTGCTATCATCACCGAGTAGTAGTAAATAATAGTCATAATAACATTTTTGTTCTTTTTTCCTCTATCCTCTATTTTGCTTGGAAATATGCAAAATATCTACAGAATTGATGGGTAATGGATGTTTTACAACACAGAAATATATGTTTAAAAATAAATATAATGGTCCAAATTCTCAAGTTCGCGCTACCTCTTTTGTACCACTGAGGCTAAGATACGCAGTTGATGCAGCTGGCTCCTTTGTCATGCCCTTTCTGCAGGCTCTCCCTCTTTCGCTCCCTCCATATGTAAAGAGTGGGGAGGAATGGAAAAGGGGAGGCAGGAGTATTGGCTGGGGCATGTTAGAGCAGCCTCTAAGCTATGCCAATTTTTGCTCAGGGTTAAGGCAGAGAATCAGGGAGGTATAAGCAACACCTTGAGGGCCACTGCCCCACGCTTGTCTGTGCACTGGAAGTTGGATGCAGCATGAGAATCTGGCCCATTACTGATAACTGAGAGAGGCTGATTTCAGTGCTTGTTTCTGTCTTGCGCTCAGTGTCAACTTTGCCTGACTATGGAGAGCAGGTCTAATGTCTGTCCCTACTCCCCATGCAAGCCTATTTTGGTCACCTGTGTTTCTATTTACCTTTCTTTCCAGTACTAAATTTACCAAAAACATAAAACTACAAGCAAACCCGATCCTCCACAACAGTTCTGGCAGGAGAGGGTTTTCTGACATTTGGCCCATCTACATGAGGCCAAATGTTGGGGGCGGAAAAAACCCTGTGTCAAGACATTCTTTCTTCCTCATGGAATGAGCTGTACAGGGATGTGGACAGAATGCTCCTGGCTGGCAGAACTCTTCTGACATCTGCAGTGTGGATGTGCGCTCTCTTCTGTCGATAGAAGTTTTGGTGACAGAAGCCTACAGTCTAGACATAGCCATTGTGTACACTGGTTAATTATAGTTCAAGATGTACTAGAGTAATAACTCAGCATACTAGAGAAAGATAAGAGAAGAGGATGGAGTTTTAGAACTAGCTGAAATAGGTGAAGTATAATGTAAAATTGTGCTGGTGTGAATTAATCAAACCAATGAGAGCACCTTCTTACCAGCTTACTAGGCTTCTTGTAAGTGATGATATCTGGCATTGTGAACCACTTTCTTAAAAAGGGAAACGCCATTAAAGAAAAATTACCTTTTTGCCTGGTATATTTTTATGATCTACTTTTATGAACCTTTGACACAGCTACCCTGGAGAGAGAAATCATTTACAATAAAGAGAAAAATGTGTGAAACCACAGAAATTGGCAGGGTACCCAAATAGGCATAACACCTGAAACTATTTATTCTATTTTTTTTAAACTGAATAATTCACTGTTTCAGGAGGACAGTCCTTTTGAAAGCAGAAGAACTTAAAGAGCAGGGGACAGACTATGACATTAAATGACAAAGGAGAAACATATGCTGAAAACTATGCATGTTTTGTGCTTGTGTAGTGTCCAAGATTATTAAATCAATTTCACCATTTCTTTTGTAGTATGTCTCAGTGGAGTCAAGTCCAGCAGTTGGAAATAAAGTTTTTGGAGCAGGTAGACCAGTTCTATGATGATAACTTTCCCATGGAAGTCCGACATCTACTAGCACAGTGGATAGAAAGTCAAGATTGGTAGGATTCAATGTTCTTTTCATCTATTTAGATTTTTTTTAATGGAAACTTCATGATTTATACAGGCAGATTTTTTTAGTGAGTTTGTTTGTGAACTCTGCAGAAATATGTTTCCCAAAAAAAGTGTGCATTTAATTACACATTAAAGGCCATCTTATTCACACAGCATGTTGCCCTTTATGTAGCTGAGGGGCTCAGAATAGAAGGAGAACATTGAAAGTGCCAATGTTTTTGCTGTGTTAATTTACTAATCTCAAATTTCTATTGCATATATTTTACTTGTCTGACACAGATTTATAAGAAAAACACCAGTTAGAGTTTGTGTCTTTTTTTCTGCCTTGATTTTTAATAAAGAATATAGCACATTCTACTTTTATTTTTAAATAAAAAAGCTGAATGTAATTTTATCCCACATCTGTTGAAGTATAGTTTCATGGAGCATGAATGGAATGAAAATTAAATCTTAGTATAATTAGATTATACGTAGTCATTTTGAGCTCTGATATCTTTTAGAGCGATATTTTTCATGCCAAAAAGTCATTACGGTAATATGCTAAAAACATATTTTTTGTAGTGCTGAATCTGGAAAAAAAAATCTCCTATTCAAATAAACCTGAAATTTGGGCTTGAAAGAAGTTGGGTTTTTGGGATTTTTGTTAGTTCGTAGTTTACAGTGTGAAATCATTGAATCTATTCTTTGCTCCAAACTCAGAGGAAGAAGCAAGTTAGCTGTTATAAAAAAATGTTTGTTCCCTCTTAATTCTGAATTTTTCACCAAGATGCACATAATTACTCGCCACATAGCTTGACATTTATCATAATATTCTTGTTTATTCACTTGCATATTTCATATTCATTATTTTATGTTGCACAGGGAGGCCGCTTCTAACAACGAACCAATGGCCACAATCCTCTTACAGAATCTGTTAATTCAACTTGATGAACAGTTAGATCGTGTTTCTCAGGAAAAAAACCTACTTTTAATCCATAACCTGAAAAGAATCAGGAGACTTCTTCAGGTAAGGTTATTACCTCACGTTGCTCTTAGATGTGTATCTTCTACCTGATTTCTATGTCAAAATCCAACTGCCTTTGAAGTCCGTTCAGTTCTGTTTATCTTTTAAATTCTGATCATCATTGTAGTACTGAGCAACTCAGATGCCACTATTTCCAGGGTAGATTAAGCTGATACAGCCACGTTATGTTCTCAGTTACACTCCTGGAGTGACATATGAGCTCAGTGGAGAGTGCACAGCTGTAACAGCAGAAACTGGGGCTCAAGGGCTTGGCATGCAAATAAATCCCAGTTTTTGCAAATGAAGTTTCGTAATGTTTATTGAAGTGCAAATAGTAAAATGACAAATTACATGATTTGTTGGCACAAAAATAGATGTGTAACAATGGACAGCATACTCCTGGGAAAGTTCTGTGCCAAAATGTGAAAATTCTGCACACTATTTTAAAATTCTGCAAATGTTATTTGTCTAAATAACATTACATAATCACACCAGTTTCAATCATTTTGATAATTATTTCAAAGTGCTGGTCAGCAAATATGTTTGTAACAGTACGGACAAAAAATTCCTAAAGGAATAGAGAGATCCTGTGTTACTCCAGTAAATCCCTGTTTCTCTGCACCTGTCCCCCTACTATTGCTCAGGGATCCAGGAGGAAGGGAAAAAAAAACTATCTGTTGCGAGGTCCCATCCATGCTTGTGTGGAGTTTTGTGTGCTGCCATCTCCTTCTTCCCTCAGGGTGTGCAGGGAATCACAGCTGCCACAAACTATGTACTCCTGCCCTTGCAGTGTCTTTTGGGTACATTTAGGCTACAGGGAAGATAGACCCTGCTGTGGTCAATCTTCTGGAGTTTGATTTCACATGCCTAGAGGGGATGCACTAAATTGAATTTAGGGGGTGCCCCGGTCAACTGCTGCACTCCTGCTCCCCATTAGGACTAACAGAAGTCAGGGTGGTCAGTGAGGAGCCTGCGCTCCCACTTAGTGGAGGCAGTGCAGAAGTCCAATTTTTAAGGTAGGTTGATGTAGCTGAAATTGTGCACCTTAATTTGACCTCCTCCCGCCCCCATGTGTGAGTTGGACTCTGCCAGGTCTGGAAGCCCCTACTGGTGGTCAACAACACTGCAGCTCATTTCTGGGGTTGGGGGAAATTTATGCACAAACACATCAATTTCTGCAAAAATCCTACGTTGTACTATAGCACAGAGTTGCCCCAGGAGTAGTTCAGCATTTACTGCAGACACAAAAGTGCAGGTACAACTATTTACAGGTGGAAAAACTGCAACTGGCGCTGGATATAGCTTTGCTTTTAAAACTTTTTTCATTTGTGGACCCCTAAAATTTGAAATGGAAACGTAGACCCCTTTGGTAATCTTAGGCCTAGTCTGTGGACCCCCAAAAGTCTGTGGATCACAGGTTGAAAGAAATAGCACAATAGTATATAGATTTTCTGTTTAACAATCTTAAAGGTTTTTTCCATCACGCTTTTGCACAAAATATTTCCTTTTATTGGTTGAAGTTAGGAAAACAGTCTAATGTTTGTTATGGTAAGAATTCTGGGAAAATGATAGCATTTAGTTTAATGATTTACTTCCAGTTATAATTGTGCCTTCTGTACAAAACAGATACATATCTCCATTTTATGAAAGGTTTCTTTCCCTTCTTTGATGGCAGCATGTTTTCAGCAAGGACTGCAATGACTGTTATAATTCGTGCAATGGGTTATCTTTATTACATGTACTGTGATGGAAAATCTTCACACCACTGCCAGTCCTTTTTGTTCCCTTTATTCGTTATTGTTGATGGTCTCAGAAGCTTGACAGTATTTCCATTCCTACCCACTTTTCCTCTTGCATTATTCAAACTTTGATTTTTTTTTCCTGTGTGGTTTTTATGTAGCTCGAAATTAAGATCTCTTTTTGCTTCCTTTCTTGTTTGTGTATTAATGCCATTTGTAAATTCAAAACAATTAAAATGAGTTTGATGGTTCCTTCAGGACAAGCAGAGAAGCACAGCATTTCATTTTTGTCTTGATCCTAAGCCGCACAGTTGTAGTGTGGTGGAAGCAGAGTGTATGTCTCTCCAGGGTGCAGGCATTCTCTCTGCATGAGCACACATATAGGAAGAATGTCTCCAATGACAATGCCATGAACAGTCCTGACAACACTTCGCAGTCTGAACAGATATGCATTTCACACAGCCACCTGCACCAGCTGCTTGAGTATAGGGATTAGTCTGCATTTTTATTCAGACTTCTTGTTTTGTTGTTTGGCTTAGCTCTTTAAGGCTATGTCTACCCTAACCCTCTCCTTTGGGAAGGGGCATGGTAATGAGTGAGTTGGGAAGATGTTAATGAGGTGCTGCCATGAATATGCAGTGCCTCATTAGCATAATGGTGGCCACACACGGTTCAGAAGTGCCACTTTCAAATTGTGCACTGCCCATGTATACAGGAGCCTTTTGAAAGGACCCCCTCAGACTTCAAAAGCCCCTTATTTCTGAAACCGAATAGGAAAAAGGGGCTTTTGGAGTCTGGGGGGTCCTTGCGAAAGGCCACTGTCTACAGGGGCAGCGCACAATTCAAAAGTGACCCCTTCGAATTGTGTGCGACAGATTATGCTAATGAGGTGCGGCATATTCATGGAGCACCTCATAACCAGGCCCCTTCTGAAAGGAAGGGGCTAGTGTAGACATAGCCTAAGTGTTCCCCTCTTCCCTCTGTTTCTGTGTATTTGAGTAAAAGAGTATTTCTGAATGCTAGAAGGGCAATGAGCTCTAAAGAAATGTGCACACACCACCTGTAGGATACAAGATACATTGGGACAGGTATGGAATTCTTGTGTGAGTGTGTGAGAGAGAGAGAGAGAGAGAGAGAGAGGAGTAACAATACTGAAGATGCATACTAGTAAGGAGTGACAAAGGCGGCTGTGTGCCACCTGGATTATGCTGTGACTAGCATTAGACTGTGTTAAAACAATCCCAAGTTCATATGTTCCTGTGCTGGGTTGTATTTTCTCCCAGCCTCTTGTGGCTCCGCTGCAGCCTCTGTCTGTTAATGGAATAGCATATGGAGGCCAGACCAGGAAGCAGCCTTGGTTCCTGAGTCTCCCGTTTCCTGCCCTGCATCTGCGAGCACTGTGAGGCTTGGTGATACAGTAAATGCATGAAAGGTGCTTAACTCGCATTAACGTGAAATCCTGCTCCCCCCAGCCCTGGCTCAGCCCCACTCGTGCATGGCTCTGGCTCAACCCCTACCCCTGTGCCTAGCTCTGGCTCAACACCCCTGGCTGCGGTTCAAAGCCCCCGTCAGCTCCCCACCCCTGCTCATGGCTCCGGCTCACCACTCCCGTCCTGGTTCAATCCCCTATGTGCAGCTCCAGTTCAACCCCCCTGGCCCCACTCACCATCAAAGCACAGCTCTGGCTCACGACCCCCGCGTATGGCTCTAGCCCAACCCCCCAACCTGCTGTGGTACAACTGCCCTCCCCGCGCCGCCCACGGCTCTGGCTCAGCTCCACCCCACACCCACCTGCAGCTCTAACCCAGTCTGGGCTCAACCCGGCCCCCCCCCCCCCCACACACACAGCCCCAACCCACCACCAGACTTAACTCTCCCCAACTACCCCCCCAACCAACCCCGGACTTACCTCTCAAAAGGAGCTCCAGGTGCTCCTGCTGCTTTCCCAGCTGCACAATGTGCATTCTGTTGGGGGCGGGGGTGGGGGGGGAGCCCCACCCCCCCAACTAATGCAAAATTTGAGTTACGTGAGGTGTCTGGGAACACAACCCTACCGTACATCGAGGCTGTGCTGTATTTGCTTTCCCTGAAGAAATGCTGCACAAGGGGAGAAGTGTGCTGATAAGCCCTATGTATCCCTGTATGGGGTGAACATTAAGATTAACATTAGGTCCTGTGAGCTGCTTCAGGCAGAAAGGTCCTTGTGTGGCCTTCCATTGATTATTTTTTTTTGGGAGCTAGCAGAGTGGGGGACTGAAAGGTTACAGATTTTCTTGACCAAACACTGTCGTGCCTATTAAAACGATCTCAGTCCTGACCTTTGTGGTAAATATTTCCATTTCAGAAAAAGACCCATAGTACTCTCTATTAGTAACTATGTTGGCTTTTTCTCAGTTTAAAAAAAAAAAAAAAAAATCAGTTTTGTTATGATAACAAGTTTGCTGGTATAGTCTCAGAAAAGAAATGTCAACCACCAGACATCTAATAGCACTTTCATTATTAGATCTTTTCCCCTGATTTTTCTTTTATGACCTTAAATAATTAAACCCACAGTCTAGCCTTATTTCCAAAATAACTGCCACTGGCAGAGGCAGAGCAATTTTTGAAATAGTCCGTACTGTAGATAAAGCGGCCAACAACAATTTGCTTTTTAAAATAATAATCTGTAACTCATTTTGTCCTGAGGTATTACTGGTCAGGCCTTGAACTTTGTATAATTATGCATAGAATCATATCTTTGACAAAAGCGTGTGGTACAAAATTCCGAAACTGCAGAGTTACTGATACAAACCTGGATCTTCACCTACCAAAACTAATTCCACTCAGTTTAGTTCTTTTGCACCACAGCAGAAAAACCACTACCCCATTTGTCAGCAGCCAGCACACTTGTTATACTCGCTTATTTTTTGTCAAGCACTGAAAGTTGTACAGGGCACATCATATAGGATCATCTCTGCTCCCAAGATACTGAAATATACAAATCACGTGTGGGAGAGCAAACTCCCCCCCCCCCCCCCTCCCCCCGATACCTTTTTGTGCTCTAAGCTGGGCCTAGATTCTTGGGTGCACTAGGCCTCTGCTTAGCACATATGAAGAAGAGTGGCAGGTGCACTTTCCTGACCTCTGGCAAAGGTAAGACCGGACACAGCACCCTCCTGTCTTATACCAACTTGGGATAGCCCCCTAGGGCTGTTATTCCAGCAACCCCTTCTGGTGTTGTAGCACATGTTGGCTATGCCACCTCCTGCCCCAACATACCTCCTGTGGGGGTTGAGTTATATAAGCAGGGAGAGCTTTTATAGCCTCAATGGGGGATGGGGACTCTTATTTAAAGAGGAAAATATATACTTGTGATTTGTCTTCCTTTCTGGTGTCTGTGTGAACAGCACTGGTATATCTATCTCTGAAGGTTGTAGCCCACCTCACCTACTCTTGGCTCTCTCTTTAGTGCGAGTTTTCTTTGAAATTTCTCAGTTCACTCCTCTTCCTTCCCCTCTACACCACACAAACAAGAAGCTTTCCAACCTCAGCGCATGATCTGAAAATGTAGCTTATTTATTATTTTAAGCATAGTTAGAACTTTAAAGAACATTTTGTCAGTCTTGACAGATCTGGAAGCTATAATTTGTTTTTAAAGTACAAAGTCTGCAGCAGTCTGTCCATGGATTTCACCTCTTGTGTTCTGAGTAGAATTAGATACGGGGGGGGCGGGGAGGGAGAAAAACTAGGCAACGCGCCCATTGCAATGAAAAACACAAGGGCTGCGTCTACACTAGCCCCTGCCTTTCAGAAGGGGCATGGTAATGAGTGAGTTGGCAAGATGCTAAGGAGGTGCTGCCATGAATATGAGGTGCATCATTGGCATAATGGCAGATGCGCGTGATTTGAAAATGCCTCTTTCTAATCGCATGCTGCCTGTGTAGACGGGGGGCCTTTTGAAAGGACCCCCTGGACTTTGCAAGCCCCTTCTTCCTAAAACCAAAATCTTCTATTTGGTTTTAGGAAGAAGGGGCTTTTGAAGTCTGGGGGGTCCTTTTGAAAGGCCCCTGTCTACACAGGTGTGTGATTATGTTAATGAGAAGCTGCATATTCATGGAAGCACCTCATTAGCATCTTCCCAACTCATTCATTACCATGCCTCTTCTGAAAGGAGGGGGCTAGTGTAGATGTGGCCAAGCTGTTATGGGCTTTTTTTCCCCTTCCTATTCTCCTACTAGGCCTGCTTCTGACTGACCTCTACAGCAGGCTTTACTCACTGGTTATTGTTGATCATATGCAGTGGGTCTCCATCATGCAAGTATGTATCTCCTCTATCAACGCACTCGTGAGTTCTGTTTTTGCAAGTAGCAATAGGATATTGAAATTTAATGAAACTTCTGTTGTGTCTGTGTAAGACTCTGAATGGTCATACTTCCATGTGCACTACTGTTTTCTATCAGCAAATGAAACATACATACCCATGTACCAAAACACAGCTGTGAAAATCAACCCAACTCCCAGGACCACCTCTTCACAGAGATTCCCAGGGGAGAGAACAGATCAATCTAATGAATTTACCAATCTGGTATGGAAGAGCCCTATTTACTGGAGCTGCTGCTTTCCAATGACACTTAAAACACATTTGATATCTACAATTATCACAAGTCATAATGTCCTTATTGTGAACCAGCCTTATGGACACAGCACACACATTACTAGTGCTTTGCACAGCTCTTTCCTAGTTGGCAATGTACTATTGGGAGTCAGAAGTGTTTTGGTTCTTGTAATGATCTTGGGGTTCATTAAATAACAAACCAACAAACGGGAGTAGAATAAAACTTAAACTAGAGAGCATCTCTGGTAGATTGCTGTACACAGACATGCTTTGTTCCTAACCCTACTATCAAAGCACATCTCTAAATGCTGTAATTAGGGGCACAGTACTGACACTAATGAGGGACCATCTCTAAATGATAATCTGCTACAAATTTATCTCTACAGTTGTGTTCCTAGCTCTGGTGGGTACAGGATGAACTTCTTTAAATCAGAATTCTGGTCTGGCGACAGCTGTGGTCTGGCAGGACGGGAGCTGTTCTTGGACCAAAGTCCCAGTGGAAAGTGGGTGATTGGGAGCCTGGTTGCAGGGGAGCTGGCAGATGAGCTCCTGGGTGGGCCGGTGCAGGGGGTGTCTCAGCCCTCTTGGAACTGGGAGCCTGGTGCATCAGCAGGGCCAGTGGTGGAGGAGAGCCAGCCAGGAGGCCAGTGGCTGAGCCAGGAGCTGAGCTGGACTCAGGGGCTGATGTTGGGGCAGGCCAGGTAGACTTGACCTCCCATGGTCCAGCAAACTCCCTCATTCAGGACTGGTCAGATTCCTAGGGCGCCAGACCAGGGAAGTCCAACCTGTAGTTAGTTCTAAGTATTACAGGCATTTCAGCCAAATATGTAGATTTGACACGTTCAGCCTGAAAGGCAGCGTAGCTATCAATGGGACTGCGTCTTCCATGCTCAGAACAGGTTTCTAGCCACAGTTCTTCTTGGAGTCTTTTTGCAAATTCTCAGTTGCCTAATACGTGGGAGACGTCTGCATGCTAAGATAGAGGTCTGAGACATTGCTCACCTGTAAAAGGTGTGAAACCTACTGAGTTATTTAAAACCAGTTAGAAGAGCACACACTAGAGCTCATGGTCCCCCACCTAGCCCAGCACTCCTTCCCTGACCAAAGCAATGCTGCTGCTGCTGCATTTCAGCTGGACCCCAGGTTTTGATGATAGTCTTGGCAAATGTCAGGAAAGTGGTATGGGGGAACATGCTCAATTTAGCTGCATGGCCATTGGGGCTGGAGCATGCACAGGGCAGGTGGAACATTCAGAGAGTTTAGCAGCAAGCCTTTAGCAAGTTCTGCTGAAACAATGTAAATGATTAATTTCAGATCTGATGGATTTTCACTGAATCGGCAAAAGACATCTGTGTACCTTTAAGGCATTTCACATCCTACACCACCATCAGTCAGTCTTCAAGTGCAGGCTCCAAACCACGAAGATGTTAGATTTCAAAGAAACAGCTGAAAAAGTTTTTCATATATTATTTCACGTTAACTAATAAAAACAATTCTTACACAAAACTCTAGGCTCTAATCTTCCAACGTTAACAAAATTACCAATTTTAATTCACTTCCTTCTCAGAAATGACCTTTTTTTTTAAAAAAAATCGGCTTGAGGCAGAGAACAAGCATGGAAAGGTTAAGTATAAATGCTTAAAATTTGGCCAAGTTATAAGTCACTGGAAAACAGAGTGTGATAATGGAAAGTGATGATTAACCTTTCAAGTGTTTATTGTTTATTCGCTATCCATTACTTGGATGAAATGCCATTTCTAGATGTTGATCTAGATCTAAATGAGTCTATAAATTGCTTGAGAATCTCTCTGGATGGCTGAAACCTTGCACATCAAAGTTTTAGGCTAAAATCCTGGAGATTATTTTGTATTTTTTTTCTATTTCTGTTTTCAGTAAATTAGATTCAAGATAATGAAAGTTACAGAGATGAGATGGCCTTGCTAGTGCTGTGATCTTGGATGGGCGATAGTACAGCAGGTTTACTTCTGAAAGGCTTTATTTTTCTTACATCTGTTCTTACAGATCTAGTCACACAAGCAGGAGTTCTGTGAATAGATGAAGGGGAGGAAAAGGGAAAAAAATAGAACTATGCTGGTACCATACTTGTTCAACCTTCAAAAATCAGGCAGAGGGAAGCAAACCAAATTAGTTAGAAATACAGTTTTTGTTGTTGCTATGACAACAGCATAAAGGTGAGGTTTTGAGTCTAGAAGTAAGTGGATAAAATGAGAAGACTAGATAGGAGAAAAATCTGCTATCGTTTTGAAGATTTGGTTCCAATCTGAAACAGACAAAACCATAGGCTGTGATCACTTATATTTTCAAATGGAATAGCAATGATTTTTATAAATGAGACTCAAAGGCAAAATGAGTCACATTCTTTTTTTTATCCTTCAACTTTTGAACTGGTAACATTTTCAAATATTATTCCGCTTTTCCCTAACATGTGAATGAACTTGGTGCAAAAGAAAATGAATAGAGACTGATATGGTATGCCTAAGGAGGTTGTGGAATCTCCATCACTGGTGATATTTAAGAGCAGGTTAGATAGAGATCTAGCAGCAATGGTATAAACAGTGTTTGGCCTTGCCATGAGGGCAGGGGGCTGGACTCAATGATGGACTCAAGGTCCCTTCCAGTTCTAGTGTTCTATAGCTGGTTTGCGATATATGCATATGAAGAATGAGCAGATGGGCCCAGAATTATTCTTTCTTGTGCCCTAAGCCAGATTTTTCCTTCTGATAGTAAGAGACCTGAATCTTAACTAGAACAGTTCAGATTTGGTGTTTTGAAACACGGGGTCATATAAAGTCATTGATTTTTAGGCACAACTGGAGGAGCTCTGCTTAACATCTAGTGTTACAGTGTAACCCACAAAAAGGTGATATTGTTGTGGGGAAATGAAGGATACGCGGTTATAAAGTAAGTTGAACAGAAATGAGAAGCAGAGCTCCTCTACCTGTTTACCATTTAAACTCTGGGTTATCGTGTAGCAGTTTCTTCTACAGGACAAAATCTGGATATCCCTCTTAGGCAAAACTGATTGAATGTAAAGGAAGTATAGGCACTCGCCAGATGGGATCTAAGCACGGAGGCTTGGTCTTAGACCAGTGGTGGGCAATCTGCAGCATGCTGAGGCTCCTCCTGTGGATCCCTGTCTACCTACCTCCAATGTGCCTATTGTGCATTGTGGCATCAGAGCCCCACACTTCCTGCTCCTCCCACTCCCTCCCAGCACTTTTGGAGTGCCTCAAATCACCAGGTTCCTGCTCTTCCTGCTGCCTCCCAGAGATGGAACACATCAACTCTGCGTTTTGCAGCTGTTCAAGCTCTGGGAGGGAGTGGGAGGAATGAGGGTATAGTGCAAATCAGGCGATTCATGGTTCTCTGAAAGTGTTGGGCAGGAGTAAGAAGTGCAGGGCTCCAATGCCAGGTGCGCAGGAGGAGGGCAGACATAGGGTCCACAGGCTGCTGGATTAAAGAGAGTAGATGGTGGGTTGCTGCAGCCAACTGAGATGAAGACAGGCCACTCGTGTGGCCCACTTGCTCTTCTTGGTGCTCAACTGCTCTAGTCTAGACGAAATGGCCATCTAACAGATGGGCATCTTTGGCTTCCCCCACCCCTACATGTTTAAGCATTAGAATATTCTTCTTTTGCTGCATTTTGTGGTCCGCTTCACGACTTTGATCCATGAGCTGCATGCATGATTTATAGCTGTCATATAAGACGATAAACTTGCATGCTAGGATCTGTAAATCTGTATATATTTGTCCTATATAAGCAAATAGAAATCTTTTTCTCTGTGGCTTATAGAAACTTTTGAAGACCACCTGAAATGTACTAACATCAAAGAAACTGAGTGGTGCACCAACATTGGTGGGACCAGTATTAAACAGTGTTATAGTGGGTGAAAACCTTAGAATGTTAATCCTAGTCCTTTACTTTGGAAGGTCTCTTGCTCGTCTTTGCCCTTGTGAACTCGAGCACAGCATCGGAGAGTTCCAAAGACTGGCCAATGGCATCTTCTAGTAATAAAGTAGCATGCCCTATCAGAGTCTCACCTGCCATTGTAGGTCAAAGGTGTGTGTTCATGATCCCGAGCTTTGAAGAGCTGTGCTCCTCGCTTAGAATGTGAATGGAATCCTCAAAGCTACCCACGCATTAAGAAGCATGTCCATCGGCTGTGCATCATGAAGGAATTTGAGAATTTGGAGTGGAAAGGGTTTCCTGTGCTGCAAAACGTGACAGATGCTGTCCTGTTCAACAGAGATCTGTATCATTGTCTCTGAACGTTCCCCAGGTGCCCAAGTCCCGTGACACTCCATACAACCGTTCGAGTGTTTTCCCGTCCGCCAGCAGTTTACTTGGGTCATACAACCACTTTCCCTCTCCCCCCACGAATTCTTTTGTGCTGCTTCATGTGTCCAAACCTTCCTTTGAGAGACACTTGAGCCATGTGAACAAATGAGGGCAAATCTCCCTTGGGAATTTTGTTTCCATGCTGTCCATCTTCTTATCTGTGCCCTTGTAACCAAACTGTCTCCTCTTCCAAAGAATGCAGGTTTCCATGAAGATAGCGAAAAACTCACAAATTGAACCAATTTCTTGGGCAGCAGTGATGTGGTTTACAGCAAATATGGATTTGAATAAGACAACAAAATCAAGGCAGTTTCTCCTCAAAGTAGCAGCAATCACGATGTCCCTCATCTGAGTTTGTAAGGCCTTGCTTACAACATTTACTTCGAACAGAATATCATGCCAAGCCACAATGGAGACCAGCAATTTGAAGTCCGTGCTATGCTTTGCCAAGCTGCGTACCTCACGCCAGGTTCTGGACTCGGCTTTACCCAGCTGCGTCTGTTCCATCAGGGCATCGTAAATTTCAGTCACGTGGTACTTCACTGGTCTTATGCTGGCAGTATGTTCCTTCCAGTGAGTGTCACTTAGAGACTTCACAGTCAGATTTATAACACACTGTCTGTCTGTCTGATGCTGAAAACAGGACTGTCACGGTGGTTTGGGCCAAGTCACCCTTTTTCCAGGACAGAGTAAGCTTATAGCCAGAGTTTTAATACAAAGCTCCCTCTGCAGGGCGAGGTGGCCTTGCAGCCAGAGTCAGTGCAGCAAGGCCCCTCTCGCAGGTCAGACCTAATGGGTCAGGGTTTGGGAAGGGGATAGGAGGGGACTGGATCCTCCCTGCTTTACTGGGCTTCAGCCCAGGGCCCTACCGGTGTGGGGTGGCCCACCAGTGTCTTGGTGGGGACTCCCACCAAAAGATGCCACGTTACCAGGGGACTTTCCCCTACCTGCCTTCCCAGATGTCCTCTGTGGTGTGCCTCTCAGGCTCTGGGACATCTCCAGTCCTCCCTGGCTGACTGCCCTCTGTGGTCTGGTCTGCAGGTGGTGGTACCTCTCTGGAGCTTCACTGGCATCTCCTTCCCTGGTGGTGGCCAGCCCAGGCTGACCAGCTGTGTAGGTCTTTGTAGCAGGCCTGCAGATGGAGCATGCCCAGGAAGGCTGTAGGGGTGGAGTCTCCTTGGCCAAGTGAGCCAAATTAACCTGCTCTGATTCAGTGTGGGGTTGATCTATCCCATCACAAAGACCAATATCCTTTACTATACTCCAGAGAGATACAGAATCTAGAGGAAAATGATGCTGTGTGAGATACAGTCAGGTTGAGGGTATGGTAGCCACAAAGCAAGGAAAAAAGCTCCTGGACTCAACGCATGGATTCTTGCCTAAATGTCACTGTTTCTGTCATTTGTGTTTGCACTGTTTGTAGGCTTGGCCAAGGCAGTCCTGGAACTTTATTTTATTCTCATTCAAAGGACTTGCAGGTTGTTCTGCTAAGCCTTTTCGAGTAGAATTGTCCACAGACCGGAAGCAGATAAGGTGTTTCTTCACTTGGTTATAACTATCGTCGTCATGAACATATCTTACTACAAATTACATCTTTTTACTGTGACTAGGAATAAGATTTCAGGCCATTATTACAGCATAATAATCATTATCCGGTACCTTCCTTGCCATATGGTCAGTCAATTTGTTTTGAGCTGTTTTTACTGCTGTAATCATCTGTAGCTGCTTTTTTATCTACTTGACTCAAGCATGACATCTTATTTCCCAAGGAAATATACCAAACTGAGGAAATTACTGTAATGTTCAGCGAGAACTCCCTATGTGATTGGTCTGTGGAAAGCCAAATTATCTTTTGCAAGGAAGAGGACAATTAAGATCAGCTGCTCAAGCACATTCCTCCAATGTTGGATTTCTACATTTAAAATGTAGTGGTTTTCTGCATCTGTGCATGTATTCTTCTTGAGCCTGCACTCAATCTCCATCCATTTGGAGTAGGCTGTGAAATGTCTCTGGGCTTTTCATGTTGCTCCAGAGCATCGGCTGAGTTATGCCAGTTATTTTACCTGGAAAATGCAAGAACTGATGGGTTTTTTTGTTTTTTTTGTCAAATATTTTGCAACAAAACCAGAATGCTTTGTCAGGTGATTTTCAAGTAAACTAGCCAACGCCAATTCAGTTTCTCACCATTCTCAAGCCTTTCACAGTGCAACTTGTGAAAAGTGCTGCTTCTGCTCAGTTAAAGGAACTGTCCACGTGCTTGATTTTGCTTGGCCTCTCTTCAAAAGTGTGCAGTCAATACCAGCAGAGTTTAGGATCACCAGCCATAAAGCAAGATCTGATGTACTCATTTGTGGTGTGCAATATTTTTCTGCACTATTTCTGTCCTCATGCCAGGCTTATTCTTCTTTACTGTTTCTTTCCTTTTCACGTAAACCAGATTTTTCTTTGTTATTACTCTCCTTTTCATGTGAACCACATTCTTTTCATTTTCTTATCCCTTTTCCTTGCGTCATCAGGAAAGCTGGACAATTCTCCATCACTTTCTTAGCAGATTTGCCAGTGCAAATTTATATGCGAATTCCTTATTGATAGGATTTCTATCATTTACTCTCTGCTCCTTAATTTCTTCTGCACTAGGACAATCGCTACTCCCTAAAACCCAGTCAATGTTGTTCTGATTCAGAAGTTTCCCCATCAGATTTCCTCCTTCCTGCAAATTAGATTCTGGTGAGCTTTTGGCTTTCTCTGTTGAGCTCCTGTAGGTTTATTTGGAGGTATCTTTTATTTTCTATGGGAGAAGAGCAAAAAGCCTGTGTTCTGCAGGCTTGGAAAATTATCGGACATTGTGGGTGTAAAGGAACTTCGAAATAGCATGGGTACTTCAAAGCACCTATGGCTACACATTGCTTGCAACTACTTCAAATTTAGCAATTTTGAAGTTTGCGTGGCAGGAATTATGCTAACGAGGTGCTGCATATACAGTACAGCACCTCTGTTACTGTTCTCCAGTCAGGCTTGTTAGCATGCCCACTTCAAAGGAGGGGGCTAGTGGAGATGAGCCTTGTGTGTGAAACATGGCAAAAGAAGAGAGAGTATTTTTTATATTAAAACAAAAAGCAGTCAAGTAGCACTTTAAAGACTAGCAAAATAATGTATTAGGTGAGCTTTCGTGGGACAGACCCACTTCTTCAGACCATATCCAGACCAGAACAGACTCAGACTCAATATTTAAGACACAGAGAACCAAAAACAGTAAGCAAGGAGGACAAATCAGAAAAAGATAATCAAGGTGAGCAAATCAGAGAGCGGAGGGGTGGGGGGCGGGGAAGATCAAGAATTAGATTGAGTTAAGTCTGCAGACGAGCCCCTTTAGTGACTCAGAAAGTTCCCATCACGATTTAAACCATGTGTTAATGTGCCGAATTTGAATATAAATGTCAATTCGTCCACTTCTCTTTCTACAAAGGAGCGATAATTTCTTTTCAGTAACACACATACCTTGAGGTCATTGACAGAATGGCCCTTTCCATTATAATTCCATGGGCCATTCTGTCAATGACCTCAAGGTATGTGTGTTACTGAAAAGAAATTATCGCTCCTTTGTAGAAAGAGAAGTGGACGAATTGACATTTATATTCAAATTTGGCACATTAACACATGGTTTAAATCGTGATGGGAACTTTCTGAGTCACTAAAGGGGCTCGTCTGCAGACTTAACTCAATCTAATTCTTGATCTTTCCCCCCACCCACCCCTCCGCTCTCTGATTTGCTCACCTTGATTATCTTTTTCTGATTTGTCCTCCTTGCTTACTGTTTTTGGTTCTCTGTGTCTTAAATATTGAGTCTGAGTCTGTTCTGGTCTGAAGAAGTGGGTCTGTCCCACGAAAGCTCACCTAATAAACTATTTTGCTAGTCTTTAAAGTGCTACTTGACTGCTTTTTGTTTTGATAGTGTATAGACTAGCACGGCTTACTCTCTGTTACTATTTTTTATATTGTTTGTATAGATTGGGGATCAATAGAAACTTCTGGCATCTCATCAAATGTTTCCTTTATTAGTTGCTACTTGCACACTTCATCTTACAACACAAGTCCATGTTCACAATTACACTATAAGACAAGATTCACAACATCACAGCTGAGTGATCACTTTGTTCTCATATGTGACTGACTTAAATTCCCCACCTTTTATATATGTGCTGTGACATGGCGGACCACATTCTAGGACTAAGAGCTTTGAAGAAAGTGAGTGTGCTTTTCAAAGTTGGGAAGATTGCAGGAAATTTTGCAAAGGTCCAGTACTTTCTAGGAGATTAGTGAAAAATTAATTCACACATAGCGTTATCTGAAATATTTTACTTACAACGTTTGAATTTTTTGTGGGTTTTTTTTTTCCCCTTTTGTTGCAAACAACTAAAACAGCATTCTGAGATCGGCAACTGCCTCTCTCCCTGACCCCAACCAACCGCCCTGTGCTCCAGGTGGTCCCTCGCTAAATCTGGCCCTATCTATTAATATACTGCAATCACATATATCAAAGGTAGGAGACTGGCTTTGAGCAAAGTCAAATAAGTGATCTCTTACTATCCACTCAGGACCAAATGCTGCATATGGCATCAAGGGACTGCCCAGAGAACACCTGACAAGAATAGGAATTTTTATTCTATTGGAACCAAATACCAAACTCCTTGTTTCTTTGATCCTGCATGTGCTAGCTAGAAGGAACCTTTGCATATAAATAGAGCCCTGTTGAAGTCAATGGGTTCCATGTAGGTTGTGATAAGCTTGTAGTGTGTTGGGGTCCATGACAGCGGATCTGAAAGCAGCATAATCAGTTTTTATGTAGTCTTTGCTGGGAGTTTGTCCTGAAAAGGAGAACAAGATGTCTATTTATGTTTTGGCAAAGACCTAGTTCTCGCCATCACGTTCCAAATCATTTTAATGAGTACTCTAGTTACACAGAACAGTTAAACTACAGGGAAATGTGTGTTCTTCAGAGCGGGTAAGAGCATCTTACACCCTATGAAACTTTTTTATAAAAACAAATAATTTTTTTGTCTTCATCTGAATTTTTTCACTTAAACTGAAAAATGTAGGCAGTCAGATAAGAGATGTTCAGCAACTTTGGAAATTTTTTCCTGTCAGCAGCACTTAACTAACTTAACTTAATCAAAATGTTTCTTGCTGAAAACTTTAAAAAAAAAAAAAAAGGTGTGTAAGAAAATTTTACCAAAAACTGACATTCATGGACAATTTTATATTAATTTAAATAATTGTTTTCCATGGGAAAAAGATTTTGACAACAGCCAACTGTTTTATTTCCTTTTGCCGTAGATGAAGCACACAATAAACTGAAATTTCTTGTACCTTAGGGTTTATCACTGTAGTTAGTATCTGAGCACCTCCCATGCAAAATCAAGATTAGAGAAGCCTGTAGTAGTCATCATGAAGTTTGTAACACTTATCTCTTTTTGGAGGGCTCAGGTCCCCACTGGAGGTAGGCTTTTGTGTGTATTGGTTAATTTTTTTTTAAAACATTGTTTTATATATTTTTCTTTTGTCAGTGGGAGAAACAGGTGTCAATGTTGTACTGTTTTATGGCGGAAAGACTCGATATGGAGATGCTGCATTGTAGCTTTTCTTCTGAAACATAATGCAGAACTCTCCTGGATTTATGATGTGGGCTAAGTTAAATCTAAGTGTGAACCAAATCCTGCCTTTCATAGAATGCTAGGACTGGAAGGGACCTTGAGAGGTCGTCGTGTCCAGCCCCCTGCCCTTATGGCAGGACCAAGTACTGTCTAGACCATCCCTGATAGACACTTACCTAACCTGTTCTTAAATATTTCCAGAGATGGAGATTCCACAACCTCCCTATGCAATTTATTCCAGTGTTTGACCACCCTGACAGTTAGGAACTTTTTCCTAATGTCCAACCTAAACCTCCCTTGCTGCAGTTTAAGCCCATTGCTTCTTGTTCTATACCCAGAGGCCAAGAAGAACAAGTTTTCTCCCTCCTCCTTATGACACCCTTTTAGATACCTGAAAACCGCTGTCATGTCCCCCCTTTAATCTTCTTTTTTCCAAACTAAACAAGCCCAATTCTTTCAGCCTTTCTTCATAAGTCATGTTCTGTAGACCTTTGGTCATTCTTGTTGCTCTTTTCTGGACCCTTTCCAATTTGTCCACATCTTTCTTGAAATGCAATTCCCAGAACTGGACACAATACTCCAACAGGGGCCTAACCAGCGCAGAGTAGAGTGGAAGAATGACTTCTCGGCCATGTCTACACTAGCCCCAAACTTCGAAATGGCCACGCAAATGGCCATTTCGAAGTTTACTAATGAAGCGCTGAAATGCATATACAGCGCTTCATTAGCATGCGAGCGGCTGCGGCACTTCAAAATTGATGCGGCTCGCTGCCACGCGGCTCGTCCCAATGGGGCTCCTTTTCAAAAGGACCCCGCCTACTTCGAAGTCCCCTTATTCCCATGAACAGATGGGAATAAGGGGACTTCGATGTAGGCAGGATCCTTTCAAAAAGGAGCCCCGTCGGGACAAGCCGCACGGCGGCGAGCCGCATCAATTTTGAAGTGCCGCGGCCGCCTGCATGCTAATGAGGTGCTGAATATACATTTCAGCACTTCATTAGTAAACTTCGAAATGGCCATTTTCGTGGCCATTTTGAAGTTTGGGGCTAGTGTAGACATAGCCCTTGTGTCTTGTTCACAACACACCTGTTAATGCATCCCAGAATCATGTTTGCTTTTTTTTCAACAGCATAACACTGACTCATATTTAGCTTGTGGTCCCCTAGATCCCTTTCTGCCATACTCCTTCCTAGACAGTAGCTTCCCATTCTGTATGTGTGCAACTGATTTTTCCTTCCTAAGAGGAGCACTTTCCATTTGCCTTTATTAAACTTCATCCTGTTTGCTTCAGACCATTTCTCCAGTTTGTCCAGATCATTTTGAATTTTGACCCTATCCTCCAAAGCAGTTGCAACTCCTCCCAGCTTCATATCATCTGCAAACTTAATAAGCATACTGTCTATGCCAATATCTAAATCGTTGATGAAGATATTGAACAGAACTGGTCCCAATACAGACCCCTGCGGAACCCCATTTGTTATACCTTTCCAGCAGGATTGAGAACCATTAATAACTACTTGCTGAGTATGGTTATCCAGCCAGTTTTGCAGCCACCTTATAGTAGTCCCATCTGAGTTGTATTTGCCTAGTTTATTGATGAGAATATCATGGGAGACTGTATCAAGTGCCTTCCTAAAATCTAGATATACCACATCCACCGCTTCTCCCTTATCCCCACAGCTGGTTATCCTATCAAAGAAAGCTATCAGATTGGTTTGACATGATTTGTTCTTTGCAAATCCATGCTGGCTGTTCCCTATCAGCTTACCACCTTCCAAGTGTTTGCAGATGATTTCCTTAATTACTTGTTCCACTATCTTTCCTAGCACAGAAGTTAAACTGACCGGTCTGTAGTTTTCTATATTGTTCTTATTCCCATTTTTATAGATGGGCACTCTATTTGCCTTTTCCAGTCTTCTGGAATCTCTCCTGTCTCCCATGATTTTCCAAAGATGATAGCTAATGGCTCAGATACCTCCTCCATCAGCTCCTTGAGTATTCTAGGATGCATTTCATCAGGCCCTGGTGACTTGCAGACATCTAATTTTCCTAAGTGATTTTTAACTTGTTGTGTTTTCTTTTTTTTTTATTTTATCTTCTAAACCTACCCCTTTCCCACTAGCATTCACTATGGTAGGCACTCCTTTCTCAGACTTCTCAGTGAAGACCAAAACAAAGTAGTCATTAAGCATCTCTGCCATTTCCAAGCTTCCTATTACTGTTTCTTCCTCCTCACTGAACAATGGGCCTGCCCTATCCGTGGTCTTCCTCTTGCTTTTAATGTATTTATAAAAAGCCTTCTTGTTTCCCTTTATGCCTGTAGTTAATTTGAGCTCATCTTGTGCCTTTGCCTTTCTAATCTTGCCCCTGCATTCCTGTGTTTGTTTGCCTATATTCATCCTTCGTAATTTGTCCTACTTTCCATTTTTTGTATGATTTCCTTTTTTAGTTTGAGATCATGCAAGATCTGGTTAAGCCAAGGCAGTCTTTTGCCATATTTTCTATCTTTCCTACACAGCGGGATAGTTTGCTTTTGGGCCCTTAACAAAGTCCTTTTGAAGAACTGCCAACTCTCCTCAGCTGTTTTTCCCATCAGTTTTGCTTCCCATGGGACCTTACCTACCAGCTCTCTGAGTTCACCAAAATCTGCCTTTCTGAAATCCATTGTCTCTATTTTGCTGTTCTCCCTTCTGCCCTTCCTTAAAATTGTGAGCTCTGTGATTTCATGATCACTTTCACCCAAGATGCCTTCCACTTTTTCAGGTTCTCGATCAGTTCCTCCCTGTTTTGTTAAAATCAAATCTAGGACAGCTTCCCCACTGGTAGGTTTTTCAACCTTCTGAAATAAAAGGTTGTCTCCAATGCAGTCCAAGAACTTATTGGATAGTCTGTGTGTTGCTGTGTTAGTTTCCCAACATGTGTCTGGATAGTTCAAGTCCTGCATTACCACCAAATCCTGAGCCCTGGATGATTTTGTTAGTTGTTTAACAAAAGCCTCGTCCCTCTGGGTAGGTGGCCTGTAGTAGACTCCTAGCAGGGCATCACCCTTGCTTTTTACCCTTTTTAGCTTAATCCAGAGGCTCTCAACACATCCATTTCCTATGTCCATCTCCACCTCAGACCAAGGTTGTACATTTTTAATATACAAGGCAACACCTCTGCCCTTTTACCTCGTCTATCCTTCCTGAGCAAACTGTACTCTTCCATACCAACATTCCAATCATGTATTATCCCACCAAGTTTCCATGATGCCAACAATGTCACAGCACTGTTGCACTAGAAGGACAAAAGGGCTTAAGAAGCCTATTTTCCACCCACCAGTCCCCTTTAGCAGGGGAGAAGGAGAAAGGCTAATGCACTAACTGTGTGTATCATAATCCCAAGGGACCATCTCCTAAGGGACCATGGTCAAAACCTTCTCTACCATGCCTAATTGATCAGTGCAGATTTTTCTTCTGCTAGGTACTAGATTTTTTTTTTTTTAAACTTTTGCGGCATTTACATTGGACCCTGTGAAAGTAGGATGGCACACTTCATCTCAAGTATGACCCCTTTGAGTGCGGCCAAGGTGCTGGTTACATGTCTAGCTCTTTATCTAGGATGTCCCATCTTTGCATGGCTAAGCTATTTGGGTTTTTTAGACTTTGCTTTTTTGTGTGCATGAATAGTAGCTGTGGGAGAGATGATAGCAACAGTACTGGTGATGAGACTGACCTTCCAAGGTACTACTATAATACAAATAAAAACAAGTTTTACATGCACTGCAGTAGTAATTTGATAATTTGCCATTGGTATTATGACAAAATACCACTCCCTACCTGTAAATAATGAGCCTTCCACCATCAATTACACTATCTGTGTGTGAGACTAAATCTCTTCATAGAATCATAGAATTCTAGGGCTGGAAGGGACCTCAGGAGGTTATCTAGTCCAGCCCCCTGTCTAAAACAGGATCAACCCCATCTAAATCATCCCAGCCATGACTATGTCAAGCCGGGGCTTAAAAACCTCTGGGGATGGAGATTCCACCACCTCTCTTGATAACACATTCCAGTGCTTCACCACCCTGCTGGAGAAATAGTTTTCACTAATATCCAACCTTCACCTCTCCCTCTAACTTCAGACCATTGCTCCTTGTTCTGTCATCTGTCACCATTGAGAACCGTCTCTTTAGAGCCCCCTTTCAGAAAGTTGAAGGCTGCTATCAAATCATCCCTAACTCTTCTCTTCTGCAATCTAAATAAGCCCAAATCTCTCAGCCTGTCCTCAGAGGTCATCTGCTCCAGACCACTAATCCTTTTTCTCGCCTTCCGGTGTTACACTGCTACTTAGCCAGTCGGTCCCCAGCCTGTAACAGTGCTTGGGATTCTTCCGTCCCCAGTGTAGGACTCTGCACTTGTCCCTGTGGAACCTCATCAAATTTCTTTTGGCCCAATCCTCCAATTTATCTAGGTCACTTTGGACCCTATCCCCGCCCTCCAATGTATCTACCTGACCCCCTAGCTTAGCGTCATCTGCAAATTTGCTGAGGGGTCAATCCATCCCCTCATCCAGGTCATTAATAAAGATGTTGAACAGTACTGGCCCTAAAACCGATCCTTGAGGCACTCCACTCGAAACCGACCACCAACCAGACACCTGAGTCGTTGACTACTACCTGTTGGGTCCATCTGTCAAGCCAGTTTTCTATCCATCTTTCAGTCCATGTATCCTATCCATACTTCCTTAACTTATGAGCAAGAATATTGTGGGAGACTGTATCAAAAGCTTACTTTGGAGTCTCTTATTTCAACATGGTCACACAAGTCAGTTCTCCAGTAAGAGAAAAAAATGTGACAGATATTTCTTAAAATTGTTTTGTTTCACAGCAACCAAAGAAAGTGGCAAAGCCAGATGATGTGAAATAGGATATTCTAATTGGCATTGAACAAATATTTCTAATAAAGACTGTACTGAGAAACATCTGCAGAGGATGGAAACAATAGCCATTGAAGTGTGAGCTGCAATTTCCTGTTAAAGATTATAACAGGGTGAGAATGGAACAAACAAAGAAACACTCAGGAGTGTTGTCTTTTAATGCCCGCTTCGGTGCCATGTTGCCTCAGTTGAAATCTTTCCTTTTATACAATGTATTTATTTTAATGCTCAACATTTTTAGTCTTTTCCTGTAGAGTTAGTGCTTGTAAGCAATGCCAGATTAACATCCGGCCAGCTGACTGATTTCCATTATTTATCCACAAGCCAGATGCCGCACAACAAGGTGTGCAAACTTCCCCTCAATGTAACTCAGTCCTGATACTGACCCGGACATCAGTGGCGTGACTTAATACCCGTTTGGGCTGTAAAGTGAATGAAGTCCAAAGAAGCATAAGCCACTAACAACTTTTGTTTTTTATTGACCTGGTCTAGATTTGAACCTGTGATCTAGGAAGGCCAATCTTTATATCTCATTATGTAGTCTCCTTTGGGCTTTCCATCATCCTTTTTCTGTCTCCTACAATCCTCTGTGCTAGAACTTGCATTAAATCTGAATGGATAAATAGCAAATCATAGGAATATTATATTTAAGATGTTCTTCTCCATAAGCCTAATTAACCACAAGTTGAACCTCTCTGGGATGGATGTCTCTGGGAAGAGAGGTTAGGCAGCTGACAACAGGGACTGGCTGTTAGGCTGATGGTCGAGGGATCTGTTACTGGGATCCTAGCCAAGGCTAGGAGAGGAGCCTGGCCAGCAGCTTGAGGCCCATGCGGCCAGGAGCAGAGCTGGGCTGGTGGCTGGGAGCCCAGCCAGAGATGGAAGCAGAGCTTGGTGGCTGGGAAAGAGCCCAGAGGATGGCAGCAGAAGGGGCAGACTGGATCTTTCTTGGTTTGGCAAACTCCCTTATTTCAATGCTGGTGAGGTTCTGAGGGTTCCAGACCAGAGAGGTCCAACTTGTATCATTTTCATTACTAACATCCTGCTCCAACAGTTAATCTACTTTGACACCTAGAACTTCCCACTGAAAAGGTTGGCCTGCACCAGGCACAATCCCGTGATCTTGTCATGCTACATCATTCTGGCCAACTGAGCTAGCCAGCCTGCCACCAGTATGTTAGCTAAGGTGAGGAATTGTGTGTGTTGTCTTGAACCCTTCCTCTCTGCCACTCCCAATAAGGAACAGTGGAAAGAAAGGCAGAAGATCCAATTACAGATTGGAAAGGAAGGGGAAGGAGAGGAAAAAAGTGGGCAGAGAGGGGAAAGGAGCACTTGAAAAGCTTTTGTGTGACTTCTTAGAAACCTTTGATTAATTCCTAGGTAGTGGTGCTGGGATAGATTTTGGAATGAGGTGCTGAGCTGCACACCCTCACTACCCTCTAGAACTTGGGATGGTGGCTGGGACTCAGGAGCGTGTGGTCAGGCAGGACACAGAGTGGACAGCGGAGCCCCCAGGCAGTAGCAAGCCAGCAGCCGGGACCCTGGGTGTTGGGGCTGGAGGCTGGGATGTTGCTCACAAAACCTCGAGGCTCTGCAGCATCCACTGTACCCTTCTTCCCACACTTGTGCTCCTTGAGAACAGAAACAGAGGCCTAAGGTCACTGTTCTCCGAACTGTAACCCACTCACTAGCTGCCAGGTCAGCCCTGGTACTATGCTAAGCTTCTGTCCCTGCAGGCAATCCGCTTTTCCACCTAAACAATAGGCACCATTTAGCTACAAGCACTATCTAGGGCTGGTGTCTGCAACCTGTGGCTCCAGAGCTGCATGCAGCTCTCTCAGGACTTCTTTGTGGCTTCCGACACTACAAGTGCAAGATTTAAAAAAAAAAAAAAAAAACCTCTCCTGAGTATTGTCAGTAAACCGTGAACATCTGAAAGTCCAAAAATGAACTCTTTGCTAAATAGCAAACAATATGGGATCTCGAAATGTTGGCTAACTCTGTCTAGCATGCTCCAGAGAGAGATGGTTCAGGAGACGTACGAACACACATGCAAAGTGTGAGAAAATGGAATACGTAAAAAATTTGTGAACATCCTGCAGTAATCATATATCACATTACAAATTGTTGTGTACATGCTGTTCTTTAAATAGGGATTACAAAAGTATGGTTTGAGGTTATTTTTTAAGGACTGTTTTGTATTCCGACACATTGTGGCTCTTGAATTACTGAGGTTTTTTCTACCCAATCGGAAAAAATGTGTGTTCTTGCAATTTTGGTTGCTGACCCCAGGTCTAGGCAAATAAGTGTTCAGTGAGTGTTTCCAAGATGATAAGGTTGTGTGTGTCTTAAAATGCACTTTTGAGAATTGATTTTAAGGGTGTAGCATTCATCATATTATAGAAAGATTCCGAGAATAGGATGGATGCAGAAGGTCACCAACGAAGGATTATATAAAAAGATACAGCCAAAAGAGAACTTGCTGCAGAAGGTTATAAAACGTAAGATACAACTATTTGGGCATATTTGCAGAATGAATGATGAACGGAATATCAAGACCTGGCATTCGGCATAATGAACTATTCGAATAGGAGAGGCAGGCCCCACAGAGAATGGATAGATGATAGATTGGTGCGGAGCTAGTCTTCGGCAGCTAAGCCACTCCTCTCTGGACAGGGAAAGATGGAAGGAAATAGTGAGAGAGGCATCAGACACCAACGGGCACTGAGCCCACGGTTATTGATGATGATGATTCGTCATATTAATCCTTCTGCCTGCTTCTAGCTAAAAGGATCGTATCTGGGGGCACTGCTAGCACAGGTGAGCCAGTGTTGTTCTGGGACATCCACATCACCAGAAGCTATCTGTTTTGGCAAGGCCCATGCATTGTAACCTATGCAGGCATCAGTGTGAACGAAACGTGATTTAGTGTTTAGGTCAGCTTTGATTGTCGCTCAGTAGTAGAATTTTTGCTCTCCCCTTGGCTAGGGTTCAAAGACACACACACACACACACACACCTTTGTTCCATCAGGAGGAGGAAGCTGGATAAGGTGGATGTTGAGCAGGTAGAGTTCCTCTTGGCTGTATTCAGGCAAATGTCTAATTAGTTATCTAATCACATCACCAGGTACGGCTCCTCTAGGTTCTATCTGCTGACTCCCTGAACGCTTTTGAGAAGCAGTGGGCATTGTCAGGAGTTCTGTGCTCAATTATCCCCCCCAGGATCCCTGATTTTTTCAGCTGTGGACTTATTTCCATTCCTGTTTTATTTTGTTGTCTCCAGTAATCAGGTGTAGTCTGAGCTTTAATTGGAGGACTGGCTTTCATTTATGGGAAAGATTAGGCTTGCTTGTCCCAATGCTTCAAACCGTACAAATCTTTGTTCCAGGCCTGGTGCAGGCAATCCAAATTGGGGTTGGTCTTTGGGACCTGGAAACGTGAATAGCTGGTTTGGTGACCATACTGTGTGGAGCACTTAGGTGGTGTGGATTTTTTTAAAAAAGGAATTGTTCTAATTTAGACAAGATGTAAGAATGGAAGTTAACAGAGTAGAAATCACTGTTCTGTTGTTAGGCAATTCCTAATTATTGCTAGTTTAAATCAAGTCTGACACTTGTTATAAATTATCACTGCCATGGATAAGACTTAACTGGGCTCATAGATGGGAGAAAGAAGCTGTGGTCAGTCCTGATGTCCTTGGGTCTGATACTGAAGCACATATCTTCTTGGGAGGTTGTTATTAATGCTCTAGTTTAGAGTTGCGGATGGGAGAGAAATAAATTCGTCAGTCCACTTCCTTTGCCACCATCTCCCCCCATCACAGGGAGACTATGAATTTTACTTTTGAACTGTGCCTCCTCCGAAGAGACTGAAAATCACTGGGGCACTTGTTTCCTACAGAGCAAACACACATGCAATCAGGTGACAAGAAAATCTAGGGTCAGAATTCTTTATCTGTGAATGAATCGCACCCTGGCTTCTCAGAAGGGGGAAGTGCTGCCCATACATGACCGTTTCCCTCATCTCTTCAGGACCTGGTGGAAGAAGATTGGCAGAGTATGGGGACTGTGGGGAGGGAGGAGGGGTCCACAAATTCTCATAGCATTGACAACTGCATAGCTGCTGGATTTCTATGCAAAAATCGGGTGTGGTCTTAGTATAGTTTGAAACTGTTTTAACTTTTTCTGGATTCCCTGTACAGTTGCTTTTGAGCAACCAGGTTAGTGGTGGGGGGAGAGAGGGTTCAGCAACAGCGGTATGACTGCTGCTCATCCCGTGCTGTCAGGAGCAAGGGAAAATATCAACAGAGCAGCAGCCATCTCTCGTGGACTATAGTTACACGACAATGATCTGTCGACAGAAGTGCAGCCACACACACAAGCCAATCAAAAGAGCGATAAACTCTCGACAGAGTAGCTGGACTGCCTGGCTGCTCGCTCAACAAAACAGGCACCCAGAAGCACAGCAGACAGGGCTGCCCATTGTTCTGGATGCCCTGTCTGTTGAGGTAAGGCCCCCCAGAGCATCCACCCAGTTTTTTGTCGACAGAATCTGTCAACAGCAGTATTTATACCTCCATGGCTGAGAGGCAGCACGCTGCCGGCAAAAGTGCTGAATTTTTTTGTGAAACTGTCAACAAAAATGCATTTTGTATGTGCATGTTCCACCAGTTTTGTCAGCAAAACTCGCTAGTGTAACTGTAGCTTTGGTGTCCCGTCCCTAAAAATGTCAGGATCTGAGTGGAAAGGAAAGTTCATCTGCTGCAAACTCCAGTGGGACCCAGATTTCTTCCCTTGTGTGGTGATGCTTAGTAGCAAATTCTGCACATTTCAGTGCATTACATTTTCTGGGTTTGCCTCCTCCCACAGCTCTGGGTTTTTCTATGGGAGATGGTGACCTGGTCTGCACTAATTAAGCTTTGCTGTTTATCTGCCCACAAATTTATTAACATTTATTTCTTTGTGTCCTGAGGAATTTAATGAGATCCTGGAAATTACACAGTTTACAGTATGCTGAAATGAAGAGGGGAAATACAGAGTTGTGTATGTACATTCTAGGACTTCCCCGTATCAAGATAATTGCCTAAAAGAAGGAGGTTGCCTTTGAGTTCTCTTTTTTTCATGCATCCTGAGGATGGAGGAGGGGAAGCTAAAAATATAGGTCTAAGATAAGTACAGTAAATGTATACTGACACCGGTATTTCCTTTTTGACCTAGATAAAAGAGAGACACATTGGCTGTCTGAACATCCCTTAAATAATAATACTCCAGACTTGAGAAGTTGCCTTTATAGAATTCTCAACCACTTTAACAAAGAATGATAAAATCTAGGAGGGAGGTACTGTCAGTATTCTCATACCTACTGAATGGATGGGTCAAGGGAGGGCCCCTTTGAAGAATTCACTGCCCTTTTAAGGGTGGAATGAAAGAGTGAAAAAGTACAGCAAGGCTGGGCTATGCTTTTTGTTCTTTATGAGATGTAAAGAAAGTCTGTGGGTGGTATTTTTTTTTATTTTTTAAAACTCGGTTTTTTCCTGACTTAAAAAAAAAATTGGAAACTGAAGATCTGTAATAGCTTGGCAGACAGTATGGTGATAGTGATCTAATGAAGTGAGGGTATTACAGGAATTGGGAGAGGGAAATCTGAGTAGTTGGGAAGGGAAAGGATTTTTGTCAAGACTGTTTAAGCACCGCTTATTTTAAATGCCTCTTTAACATCCATAAATAATTAACATTTTAGGGAATGAAAACCTTTGTAAAGATTCAGCAGCAACATCCCTCCATCCAACATCTGTGGAGCTGTCCAGTAGGACCACAAGCCAAACCTGGGAAGACTGGAGCTGACCTGCCCAGTTCTTCCGTTTTTTGTTTTTTTTTTTTCCACAAAAAACAGCTGGAAAAAAATTACCAGTGTTTAAAAACATTTTTGTAAAGAATCAAAAAAGGACCCACGCCCAATTTACAAAAGAGTCTTTTGCAGGTGATATTCTAACCAGAGGAGGTGTGGGCCCCAAATGACTTTCTGAAGATCATACAGCAGATTAGTGTATGTCACAATAGCGCCCAACTATTCTAGCATCCAGTCCCCCTGCTTTAGTCACAAGTCACACCGTGGGTGCATATCAGTATCACGTCCACTGAAGTATGTCCCTTATTAGTGGTGTGCAGCGCATGTACTTGTGGTCTGCGTAAAGCTTGGGGTAACTTGTAAAAAAAAAAAAAAAAAAAAAACTTGGTTATGTCTTGTACTTCAAACTATATTATGATACTGGCTGGTCCTCTTTGTTTTCAGCTGCTCTATCCCCTTAAGCAAAGCAAACTGTGTCAAAGAGAGGTGGCCCACATAGCCATTCATGAAAGAGAAAGTGTCCACAAGTCAGTCTATTAAGTTGTGGCCAACACTATAAAAAATGTTGAGAACTCTCGGGGTGTAGATTACTTGTTTAAGCACTAAACTTCAGAATTGCCAACTCTAGCATAAATTCACCAATGATATGGATCCCCTTTCTGAGGGCACTTTGAGATGTGCTGATGAAAAGCAGTGGACTTCAAGTTGCAGTGGGAGAGAGCTATGCTGAATATTAGAAAATTATGTCACTAGGAGGGTGGGGAAGCACTGAAATGGTTTTTAAGACCAGGCTTGACAAAACCCTGGCTGGAATGACTTAATTGGGGTTGGTCCTGCTTTGAGTAAGGCGTTGGCCTAGATGACTTCCTGAGTTCTCTTCCAACCCTAATTGCCTATGATTCTGTAGAAGAGGTAGCTAGTATTGTTATAGCAAGTCTTGTTTTTTTGAAAAGTTTTTCATTATCTTACAACTGGTAGCATCAAACTTGCAAGTTTTCCCATATTCAAAATGGCCACCATCTGGTTACTTTCAATGGAGATGAAGTAAGCTGTTCTTTGTTAAGATAGCCAGAGTTTCCCAGACTGCTTTGCATCTTGAAATGAGACTGCCTCCAATAAAGATGGATGTCTACTCTCACTGTTTGAAATATGACTGCAGCTTCACTGGGAAGATGGTGGAGCTGGGCAAAAAATTATAAGAAGGCAAGAGACTGAGGGGGGCTTACGTAGGCAAAACTCCACATTTTCACGTAGAAAAAGATTTCTAGTCACCAAACAATAATTACAACCAGTTAAATATGTGGTTCCCATTTTGCCTGCACACGTGCCCTTCTGAATCCACACATGCAAGATTTTGTATTTATTAATATTGGACATACTTCTACAAGCTGTTTGAAAACTTGGCCAAAAATACCTATCCTGACAGGTTTTTGTGAGTTAAGTGCTTCAGCAGTAATCAATATCTCTGCATGATCTACTAAGCTATTTGTACCGCATCAGCTGTCTTATATAGAGTACAGAATCTATATGATCTGTGGGAAATGTATGGGTTTTTTTCTTATGAAATGTCATCAGCATTCAGAGAATATTTTCACTTTTTCAGAATACAAGCCTTTTCCACTAAATGTTTGTTTGCTTCATTTAACGGTGTCCTGGTAGTTACGGGGCAGGGGGGAAACCCTGTCTAAATATTAATTGTAGGCTGCTATGTAAATGTTTTAATATTAAGACAAGAAATATTTTTATATGTAGGAAACAAAGGAAAGGAGCAGGAAAATACTTTGACAGAGGGAATTTTAGTAAATTTAAGAGAGAAAATCAAAACTTTCAGATGAAAAATTCACCCATCTCTCTCTTCTGCTCTTCTCCATTGGAATTTTTAGTCTATATTGGTATTAATAAACCCAGCAATGCTTACAAGGAAAACTGAGCCTTGAAATCATGCTGTAGAGAATAATTAAAGGAAACAATGATTTTGTCTGGGTTTAAAACTTATTCAGAGTAGAAAACTCTATTGTAAAGAGTAAAGTAAGAAGATATTATGAAGACACACACTGTTGTGCACCTAACGATTTATATATATAAACAACAATACTGCCTAATTGTGGAATACACACACTCCTTTGCTGGCTGACAGGAGCTCATGGTACATTTATATCACACTCTAGAATTGTATTGGAATGCCTGACTTCAGGCTCTTTTCTTCGTTTTCCCATTCCTGCCCCAACCACCTTTTTTTGCCTCTCCCGTTTTGGGAGGCTATTTGTTGCTTCCCATTCAACAGCCAATGCTGTCTTCCATTACACTGGTTGACTAAGGGCAAAATTGAACCAGGTTGGGAATTTTAGTGGGAGGATTTAGTAATGAAGAAAACTGGGAGGTCATTTGCATACGTTTGTTCTGCAGCAAATACAATAATTTTGAGAGTTGTATAAAATGTTTGAGGTATTAGGTGTTAAGTTTGTAGATAGGTTACTTGGTACAGCAGAGACAAGGCAGGTAACATAATACAGCTAGCTTATAAACAAGTTTAAACAATCTTGTTATTTTTAAGAAAGTGCCTACATTCTGTTAGGATGAGATTCACCACTGATGGTGGTGTCAAAGCATCTCCATGTTTGGTTCTGCTGCTCAGCAGTAGGAAACCAGAGATTTTCTGCTCCCTGGAAGATATGGTGCTGGGCTCCATGCCAGCACCCCATACAACAGGGTATTTTAGCACGTGCAGCAAAAGGGAGCTGGGATTTCTTTGACCCTAGGGCCATAAACACCTGTGGAGTAGGACTAAGCAATCGGAGACCCTGCCTCGCAGTGGATGCAAAGGTGACCTGTGCTCTTGTGTGGTATGCGAGGGGTGTGAGAAATCTCTTTCCCCACCACCACTGTGTGTGTAGTTCCTTGCACACAAAACTTATTTACTTGAGCTTTGTGGGGTTGAGAGGGAAGAGGATTTCATTTCCCCCCTTAATCGCTTTGGTGTGCTGAATGGCGCAGTCATTTTGTTTTTTTTCATTGTGGAAAAAAAAGAAGATTAAAAAAGCTTAGTGTACAACTGGTCTCTGTAGAAGTGCCGGGAAAGTCCCTGTTACCTTGTGAGCATATGGTGGGGATTTTAAATCATCCCCCTGACAAGAGTTTCTTTTGAAATGTTTTTTCTATGTAAATACATTTCCTGACTTCAACACAGAATTTCATTTTTGTTGACTTTGTTAAACAGCTTTTACTTGAAATCGTGTCTCTCACTTGGTAGTAGCAAAAATCTGCCCTCCTTTGGTTCTGTTGGACAGCCAGTCATAAGCCAGCTGGCACCCTGACCGCTTCTTCTCCCCATTCCTCCAATCTAAGGCTTAAAATGGACTCGGAGGCTCAGCCTAAACTGAAAGAGAAGTCCCTAAAGTGAAGTGGCAGACTCATCATATGATCCCCCTTCTGCAATCCAGGTGGGCAGATCATTGTATCCTGGGGCTCTTCATGGAGTGAAGGGTCTGCCCATGACCATCTGACTGCAGGATCAAGTCTGTGGCATATTAAACATGCTGCCTAGATCCTACGACGGTGCTGTCCAATACCAGTTCTAGGATCCCCACACAGGTGGTTGTCATCCTTGCGTATTTGCCACAGCCCTCACCTGCCCTAAGTGAATGCCCCACCTCTCCCCCAGAGCCAGGCACTGCCAGCCCACCACCTCCCACTCTATTTGAATAGGCTGGTGACTCAGTGGAGCCACAGCTGGTGAAGCTGGGGCCACAGGAGCCGCGTGGCTCCGGGCTGAGGCCGCAAGGGCCTGGCGCTGGACTGAGGCCATAGGAGCCACACGGGGATGTGACTCTGGGCTGGGGCTACAGGGGCTGTGCCAGACTCAAGGAGCTGCACCAGGCCCCAGGAAACACGCGGCTCTGGGCTGGGGCCAAAGGAGCTGTGCTGGACCCAGGAGCTGCATGGCTCCGGACTGCAGAAGCCACACCAGGGTTAGAGCTGCAGGGGCCACCGCTGACACCATCACCACACACTTGTCCCACAAAGGGGTGAGGCATGCGCATGGGCCGGGCAGAGCGGGTGGAGGGCAAGCCATATGTGTGGCTTAGAGGAGCCATGTTTAAAGGCTCTAAGAGCCACATGTGGCTCCAGAGCCTTGTTCACCACACCACCGTGTCCTGATCGCCATAGATTCTGTTGTAGGCTGCTGGGATTCTGTTGGTGGGCGGTGACTATCTCAGAGTAGCTGCTCCTCAGGCTGAGCACCTGCCGCTTGCCGGAGAGATATCATGACGCAGCAGGGGCCCCTTCCACCCAGCCATCGCCGGGACAGAGCACTCACACACAGGAGATGGGACTGTAGAGTATCAGCAACAATACAATAAGAATTAGAACTAGTTCAGTCATCTACAAACATTAATGGATTAATCATCAGGAGTGGTTCCTCAGCTGGCATAAATTAGTCATTGATTTCATTAGGCTTGATGCTAACTTAAACCAGTTGAGGATTAGGCCAATCCTTTATGAAAGGACAATATTTTCCTTATTCTTATCGCTTTGCTCAAGAAGCACCACTCTAGTCAAACAAGATGAGGCTTCAGTGCTCTGCAGGGATTCCCTCAAATCCCAGGGCTGATCACATGCGATGTCCCATGTTCCCCTCATCTCCCTTCATGTATGTTGAAGGTGGGAGCACAGTTTTCAGAAGCTGCTGCAGTCTAGATTGACAACATGCCCATACAGGGGAGTGAGAACCCTCCTTGTACCATGGCCTGGGCTTCACCCCTGTGTCCATGTGCGCGGTGATAAGCAAACCCTATGCTCCTATTTTCTCTCCTTCATTCCTGCAGAGTTAATGGGTGGGAAGAGGATAGAGATAGTTGAGGAATGGTCAAAACTTTGGCTCTGTTCCTGTTACATTGCGGCCAGCACAAATGAGCTGCTTTAAGAAAGTATTGATTAGTTAATCGCTAAAAACAACCTTCCCCCTATCTTCACTGCACAGCAAGGAGGAGGCAAGGAGGGACCTGTGCTTTAGAATGGTGTCTAAGGTGCAGCGTCTCCTGGAATAGTGCTGGTCATTTGCTACCACCTTGCTGTGCCTAAAAGTTCAATCTAGCCCTTGCCCTTTGTCCCCAAGGCAACTGATACAGAGAGTTGCTGTAGTGGAACATCCTTTATTTTTAGGTTATGTGCATGGTGAATTTGTTTCCTCTGCAGGCATGTGAAAGCCTTCACTGTTGAGTGCACACACAACTGCTTGACCTTGTCACATTCTGTTTCAGCACATTTCAAAAGGACATTAGGAGATACAGCACATGGGGCAGCTGCGGGAAGTTTATTTTATGTCATGTAGCAGGTACATTATTTAGCATTAAGCTGGTTAACTCTAAGCCTTGTTTCAACACTAAGGGCTGCACTACCCTACCGCTTAACTTAACAACGCTCACGGATATGAAAAAGACACCCATATTACATCAACCTAAGCCTACTCCACACCAGTGCTGTGTCAGCTACGGATGGTCTCTCACCGACATAACTTCTGTCTCTTGTGGCGTTGGAGGAATTATGCCTGTGGGAAAGCACTATCCCATCAGCATGGTGCATCTTCACCAGACACGCTACTGTGGTGGAGCTGCACCAGTGGAGTACTTGAGTGTAGAATTGCCTGGTGTGACGACAGCCAGCGCTTCTCTGGGAAGGGTCGGTAACTTTTCACTCTCCATTCAATTTGCTGCACAAATCCTGTGCCTTTCCTTTTCTGTCGGGCAGCACCACACTGGGGGCAGCACCATGTTTAATATCAAACAGCCAGTCTCAGTGATTTTAAAAGATTTGTATTTCTTTTGAAGGTCCATCTTTCTCTCATACTCTGCTGCCTTGCACCTGCTAACAGCATACACAGTGAAAGACACCCTCCAGCTATCCACACTGCTGCTAAATATATATATTTTTGCATTTAGTGCTAGTGTTAAGAATTCAACTGTGTGATCACACTGATATGAAAAGAAAGAAAGAGTCTTTGCACTTTTCCATCTCTCACACACATCCTGATCCTGTTAACAGACAGCTTGTAGAAAAAGAAGTCATTAGATATTTTAAGAGTTGTGAAGCTGATTATGCCAGGCAAGGGGAAAGCAAGAATAAGAAAAACGCTTAACAGAAACAAAGCTAGGTGAAAGTGAAAACTGAATTAGACTGAGAAGGGGAAACCCTGCAACAGATACTTAAGTGTATGACTTGGGAAAAGTGTGAGAAACAGTACTGAATGCATGATAACAACAGTTTGAAAAAACACAAAGGGAACCAAATATTACAGAAAAAAGACAAAAGCACAAAAATATTACTGTGAAAGGCCCTGCTTTATGGAAGGGGCACAGGCTTTCTGGTTTGCCAAAGACAGCACAAACCTTTAATAATATTTGGTCCTCTTTGGCCAGATTCTCATCTCATAACAGTGCTAAACTAGTATACCTCCAGTAGAAATAGTTTATATTAGTGTAAGTGAGAGGAAAATTGGGCTCTTCGTCTTGGGAGGAAAGTTGCTTCTTTCATGTGTTTCAAGTTCCTTTCATGTAGGGAAACTTATTCAAAAATGTTGGCTAAAAAGAACAGATTTAAGTCTGTTGTTATGTACTGGTGAAGGCTTTTCTGCTTACATGGTTACTATGCTTTGATATGTCAAGTATCGGAGGGGTAACCGTGTTAGTCTGGATCTGTAATAGCAACGAAGGGTCCTGTGGCACCTTATAGACTAACACAAAAGTTTTGAGCATGAGCCTTCGTGAGCACAGACTCACTTCATCAGAGGGCATCTGATGAAGTGAGTCTGTGCTCACGAAAGCTCATGCTCTAAACTTTTCTGTTAGTCTATAAGGTGCCCCAGGACCCTTCGTTGCTATGCTGATATGTGGTATACTGTTTGCTTACTAAAATGCATACTACATGCTGGATTGAAAATGGAAGACCTGATAAAAAGTGCATCAAAAATATGCTGACAAGAAAGATCTCAAACCAGACACGTTTTCATTTGAAATTGTTCCAGTGCTATATATGGCTATAATTTAGTTATCTTTATAGTAATAATGGCCCTAAATGATGCTACTTTGCAGCACAAATCTACATTTAGTAATATGTTTTATGGGATTATTGTGAGCAATGCAATAGTGATTTGTTTTTAAAGAGGGGAAAAATCCACTATTACTAAGAAACCACCATATAATCTAGACCAAGGGTCAGAAGCCCCTGTCACAGGTGCCAAAAGTGGCACACGAGCTGATTTTCATCAGCACATGAGGTGGGAGATCAGTCCTGCCTTTTCTCCCCCACACAGCCGGGAGCTTGCTCAAAGTCATGCTGCTTGTGGACTACCAAAAGACCAGCTAGTGCTACCAACTAACACCTAAATGGTAAAGTTCTGTATCTTTATTTATTTATTAATGAAGCTGTTGTAAGTTGGACTGTTCAGTGGCTTTAAACAGTATTACCGGCACTCAGACTGTACCTAGAGGTCAAATTTCAACACTCCATCTTGTAGAAGTTGCTGACCTCTGGTCTAGACATACAAATAAGCTAGCCTAGACACACAAATAATGCCTTTTGATTTTTACTGTAATCCTTGTCCTCCAACCTCTTTTGCTCCTACATCATTAAATTTGTATGACTTGTCTACTGTAGGACTGTAAGCTCTTTGGAGCAGGGACTGTATCATCCTCTGTGTATTTGTATAACTCACAGCGCAATAGGACTCTGACTAGGTCCTTTTAGGTGCTGCTGTGACGTAAATAAATAATATGTACCACATCCATTTATTTGGTATTTGACTTTTAAGAGGTCATGCAGTTGCACTAAGTCAGCTTAGCTGACACTACAAGTTCTCTTGGAAAAACTCAAACCACTGTTAACATCTTGTCAGCTGAATTAATATTAGCATCATTGGGAGCCAGCACAATCATCGAAGTCAGCTCAGAGTGAGTTTAAAGGACACTGTGCTGAAAACAGTGTCACTACCAGGCAGATGATCACCATAAGGACTCCTGTTGTGGTTAACACTGGTTCATATCTGAATCAGTGTTAGCAGTGGTGGGAAATATTAGTGAAATATCCTAACCTATACAAAGCCACAATCAGTAGATAATGAAATCAAGATTTGTATTATTTATGAAGGGAAGACCCTGGATTGATTTTAATTTTAACATTACAATTTGTTTATGTTTTCAGGGAAAATATCATGGTAATCCTATGCACATAGCAGTTATCATTTCAAACTGCTTAAGGGAAGAGAGAAGGATACTGGCTGCAGCCAGCATGCCTGTACAGGTAACCTATTATATTTTATTAATCTGCTTTGGCAATGTGGATCGCATGTACTTAGGTCCAAATTCTGTCCAACTATGGTGAAACCAACAGGTACGGGGCGGGGGGTGGGGACAAGATCTGGGTCTGTGTCTGGAAATCATGTAAACAGCATTTTTGTGTTTGCAGAACTTGGACATTTTGCATTAATTTAAGTAACTTCAGTATGGTACTGCGAATCTTAAACTACAGAAATGCCTGGTGAGAGAAGGCGTTATTTCTGAAGCAGGGAGCAGCTTTTAACTTGTGTTGTGCAGAACTGTAACACGTCCCGTGACGCCCAGCCCCTTGGTCTAGGGCGGGCGGCAACAGTTCACAAGAGTTGTATAGTTCTGGGCCCGGCCCTCAGTCCAGGGCAGGGCAGCAGTCCCACGTAACAATACAGTTCTGGGCCCGGCCCTCAGTCCAGGGCGGGGCAGCAGTCCCACGTAACAATACAGTTCTGGGCCCGGCCCTCAGTCCAGGGCGGGGCAGCAGTTCACAAGAGTTAAGCACCGGCCCAGCCCTCAGTTTGGGGCGGGGCAGCAACACAAGGGTTAAACACTGGCCCAGCCCTCAGTTTGGGGCAGGGCAGCAACACAAGGGTTAAACACCGGCCCAGCCCTCAGTTTGGGGCGGGGCAGCAACACAAGGGTTTACAGACAGGCTCAGCGGGGGGCTGGCCCTGTCAAGGAGAGGGTAGGGGGTCGCAGGCCCCCCCACTCCACTGCGAGCTGGCCCGGGGCCCTGGGGGTCGCTCACATGCAACCCCGGCAGTGGGGATCCAGACCGCAACACACTGCCATTGGTCCGTGAGCGACGTTCCCCGGGCCACTTCCTACCTCACCCTCTGTTGGTGGCAGGTCCCAGTCCATCTGGTCGAGGGGTCCTCCTAGGTTGGTCTCCTCTGGGTCATCCACATTTGGGGGCTCCGGCCAATCGTCCATAACAATGTTGTTAGGGTAGTCAGGCGGCGGCAATACAGGAGACGCAAGGCGGTCCTGGGTCTGAGCGCTGTAAGGATCCGCCGGGACTCTGGGGCAGCCCGCTCCCGGGGCCTCTTCCAAGGCGGGGGGTCTCCGCCGGCGGGAAGGTCCTGGTAGGTCTGGGAAGTCCGGATAGTCTCCTTGGGGCATACGGACCTGGGATTGCGTGGAGCCTCTGGGGGCCTGCTCCTCCGGCCTGGCCGGGCGGCCGCAGGCCCTCTCCCTTTGGCCCCGAGGAGCTCTCGTGCAGGCACGTCCTCCCTGCCCGGAGGCCCAACCCCGAATGGTTCCTGAGTCCCGCCTTTGGCTCTTCTAGCCCTTGGCCCCACCCTCTGAGGGGCGGGCCTCTGGTCTCCTGACTCCGGCCCCGCCCACCAGGGCCTCTGCATAGCTTCCCCTGCCTCTGGGTCTGCAGGAGGCCATACTGACTCACTACATTCCCCTCCCTCAAGTCCGTCTCCCATGCCATGGGGGCGGGCTCTTCCATTTCCCCCAGGCGGGACAGGAAGTCTGCATTTATGTGGTCCTTACCTGCCCAATGACGTATGTCGAAGGCATACGGTTGTAATGCCAAATACCACCGCATAATATGGGCATTCGTATCCCTCATTCGCGCCAGCCACTGTAAGGGTGCATGGTCTGTAACTAGGGTGAAGGGGGCACCCAGCAGGTAGTACCTAAGGGCGTCGCAGGCCCACTTCACCGCCATAGCCTCCTTTTCTATCACGGCATAGCGCTGTTCCCTGGGGAAGAGCTTCCGGCTGATGTAAACTACTGGGTGGTCCTCTCCGTCCACCTCCTGGGACAGGACAGCTCCCAGGCCTACACCGGAGGCATCCGTCTGCAGGATGAACGGACGGGTGAAGTCGGGGCTGTAGAGAACTGGTTCCCGTATTAGGCATTGTTTCAGTGCCCGGAATGCCTTGTCGGCAGCCGCAGTCCATACCACCCTTTGTGGCTGGGTTTTCGTTAACAGCTGCGTCAGGGGGGCTGCAACTGAGGCGAATTCAGGGATGAAGCGTCGATAATATCCTGCCAGTCCCAGGAACTGTCGTACCTGCCGCTTGGTACGGGGGCGGGGGGCAGGCCGCTAAGGCCTGTACCTTGCCCACGAGGGGCTTTACCCGGCCCCCTCCTATGGTATACCCAAGGAAGGCCGTCTCCTGCCATCCAATCCGGCACTACTTTGGGTTCATTGTTAGGCCCGCGGCCCTCAGAGACCTAAGGACCGCGGCCACCCGGTCTAGATGTTCCTCCCAGTGACAACTGTATATAACGATGTCGTCAAGGCAGGCCGCGGCGTAGTCCCGGTGGGGCTGAAGGAGACGGTCCATAAGCCGCTGAAAAGTCGCCGGGGCACCATGGAGACCAAAAGGCATCCGGGTGAACTGATATAGGCCTGATGGGGTCGCAAAGGCGGTCTTCTCTCGTGAGGAAGGTGTCAGGGGGATCTGCCAGTACCCCTTGCTGAGATCCAGGGTACTAAAGTAGCGGGCAGCCCCCAGACGTCCCAGCAGCTCATCGACGCGGGGCATTGGGTACGCATCGAATTTGGAGACTGCATTCACCCGCCTGAAATCGATGCAGAACCGCTGGGTGCCGTCGGGCTTCGGGACGAGCACCACGGGGCTACGCCACTCGCTTTGGGACGGCTCTATGACTCCCAGGGCCAGCATCGCCTGTACCTCCTCCTCTACTACCTCACGCATCCGAAAGGGTAGTGGGCGTGTGGCGTCGCGAACCACCTTCCCTGGCTCAGTGCAGATGACATGGCAGACCAGGGAGGTGTGTCCTGGGAGGGCTGTGAAGTTCTCTCGGAACGCCTGGAGGAGGCACTGGGCCTGTTTCTGCTGCTCCCCCATTAGCGTTGCCCCAAGGGCCGGTTGTACAGGTTCCTCCCCATGAGGCACCTGGGGTCCTAGTTCAGGTTCCGGGGGCAGGGGTTTATCATGAAGCCCTCCCGGTCCCGTCATGGTTTTAAAAGGTTAATATGATACCGCTGTGTCTTCTTGCGGCGGTCGGGTTGGCGGACTTCATAGGTGACCGGCCCTACAGCTCGAACAACCTCGTAGGGTCCCTGCCACCTAGCCAACAGCTTCGATTCGCTGGACGGCAGTAGGACCAGGACCCGGTCACCTGGCTCGAAGCTGCGGTTCCGTGCCTCCTGATTGTACGATCAAGCCTGGGACACCTGCGCAGTTCTCAAATTTTCCTCTGCGAGGGTCCCTACCTGTTCCAGGTGCTTCTGGAGCTGGAGGACGTATTGCAACAGTCCTTTCGAGGGAGACGCGGTTTGTTCCCAGACCTCTCGCACCAGGTCGAGGACTCCCCGGGGACGCCGTCTGTATAACAGTTCAAATGGCGAAAACCACTTAGAGGACTGGGGAACCTCGCGGATGGCCAAAAGCAAGGGGGGCAACAACTGATCCCACCGTCGCAGGTCTTCTGGGGGGAATTTGCGCATCATTTCTTTTAGCGTGCGGTTGAATCGCTCGACCCAGGCCATCTGTCTGAGGGTGGTACACGGAGGTGTGTAACTGTTTGATCCCCAGGAGGGCACAGACCTGTTTCATCAGGCGTGATGTGAAGTTAGTTCCCTGGTCCGTGAGCAGTTCCCGTGGTAATCCTACCCGGGCAAAGATCTTCATTAGTTCCCCCGCGATGGTGCGGGCCGTGATATTGCGCAGTGGGATTGCCTCCGGGAAGCAAGTGGCATAGTCCACGAGGACTAACACGAACTTATAGCCAGCTACGCTCTTAGGGAGCGGGCCCACTAGGTCCATAGCCACCCGCTCGAACAGGGTCCCCACCACTGGCATTGGAATCAGAGGGGCCCTAGGGACCCGCGGGGGCGCAGCAAGCTGGCACGCAGGGCAAGAACTACAATAGTCCTTCACATCTTGGTAGACCCCGGGCCAGAAGAATCGGGACAGTATTTGGGCCACGTTTTTTTCTTGGCCCAGATGGCCTGCAGCAGGGATGTCATGGGCCAGCTTCATCACGGCCCGTCGGTGGCACTTCGGCACCAAAAGCTGTGCCCATTGGCCCTGGGTCTGGGGGTCCCGATTTACCCGGTAGAGCCGATCCTGGCGTAGCTCAAAGTGGGGCCACTGTGTCATGAGCTGGGGGTTTGTCGCCACCCTGTCGATGGCCGCCACCTGAGTATAGGCCCGACTTAGTGTGGGGTCGTCTTTTTGATCTCGACAGAAGTCCGAGGTTGCCCCGTCGTCGGGGCTGGTCCCTTTTGGGCCTTCAGCAGGTCTTTCCGCTGGGGACTCCAGGCTCGGCTCCACACCCTCCTCGGGTGGGTCCTTGGGCGTGTCCCCTTCTAGAACAGGGGCCGCCTCTTCGTTGGGTCCCGTGGCCGGCCGGAAGATGTCTGTGAAGCCTGGCCAGTCCCGACCCAACACCACAGGGTACGCTAGTTGGGGGGCTAGGCCAACGACCAGATAATGGGTCACCCCTGCCACTGTCAGGGGCACTTGTGCGCTGGGGTAAGGGCGCACATCGCCATGGATACATTGGAGCCGGATAGTCCCTAGAGCGGGGTCAGCCTCCAGGCCGGCACATTGTCGTATTAGAGTCTGGCTGCACCCCGAGTCCACTAAAGCGATCATGGCTTTGTTTCCCACGAGGACTGAGACTGTAATTGTGGGTGCCTGAGGGGGTCGCGCCCTCTTTTCAGCTGCCCACACTCAGCCAAAACTACAGATGCCTTCCAGGCAGTCCCGTTGGAGGTGCCCCCATTGACCGCAACTGAAGCAGGATCCTACCGCTGGTTGGGCCCGCCCCTGGGTTTGGCGCCCCTTAGGACCTGGTGGTCGCGTGCTAGTAGCCCCCTCCGTTCGCCCCTGGGGTTTACCGGGGTCCTGCTTCAGGGGTGTCGTCCGACACGGATTGGGTGGGTCCTGCAGCTGGCCGGATGATTTGGAGTGGGGCTCCTCTGGCTTCCCAGCTCCCCGATGCGGGGGCCAGGACGATGGGACCAGGCCCCTGGGTGCCTCTGGCTCCTCCGCCGCTAGGAAGTCTTCCATGAGGCCCACAGCAACTTGCATGGTGGCAGGGCGGTGGCGCCGCACCCAAGCCCGTCCTCGAGGTGGGAGGATGCAGAGGAGTTGTTCGAGCACAACCTGCTCCACGACCTCTGCGGAGGTTCTCACCTCCGGCTGCAGCCACCGCCGGCACGCGTCCCTCAACTCCTGTGCCACGCACCGTGGCCGGGCTCCCAGGGCGTAGGTCAGGGACCGGAAGCGCCGGCGAAAGGTCTCCGGGCTGACGTCCAATGCATCTAGGACAGCTTCCTTTACCCGGTCATAATCTTGGGCGTCTTCCACCGACAAAGCCCGGTAGGCTCTCTGGGCCCCCCCGGTCAAATAAGGGGCCAGTAATGTGGCCCACTGGCTCCGGGGCCACCTGGCCACCACTGCTACCCGCTCGAAGGTGACCAGGAAGGCCTCCGGGTCATCGGCGGGGCCCATCTTCGTCAGGCGTACCGGTGGGGCCGACGCTGGGCCCTCCCCTGGAGCTTCTTGCCGTGGCTCGGTGGGTAGCGGCACCAGGGCTGCCAGCTGCTGCAGGCACCGTTGCTGGTGCTCCTGGCTCTGCGCCATCAGTTCCGTCAGGAGCTGCTGCTGCTGGGCTCCCAGCTGCTGGAGTAATTGCTGCTGCTGCTGTAGTTGGGCAGCCTGCTGCTTCTGCTGGCTCTCCGCCAGATGCTGCAGTAACCTGTCGATCTCCACTGGGGAAGCAGAGTTAGCAGCAACACAGGAACCCACAAAACAAGCACCAGAGGAAAAGGGGAGAGAGAAAGGAAAGAAAAAAAAAAAAGATAGCGGACAGTTGCCCTCACTGTCCAGGGACCTTCCCCGCCGTGGGTCTGCGCCCACCTCCTCACCCCTTACGTCAGGGGTGGGGACCAGGTACCCACGTTCTCCACCACGTGTAACACGTCCCGTGACGCCCAGCCCCTGGGTCTAGGGCGGGCGGCAACAGTTCACAAGAGTTGTATAGTTCTGGGCCCGGCCCTCAGTCCAGGGCAGGGCAGCAGTCCCACGTAATAATACAGTTCTGGGCCCGGCCCTCAGTCCAGGGCAGGGCAGCAGTCCCACGTAACAATACAGTTCTGGGCCCGGCTCTCAGTCCAGGGCAGGGCAGCAGTCCCACGTAACAATACAGTTCTGGGCCCGGCTCTCAGTCCAGGGCGGGGCAGCAGTTCACAAGAGTTAAGCACCGGCCCAGCCCTCAGTTTGGGGCGGGGCAGCAACACAAGGGTTTACAGACAGGCTCAGCGGGGGGCTGGCCCTGTCAAGGAGGGGGGTAGGGGGTCGCAGGCCCTCCCACTCCACTGCGAGCTGGCCCGGGGCCCTGGGGGTCGCTCACATGCAACCCCGGCAGTGGGGATCCAGACCGCAACACACTGCCATTGGTTCGTGAGCGACGTTCCCCGGGCCACTTCCTACCTCACCCTCTGTTGGCGGCAGGTCCCAGTCCATCTGGTCGAGGGGTCCTCCTAGGTTGGTCTCCTCTGGGTCATCCACCTTTGGGGGCTCCGGCCAATCGTCCATAACCACGTCGTTAGGGTAGTCAGGCGGCGGCAATACAGGAGACGCAAGGCGGTCCTGGGTCTGAGCGCTGTAAGGATCCGCCGGGACTCTGGGGCAGCCCGCTCCCGGGGCCTCTTCCAAGGCGGGGGGTCTCCGCCAGCGGGAAGGTCCTGGTAGGTCCGGGTAGTCTCCTTGGGGCATACGGACCCGGGATTGTGTGGAGCCTCTGGGGGCCTGCTCCTCTGGCCTGGCCGGGCGGCCGCAGGCCCTCTCCCTTTGGCCCCGAGGAGCTCTCGTGTAGGCATGTCCTCCCTGCCCGGAGGCCCAGCCCCGAATGGTTCCTGAGTCCCGCCTTTGGCTCTTCTAGCCCTTGGCCCTGCCCTCTGAGGGACGGGCCTCTGGTCTCCTGACTCCGGCCCCGCCCACCAGGGCCTCTGCATAGCTTCCCCTGCCTCTGGGTCTGCAGGAGGCCATACTGACTCACTACAAGAACAAGTTGCATTGTTGTATGTGTTACGAAATACTTGTTATGCTAGTGTACGTGGACTTTAAGGTCAGAAGAGACCATCATGATCAGCTGGTCTGGCCTCACTCACTACTGAAGCAGACCCCACATCTTCAGTTACCAAAGTCCTCAGATCGTGGTTTAAAGGCTTCAAGTTACAGAAAATTGACCATTTATACTAACTGAAATCAGCAAGGGATCCATGCCCCATGCGGCAGAGGAAGGCAAACCACCCCCACCCCACCCCCGGGTCTCTGCCAATCTGACCTTAAATAAGGCAGCTGGACTCTGAGCATGTGGGCAAGACCCACCAGGCAAGCACCTGGGAAGGAATTCTCAAACTGTCCCGTCTAGTGTCCTGTCCCCAGCAGTTGTGGATTTTTGCTATTGGCAGTTGCCGATGTGCTGTGTGCCATCATAGGCAGTCTCATTGCATCATCCCCTCCAAAGGCTTATTAAAAAAAGTTTATATTTTGTAATGAATGCAGAAGACAATCCAAAACTATACAGTATACATTCTGAGGGGAGTTCTACTGATGGAAGAATTCAGATTCTTTTAAGTTCTGTTAATAAGTTAATACAGGTTGGACCTTCCTGCTCTGGAACCCTTTGGATCTGATCGGTCCCAGAGCAGGGAGTGTGTTGGACCAGGGGAGACCAGTGCCATCCTCTCCACTGTGGGCTGCTGGGTTCTGCTCCCAGCCTCTGGGCTATGCTACAGGCCGCCAGCCGCAGCCCCTCGCCCCAGCTGTTTTGTGCTCTGGCCCAGGACCCCAACCCTAGCCACTGGCTGCTGACTCCCTGCCAACCACCAGCTCCCAGGCCCAGCTAGGTTGTGCTGTCCCTGGCCACTGGCTCCTGGTCCCCAGCCCCAGCTGGACTTTGCTGCCTACTGGCTCTGGTTTGGCTGGACTTCACTGCCAGCCACTGACTCCCTGCGTTGGGCCCTGGCTGGCCCCAGCTCTCACCTGCTGGCCCCAGCTGGGCTTCTGACTCCAGATTCCTGCCCCGGCCCCATCTGGGCTCCAGGACCTGCCCTGGATCCTGGCGTCTGGCCCTTAAGCTCCAATCCCAGCCCTGGGTACCACTCCCACTTGCAGCCAGGCTCTCTAGTCTAGTGACATCTATGATCGGGCTGTGCTGGAGAAGCCCCGGGGTCCCTGACAGTGCTGGAGCAGGGATGTTGCTGAAGCAGAGCCTTGGATGTGAGAGGTCCTACCTGTAACTTGTACATAGAATGCATGTGCTTACTGGGATAAGAAAAACATTTTTCAGCACTGTAAACTGTTTAAGGTATTATAGAAGGACTATACATTGTGTATTTAATTTGTTCTAGGGACCACTGGAAAAACAATTGCAGAATTCTGTGGTTTCAGAAAGACAAAGAAATGTGGAGCACAAAGTGTCAGCCATTAAGAACAGTGCTCAGGTAAGTTGTGTCTGTCACAGTCTGGAACAGTGGGTCATATTCTAGGACTCTGCACAGAGAAACAGATTTCTTGTTGCAGCTTCAGTCACACAACCTGTTCAGCTGGGGCCTAGTGCTCCATCCCAGACGTCTCTCTCAATGGTAAAGGGCACTAAGGGTGGAGAAGGTGATGCGCTGCAGGGATAATACTAGAAACAATTTAGCTCAAGAAGTTTGGCCAGAGGTTTTGTTTTGTTGTTCTTTATATAAGAACAAAGGGGGAAAAACAGAAAAGGGCAGAATTTGGGTGCTTAACCTAGGGAACGGGGCACTGGATCACTACCTGTGTACTTAAGGTCCAGGTAGTGGCACACCAACCTGCCCAGAATGTTGATGAGCGTTGATCCTGTTTTGCAAACTGCTCCATAGAATCTGTTGCTGGGGCTTTTTGTGGGGCAGGTGAACTTCATTGAAAAGGAAGAGGTAAATAAAAACAATGGTTGGGAGCTACAGTTGAGTTGTGGATGCCGCTGCACACCTTCATGGACATTTCCAAAGGTTAGTCCCCAAAATAGGAAAAAATAGTAACAGGTGTGGCCGGCTGTGCACACAGCTGCATTTGGAGTCTGGCTTTTTGTAGTCCTCTCTCTATATCTTTAAGAGTTGCCAGATGTCCAGTTTTCAGCCAGAAATTCTGGACGCTAACAGTCCAGTTACTGCAGGAGGCTGGGGGGATGCCAGCCCCCACTCAGCCAGGGCTGGCTCTGACTTGCATCTAGTGGGCAGAACAGGCAGGCAGCAGGCTTTGCATTGGGCTGTAGCTCCCATTCCAGCCCCAGTGCAGAGGAAAGGGATGGGGTGGGGGGTGGGGCCTTACAGGAAGGGGTGGAGCAAGGAGAGGGGTCTCACAGTGAAGAGACAGAGCAGGGGTGGAGCTATAGGGGAGGGGCAGAGGAGTGGGGGTGAGCAGTCCTCAGAAATTAGAAGGTTGGCAGCCCTAATTTATTCACGTGAATAGTTCCAATGAACTCAAAGAGCGTATTCATGAGCAGGTGTTCGCGAGAGCAGGGCCACCAATGGCCCAGAGAAGGACAAAAGCAGGATTTGTTGCAGCTCAGTCCACACCCCTTCTCCTGATAAGCCTGTTCATGAATAATTTTTTATGCTGTTGTGACTTGGAGAAGTCTTTCCAAACCCTTTCAGGTATTAAAGCATGAAAGTGAAACCCTGAGAGAGGCCAAATCGGTAATTTACTTTCATTGCTTTGTGCAGAGTTCATGAGAGTGACTCGTATCTGAAAATAAAGTTGCTGGGTATAGACCTGCAGAGCCCATACCATTCTTTCTGACATGAACTTTTTCTGGAAATCTCCACTCCATTATATTTTGGTAGGCCCTGATCCAGCTCCCAGGGCAGTTGATGAAAGTCTTCAATGTACTTAAATATTGTGGGATCAGGGCTTTAAAGCACTGTGGTTTTTTGCTGAGATATAAATGTATCACAGGACAGGGTCTTTCGCACAAAGTGTGACTCAGCTTGTTTCACCTCAGAACAGTGGAGAATAACTTTAAATCTCCAAATAAGCTAAACAAGGAATTATACAAAACAAAGGAAAAGTTGGAGCTATCAATTAAAAAAGGAAAATTACCCCACTGTGGCAATACTTTCCAAACAAGCAGTGGTTTTTTTTTTTGCTGGTACTTGCCAATAATGATTACTGGCACCTCAGCAGCCCCATCCGTGGGTTTGGCTGGTGGGAGGGATGGATCGGGAAGCCAGCTGAGTACCGGCTCCTCCTCTTTTTTTTTTTTTTTTTTTTTAAACAAAAAAGCACTGCAAACAAGTATTTTTATGTGCACACCAAGATAGTAGAAGTGTTTTGTTTACCTTTTTAAAACTGTTTTGGGCTTACGCTTTTAAACACCCATACCTTGGGTAGATCTGTTCAAATTCATCAGCATAATTTAATTTGTAATTTTATAGTTAGTGTGAGTAATCAACTATTCTTCAGAAAATGATAACTTATAGTACCAAACTACTGTATATTAAAAAGTGGGTGGAGGAAGGGAATCTTTGACTTGGTTAACTGTCAAATGTTGATTATTCCAATAATTTACATAAATGTGTTTTAGTTAGGCTTGTATTATTGATAAGCAGTCTGAACTAATTTCTACTTTCAAAGAAATAAGTGAACTGCCAAGAATGTGAATTACTCTTTTGGGAGGCTGGTTTAGATAAAAATATTGTTGCCAGGTATGCACAGGCGTTTGTCACGCAAGCAAAAGCCTGAATCAAAGTAGTGTGGCCGCAGCAGAGTTCATGATTGAGCTGAGTGTATCAATCAGAATGTAAGTGTGTGAAAAAGATTAATATGTGACTTTCCTGGGATGCATATGACAGGAATTTTTCTCTCTATATATGAAGGTCTGCAGCTGCATACAAAATTATCTTCTTTGTTGGTGATGCAAATAATTAGGATATGAACAGTTCTTCTAAGACACTGGGATTCTCATATGACAGTGAAAGGAAATATTGAGAGAAGTCAACTACAAACTAGATAAAAATAAGATAATGTAAATTAGAAACTATCAGATATGGTGAATCCCCAAGTGCTGTGCTGAACCCCCTGCTTTTTGGGTTTTTTTTTTTTAATTTATAAAAAGATGACGGAACAAGATGTCAAATACTTAGAAGATTTGCAGGAGGAGTTCGACTTCAGGTATAAAACAATACAGAGCCTAGGTAAGCTTTTTTATAATTATTTCAAGATTCAGTGGGAAAATATGTTGATTATAGGGCTAGATTCCGGTCTCAGTTGTGTTCTGTGTGTTACCTTCCAAGCACACACAAGCTCAGAAGCTGATATTTTGAGATATATGCATGATGTGTATGTATAACTGCTGTCTGTGCTGTGATGCACACTTCTGTTATTAAAAAGGTGGTAATGTCCTCATTGTCCAGATGAAATTTTTTTCTGTACATGAGCTAAGAAGTAGTGTCATCAAGTCTTGGGAATTATGATCTCCACAGTTTAGAGGACACTGTTTTTTCTTTACGTTTAACATGGCCCTTCGTCGTACAGAATGGAATGTATATGGCCCCATGATTTTCCACATGGTGGTTTTTCTAAAACCAATATGTTAGGCACTGACTTAGACTGCTGTTCTTTTAGACCAGACCTATGATAGCCATCTGGTAAGCATTCCAAATGCAAGCTAGAGCAGGCACAGTGGTTCTGGGAGATCTACAGTGTCATGTTGCAACAAGTTCTTCATGACCCTCCGTCAGACATGAAAGTGGCACACAGCTGTGTCTGCACTGAGGCCCCCCTTTGAACATGTAGAGAAATCTGGGGCCTTCTGTGTCTCCAGTTCTTCAGCAGGCCAGTCATATGAGACTGAGATGTAATGTGTCAGAGCACAACTTTCAATGGGAGACACATACCAGTGCTCAGCATAAACACAAATGGCATGAAGGTCTTCTTTGAAAGTACTTGAACATGTAGAGAGAGGGTAGGAAAGGGAAGTGGTCAGGCTAGCAAGATGTGAAGCCAGTGTACAATCAATTGGGAGCAAGGTCATATCTAGATGAAACACCTAGGGTTTGTCTGCACAGAAAAGTTATTTCAAAATAGCAGCTGCTATTTCAAAATAACTATGCAAGGTTCTACACAATGCAGCCTCTATTATGAAATAGTTTCAAAGTAGTGGATGCCTTATTTTGAAATTGATAAACCTCAAATAAATAGTGCCTATTTCAAAATAGGGGCTGTCTAAACAGTAGATAGAGCCTATTTTGAAAGAAGCCAGAGTGTGCTCTCTTGTGTGTAGACACTATTTCAAAATACTTGAGAACTATTTCAAAATGCATTGTGTGTGTGTGTGTGTGTGTGTGTGTGTGTGTGTGTGGCTGTGCTATTTGAGAAAAAGCTGTTCTGGAATACCTCTTTTGGTATAACTTATTCAGGAATAATGCTGCTATGTAGACATGGCAAAAGTGACCACCATTCCAAAATTTTCGTGGGCTACATCTTAATTAGAGATTTTTTTTTGACAAAACAGGCATTGGCTGTGTCTACACGTGCCCCAAACTTCGAAATGGCCATGCAAATGGCCATTTCGAAGTTTACTAATGAAGCGCTGAAATGCATATTCAGCGCTTCATTAGCATGCGGGCGGCAGCGGCGCTTCGAAATTGACGAGCCTTGCCGCCGCGCGGCGCGTCCAGACGGGGCTCCTTTTCGAAAGGACGCCACCTTCTTCGAAGTCCCCTTATTCCCATGAGCTCATGGGAATAAGGGGACTTCGAAGTAGGTGGGGCCCTTTCGAAAAGGAGCCCCGTCTGGACGCGCCGCGTGGCGGCAAGGCTCGTCAATTTCGAAGCGCCGCTGCCGCCCGCATGCTAATGAAGCGCTGAATATGCATTTCAGCGCTTCATTAGTAAACTTCGAAATGGCCATTTGCATGGCCATTTCGAAGTTTGGGGCACGTGTAGACATAGCCATTTTGTCAACAAAACCCATGGAGCGTCCACACTGAAAATGCATTGTGTCGACATACCATCGACAGAACTCGGCACTTTTGTCAGCAGCCTTCTGCCTCTTCCCCAGGAGGAAGAATGCCTTTCTCAACAGTCTGTTGACAAAAAAGCTGTGTGGATGCTCTGGGGGGCCCCTCTGTCAACAGACAGGGCTTCCAAGTCACTAGGGAGCCCTGTCTCCTGTGCTTCCAGTCAGCCATTTTGTTAAGAAATGGCCAGGCAGTCTGGCCACCCTCTGTTGACAAAGCAAATCACTTTTTCTCTGTGCTTTTGTGTGTGGCTGCACTTTGTCAACAGGAGTTTTGTCGGAAGATGTCTTCCAACAGTAACTTCTGTCGACAGATTGCTGTAGCGTAAACGTAGCCATGGTGCTGAGCACCATAAAACTCCCCATGCCAAATATCAAACCCTCTTGCACCTGCCCCCCACCTCATTCACGTACTTCCTCACCTTGTATACATGAACTTACTATAGTTACTGACAGAACTGAGCACAATTTTATAATGGCTCATCACAGTGCAGTTAATCCAAACCTGAACTGTATGATGAAATAAGAGTTTACACAGATATAAGAATCTAATATTTTCTATGTTACTCATTTCTTCCCTATATATTCTTGCTCCACACAAGGAAAAAAATGAAATACCCAGCTCCTTCCTTCCTAGCTTCTTTCCTAGCTACCAGGATATTATCTGTTTAGGGCTCCCACCCCTCATTATAAACAAAGACACTTATGCTGAGGTTGTCAGATGACTTTTCTTTTCTTCCCCTTGTAGAACAGGGTGACAAAAACAGCGTTCTGATGAAACAGGAAATGGTGACGTTGCAGGAAATGCTCAATACTTTAGACTACAAAAGAAAGGTTGGTAACATGTTTTATCATTTGTGGTTCATTTGCTTTCTCCCCCTGCTCCCACGCTGAACAATCACATTTAAGGAGGCGCTTGCACAAACTCTCCCATCCGAAAGAGTAGATAAACATAATTTTGTGTTACAAATACCAAGAGGGTGATGAGGGAGTTTACTAGCAATTAAATAACTGGCATTTCTGGCCATGAGCCTGTCAGAGGGCAGGTGAGGGTGTTAGTTGCCTCTCAGGAAGTGTACTAGAGTCAGCCCTTTTGCTTCCAAATTATAGAATTTAAAGTTAGGGGTGCGGGGGGGCAGACGCACTCCAGATCTATGTCATCCCATAACCACAAAACCAGACATCACTCTCTACTGAGTGCATTTGAATGCAAACTGATGAATGTGATCAGGACCTCACCTGCTGCTTTGGTGGTGGAGAAAGCGCTCTTTCTAAGTCTTTTCTTTTTCAATATTCACCTTGGAATGGCTTCATAAGCACCATATATTTCTACATGCTCCTTTTTTCATTGTTAAAGAAAAGTCTGATGTGGGATACAATCCAAGATGACAGAAAGGAGCTTGTGACCTTAAAGGTGCTTCTACATGTCAAGGTTGTGGAGACATTATGCTATTAAAAATACCCTAAAAATAGTTATATGTAAAAAGAATTAATTCATATATGTAAATCTTTATGTAATTAGAATATGGTGTTTCAAAGATGGATGCTACAAAACAAGGTGGATCCAGAGCACTTCATTGAACATTAAAGTATTGCAGCTTTTTCCTAATTAAGAAATTAAAATTTACAGCCAGCATTATGACTAGTTTCATTTGTACACTTTATTGGTGTTTCCTACGGTCAGGTTATGACAATTTTCCTATTCCTTGCAGGAAGTGCTTAGTAAAATGACACAAGTGATAAATGAAAGTGATGTCTTGATGAACAACATGCTGCTTGAAGAGCTTCTAGACTGGAAGAGGCGCCAGCAGATTGCCTGCATTGGAGGCCCTCTACATAATGGGCTTGATCAGCTCCAGAACTGGTACATTTACATTTACTCTTAAGTTTTCAGTGAAAACCACAGGAAGTCTGCTGCTTCACAGTAGCCCAGCACATATGAAAAGACAAGGTCCCAACAGAGCTGCTGTCGTATGTATAAACTAATTGAGTTTGCTGCTGAAAAAGGTAGCAGTAAAGGAAATAAGTAACTGAAATGCAGTGGGTTTTGATAGGTATAATATGGTGTTAGAATGAACACAAAACAACAAGCTGTGCACGGCAACTCAGCTCTGGCAGGTGGTCTAACAAAAAAATAGCGTGGGACAAGCCTCCCATATATCACATGCTCTTCCTCAAAGGAGTTTTGCTGAAAAGAAATAAACAGCTTGATTAAAACCACACATAAATGTACTGATCTAGACAAAAACCCACAGAGAAACAACCCTCTTATCTCACAGAGGCTGACTTCTCTGTGCGTACAAGAGCAGCATGCTGAGATCACTAAACTCATCACTTGAGGACCGTGGGAGTTTATCTGAGGAAGAAATAGGTAAAGACTTAATGATTTGACTCACTCAGTGCATCACTTCACCAGCCTTGAAACAGTAGGTCATTGCAACAAGTAGGCGTTTAATGGGAGATAATAGCCTGTGTTTGAAAATACCCTGAGGCTCAAAAAGAGGCTGACATATCTAGATTCTGTGTTCCAAATTGGCACACAAACATAATTAAAATTGACACTTATAATAGAGCCAGAGAACATTCTTGCTCCATTCAGTGACTTTCCAACAGTTTTTTAAGTCCTGTGAAGCTGTTTCCTCCCCTGGAAAAGATGTAGCGAAGGTCAGTAGAGAAAAGGGAAAGAAAGTTTTCCCCCAACCAATCAAAAACAGAACTATTTTTCACAGTTGAAAAATGAAAGTTTATTTTTATGTCAAAAAATGTCCAGCAGAATGAAAAAAACCATTGTGGTCAAAATCCCCCTTTTCCTTTTTGTTCATTTTGTTACTATGTATTTTTTCAATCAGTCCTTTCTGTAAGGAGGTACGTGAATTTATGACAAAAATGTAACAGGACAAATCTTGAAGTCTCCACTCAGGTTTTTTCAAAGTGTCACATGGGATTTTAGCCACATGAATCCCATTAAATTAAACTGTTAGCCAAGTGTGCTTTGGTTGGATTTTCACAGTTATTTCCTCACTTCTCTGGGATATAAATATTTTTCTCATAGCGTGTTTCGCGAAAATACTACTGAGCTGTGGTATTATCGCTCTGTAAAAGTGGTTGTGTATGTATTCCTGTCTAGCAAGTCACAGGTGGCTTCAAGTCAGTGTCAATGAGGCATTTTGGAAAAGGGCTCAGCTTTATATAGGAACAGTGTGGCCAGTGGTTCCCATGTATTCATTTAATTGGCTGATGTTAGCTTGTATAAGACTAGTAAATGACAATCAAATTATATTTTGATGATTTTCTGGTAAGAACTTCAGTGACTTTTACATTCTAATAAGCAATTTATGTAACAGTCATTTGTTCTGTGATAGTTTTACGCTGCTGGCAGACAGCCTTTTTCAAGTAAGAAGACAGCTAGAAAAACTGGATGAGCTGCTGACTAAGCTGACGTACGACGGAGATCCTATTCTACTTCAAAGGCCACACCTTCTGGAAAGAGTCAATTTCTTATTGTACAATCTTTTCAAAAGGTATGTGAGCCATTACATATCTTCTGTCATTTCAGTTGCCGGAATCTAAAACACTTCAGCAGCAACACTGTTGTTGAAAAAGAAAAAAAAAATCAGTATGTCTGCAATGATTTTAGAGCTTAGTATTTGAAGGTGATGAGCATCTACAACTCTGACAGTGATAGGATCCTGGGCATAAGAGTTTTGCCCTAACAGAGTTTAGGCCCTTGGAGATTTGTGGTCGAGTTCCACCTTTGGCCAACCATGAATAACTCCCATTGATTTCAGTAGGAATCATCCAGGTGCCTCTGTGAGCAGTGTCTGGTGTGGAACTAAGAGATGCCAGTTTCTTCCACGCCTCTTCTTCCCCACCATGGCCACGTCTGCACTACACTGATCCTTCGAAAGATGATCTTCTGGAAGATCTGTTCCTGAAGCTCTTCTTTCGAAAGAGCACATCCTCATACAAAAAAGCAGATCGAAAGATTGATCTGCTGTTTCGTTAGAGCACATCCGCACAGCCCCTGCTCTTTCAAAAGAACAGCCCAGGGATCCAAAAATCTGGCACCATGAGAACTGGTCTTCTGAAAAAAGGGCCCACAGTGTGTCTGCACATGCTTTTTTTCTAAAGAAGCTTTTGAAAGGGTGAGCTCTTCCTGATCCAGTAGCAGAAGAGGGCCTCTGGAAGAAGAGCCGTGTTCTTGTAATTTTGGATTGAGAGATTGCATTTTGTGTGTGGATGCTGCATGTGTTCTTTCAGAAAAGGACCTGATTTTCCAAAAGACCTTGCTAGTGTAGACATGGCCCGGGAGTGCCATACTCACCCATCCCTTTTACTTTCTTCCTTGTAAGTAAACCATATTGTATTCCTGTTCCATCCACGTGACTGCACTGATAGAAAGTACTTAAAACTGGCAATATGACAGAACTTACAATATGACAGAAATATGAAAGGACTGTTGTATTTCATGGTTGATACATTTTATTGGAATCAGTTTTGTAGTCTGTTTTCCTCTCTCATTTGTGGTGGTGACTCTTTTCCTGTGTCTCTTAGCAGAACATGATATATCTGTGCTATGATGTGTTCCTCTACTGTGCTCACCTCGTCCATTTCTTATGGGAATAACTCACAAGAGAAGTACATAGTGTTGTACTGGGATGTCCACCTGCCACTCCAATATGCATAGAAAGTCACAATCCATGATATGAAAGTCTTTTGACTAGGTCTGTATATTTTTGCATGCTTTTAATTAAGCTATTTCTTTTCAAACTAGTTCATTTGTGATTGAAAGGCAACCCTGCATGCCTACCCACCCCCAGAGACCATTGGTACTTAAAACCTTAATACAGTTCACTGTTAAACTAAGGTAAGTAAAGGAAGACTAGTGCTATTTCCTTTATTTCCATGTTACATTATATCCTGGAAGATACAGTATTTAACACATTGGGACAAATCCTAATAACTACATTCAAGCAAAGAGGCTATTGCCTTCAATGAGAATCTTCTTGAATAAGGACGTATAAACACCGTGGTCCAAATTCTGCCACGCACAACAACACATGAAGTACGATGCTGCTCAGCATGAAGGTGGCAGCTTCTTGCTGTGTAAAGACTGGTCACGTTTTTAAAAAACTTCCTTTTTTGGATTCTTGCTTTAATGACATTACAAACAAAATAAGACCCAATAACAAAGTGAATAATAATAATAGAGCCCACATCCCACCAGCCAGCTCTTCAGTACCTCAGAGCTGCTCTTGAACACAAGCAAGGCAAATTACTGTGTTTTTGGAAGTTTGTATTTTCAACAACATAGAGCCTGAATTTGCTCCCCACTGGCTCCTTGCCTTCTCTAAAAATAGGACTGGTGGGTAGTGGAACTTGGAGCTCAGTTCTATCCACCAGCAGTAAGAATGGAGGGAGCAGAAGCTGTGGGGTGGGGTGGGGTGGGGGGTAGGGGAAGGGTATAGGAACCCCCATACTTACTATCCTGTTGAAGTGTCTCACAACACAGCGGCATGTCTTATGTATTCACACTTTGTGCCATCCTAACTTCTGTCACATGTAATCACTGATGATAGAGAAGGGGGCACTTGCCAACTTATCTGCCTCATTCCCTCAACTTAAGCCTGCAAATCGTGATCCGGCTCTGGATACTTGGTCTGGTTTTGTTTAAAATGTTTTTTTATAAACCTTATTATGGAACTACCAGACACACCAGTTATTTGTCTATGGTAACAAGTAACTTTACTGTATAAAAGGAACAAGTTCTGATTGCTCAGTTTTATATTTTCCATTTCCCAGGCTGCTAATTAAATTGCCAGAGCTTAACTACCAGATCAGAGTGAAAGCAACTATTGACAAGTAAGTGACCACATTACACAGCTAGGTCTCAAAGTCTGGGTTGCTGCTTTATGTGGTTTAAAAGTTGTGTTTTTAAAACACAAGACCAATTCTAATGCTAAGGAGGTTTATTAGAATCAATAACTGGTGAAAGATTTTCTTTTGTGTTTAAAAAAAAAACTTACTATTCATCTGATCCTTTAAAAATTGAGGGCTCAGTTCCAACGATGATTTTTAACAGGAGCTGTGTGACACACGGTGGTCTTGGCTGGCAGCAGCCTCATATTCATGCAAACCTGTTTTCAGTTTTGAGTGCTGGAGGATTGTGCCCCCTGAGTTCTGCATTTACGAAGACCGAAAAGCATAAAGGGAATGTAAACCAATTCTGCCTAGCTTTGGGTGGAAACAGTAAGCTAGCCCTGGTTCATTAGAAGGTTCTCAAAGCCAAGTGAACCTGGGTTGAGGTTAGACGTTCATGTCACATCTGTCTTCACTCATCTGTCCCTTGATGAAATCCAGTTGCATTAATGTGTAATCACAAAACAAATCACTACTGCAGTCTGGATCCTTGCAGAGAATGGCAGCTTCAGGTTTCTCACTGGCTATTCGCAGCAGAACCTTAGGCGTTGAAAAGTGAATGGGGTCTAAGTCAGGGGCAGGCAAGATAAGGCCCGCAGGCTGTATCTGGCCCACCAAGCCAGCCCACCCTGGTGTCTGGGAGCAACTCGGAGCAGCTGGCTGCTGCCTGTGGCTCTCTGTGGTGTGGTGGGGATGGCTTTAATGATTGCCCCCACCCTAAGCAAGACCTCTCCACTCCTATTGACCGAAATCTTGGCTGCTTTGAGTTGGAGCCACGTGGAGCAGCCACTGGGTCTGGGGCTACTGGCAAATAGGGGAACCTGCTGGAGAGTGCTGCTCAGCAGGAGCTGCTTAAGTTAGCACTTCCTGGCCAGAGCCTGCTTCTGGCATCCCACCCCAGCTCCCTCCCAGAGGCCAGAATCCTTTCCTGCATCCATACCCCCTCCTGGATCCTGCACCCCAATACCTTGCCCACATTACACCCCCTGCTTCACCCAAACTCCCTGTCAGACCCCCTACCTCCTCATGCACCCCAGACCTATACCCTGAGCTTTCCTCTTCACCCAACCTCCATCCCAGACCCTGCACCCCCTCCATAGAGAAGTGCAGCCCTTGACCACTTACCAAAATTTTTGAGAGCCCTCCCAATCAAAAATTATTGCCCATCCCCAGTCTAAGCGAGTGATTCTAAATTATAACTAATTAATAGCATAGCTAGCTCTAAAATCTAATTTATGTCCACAGAAAAAAAAACACCCCACAAGCCAACATCCTGCTAATATTTACATACCTGCTTACCTCCACTTTTGTGAATAGTTCCAGTGAGCAGAGCTCCTGTCTGTGTGTGTGCATGTGTGTTGATTTGGTTATTCCTCCTTCCTTTCAGGCAGCAGGACATCTCAGAGTGCATTGTCCTACATACTGATGCTGGCTGCTTGTCTTCCAGCATTCTGTGCCCTGCTGTACAGATGCCTGTATTTTCCCAGAATGTACTGATAGTTAAGCAGAGTGGGAGCTTTGGATATGCATATATGGGTCTGATGGCAGAAAAAAAAACCCAACCCTGTGTGTGCACAAAGTGAATCATGTTATTTGTGAATAGCCATGTGTCTCTGAGTGATTACAAATACAGCTGTGGCTTCTGTTCTGTAATATGGATGGACCCATAGGGCAGGGCTAAACAAGGGGAAACAGCTGACCTAAGATATGTGACTCTGGCTACAACAGGGATTCCCAGCTTGGGGGTTGGGACCCAAACATGGGTCGGGATTAGATTTGGTAAGGGTTGCCAGCTGGGTGGCTCTGAGCCACATGTGGCTCTTAAAGAAGCCATTTGTGGCTCTGCTGATGCTCACTCCTCCAGCTCCCAGTCCCTGCCCTGCCCTGCTGTGCTGAAATGAAGCTCAGTTAAATTGGTTTAACGGCCAGCAGGAGGGTTCCAGCCATTAAACCAGTTAAATTGAGTCCCATTTCAGCACGGCAGGGCAGGGAACTGCTCACACTGCAGGTGGGGGAAGGGAATAGGAGGACTGTGGGGAGCCACAGAGGAGGAGGTGGTGGCAGCCCTGTGAAGTAGCAGCATGGGGCAGCAGCACGCAGAACTCGTGTGAGGTATGTGAAGGGTCAGGGGGCGGAAGAGGCTGAGTGGGTTTTAGCCTGGGGATGTGGGATGGGGAGGGCTGAGAGCTGGCCAGAGATCTGTCCCAGTTGGCTCCCGGCTGCAGGGTCTCCACTGTCCCCCCAGCTGAGGATCCTGCAGCTGGCAGTGCCAGCCAGGGCTCCACACTCCAGCCAGCTCCTAGCTGCAGGGCTGCCAGGGTCTCACCCTAGTTTTTGGAAGGCTTGTGCGGCACAGACAGCCCTGGCTGGGGATCCTGCGGTTGGGGCTGCCTGTTCCACATGAGTTTTCCCAAAGTCAGGCAACTTGAGAGGGGTTTAAGCTGGGGGTGGGGGGAGGCAGAGTGCATTTTTCCCCAGGGGAGACCCTCCCTCCCACGCCTTCCCAGTTTTGAGTTGCCTTGAGTCACAAAGTCTTCCTGAATTGTCAATATGGGTCCCCATCTCAAAAAGGTTGGGAACTGCTGAGCTACAAGAATAATGTAGCTTAACTCAGTATACCTTAGGTCAACTTTCTCCACCGTCCCCCTACCGGGAGGTCGATGAGAGAAACTCTCCCCTCAACTTCCCTTACTCCTTGAGTGTGCGAGGAGTACCAAGGTCAACAGGGACCCCTTCAGCATTCAATGAAGCGTAGCCTTACTAGATGCACTAAATCGAAGCCCAAGAGATTGATCTCTGCAGCATCAAGAGTAAATGTACCCTTAGAGGCCAAAGCATAATTTAATCTGCTCTTCTTCAAAAGGCGCTGTTTAGTTTGAATGCATGCTTTGTATCTTCTGAGTTATGGATGTATTATCTTTTTCTCTTTCTCTTTTTTTTTTTCCTTTTCTCAAGGAATGTATCAACTGCAAGGTAAGACTTTAACAGTATGAGATTTCTTAATTTATCACACATTTGGTTTTTTTCTGCCACTGTTTACATTGTGTGTAATGTGTATTCTAGTAATCGCAGATTTGTTCTATGTGGCACTCATGTTAAAGCTATGAATATGGATGAATCTGCAAACGGAAGTCTGTCGGTAGAATTTCGACATTTGGTAAGTTAGCCTAGTACTTTTCTTATCATGTGACGTTGGTAAAGCAATCAGGGAAATTGTTTTTCACCTGATAAAGGAGATTCATTAGAAGAAGAAAAACCTTATTTCTACAACTGTCTTTCTCTCCGCTTCATTATAAAGCGTCTACCTAGAACCTTTCACTGTCCCATCATGCCCCACATTTTGCTGAGATTTAAAGAAATAGCACACACACAATAAAAGCAAGTATTATGAGGTGTTCTCCTTATCAAATATATGCTACAGGTTGAAACTCCATTGTCTGGCACACTCTCATCCGGCAACATCCCTTGTCTGGCAGGACAGTGGACGTTGTTGGAGGAGCTCTGTTGGCAGCTCACTTTGGGCAGCCCCACGGCAGGGAGCTAGGTCGGGGAGCTCCACCACCTACAGACTGGGTGGAGTTGGGGAGCCCTAATGTGGGGAGCCCCACTGCCCAGGTAGGTGGGGAGGGAGCCAGGCTTCATATGATTTGTAGCTTTTGAATTTCCATATTTGCTATTGATAATTATTTTGGATATTTTCTTGAATGAACAAATGAACTAAACAAAGAAAATAAAATTAAATAAAGGAAAAGAACGTTTGAAACTATTTGAATGAAAAAATTTCCCATCAAAAAGGGAAGTTTGTCAAAATGAACGTTGAGTCTGGGATTCTCCTGTCCACATTCACCTGGGGGGTTCTGCTGCCTTACTGGACTACATCTCCAAAGATATTCTGTGGTCCCTTTCTGTGGCTTAACCACTGTGGTGCTTCACAGAAATCCTGCAGTAATGGAGTCTTCAATGATAAGGTATTCTTGTGCAGTTATTTATTATGAATTTACCTTTGCTGAAATATTATGAGATAATTATGTTTTTAAAACCTTTTCTTTAAAAATAATCACTCATTGAATAGATTTATCAAGGAATGCCACCAGAGTCTTAACTATAGATGTTTAATATATGTGATTGTGATTGCCTTTACATAAATTAATGGCATGAGATAAATGTTGATTCCAGTGGCCATTTAGTGTCATAGGGCAATTACTTACTATTTTGTTTTCCCTGAAAAAAAATCGTGTTAGTTTATGAAGGATGCTCGGCACACAAGGACCATCACAAAACAGCTATTTTAGTAAAACCACTGTAGTCAATACTGCTGCTGAATAGTTAAGGTCTATAACTTCTCGAACATAAAATCTTAGTTTCCATTTTACAGCAACCCAAAGAAATTAAATCGAGTGCTGGAAGCAAAGGAAATGAGGTATGAAGTTTTTTTAGTTTTTTCTAATTTTTGGATGACTTTCAAATAAAAATTATTTTAGAATGGATTTCAGCTAATCTCATTGGTAGGCATGTTACCTTTTGACTTAAGAGTCAGGCTAAACTGAACAATAGCCAGCTGTAATATAGTAAAAATATAAGCAAACCTTTTGGAAGTAAAGTTCTTAGAAGTTTGAATTAGAACCCGTCAGTGTTGTACACCAAAAATGGCAGTTCTCGTAGGACATCTGTACTCAAATGTATGTATTTCTTCACAAGGAGTATTTCTTTAAAGTGGGTCCAACATTTACATTTTGTAAAAACAAGGCTTTAATAAATACCAGCACAAGAGGAATGTGTACATGTTTTTAATCCAGTAAGAACAGTACATTAATCAAGTAAACTGAGGGCCAAATTCACAACTGGAATAAGGGTGCAATTCTGTGTAAATCAATGGAGTTTTACCTTCCTTATTCTGGATAGAATTTGATCTTGCTTTGTTAGTATTTATTAGAAACTGGTCTTAGTTCACCCCCTTGTGGTTAGACTTCAGATTTACAGAAGATTAACTAACACTGTGGACTATCCAGGCCCTCTGACATATAGGTGATGTATATACACTTCAGGTTTGTAAAGTGAACAGAGGTTGCAAGTGACTGGCTATGTCTACACTAGCCCCAAACTTCGAAATGGCCACGCAAATGGCCATTTCGAAGTTTACTAATGAAGCGCTGAAATGCATATTCAGCGCTTCATTAGCATGCGGGCGGCTGCGGCACTTCGAAATTGACGCGGCTCGCCGCCGCATGGCTCATCCCAACGGGGCTCCTTTTTGAAAGGACCCCGCCTACTTCGAAGTCCCCTTATTCCCATGAGCTGATGGGAATAAGGGGACTTCGACATAGGCGGGGTCCTTTCGAAAAGGAGCCCGTCAGGATGAGCCGCGCGGCGGCGAGCCATGTCAATTTTGAAGTCCCACGGCCACCTGCATGCTAATGAAGCGCTGAATATGCATTTCAGCGCTTCATTAGTAAACTTCGAAATGGCCATTTGCGTGGCCATTTCAAAGTTTGGGGCTAGTGTAGACACGGCCACTGTGTCCTAAAAGAGTCTAAACTTATGCAGCTCCCAAACACCCCAAAGAAAAATGTATGTAACCTCATAACATGCATTTTCTTACTTTCTAAAAACATGCTTTTAAAGAGACACCATTAACAGTGGGGTAATGAGGAAAATTAGTATTTTGAGTAAGTTTGCTTTTTATCCTCAAGCTTTTGTTTAATATCAGAAACAAAAATCAGAAATCTAGACATGAATGTTTATATGGCTTTAATTGTACCAGTACAGTTAAAATGGTATAACCCTCTACTATGGATGCACCTATACCAGTGTAAAAATGGTATGATGTATTCCTGTTTGGAAAGCTATTCTGGTCCACTGACACTTGTACAAGCTTAATGGCATCTGTATTAGGGGCTGTACCAATATATCCATGTCAACTTTTAAAAAAAAAAATCATATTCCTGCCTAACATCCCAAAAAGAGGCAGTAGTAAGAGTACAAAAACTGTGTATAGGCCAGACCTTAATAAGACAATTTGACTATGTCTACACTAGCCCCTTCCTTTTGGAAGGGGCATGGTAATAAGCGAGTTGGGAAGATGCTAATGAGGTGCTGCCATGAATATGCAGCACTTCATTAGCATAATGGTGGCTGTGTGTGATTCAAAAGCGCTGCTTTCAAATCACACATGGCCCATGTAGACGGGGGTCTTTTGAAAGAATCCCCCGAACTTCAAAAGCCCCTTTTTCCTATTTGGTTTTAGGAAGAAGGGGCTTTCAAAGTCTAGGGGGTCCTTTCGAAAGGCCCCCATCTACATGGGAGGCGTGTGATTCAAAAGCGGTGCTTTTGAATTGCATGTAGTAGCCATTATGCTAATGAGGCACTGTATATTCATGGCAGCGCCTCATTAGCATCTTCCCAACTCACTCATTACCATGCCCCTTCCGAAAGGAAAGGGCTAGTGTAGACATAGCCTTTATGTGCAAAGTTAAGAAAAAGATCAGTATGGATGGTTTAAACAAAAACACACCCAAACTCAAAACCAAGCAGGACACATTTTTGCACACACATCTGTATTCTTGACTGGAACACTTCACCAGCTGATTAGTAAACCTGAAACTCGGGTCCTGATTTTCTGTTGCTTTGCACCTTGTGAAGTGAATTTGCACCAGAGAAGATGAGTGCAAAGTGAGTGTAAAATGGTACTGTCTTGCCCTCAGTTTGTGCATCTCTTGTTTTGGTTTGGATTTTGTAAGAGGTGCTTACTGTAGTTGTCTTTTTAAAGTCCAAAATCATCCAAGGCTAAATAGTCCCCTTCCAGTATGCAGCACTGATAGTATGAAGAAAAGTTGAGGCCCATGCAGATGGGACAGGTAGTAAGAAGCAGCTTTTTTATTCAAAGCTTAACTTAGAAGGTGAATTGCAAAGGCAGTGAAACTGTGCCTTTCATGGCTTTGGGTGACATCATACACTGAGCTTTTGTCTCTCTTTTGGTTGTCAAAAACTGGCTTTTTCCCATTGACTACTTATACTGGGAATGGCAGGATTTGGTAGTTACAGGAGGGGAACTTTGACCTGACAGGAGATGGAAACCTGAGCTGCATCTCCCAACTGAGCAATATTGAGATCTCTCCTTGTGATCTGCCCTTGAAGAAAAGTCATGGAAGGAGCTATTTCCCACATGGCCTGTGCAAAGACAGAATTATAGTCTCTGTAAGTAGGAATTTGACCTTAATCCCTCCAGAGAACAAATCAACTGGAAATGGTTGGAAAGGAAGCAGGGGCCCTGGCCCAGCTCTCCTACACCCTCAGCAGAACATGTCTAAAAAGATACACCATCCCCATGGATGATACAGAGCAGCGCATGCACCTCTCCTTCCCCAATGCACATTGACCAGGCCTGGGAGATTTTATGCCTTGGGCTAGAGCCACACTGCAGTGGAAAAATGACCCACTGAGGGTTTCACTTTGTGCATGCATGAAATGATGCTTCCAGGGGCCGATGTTGACTGCTGTACTCCTTACAAGAGAGAGGAATGAGGAAGGATGATGGGAGAAACGCTCCTGTTGACCTTCTGCCGTGGGACAGACATGGCAGTCTACCTTGAATAAATCAACCAGAGCTATGCAATTGGTATAGCTAAAATTGCATATTGGAAGTCAACTTCTGTGTCTAGTATAGACATTGGGTAAGGCACACTCTCTACCTGTGCTGCGCCAGGTGCAGGAGGTGCCCCATGCAGTGGTGGATGCAATTTGCACTGCTTAGCCCTACACATAGAGGCGTTGTTGAGCAGCAGGAAAGATAAACCAGACACTGCTCTTGGGATGTTGTATTCCCAGTCCTCTAGAAATGGACAGAGTCCTCTGGGAAATCAGAATCTGAGTTACAGTGAAACTGTCAATCACAAAAGAAGTTTTTTTAAAAAAATGTTTGAGGCCACCTCTGGAATTTGGGGGGGAAAAAAGATGGTTCCTTTGTTCATTTTAGAACTTATCTTTAAAAGTGCAGAAATCCCTTTAACAGTTCTTTTAACATTGCTTTCTTAGCCTCTTCAGAAAACAGCAGAAGTTGTAGACAGAGTTTAACATCAGGGGTTCTACATTTCTTTAAACACCCACGATTTTCCACTGGCCCTGATTCTCTGCTTATACATCCAGAGGACATATTTTCTTTCAGTGTTGTGTTCTCTGCAGTTTGGGTATAGTCAGGCTGCCAAAACCAATTTTAAATGCCAACTTTGTTCACAATTTTATAATATGTTTGCTTCCTCAGGGGCCTCAGATGGTAACTGAAGAGCTGCACTCCATCAGCTTTGAAACACAGGTCTCCCTGTATGGTCTGACTATAGATTTGGAAGTGAGTGTTTTTCACAGGTTTTGTGTAAGGAAAAGTAAGAAAGTATTTGTACTCAAAACCAGATTAATGGCTATTGCTTACAAGAATTTGAGAATTTGTTTTGAGTCCTCCTAACTGGCTAACTCTAATTGGCCGTACACATTTCACTTTGGTATAGTATAAATATGATGTGCTGCAGAAGATTTATTGCCTGGACCTGTTCTCAGTGAATCAGTGGCAAAAGTCCCATTGAGTTCAACACAAGCAGGATTGGCATGCTCTGAGGAGAAGCAGAGCATGCTGCTTTGAGGAATTGTATGATATGGCAAAAGAAAGTTTTAGGGTCCCATGATACACATAACTGCAGGTCTTCTTGATTCCCCACTTGTGGACATTCTAGTATGGCAGACGTAGGCTCTAAAGGTCTTCAGCAGTACTGGGGATACTGTAGATGTGTTTCCTGGCAGACGGCTGACTGGCTGTGGGCAGCTCTGTTTTGTGTTGCTCTTTCATACAGCTCCTCAGGCAACCGCTAGGCACAGCTACAGCCAACTACCAATCTAGTTCAGTTTTCTGTCAGCCATTTGAAATTCTGAGCATTTGCTCAACACTGAGCACATATCTCCCAGAGCACAGACCAATGGTTAGCCACAACAGCATTCCAGCAGATCTCTGCCCCCAGGAACATGCTGATAGAGGAAGAGGGGAAAACTATTCTGCTATTTTCTTTTCTTTTCTTTCCTTTTTTTTTTAAACGTATGTAGACTAACCTATTCCTCCTTGAATGTCTTGTGTGCAACACTCTAACAATCACATACTATGTCTTCTTCGCCAGACAAGCTCTTTGCCCGTAGTGATGATTTCCAATGTCAGTCAGTTACCTAACGCTTGGGCTTCTATTATTTGGTACAACTTGTCATCAAAGGATCCTCAGGTAAGTCTTCAAATCCCAAATATTAATTTTATGTATATTTTAAATCTCTAGTTATTCGTTTGTCAATCAGATGTATCAGCAAGGGAAGATTTTCCCAGACTTGATGCTTCAAAGAAAATGATTTTTTTATTCTGTGCATGCTCTATATAACTACAAATTAGCTGTAATCATGTGTATAATAATATGATTAACTTTATGGAGGGGATTGTATGGGGCCTTAGATCCAGATATGGTGCTTTTTTTACCTTCAGATTGTCAGTTCAAATGTAGGGTAGGGAGGTACTGTCTGAAAATCATTGCCATTTAACTGCTGTGTTTTGGTCTGTGTGAAATCACTTATTGGTCGTTTCCAATCCTGTGTATTATCGATTTATGTTATAACACGTAGGAGCCCCAGGCATGGATCAGGACCCCACTCTGCTAAACACTGTACATAGGTCTTAGTGTACCAATCTCAACATCAGAGTAAATATTCTCAATATTAAAAATTAGCACCTTGGTGGTGGTCCTGGTAAAGAGACAAATGATGGGATAGGTTTGTAGATTTACTTACTCTTTCACTGTCCTGATGGGGTTTATCTACAAATGGACTGGGGCAAATTGCAGAAGAGTACTTGGAAGTCTTGTACACCTGCTTCTTGCACTGCTCCTAATTTAAAGATTATCATGCACAAAATACTGTCAGCCTATACCGTTCACAACCACTAAATGAACTTAAAAACTAAGGGTGTCAAGCAATTAATAATTACTCTTGATTAACTGTGCAATTAAAATATTAATCTTGATTAATCACACTGTTAAACAATATATTTTTTTTTAAATTTAGCTTTTATGCTTGTAGAGAAAAAAGGTTGAACATGGGAACCCTAAGGGAGCAGAATCCAGCAAGCAAAAGGAGCCCAATTTTTTTTTATTCTACAAATCTTCTAATTTGCAGATCAGATCTCGTGGTTTTTGAATAGTTGGGGTTAGCAATACGACAGAGAGCGCCGCATGCAATTTTCCCCAATGTGCACAGGATTTCCTATAAGTGCTAATTCTACAATGAGATCTGCTAACACAGACCCATGCAGAGTCCTAGTGCAGGAAAAAGGCATCCACAAGAGCCATTCTCATGGCAGGACCAGGATTTTTTTTTTGGTATAGCACCTCTGGCAAAGTCAGTTTCTGACACAGGAAAATGAACCAGCCAGCATGAACCTGGCCCAGAAGTAAGGTGAACTTCTGAAGTATAACATTCCATTAACTCTCATTCCAAAGATATTGGTGTGCCCCAGGCCTTTTGAAAAATGTAGTCACTACCTTTAAGTTATTGAGAGCTCTCTCTAGCTTCCTAGACAATATATTGCACCTTCATTAAAGTATTCACACGGCTACCATTCTGCAAGCTAGCAGTTTTCTAAAAGAGTTAATTCCAGCACCTCCACCTTTTCGCCCTCTGCCAGGCCCCCAGCACCTAGTCAATTACTTTCCAATCAACACACAAGGTTTTTGTTACGAGCACTAAATGGCATAACAAACCTGCTGCAAGTCAGGGCTTGCAAAATTAGCATATAAATGGTCTAGGGGAATGCAAAGCAGTCTCTACTGCAGTGCAAACTAAAGTGTAATCCAAAGCAGATATTCCAACAGTCTCAGGCTCTGGGAAATGTAAAAAGTAGCACGGTCAAATAACAAGCATTAACGAGTGTTAATTTTTTTTTTAGTGTGTTAAACTGTAATCACAGGCGTTAAGGTGCGTTAATTGACAGTCCTATTAAAAACATTATCCATGGCTGTGATTAATGTATACTTGCATGTTCTATGTAAATAAGTTTTCATTATTCAGATGAGGGCTTCTTTTGTGGAGGAACGCCGTGGAACATTCATTCCGCCACCTCTTTTGATGGCGTGGGCCCTGGCAGGGAGAGCGGAGTGGTGGTGGGCCAGGTGGCAGGCAGCTGACACGGCGCAGCCCAAGCCTGGTGCTCACTCCGAGGCTATGCCGGGCCCCTGCCCTGGGTGCAGTGCTCAGAAGAGCAGGTGGGGCCCCCTCCTGCCACTCTGCACACGCATCCCACAATTTGTGGAACAAACATGGCGGCAGCAGAGGAGGCAGCCCTTGTCGCAGCCATTTCCCCAGTGCAGCTCCTCTGGCTCTAGCCAGGAGGTACGTGAGATCTGCGGCCCAATGCTGCCTGGACAGCTGCGGCCCAGCGCAAATTCCTCATCCCTAGCTCCATCAATGACCCCGTCTGTGAGTCACCAGATTATACAGTGGAGGGTGTGTGTGCTGGGGTGCCTGGATCTGGGGAGGGGCGGGGCGGGGCGAGGCGAGGCTGGGGTAAGAGTGGAGGTCTGGGGGTGCCTGCCTCTTTATAGGGGAGGGGGCTGGGATAAGAACAGGTGCCTGGGGGTGCCTGGCTCTGGGGAATGAAGGGAGATAGAGCAGGGGTCTGGGGGTTGGGGTTAAAGCCGCTGTGTCCAATCCGTAGCAGCAACAAAGGGTCCGGTGGCACCTTATAGGCTAACAGAAAAGTTTAGAGCATGAGCTTTCGTGAGTTAACTCACTTCTTCAGATCTGAAGAAGTGAGTTAACTCACGAAAGCTCATGCTCTAAACTTTTCTGTTAGTCTATAAGGTGCCACAGGACCCTTCGTTGCTGCTACAGATCCAGACTAACACAGCTACCCCTCTGATACTTGTGTCCAATCCGCTGTCTGTTTGCCACATGTGGTGAACTGGACAGCACAGTGTGACAAAGTGGATTGGGCAGCGGGAGGCTCAGACAGCTGGCATGCAGCTTGCGTGGTTGGCACATGCCTTGGGTGGCTGGTCAGCCAGGGCTGCTCCAAGCACCCACAAGTTGGGGGCTGTGCCGGCAGCCTGGCCAGTCCATACTTGGCCTCCGGGCTGGGACAGGGGACCCAGGGCTGGAGCTGGTCTCTGCAGAGCCTGGACCATGCCTGCAGCTCTGGCGCCATGCCAGCAGCCCAGTCAGGATGGAGCTGGCATCCCTGTGTCTATGGCCATGCCTAGCATGGGGCTGGAACCAGCCTTTACAGCTGGTAGCTGGAGGTGGCTGGGCTGGCATTGGCCCAGTAGGGGCCAAGGTCTGGCAGTAGATAAGGAGCCCTTGGAGATTGGGACCCACTAAGGCTTGAGGGGCTGGTGCGTGGCTCAGGGTGGCCCGGTTTCATTGAGTCACTGTCACTTTGCAGGGGGTGGGGGATAGGGTGCCTGGCTGTTGCAGGAGGGGAGGAGTAGGGTGCCTGGCTGCAGGGGGCAGCTCTTGGCTGGGGCAGGATGTGGCAATCCATGAAAGTGCTTTTGGACACCATTGGGTTAGAGGCTGGGCTTGGGGTGCCTGGCTCTGGGGGAATGAAGGGGGATGAGGTAAGAATGGGGTCTGTGGGTGCCTGGCTCTGGGAGAGGGGAGAGGGATGGGGTTAGAGCAGAGGGCCAGGGAATGAGGTTAGAGGGGGATCCGGGGTACCTGGCTCTGGGGAAGGACATTCATTTAGAGTAGGGAGGTGGGGCTGGGCTGCAGGGAGGCGGGTGAAGCCTGGGGGTGATTTGGGGCTCTTTGGGGATGCCTGAGGGCAAGAGGGAGCGCAGATTAGGGCTGCGGCGGGAGAGTGGTTAAGCCTAGGGGTAGGGGGAGTGGTTTGGAGCTTGAGTTCTGGGGTGAGGCAGGGAAGGGGGGGCTTGAGTTCCACCAGCTTTTTTCGAGGAAAAAAAGCACTGCTTCAGATTCATAATTCACATAATTTGTAGCTTGAACATCAATCTGTCAAACAGGGTATGGAAGAGTTTCTGCATTGCATTAAATACAGTTTTCCTATCTTATTTCACACAACTTTTATTAAGGTAGAATATTAGTCAGTGGACTGATATCACTAGCTAATAGTACCAACTTCAGGGGAAGAACAATTGTTGTGTCTCAGTCTCTGGGAGGTGCATCACAGACTGTCAAATTCCCTCTGCTGGCATTACCTCTACCAGATTATGGAACAGTAGCTCTACATGAAAAACTCCTCTGTTTTCTAGACAAGGATTGCTGGTTGCCTGTTTCCAGGATAGAGAATAAATGCGTCAGAATGCCAAGAATTGCTAGGCCAAATAACCAACCACTTACATACCGGTTTTAACCCAAACAAATCTCTTAAACTGTGTTGTTAGAGCACAGTCATTCATCTGTTCTACATTAAAGAATTCAAACCGAAAAAAAAATCAGCCCGTTCATAAAAAGAATTTAACAACATATTGCTATGCAGGGTGTTTAAGGGGTTAGGTAATGGAGTTGGCAGAGTGAGGTGTGTTTGCTCCTGAGGGAAACTGCCTTCTTAGAACACCTGATCGTCTTAGTTTTGACCAGTGCTGTTTTTGTGCCGGTACTGAGTACCAGCACCTCGGCAGCCCCAGCCATGGGATTGACTGGCAGGAGAGGGGAATTGGCCGAGTACCAGCACTTTCTTTTTCACAAAAGAGGCACTGGGTTTGATAATCTCTGAAGATGATGCTAGGAAGGTGCATCTGACTTCCTCTCTGCAGTATGAAATGGTTAATGTTTTTTGGAGTGCATACGAATGTGTAAACAAAGTATGAACTCTATTGCAGAACCTGGTATTCTTTAACAGCCCTCCTGCCGCCACTGTGAGTCAACTTTTAGAAGTATTGAGCTGGCAGTTTTCATCTTATGTTGGTCGTGGACTCAATTCTGAGCAGCTCAGTATGCTGGCAGAGAAACTGATCGGTAAGAACAATGAAACTATGAAAGCTGTTCAATTTTCTTTTACTTCTAAATATTACTCTTGACAGGCTGAACTCTGCCCGCTTGCAGGGTAGAGGTGAGAATTTGTGCACCATAGCGCCTCTACCTACGCCCACATTCTTCACTCATTCCAAATTAGTTTGTAAACAAGTTTCAGAGGGCTAACCATGTTGATCTTTTTTCAGCAAAAACGGCAAGGAGTCCCATGGGCCTTAAAGACTAAAATGTATTTGCGCATGTGCTTTTGTGGGCTGGAATCCACTTCATCAGATGCATGAAGTGGGAACTTCAGATTGTCAGGTATATGTACACATGCAAGGATGGGTGTGTTACATCACTATCATATGACAGCCCTGTAGTTTCATGCTAAAGTCTGTTTTTGAATTTTTATGGCAACTTTAAAGTCTGTTACTGAGTGTCTGGAGGGACTGAATTGCCTCTTACTGGTTTCTGAATGTTACCATTCCTGATATCTGATTTGTGTTTGTTTGTTCTTTTGTATAGAGAGAGTCTAGTTTGGCCAATATACATGGCAGAGAGGCATTGCTGACACATGATTGCATTTAGAGGTTTAGAATGGCTGCCATTTGAGGAGGGGTTAAAAAGAAAAGAGGAGACTAAATGGCAATACGATAGAGGTCTATCAAATCATGACTTTGTGGAGAAGGTGAATAAGGAAAAGTTACTTGTTCCCATAACATAAGAACTAGGCAGGTCTCCAAATGAAATTAATAGGTAGCAAGCCTAAAACAAACAAAAGGAAGTATTTCTACATGCACCACACAGCCAACCTGCGGAACTCCTTTCCATAGGATGTTGTAAAGACCAGGATTTTAACAGGGTTCAAAAAAGAACTACAAAAATTTGTGGAGGATAATCCATGAATGTTATTAGCCAGTGGAATCGCTAGCCTCTTTTTGTTAGCTGGAAATGGGAGACACAGGGGAGGGATCATTTGTTGATTACCTCTTTGCTTTATTCTCTCTGAGACACCTGGCATTGCCCACTGTCAGAAGAGAGGATTCTGGGTTGGATGGACCTTTGGTTTAACCCAATTTGGCTATTCTTATGTTTCCTGTGTTCTTATAGATCAGATTAGTAGATGTGCAGGTGAAGAAGCCCTTGATGTTGTGGCCAACGTGGTTAGGTCCTATGATAGTGTCACTGAAATAAATATGCACACAGAGCTGGCAACAGGGTTTGTTGCAGCAGTTGGTTCCTGAGTGAGTATTTCCATTGTGAGGTAGATAGTTGGTGGTTGAAAGTCTATGGCTGTGTTTACACTAGCTCCCTACTTTGAAGGGAGCATGGTAAGTAGGGTGTCGGGAGATTATTAATGAAATGCTGAGGTGCATATGCAGCACTTCTTCATAAAGCTAATTCTCCCCTGAAGCAACTCTGAAGTGTTAAACTTGGAAGTGCTGGCTCGCGTGTAGCCGCAACTAACCTGCCGGTACTTTGAAATGCCTGGGCAACTTCAAAGTCCCTTTACTCCTCACAATTTCAAGGAGTAACACTTTGAAGTTGCTGCAGGGGAGAATTAGCTTAATGAAGAAATGCTGCATATGCACCGCAGCACTTCATTGATAATGTCTCGGCACCCTACTTAGCATGCTCCCTTCGAAGTAGGGAGCCAGTGTAGACACAGCCTATCTGTAAGAGAAGGCAGACCTGCTTCCCAAGGTCTGGGAGAGTGAAGGGTCGTGTTCCAGGATATATGGGTGTATTACATTTCTATGCAGAGGACCAGTGCTAATGAAGTCAGTTCAGTCAGGCTGGACATGTCCCACTGCCAACAGTTGATGAAACTGTGAATACAAAGAGAAGGAATAAGACTTTTTGCAGTGAGCTAGTTATTCCCAGTCTCTTCATGGACGCCTTCTGACAGTCAAAACAACAGATTGGATTTCTACATAGAGTGCTTCCACTGATGTGCATAGGTCAAAATTGTGGACAGCCAGCATCACTTGCCCATAAGCTCAGCCAGGCAGAACACAATGCCATTCACAACCCCAGAAACAACTCTGATTCTATAATCAAAGATATTGACAAAGGAGGTGCTCTAGTCGTCATGATTTTTTTTAAATCTATTTGCCCCAGATCCCTAAATGGCCCCCTCAAGGATTGAGCTCAGAACTGTGGGTGTAGCAGGCCCATGCTCAAACCACTAAGCTATCTCTCTCCCTTCCTCAGTTCTCATCCTCATGTGCCCCTCATCTGCTTGCACCATGTTGATGACTTCTTCGTCATCTAGGCTTATGGGAAGGAGGCCCTTGAAGATTTCCGCCAGGATTTAAGCAATGTCAACCCCACCAACAACCTCAGCCTGGACTAGTCCACACAAGAGATCCACTTCCTGGACACTACAGTGCAAATAGGCAATGGTCACATAAACACCACTGTATACTGCAAAACCTATTGACCACTATATTTACCTACATATCTCCCTCATTCATCCACAGCACATCACATGATCCATTGACTAGAACCAACTCTCACAGACCTTGGGAGGTAGGCAAGCCACTTCTTGCTTACAGACAGCCCCACCCACCCCCCGGCACCTGAAGCAAATACCTATCATCACCTACACACCTTGCAATGGAAATGCAAACCCAAGAACAAATTCCTGCAATAAATTGTTGGCAACTCTGCCTGCATAGCTACTCCAGTGACACCATCATAGGACCTAACTACATCAGCCACACCATCAAGGGCTCATTCACCTGCATATCTACTATTGTGATATATGCCAAGATGTGCAGTCAATGCCTCTCTGCCATGGACGTTGGCCAGACTGGACTGTCTCTACACTCTAGAATAAATGGACACAAAGGAGATATCAAGAATTCAATATTTAAAAACTGGTAAAAGAGCACGTTGGTTTCCTTGGACGCTTAGTAACAGACATAAAAGTTGCCGTACTTCAGCAACAACATTTCAAAAACAGAATTGGCTTGAAACTGTAGAATGTATATGCAAACTTGCCCCTGTCAGACTGGGACTAGACACTAGGAGTGGCTAGCTCACTACAAAAAGTAATTTCCCCTCCTTTAATGTTCTCACCATTGCATCAGCTCTTCAGAGTGGGACACATCCACCCTGACAGAATTAACCTCGTTAGCACTGGCCCTCTGCCTAATCATGTAACACGCTGATCTTTGTATATGTGTATATATTCATGCCAAACTGAAGTTTCTAGTTCATTCCTCTGACAAAAGGGGTTCCAGCAAACAAAGCTTATGTCTAAATAAAGTTGTTAGTCTTTAAGGTGCCAGTGGACTCCTCATAGTTTGTAACCGGCTTGCCTTCTTCACCAATTTTGCTCTCGTGCTGGTGCCACACTATTTTTCAGTAACACAACCATCTCTGGTACTTAGTCAGCATTGCCAATTGTCCGTTACTACTTTTTAAAGTAAAAAAGTATGCTTCGCCTTATTCATAACAAGAAGTACCTTATCGTGGGAACTTTCAGATGGTTGGGCTAAGCAAAAAGGTGTCATAGTTGCAACAAACTGTGGTAAGCTTTGTTGAAGAACTGTGAAACTGTTTATGAAATGAGAGCAGTCTTTTTTTGTTAAAAACATTAATATACCTTATCTTCTGGGTCACTTGTCTTCTGGAGGCTAAGGGGATCACTCCTGCTTTGCTAATGAAGGAAAAGGGAACCCCTCTATCAGCAGGAAGTGGATATAACCCCTCTAGCAGCAGGATGGACATTTGAAAGTTTCAACTCCTATCCTCTAGAAGGGGGATTAAGGCTTGGAAAGAAGCTGATAGATTTATTTGTGATTAAGAGGTGGAGAGGTTGTTCTTTCTAGTGTCAATCAGTAGGCGAGTATTGATTGGACTGATTGCCTTTTTGATGGAGGGATAGCGAGAAGAAAACATGTTGACAGACCACAGGAAGCTCCATAGCTAGATTTTATTTCTGGTGGAGGCTGAGATGGGGAAAATACTTCCGAGGTAAAGCAAAAAGGGGATTAAGACAGCTGCTCATTGTTTGGGGAAAGCTGCAGCCAGGAGGGTAGGGAGAAGACAATTTGCCTAGAGGAATGAAACCACTGTCTGTAGTGATTTCTTGTACAGGAGGAGAGAACTTCCAGATTAGAGCCGCTATCCACTGTGAAGTGATGGTGGTACAGACTGATGAAATGTTAAGTTGTGCATGTCCACTGTACACATAATCAAGCTCTCTGAGGGCTGGGGTTCAGCACTACAACCACATTAATCAAAAGTGGGGGATGAGACCAGGAATAAAATTGAAAAAGACACATGTACAGTTGAAAAAATTGAGGAAAAGACATGTTTGAGTACCCACAGTGTTGGGCCTAGAACCCTTGGCATCTTCTGCCAGTCAGGCCAAAGGATTTCCTATCACATCTTCTGTTTGTATTGCAAACATTTCAAGTGATGTAGCCTGTTACTGGATTTATGTCTCAACGTGGTACAATTTCCTGGTGCCAGTCCCTGTCTCAATAGGATAACTTACTTCGGTTAGCTCAGTAATTGGAAGAAAGAATAAAAGTGAAGACTGATTTTATTTCACAGGAGAAGCGTTATTTAGATGTTGAAGATTTGAAACAAATGTAACTACATCTTAAGTGAGGTTACTCTAACGGTATTGTATTTATTCTCTTCTAGCATTTACAGAAGAGAAAAGTGGTAGAAACGTATTTATCAGAAAAGATTTTCTTCATAGACATTTGAACAGAAAAGTTTGAGAGAAGCCCACGAGCAGCAAACTCAGATAAAAAGTGGAACTGTGTGTAAGGCGATGTAGACAAGAAGTCTCGAATTGCTTTAAAGCATTGCTGTACTATTTAAAGTGTAGATCCACCTGTAGAGAAAGTTTTGCTTATAGCATTGTTGATCTGTTAAATATCATGTAAAATGTGAATGATTTTATATTCAAATATCACAAATGAACCTATTTCAGGAGCTTCAGATAAATGTACTCATGTATTTCTTTTTAAATTTTAGGGCCACAAATTAGTTACAGTGATTATCAACTGTCCTGGGCAAAGTTCTGCAAGGTATGACTGTGGGAAAAATATATACTATTCTTTTTTCCTTTAGGGTGCCTGCATGCAAGCCTTATTCTGCCCTGTTTACATCGCTGACATACCTGCCACTTGACATCTGTGAGATCAGAATTGGCCCCATGCTGAGATGCTTTGTGTCATGATTTTGAGGCCTTGCAAAATGAATTAATGCTAAAATGCTACTTAATGGAAAGAACCAACATCGACCTTAATGGTTAAATCTAGCTGGCAGGAGTTCATCCCCTAAACCACAGTTAGTCCCCATTTACATGTCAGAATGACCTGTCCTAAAGTGGTTGAAACTGAACTGTTATTTAATAAAAGACATTTTTCAGTGGTGATACAGTTTAAATTGGCACAAACAGGTCATCTCTAGAAAATTAAGGGTTTGCCCATTAGTCAATAGTTTTGTCTGAACCTTCTCTGATTAGCTTACGACTGATAAAGAGAACATGTATCAGAGAGGTAGCCATGTTAGTCTGTATCTTTGAGAACAAGAAGAAGTCCTGTGGCACCTTATAGACGAAACAGATATCTGTTAGTCTAAAGAGAACATGATCACTGATGGGAGCCAGACCTAAAATTGTCCTACAAGTTAAATTACTGCAGATGCTTATTTGTAAACTTAGCCATAATATTTCAAGAACTGATTGGCTTAAGTCAATACAAAAATGCTGAGTATGGGAAGTAAATCTAATATATTAATATTAAAAATGTATTATTGAGACATATTTGTAATATTTAAAGATTCTAGGAAGGAAATAGCTGTGTACTTGGATGCCAAGATGTGATTTCAGAGTGAGGTAGAAATTATATAGATACAAATTGCTCTGAACAGAGTGTAAAAAAGTGAAGCACTTCCTCAAAAAATTATGAAACGCAAATCATATAGATATATTGTTTTTACACAAGATAGTAACATCTGAATTGCTGATTTGAATAAATTTCTCTGTCGTTCTTACAAATAGAAACTAGAACTAAGCCTGTGAAAATGATAGGGATATGCAGTATTGATCTTGTGTTAAAGATGCAGGGGAAATTATTTTTATTTGTTCATTTCACTACCAGGAACATTTGCCTGGAAAGTCATTTACCTTTTGGATATGGCTCGAAGCAATACTGGACCTCATTAAAAAACACATTCTTCCTCTTTGGATTGATGGGTGAGCAATATTTACTGGCAGCTGTCCGCTAATATAATGTGCTTATCATATTTATCCCGTCTCTTTAAGTCCACACTCAGCATTACAGAAAAGAACTTCCAAAGCCAAAAAAAATCTCCAAGTATGCAACATTGTTTGCAATTATTTGTAGTCTGAAGAAAACGTTACTGAAACTGCTCAAAGCAGATTTCAGATTTCTCCTGTATGGACTCAATTTACAGGCAAGTAATAAACACTTTGTCAGGCTCCACGTTGCAGTGGGCCAATGCTGTGCTCCTATACAGATAAAAACTCCCACTAACTTTATGTGAAGCCTTTGTGAGGTCTATAGCAGTGAGTCCTATAAAACCAGCTTTTTACTTTGATTGGCACTTATCTGGAACTGCAATATAAAAGTTGGAAAATGCATGCCACAGAATGGATGCTGTAGTTACCTTGAAAGTAAGACCATTATTTTCTGTTATACTTGCAGATATATAATGGGATTTGTGAGCAAGGAGAAAGAACGAGTTTTGCTCAAGGACAGAATGCCTGGAACATTTTTATTAAGGTTTAGTGAAAGCAACCTGGGAGGAATTACTTTTACTTGGGTGGACCAGTCAGAAAATGGTAAGTGAGGTTTACAAATTTAAAACTTCAGGGTATCTAAACTCTGAATGACAGGTGATATATGTAACTGATTATGACTGTTGATCTCTTTACCTATTCATAATTATATTGTCTTTGTGTCTTTACAGGAGAAGTGAGATTTCACTCTGTGGAACCCTATAACAAAGGTCGTTTAACAGCACTGCCATTTGCTGACATTTTGCGGGATTACAAAGTTATTTTGGCAGACAATGTTCCTGAAAATCCACTGAAATATCTGTATCCAGATATTCCCAAAGATAAAGCCTTTGGCAAATATTACAGCTGTCAGCCAAATGAAGGTTGGGTTCTACAGTTTATACTTTTTGGAAAGTAATGTTAAATTGAGATGACATGCAAGCAAACCTTTTTCTTAGGAAAATAATTTAATTGTGAAAACATTACCTCCCTCATTTTATAAAATGCCTCTATAAAAACTGTCCTTATTTCCTCATGCACCCCCTATTTACCTATTTTTCCACCTATTGTCTTTTGTTGTATATTTACACTGTAAGCTCTTTAGGGAAGGGACTGTGTTTTTGTTGTGTGACTGTACAGCTTACCGTATAGTTGATCGCTACTCTGTGGGCTAACCTATACTTATAGGAAGATCAGCCGCATAATGCTAGAATTAATTAATTAATTAACTTAATTATTATAGAATGCTAGAATTGTGTATCTGAAATCAACTTTCTTCCCTAGTGTAAATTTGTAAATCTATAGGTGTTACAACAGTACTACTACTAAGTAACAATGACACTTAGATATACACAAGCCAAGAAAGATCTCTGTGAAAACAGTCATATAGGATATTGTCCATTAGTCATACAAATACATGTATGTTCAAGGTACATTTCTTTGCCCATGTTTCGGTTCTTTATTTCTATTTACAATATCACTTGGCTTCTTGCTTTCAGAACAGCTGTATAACTTGAGTTTTCTTCAGTTTCTAGAACCTCTCACTTGAAGTTCATGAGGCAAACAGACCAGGAGAGTAACTTATAAGACAGAGACAAGCAAGCAGCAGATCCCATACAATATATATTGACTAAATTGCCAGACTAGTTAAGAATGAGCACGATCCTAGTTTGTCCCCTCATGAAGGGTTTCGGTTAAAGGCAGATATTTGCAGAATTGGCTTCTAATAGCTCAGACCTGCAAAGACTTGAGCACAGAATGTACTTAAGTTGTCCTCATTACTTCAAAGGAACTTCTTGAGTCTACTTACTCAAGGATGTAATGTCTGTGCAGATTGAAATCTTGTGTTAGGGCCTATTTTTTCTTGCTCATTTACGATTAAATGGTTTTATTCTTCCCTTTCAATACATTATGTTCTGCCACTTTTAAAATATTTGGAATTAAATGTGAATAAATAATAAGCATAGGAACTTCAGGGTATTTAAAAATAATTCCCTAATGCGATTCTTTTTTTAGTCTCAAGACCTACAGAAGGAGGAGACAAAGGTTATGTTCCTGCTGTATTTATCCCAATCTCCAAAATGTGAGTAATCTTAGCTATTCTACACTTTGGATTTTATTAAGTCTGTATACTTCCCTTCGTCCTGCGGTTCCTTTGAGTCCAGTTTTCTCCATGGAAATACCCAGTGATGACAACACAGATATAATTCTCTGGTCTGGCAAAAGAGTGCCCTGTGTAAGGCTAGGAGAATAAATAAAGGGGGCTTGAAAACCACATTCCCCTTCCTTCCCTCACCCCCGATGCTGGAGGATGATATGCAAAATAAATTAGAGGAGCCTTTAGGTTCCCCTAATGTGCTTCAGCCTTTAATGTTGTTCCCCAGAATTTATTATGGAAGCCGGATTGCACCTTTCCCTGGCTATAGCTCCTGCATTAAGTGGCCAGAAGGTGGTGTAGGAGCTCTTCTGCAGTTCTCCAGCACAGTAAGAGTCCCCTATGCAGGCAGAATTAACAAGTGAAACAAGGTCTAGGGTGCCGTAATGCTATTGCAATAGCCCAAAGTGCACAGAATGTTTGTGTGTGCACACAGCTATGTCTTTTAAAGGTATTTTCAGTGATGTTGTTGACTAATGGGACGTTAGCATGCAATGGGCTTTTTCATGGGCTACATGCTGCTAAATCAGTGTCACCCAAATACAGATCTACCATGGAATGCGTATTTCCATGTCTGCATCCCCCAATGAGGTATCACATGGTGAAGGGATTTCTTCTCATTATTTTCTAAACATCTTTAAAGTTATTTATTGTATTTGTGTTTCTTTTAAGCCTATATGATTCCACAGATCAACATTCTCCATCAGATCTTCTTCCCATGTCTCCAAGTGTTTATGCTGTGCTGAGAGAACACCTGAGTCCCACAGTAATTGAAACTGCTGTATGTAGCAAGTTTTTTTAATTCCTAATTTACTGCTAAGGAAATGGAGTGTCACCTTGTAGAGAGACAGAGTTTCCAATGGGGAGAGAGGCTTCTTGTGCAGTGCAGTACAGTTGTAACCATTAAAAAGTCAGCACTTGCCTTCAGTTTCCATACAGTGCTATGGGAGATAACCCAGCTACTTCTTGTTCTAACTGCAGTAGAACTCTTCAGTATGGTAGGAAATGTTGTCTTTTTAATGGTGACCATTGTACTATGAACTTTATGTTATAGAAGTTTGCAATGCAAGGATCTCAAAATTCTGTATGCATGTTAATTGAGCTTCAGCACCCAAACTGTATGTAAGTATTACCCCAGGGGTTTTCAAACTGCAGTCTGCAAATCGGAAACAATACACTAGGGGATCCATGAGCCCTGTCAGGGGCCACCGTCCCCCACTGATCAGCTGTTTCCACTCCTGCATACCATGGACCAACTGCGAGGTCTTCCCTGACTACCCCTCATTTTTCCACCCCCTTCCCTGACAGGGTGAACTTGTGGGAGAGGATTGAAAGAGGAAGGGAAGAGGAGGGGTAGAGGTAAAATGGGAGCAGGAAAAAGTGGTGTGGAGCTGAGACCTTAGGGAAAAGAGAGGAGTGAGGGTTGTCCGCTCACCAAGCTGGCCAAACACGAAATCAAATCCAAAACTGCTTCCTGCACACCTGAAGAGCGGTGGAGCTAAAAGTGGTGGCCAGCGTGGTCACATTAGGGTACTGTGGGACATGTCCAGGAGGCCAAGAATGTCGAATTTCACAATGCTCCATCTGCACTATCCTAAGTCAACCATGCAAGGCTGAATTTGGCATTATTCCCCATGAAAAGGAGGAGTATAAAAGTGGACCATGGGAGCCCTTAAAGTGGACGAAATGGACTCTGTAGTGTGTACAGATTCCTTAGAAATTTAACCTAATCTCCTAGTGGAGACCAAGCCTTATAGATGTTAAAGGTGAACTGCAATGTCTTAACTGGACAAACACAACATTCACTGGAAGTCAGGGGAGAAACTTTTATAAGTTACATTACAAATTTTTTAAGTCATTTTCTACTTTTTTTTTTTTCATTCACTTGCCTGCTCGGAATTGCAGTCAGAGTTTTGCATAGAACATCAGGCAGCTCAGCCTCACACATGGCACCCAAAGTAGGACAGATTCTTTCATTTCTTACCCAGGTTTAAATATGTGTGGATAGACCCTGAGCTGGTGTGATCTGAAGCTTGCCTGTTGAGCTAGTATCATCCTCACTAAAGCATTACAGTGGCCCAGGTGCAGCTTTGGCGCTACATGTAGGCTAGCACTCCATATGTAGCAGAGTCTGTGCAGCAAGTTAGTGTGCCCAAGCTTGTCACACATCGTGTATCAACATGGACGAGCCCCTGGTTTCCCCAGTGTGTGTCAATGTGGGTAGTTCTGGGTCTGAATTAAATTATCAGACAGTGTCTGTTTCAGAGGCTAGAATATGGGGAGGTATTGCATAAGTCAGGACTTAGTTTGCATTGTGTGTGTGTATTTGGCACTGGAAATACATTGAGCAAAATACGTCTTGTTTTGTTTTTTTAAGTGTGCAGCAATAATTACTTTAAAGCTGTTGTTTTCATTCCTCTCTTCTAGATGAGTTCCCCATATTCGGCTGACTGAAATTCAGATACCCTGGAGAACAACAAAGCAGACAAAATACTTTTAACAAAAGTTAAACAAGAAAGTTGGTTTTGCAGCTTTGTAAATAAGTGTTTCCTGGAAGACAGTGTGACATTCTTCTTGGGCCTAACTGTATTTTCAAATGCATGAAAATCAGAAGTTTTCCCAGTGAAGTCACCGGAGTTACAAGCATCAGTGGCATCCTTTGGGGTCTGGCACTGAAATCCTCATTTACAGGAAAATTTACCTCTTAACTCAATGGGCCAAATCCTTTCCTGATGTGCAACTCTATTGACTTCAGTGGCATTACACTAGGTATGAATTTAGCCCAGTGGGACTGCTTATGGGAAAAAGGACTATAGTATTGCTGTAAATAGAACTTACAGTAGGATGGAGATCTTCTAAACTATGTGTGAAACATTTTGACAGCAAGACTTTAGTTATTCTAAAGAGATTTAGGATGTGTTTGGAAAATCAGGATTTCTGCTGTACGTTTCATGTTCTGTTTTTATCATGTCAACTTTTTTGGCTTTTATTGTAAATTAAAGGTTCTCATCCCTTCGTTCATTACCATAGGTGCCAGGAGTCAACTTTTCCTGCCTTAACCTGCTTTTAGTACAAAGGGATAGATTTTATCTTCCTACAGTAAAATGTGTGGACAGGAAGAGAAAGGAGAAGGGAATGATGGGAATAGAAGAGTTCTCTAGGAACTTTAGCAGCACTGACTTTCAAAGGTCACTAAATTGCCATGCCTCAATTGTGTACCCATAAAGCAGGGTTAGTAAAGTTTCCCTGTCTGGCCAGAAAGTTGTGAGGGTAAACTTACTCATTGCTGTGAAGCATCATGGAGGTAGACTTCAGAAAAGCCCATAAAGAAAGAAAAACAGACCTTGATATTCAGTGCAGGATTTAGAGGATGAGCCATAATCAAAGTCTTAGGAACGCACTCTGAATGATAAAAAGAATACCAAATAGCTACTTCGTTTGCTGACTACTATCCAACATGCATCTAGTCGAAGCGCAGAGTTACAAAGGGTTAAATTACCTCAGATACAGAGGTAACTAAGCAGAATAACCAACTCTTAAAATAAAACAGCCAAGTTAAGAGTCTGTCTTTTCTTAGAATTACCCACGACAAATTAACTGTTTGTTATAATAATAAACACTGACAATTTATAAAATACAGCTTTGCAGCTTCTGCCTGCAATGTATGCAATCCTGAGCATACTTAATTAGTCTAGCAAAATATGATTTGTACCTAGTGCGGAAGATGTATTCAAACCATGAAAAGACAATAACGAAGTAATTCTTCAGAAACATAACGGCACAAATTTGATATAAAAGCTTGTACATAGTTTCACATCTCTGTAATTTATACATGACTAATAGAAATAAAAATATATTTTGTTTGCTGTTGGATTCTTAGTCTTGCAGGATTTTTAAAGATGTGACAGAAGTGGAAGTACCTTGGTTTGTTTTTGTGTCCGAACTACCAGTGAGAACCGAAACATTTAATGAGGCAATCATGAAATTCATGCAGTACCTGCCACCACAAAGTTTATATAGTATTTCTTAAAAAAAAAAAAAAAAAAAAAAAAAGTGCCACATACAGAACATTCCTGACTGTAAATTTCCTAGAAAACTGTGATAACCTCTGTAATGTCCCATTATTTTAACTCTGTTCTTTCTAGCTGGAAACAAAATGCTAATGGTTTTAAAAAAATCAGATTTGAAAGAATCAGACTGTCTGGGAATACAGATTTTCTTCGCTGCTCAAGGTTGCTTCCGTCTTTCATCCTGACATGATACACAAAGTGAATATTTTTCATGTAGTTGTATGGGGATTGGAATCATATATGGCTTTTTCAAATTTGACAATTCACTTAAATTGTATGAATGGCCAATATTTATCAATAATTTAAACACTCACAGTAATAAAGTAAATAGTTTACTGGATGTATTGAATCCTGTTTTGAAAGAACTCAAGTGACTTTCTACTTGTACACGAGGTGACCATATGGTCTTTAACCTCCTTCAGTTGAAGTTGGAGACAGTTTTGTTACTACTTCTGCAGGACAAGAATCAGAACTCAACTGGGGTGAAGTGAAATGAGTTTCTTAAAAGGGACACACGTACTCAAATTAATTTTAAAAATGCCTTTACCTATGTTACAAAACACATTATTGGTATGGACAATATTTGCTTTTATTTCTTGTACTGTTTTGATTTATGATTTGCATTTCAGTCTGAACAACAAGAACAGATTTCAACGTTACTTCTGTTTTTAATCGGTGTGCAGAGGCAGAAGTTTGTATAAGCTTTGGTGGTGCCCAGAGTGGGTCTAAGTCTTGCCCCCTGTCACAGCTGCCTTGCAAGGCTGTATGGGGGAGTGAGGACTCTGGCTCTGCAATGAGGCTGGAGATGAGGTTTGAGATTTGGGAGGGGCTCAGCTCTGGCTTGCGGCACAATGTTGGGGTGCAGGCTCCAGGGTGCAGATGAGGGGGTTGGGGTGTGTGAGGGCTAGGGCAGAGAGTTGGGCTGCAGGCAAGCCTGCCAACAGGGAGGAGCAAAGGGGGAAGTTGCCTCAGGCCCTTTGAAATGCCACAGTGCTACTGCAAGGCTCTGCATGGAGCTCTGAGGAAAGGGGAGGAGGCCAGGGCTGACTGACCTAAGCCCTGCCCATTCTTCCTTGGCCCCATCCCTTCTAGGGGCAGAGAACTGGGGCCCCCCATCCATGTTGCCTGTGGCTGCAGGGGTGAGGTATCTAGGGTGCAGCTGAGGGATTTGGGGTATGGGAAGGTTTAGGGCAGGGCAGGGGCAGAAGAGGTGTAGGTTCTAGGATGTAGATGAGGGGTGTGGGAGGTTCTGAGGCTAGGTATGCTCCCATGCACCCCTTCTCTTTTCCTCTCCTCCCTCCACTCATGGCATCACACAGTCACTGAAGCCAGCTGTGGGTTAGACACTTAACTCCAATGCCTCAAGTCCCCCAACAGCAAAATGGAGATACTACTTCCAAACTGTACTTCAAGGGCGTTTTGAGATGATGTGCTAGTACAGGGGTCTGCAACTGAAATAACGTGAAGAGGCATTTTTTCAAATTCAGCTACAAAAATCAATACTTGAAGAACTGCAATGTGTGTGAATACAAGACAGTCCTCAATAAATAATACCAAACTGTACTTTTTGTCACCCCTCTTAAGAACAGAGCACACATGATTTGGACCTGTTAGAAAGTTGTTACCCCATCTCCAGATTTTACCCCGCCTCAGCCTCCAGGTCTGCTCCCTAACACCAACCTTTACCCCCCACATCCTGCAAACCTGCACCCCCAACCCCAGGATTAATCCCTCACAGCCCCAAACCTGCCTACCCCCCAGGATTAACCTGCCTCAAGAGGAGGTCTGCTGCTGCTCAATTTCACAATGGGCAGTGGGTATAACAGGCAAGGAGAGACAATACCTCTCAACTTCTCCCCACTTGTTATCCCTATTCTGACCATTCCTGCAGGCTCCCAACAACAGGCTGTTTCAGCCTAGCATGTCTTCCTTGGGAGGGAATCTAGTAACTTAACATTGAAAAAGCCTTTCAGCTTGTCAGACCTATTTGCATAGCATTGAACCTGTGAAAGAGCCTTGAAGTGGTATTGAAGCCATTTAACTGGTGTGTGCCCACCTAGAGGTATATACTTTCAGTGTTTGAATTCACTAACCAACGGAGTTGTTCCTTACTGAAATATGCCTGTAGGGGTCAACAACTTGCGGCTCTGAGTGCTCCTGCTGCTGACTCCTCTTGTGGCTCTGGAGGCTGCTGATGCTTAAACAAAAAAAGCTGAATTCAGTTGTTCACCATTAAACTCACTGAATTCGGGTTTTTGTTTAAGCAACGACAGCCTCTGGAGATGCTGAGCAGTCAGCAACATCAGAGAGCCCCTGCAGAGAAATCCAGCAGGGCAGGGAGCCACCCACACTGCACATGAGGGAAGTCTAAGCCTGCAGGACAGGTGTGGGGAGGTGCAGCCGAGCCTGCCCCTGCTGGAGCCATGCAGGTGTGGTGAGAAGGAAGAGGCGGAGGAAGCAGCGGAGGGCAGCTGGTGGCCATGGAGAAGCAGTGGCAGATCTTGTGGCGAGGCGGGTTAATCCTGGGGATAAGGAGTGGCAGTTCGGGGCTAAACCTGGGGAGGGGGGGTGGTTTGGGGCTGAGAGGGGTTAAACCTGGGGGTGGGAGGGCAGTTTCAGGCTGAGAAGGATTAAACCTAGCAGTGGGAGGCAGGTTTGTGGGATGGGGGGGCGGTAAAGATTGGGAACTGGGGGCAGATTTGGGGGCTGAGGTGAGTAAAGCCTGGAGATGGGATAACAACTTTCTAACTGCTACAAATCATTGTGTGTGTGTGTGCTGTTCTTAAAATAGGGGTGACAAAGTATGGTTTGACATTAAGGATTGTCTCATATTCACATGCTTTGTGGCTCTTGGATCTTGTAACTAAATTTGAAAAAAAATGGCTCTTTACACTATTTCGATTGCAGACCACTGTTCTAGGGCTTTAGATTTAAAATACTAGGGTTTGTTTGTTTTTTTTGCTGAAGATTGTAGACTGGTATCTTTAAAAAAAATCCTTGCATCGATTTTTAGATGCACAATCCACGTATCCAGATTTAGCTTTTAACGCTTGGTTCTTCAGACATAGTTTTGCAAAATCGTTAAAAGATCATCCTTATGAAAATTACCCATTTTAATTACTCTAGTACACAAACTTGTTCCCAAAGTCTTCCTACCCTTTCTGTCCATCCTCGCTGCTGTAACCACTCCCTTTCCTTAATCCCTCCCCTCCCCACACACACATGCACAGACTCTGAAGAGATTCCTTAAAGCAGGGGTGGACAATAAAATTTGATGTGGGATGCACTCCCCAAATTTTGGTAAGTGGTCAAAGGCTGCAGTTTTCTATGGAAAGGATGTGGAATGGAGGTTGTGTGCAGAAGGGAGCTTGGAGCGCAGGAGAGAGTGGAGGGTCTGAGAGGGAGTCTGAGTGAGGGAGGGGGTTGTGACCTGGGGCAGGGGATTGGTGTGCAGGGCCTGGGAGGAGGTATGGAAGCAGGAGGGAATTCTGGCTTGTAGCAGGTAAAGGTTCTTGGAGTGAATTGTGACCTGGAATGGTGGAAAGAAGGTTGCAGAGGATTTGGAGGTTTGGATAGTGTCCTGTGGCAAGGGGTTGGGGTGCATGATCCGGGAGAGAGTATGGTTACAGGAGAGAATTCTGGCCCGAGAGGGAGTTGTAGTGTGTGCGCTGAGGGTGCCCTCGGCAGGCTTTGACCAGGAGGTGCTTACCTAAGCAACTTCTGGCCATCAGCACTGTTAGGCAAGCTGCTAGGCTTGCTAGCAGCCCTCAACCACTCCATCTGGCTTTCTGTGCTGCAGGGGAATTGTTGCATGCTGCCCCAGCCCCAGCAAAATCTGTTCTGTACTTTCCCTGCCCAGCAAAATCTATCAGCTCCTGTTAGTTGGAAACCTGCCAATAGGAACTGAGAGATTTACTGGGGCTGGGGACAGCACACAAACTCTCTCCCTTGCCCCACAATGCCGAGAACCACAGGGAGCAGCTAGCCACTTTGAGCAGCTGCTCCCTGGGCAGCGGTGGACCTGATTGAAAGGCTTGTTCAGACCAGATTGTACCTACTCTGGCCTTAACGGAACAAGGTCCTTTTTCTTCCAGATAGCAATGAGTTTCATAGAATCCTAGGGCTAGAAGGGACCTCAGGAGGTCATCTAGTCCAGCCCCCTGCCTCAAGCAGGATCAACCCCAACTAACAGAGGGGTAGGCGTGTTAGTCTGGATCTGTAAGAGCAACGAAGGGTCCTGTGGCACCTTATAGACTAACAGAAAAGTTTTGAGCATGAGCTTTCGTGAGCAAAGACTCACTTCATCAGATGGTGGACCAGCATCTGATGAAGTGAGTCTTTGCTCACGAAAGCTCATGCTCAGAACTTTTCTGTTAGTCTGTAAGGTGCCACAGGACCCTTCGTTGCTCTTACAGAACTCCAACTAAGTCATCCCAGCTATGACTATGTCAAGCCAGGACTTACAAACCTCTCTAGGTAAAGCATTCCAGTACTTCAACCCCTCTTCTGGTGAAATAGTTTTTCCTACTAGCCAACCTACACCTCTCCCTCTATAACTTCAGACCATCATTCCTTGTTCCGTCATCTCTCCCTACAGTAGATCTCCAACTTATGCAGAGGTTGTGTTCCTGTGCAACTCTGCCTAAGACAAATTTCACATTACTGGGAGGAGCCAGGAAACTGACTATGGCAGTAGTGCTGGACAGTTTCTTGCCTCCCTTGAGCAGGGGGGCTCCAGACCTCTACCCCACAAGAGCAGCACATCAGCTCCTGTGAATGGTGGGGAGCTGGAGCCTGGCTCCCAGCTCCCTGCCACTCACAGGAGACAGGACACTGACCAGTACTGCTGCCCTGGTCAGTTTCCCAGCTCCTGTTAGGGGCAGCAGCCTGACCCTCCCTGCTCCTGCAGGAGTGGGGAAACTCCTGTCAGTGGTGGCAGTCGCTCCTGTAAGTGGCAGCAGCCCAGTCAGGCTCTTGGCTGCTGCCATTGACAGAAGCAGGAAAACTGAACAGTGCAGGAGTGCGGGTCAATTTCCCGCTGCTGTGAGTAGGGGGGAGCTGGCTCCTGGCTGCCTGCCACTTAGGGGAGTCAGGAAACTGACCAGCACTACTGCACTGATCAGTTTCCCAGCTTCCCTGAATGGTGAGCAGCCACAAACCAGGCCCCAGATCCCCATCACTCAGGCGCATTAACCTGAGACTCACACAACTTGAAAGCATGTATCTTGGGGTTCTACTGTTCTGAGAAGAGCCCCTCTCCATCCTCTTTAGAGCCCCCCTTCAGGAAGCTGAAGGCTGCTACCAAATTGCCCCTCAGTCTTCTCTTCCTCAAACTAAGTAACCCCAAATCCCTCAGCCTCTCCCCATAGGTCATGTGCTCCAGCCCCTTATCATTTTCATTGCCCTCTGCTGAACCCACATCCAATGCATCCCACATAGTGGGGGGGGGGCAAAACTGGTTGCAACACTCCACATGTGGTCTCACCAGTGCTGAACAGAGGGGGAGTAATAATTTTTCAAGATCTGCTGGAAATGCTTCTTCTAATGCACCCCTTTCTATACATCTATTTCATGAACTAGTTTTAAGAGAACTGTCCAACAAAATCAGTACCTTAATAAGATATAAAATCTGTACCTTAGTAAGATATAAAATCCTTTGTTATGCCTAAAATCTTTGGAAATATATGGTGAAATTTCATAATCTGTTGTGGACTTCACAAAAAATGAACTTTCCTAAAAGCAATGAATTTTGTTATGAACACATTAAACCATTCGTACTGATTAATTTAAAACATCTTGGTTTCAGTGCATGAAATATGTAGTAATCTGGATTGATTGCTTGCATTTAAAATATATGAGGCTGCATGCATTAGGGTAGACGTGATACCAGAGATTCAGCTGGACATGTCTCTTGCACTCTGTACTGCAGGCAAAGCCAGATGTGTCCCGGGCCCCAGGATATTTGCCTTAATTGTCCTATGGCCCGCAGGGACCTGGTCTGGGGCAGCAGCAGGGGTTGCCTCCCCTCTACCATGGTGGCAGGAGCTGGAACAACCCAGCAGCCTGCTCCGCTCCACTCTGCCACCGCCCTCTTGCAGTCTGCTGCACTCCACCACAGCAGCAGGAAGGCTCAAACCACCATGGTGAAGCAGAGCGCAAGGGGCTTGGAGAGGGCAACCGAACAGGGCAGGCTGCCAAGCTGCTCCGCCCTCACCTCTGTGGTGACGGGGAGGGAGGAGGGTTACACCCTCTGGTAATCCCCTGGCTCGCATTTCTTGGTGGAGGGAGCGTCGGGCAAGGGGCTGGGGAGCAGCGCTGGGGCGGAGGCGGGTCTGTGGCAGAGAGGGTTGTCCTGGGGCACTGGAGGTGGGCTGCCCCAGACTCCCCCCCAGGCGCCTAGGGATGGCCTTGGGCGAAGCATCTGTATCACTATAGCCAATGCTGGGGCTGCGAGCAGCGGCTCGTACCGCCACAAAAAGCCCTGGCTGCAGCACAGCCTGAAGGCCCCTCGGCGCACTGAGCAGCCGAGCACGCCGCTGCCGGGCGAGGCCTGGGGCACAGACCAACGCCACAGCGCCAGCGGGTTTTCAGGGAGCACCTCGGCGAATCAGCCACACGCACGATGTAGGCAGCGGCTGCTGAGGGAACGCGGTTTGCGCTGGGGGCTGGGGGGAGCGCGTCTCCCAGCGAGGCACAGCCAAGGACACAGCTCCTCGGGCCGCCGCCGCCGCCGCCCCCTCCTCCACCTGCTTTAACTTTCGTTTTCCTCTCAGTCGCCTCCTTCCAGGTCCCGGAGTCCTTTCTCAGAAACCACGTGACTCGGCTGTTCCCGGCTTAGCTCACTCCTCCTGCCGCCCAGCTCTCTCACCCGATCAGCCGGCGCAGAGGCTCGCCCAGTTCCTGGACCTCAACGCACGAGTGGCTTGCTGCCCTGTGCAAAGCCTGCCCTTTTGAACCCTGGCTTGCACAGTAGGGTTCCCAGCTTTGGTTAGCTAGAAGCCTAGGGGACTAGATGACCTCCTAAGGTCCCTTCCAGCCCTAGGACTCTGTGATTCTCTGATGACAGGGCTGGAAGGGACTTTGAAAGGTCTAGTCCCCTGCCCCACAAGCTGCAACTTTCAAAAGCTGCTCAACTCCCAGGTCTGCTCCAGGTCCCGCTTCTACTCTACCCCTTCCTCTAAGGCCCCCACCCATTCTGCCTCTCCCCACAGTTCCACTTACCGCACCCCTAGTGCACCAAGTCCCGTGCTCCTCCCTGTACACCCCAGAATCCCAGCTGACACTGGGGAGCAGGAGGTGCGGAGGAGAAGGGGCCTGACTGGGGAGAGAGAGCTGCTAAGAAGGCTGCCAGTGGGTCCTGGGCACTCACCTATGTAGTCCAGCCCCAAAGCATCTGTGAGTCAATGTCTATGCCTTGCAATAATGGATTAAGCCCTAGAGACCATCCCTGACAGGTGTTTGTCTAACCTCCTCTTAAAAATCTCTAATAATGGGGCTTCCAAAACCATCCTAAGCAATTTATTCGAGTGCTTAACTACACTGAAAGAAGTTTTTCATCATACCCAGCCTAACCTGCCCTTGTACAAGTTGTCTATTTTGTGTCTTTCTTTAGCCTCTAAAGGTTAAAGAGCAAAAAAAATTGTCTGCCTCTTCTTTCCAACAGCTTTTACAATAAAGTTATACTTCAATTCCTGGAGCCTCCAGGACAATTCTGGAATGTAAGCAGTCCTAGTAGACAAGTCATCTAGAAAAAGTCTTGCAGAAGAGCTTTGTGGAGCTTGAAAGTTTGTCACCAGAAGAAGTTGGGCTAATAAAAGATGTTACCTTCCTCTCCTTGGCTCTACCATGCTGGATGCGTACTGCTCCAGAAACACTGCAAACAGTGTTCTGGTTGAACAGCTGTAAGCAGTGGACTGTGACAATGATCTTAAAAAACAGGACAGCTGTAACATGGTAAAATCATCAAGGGACAATTCTGAAAAATATCAGAGGGGCAGCAGAGTTAGTCTTTATCTTCAAAAACAAGAAGTCCTGTGGCACCTTATAGACTAACAGATATTTTGGAGCATAAGCTTTCATGGGCAAAGATGAACCTGACAAAGCGGGTCTCTGCCTGAGAAAGCTTATGCTCCAAAATATCTGTTGTTAGTCTATAAGCTGCCACAGGACTTCTTGTTAATTCTGAAACAGGTACTCCAGCAGCTAAAACTTTTTGTCAGATGTAACTTTCTATCTGTTACCAAGTAATGGTTACTAGCCATGAATCTAGGATTAATAAATCCATGATTTGTCCTTTTAACAGCAAAAAATCATCGGGCTATATTCTCAATTAGATGTATAGGGATAAAGTTTTATAACTGCCATTTGTGTCTATGGCAGCTTTGTTACTGAAACCCATAGGGTTGACTACTACTTAGCTGGGCATTGGTTCTGATTCTTATTTATTTTAGTATTGTTTAATATGTGGAGCTAGCACTCACAGAACTCCCTTTTAGAATCCTATTGTGTGAGCTAGAAGTTTCTCCAAAGAATATCATCTCTATTCTTTATAACGCTGAACACAACTTATTTGCAAAATTAAAATACAGGCCCATCTCCAAATAAAATTAAGATTGGGATTTGCATGCAATAAAGGGAGTAGAAAGTTAAAGCTTATGTTTCTTAAAGCATTCATAACAGCCCCTATTCTGTAGCAATCTGTCCAATTAAACCCCCACTGGAAAGAACACTGCTTTCAGAACAGCAAAATGGGTCAAACAAAGGCACTGGTTCCACCTCTGGCATTCCCTTATTGCAGTGTAAATTAAAGCAGAATTTGCCTTCCGTGTGTGCACACTCCCCCCCAGACACAATTTTGGACTTAGGGTTGTGCTGCTGAAAGCCCAAAGAAAGCTTGTTTCAGCATTGGAAATGTTCTAATATATTTTCAGGCTAATACGTTAACAACTTTGCCCCAGCACACCCTCTTTTAAAAGTGGGAATTGTTAGTTCTCACCTGAAAACATATAATGGTGAAAACAAAGCTGGCCATCAGTTTTTCAAACCTTTCAAAAATCAAAATGCTGATGACAAAGGGAAACTATTTTATTTCCTAATCTTCCAGCAGAAATAAGAGGCTTAGTTCAGAAGTATGGACCTCAAACCAATTGTCAAAAAATCTTCCATCAGTACCTTGGAGTGGAGGCTTTTTAAGAACCAACACATTTATTCTGGCATAAGGGAGAGGTGTCTTCCTATGGTATATACTTTGGCCTGACACTGGCATCTGTGAAGACAGTGAGTTTTGCTATATTGACTTCAATTAACTATTAGGGAGGCAAGCCCTAAAATAGACAAAGAGATAGTTTGATTTTTCTCCTTAAAAACATAAACACCCCTTTTGTCACTTAAGTGGGAGAGGGAGCTACACAGCAATTTGCAATATGGGCCGTTCATGCCTTGGTCAACTCTAAACGTCCAGGTTAGCTTTCACAATCAGGTTTCTCAAACCTATGGTAGGAGCCCTCTGCAGCAAAACTTGCTTTTTGCTGAATTTCTTTAAAAAACAACATTATATCAAAAACATCCTGGGCAGGAAAAATAAAAGGTTTATTTTAAATCAGAATCCAAAAGCGATACAAAAATATGCAAGAATGCAGCACAAGAAAGTTACTGTACAGTGTACCACTAGAATTCAAAGCTAGCGTAGAGAACTTACATAGGAACGATTTTCCTCCTGGAATTCAGCGGTTTACTGATTTACTGTGGTCTTTTTGCCACTATCTTCAAACATGAAGGCTACAAATGCCTTAAGCGTGACCATGTTTGTTATTAGCATCAGCAACATATTCTCAGCCTCTCTTTTAGGAATTGCTAATGAAAAACAAAAGCCTTCAAACTCCCAATAAATCATGTAAGTACACAGGGCACAAGGCAAGGTTGTACTCCAAGGTCCTCTATGGTGGGGGTGAGCGCTGTGGGGCAGGGCAGGGCAAGGGGCTGTGAGGTACGGTCGAGGGCTGTGGAGCAGGGCGGGGTGGCAGGGCTCTGAGAGGTGGGGTGGGCGCTGTAGAGCACGTCAGAGCGGGGAGGTTTGGGGGTGAGTGTTGTGGAGCGGGGCAGTGGGGGGCTCTGAGTTGGGGTGACGGAGTGGAGTAGGGTGGGGGGCTCTGGGAGGTGGGGTGAACACTGAAGCGGGGCAGTGGGGGCGCTCTGTGACATGGGGTGGGGAGAGTGCTGTGGGTGGGCTGAATGCTGTGGAGCACAGGTGGGGTGGGGTGGGGGAGGGCACTGTCGGGTGGGGCGCTCTGTGACATGGGGTGGGGAGAGTGCTGTGGAGCACAGGTGGGGGAGGGCACTGTCAGGTGGGGCGCTCTGTGAGATGGGGTGAGGGCTGGGGGGGGGGGGCTCTCTCCAAGGTGGCGCTGTGGAGCGCGGGCCGGACAACAGCGCGCTCCGAGAAGGGTATACGAGCAGGGAGGACAGAGCGCTTGCCGGAACAGCATGACGTCGGAAGCAGCTCAGCGTGGATTGGCTGCGGCTCCGCGCTGGCCCGCCCCGCGGCTCGGGATTGGGCCGGGCTCTGGCCGCACGGCCGCCGCTTCGCTGCTGCAGCCGGTTCGGTTTTGGTTTGCCGGCGGCGCGCAGCGGAGCGGTGGCAGCGGCCTGCAGCCTCCTTTCGGCGGTCGGGTGAGTGAGCGAGCGCCGCAGCCTGGGCGCCCGGCGGAGCGCGCTGGGGCAGGGACACCCCGAGATGGAAGTGGCCGGGGAGCGAGGGGGGATGTGCCGCGCCCGGGACCCTGCCTCGCTCCGGCCTTCGCCACAAGGTCCCTTCCTGCCCGTGACCTGAGCCGTGGCCCCGCTGACACCCGCCTCCCGCCAGGGTAACGCTGCTCCCGGCCCCACCAGCCGGAGTCTCCGCTAGGTGGGGACACCGCTAAGCAGCCGAGCGGGAGAGCCGCAGCTGCGTGCGAAGCAGGATGGGCGACGGGTCTTGCCGGCCCCCGTGAGCTACCAGCTTACCGTGTGGAGGGGACGAGCCCCCCGTGAGCCCCACGCTTCCGTCTGACGTACTGTTCACCTGCTACTGCAAATTACGTGCACCTCATTCCCGGCAGACCCCTCGTGAGCAGGCGGGCTCGGTCCAAGGCCCAATGACTGCTGTTTAAACCGGTCCTAGCGGAAATACCAAGCAGCCCTATGGCACTGCAGAGACCAGCACGTTTATTAGATCATGAGCTTTCATGGGTTAATCTGTATGTTCACAACACAAAAAAGCAGTCCTGCGGCACTTTAAAGGCTAACAAAACAACGTGTTAGGTGACGAGTATCAGGGGGGAGCCGTGTTAGTCTGCATCTTCAAGAACAACACGAAGTCCTGTGGCACCTGATAGACTAACAGATATTTCAGAGCATAAGATTTTGGGGGAGGAGACCCACTTTATCAGGTGCATGAGTCTGAAGCAGTGAGTCTGGCCCAGGAAAGCTCATCACCTAATAAATCATTTTGTTAGCCTTTAAAGTGATAGCAGACTGCTTTTTTCATGGTTTAGTAATTGTTAGTCTCTAAAGTGCCATTTGTGAAGCTACAGACTAACAAGTCTACATTTCTGGGACTGTCCTGCAACCCCAATATCTATGCACCAGCTTCACAAAGAATTTCGCTGACTGGATGCACAGCCACAGATCCAGTGGCCATTTCTAAGAGCCAAACCTCTCCTCAGATCAGAGGAGAAATCCCAGCTCTTGTACATGGAAATGCTGAGCCTTCTCCTTTGCCTGGCAAGGTAGTGGGAGCAAGAACAAAAGAGCTGCTGATCTGTATAGTATTCTTGCCTGCCAGTGGCTGTGGATGCCTTAGCTAACGGGCTAAGAAGAGAGAGGGAGATTTCAGACATGGAAGGTGACTTGTAAATGGCATCACAGATCCTGTATTTGGAGAGGGATATAAGAAAACACAAAGAAGCTGCTCCTTTATAGTACTGTACCTTCCCACCTCTTTCGATTCCTCAGATGTGTAGTGTTGGGAGGGAGAGAGCTCAGCAGTTTGAGCATTGGCTGGCTAAACCCTGGAGTTGTGAATTCAATCTTTCAGGATGCCATTTAGGGATCCGGAGCAAAAAGAGTTTAAAAAAAAATGTCAGGGAAGGTGATAGGACAGGGGACTCCCCTTGATGACCTTGGAACAGGGTGACCAAACGTCCAGTATTGGGAGGGATGGTTCTGCATTTGGGACACCAAAAAGGCATCCCAACTTATTTTTTAAAAGGGAGGAACAGTCCCATATTTAGGTCCTTGGAGGTTAGGGGTGGGGGTGGGAGTGCCCATGGCTGCCAATTTCCTGGGATTCGGGGGCCGGGTGTGCCCCAGGCCACATCTTTCCCAGCATTCTGGGGCGGAGAATGCCCCCGGCTGATGCTTTCCTGGGACTCCGGGGCCAGGAGCGCCCCGGGGCCACCACCTCCCCGGGGCAGGGAGAGGGGGCGGGGATGGCCAGTTGCCTGGGACTTGGAGCAGCCAGGAGGAGCTGCCCCCACCCCCATATTTCCCGTCTTGTTTTTGGGATGGGGAGATATGGTCGCACTACCTCAGAAGGTCTCTTCCAGTTTTATGAGGTATAGTTCCATGTATTATATTATCACCTGTTTCCTCCAGGACTCAAGGTTCTTTAATACTATGTCCCTTTCCTAAGAAATACACACAGAGGGGTACAAGTTGGTCCCAAGACTTTAGGAGGGCATAATGAAGGAACATAGCATAAAAATATAGCATGAAAAATGTAATGGAAAGACATGGGATACTTGCTTACCCTTTCAAAGACAACATGTACGATTAGAGAAATCACTTTTAGAGGGACTTAGGAACCTAAGTATCTTTAAAATCTAAGTCAGAAGGGACCATTACAATCTTGTAACCTTACACTACAGGCAATGGAGTTTTGCCAAGTAATTCTGGCCATGATCCTGTAATTTCTGGTTGTACCAGAGCAGAGAGAGACTGAGGCTCACATGCTGCAAGTAGCTCTTTTCTCTCTCTCCTTTGGCTCTCTGCGGCAGGTGGTATTAAAACACTGTGAATTAATTATTAACCACTGAGGGTGCTTTTTCTGTGGTATTAAACAAAGTAGGTTAGACAAACATCTGTTAGGGAGATGCTTAGTTCTGCAGGGAGTGCAGGGGCTAGACTCCCGAAATCCTTTTCAGTTGTAAGAGTTTATTACCCAGTTGTAGTTGATAAAATATCTGGTCAGTTACTTTGCTGTAAGAATAACTTCATACAAACACACAGTACTTTTTTTTGTGCTGGTACTTGCCAGTACAGAGTACCGATACCTTGGCAGCCCCCGCCACGGGATCCCCAGCCAGGTGGTGCGGGGAACTCTCTCCTACTCGAGCTGTTCAGTATTCCCCGAGTGTTTGGGCGGCTGCCCAGGAGAGATTCAGGTGCTGCCTAGCTGATTAGCAGAATGCCCACAGTGGCACACATCAGCAGCTTGTGTTTCTACTGGTGGGGCACATCCACGCATGCCTTGGCACACATAACAAAATTTATTCCACACATGGATGGAAAAAAATTAGAGGGAACATTGGAGCTGTTCCACTTTGTGTGAATGAATTAAATATGTATTGGGTCAGAGAAAAGACTGGCTCTAGGACTTGCAGATTACCTGGGATACGCAAGGCCCCGCATCTAGTTCTTTTTCCAGATCAGGCAGAGCAAGGACTTGAGACCCTAACCAATGGAATACTGGCTCTTATAGGGTAGACCTGTCTCATTCCTTTTCTCTTGCCTCAAATACCATTCTGTACCCAAGAAAACTTTGTCAAAACTCTCACTTTCCTGGAAAACAAAAAAGCACTCCAGTAACACTTTAAAGACTAACAAAATAATTTATTAGGTGATGAGCTTTAGTGGGACAGACCCACTTCTTCAGACCATAGCCATACCAGAACAGACTCAATATTTAAGGCACAGAGAACCAAAAGTAGTAATCAAGGTTGACAAATCAGAAAAATATTATCAAGGTGAGCAAATCAGAGAGTAGAGGGGCAGAAGTAGGGGGGAGGAGTCAAGAATTAGATAAAGCCAATATGCAGAAGAGCCCCTATAATGACCTCAGAAATCCCCATCCTGGTTCAAACAACATGTTAATGTGTCAAATTTGAATGTAAAAGAGAGTTCAGCAGCCTGTCTTTCCAAACTTGTCAGAATTCCTCTTCAGTAAGACACAGACTTTCAGGTCATTAACAGAATGGCCCACTCCATTAAAGTGCTGACCGACAGGTTTGTGAATCAGGAGTATTTTTATGTCTGTTTTATGCGTATTAATTCTTTGTCTAAGAGTTTGAAGTCTGTCCAATATACAAAGCACCTGGGCATTGTTGGCACATGATGGCATATATGATGATAGTTGAGGACATGAGAATGTGCTTGTGAATATGTGAATAACCTGGTTAGGTCCAGTGATGGTATCTCCAGAATAGATATGTGGACAAAGTTGGCAATGGGCTTTGTTGCAAGGAAAAGTTCCAGGACTGGTGACTGTTTTCCTGGAAAACATTTGGCTACAATTGCTTGGCATTTTCTAATAAAAACAGTTGTCAAAAAATTCTTGACCAGGTCTCCTGTGAACCCAGGCACTCTGTATAGCAGGCAAATACCAGCCTGCAGACTTGATCTGTTCCTCCACGGTTACTCCCTGGCTGGCCCCCACCTCTATATTTACGTGTGCCTCCACAGGTACCTGGTGATTGCCGCTCTTGTTGGCTGTGGATCACTGTTAGCAGCCAGTCGGAGTGGGAGAAAGCTGCATCCCTGGAAGGTTGCTGCTTTTTTATTTCTCAGTGCTGCTGTATAGTAATGCAATTGCTCTGTGGCTCATATGTTGTCGCATGCCATGGACACGCTCACTCAAGGTGAGCTGACTGAGGAGTTAGCTCCAATCTAGTTAACTCAGACATCTGCATTGAAGGCATAAGCATAGTGTTCATGATGGGAGGAAGCAGGCAGAATTGCTTCATATTTTTCCATTTAAAGGGGTCCCATCCAGTTTTCAGTATCAAGTTAAAAGTTGTTTCAAATGCTACACCTGCACTTGAGTGCACTGACCATTTGTATGGATTTGCAGTGACGTTTGTCTTTCTCCTGAACTAAAACTCATGCACAGATAGGGAAATTGAATGTGAGACCTCAGTCTTGAATATGCAATGCTCAGGCAGCCTGCTGGTCCTGCGCAGAGCTCCCGTGTAAGGTTTAGGAGTGCAGAGGGGAGACAGTGAAATGTCTTGAGAAGTGCTGTCAAAAGCACAAAGTTAACAATCTGGGCAGAGATCGCTGATTACTTTGCTATATCAATCTTAAATGTTAATTATAATAAGGAGAAAAGTGATTTTTTTTAAAGTTGATTCTCCATTAAATTATGTAAATTTTACATATTCTCCTGTGCGTCATACACTTACCCAGAGATGACTGAGAAAGGGTGTTTATTACCATTGCAAAATAAATAGGCAAATTTTTCTGGAAGCTTTTGGAAATTTCAGAAAAATCCAAGTACAAAACATTTCTCTTTTTTTTTGTCAAAAAATTGAAAATTTACTATGCAAATTGTTTTCCTCTCAAAATTTAGTTTAAATAATAATTTTCCTTAAAATGGTCTACTGTAAAATATGTCTTGGAATGTAATTGTGAATAAGATTTGTGTGATTTTTATTAATCCTTGTTCTTCTTGATTTCACAGAATGGCACAGTGGTACCAGTTGCAGCAACTTGATTCCAAATTCTTGGAGCAAGTACATCAGCTGTATGATGACAGCTTTCCCATGGAAATCAGACAGTATCTGGCACAATGGCTGGAAAATCAAGACTGGTGAGAACAAAGTGCTGTCATGTAAATAAAATTTGCCATTAAATGATTTAACTCTGCGGTGTGCAATATATTCGCTACTCACCACATGTGGCGAATAGGGCACTGCGTTGTGGCAAATGCATGTAAACCTAACTCACAAGAAATAATTCTTTGAATTTGTCACATGTGCTCAAGACAATTAGCATAGGCGCAATGCAGTGGTTGGCCTGCGAGCCAGTGGGGAGCCCCTGCAAGCACTGATGCCACGTGCACTGAAAAGGAGCACTGCAGGGCATGGCAAGGATGGGGGTTTGGTATCACACCCTCTAATGCATGGGGACAGCGCCGCTGTCTGTGTGCTACTCGCAGGAAAAACTGGAACTGCACCACTCCCAGCCGTGCTGGCGGGGGGTGGTTGTTACAGGCTATGCAGGGTTCAGAGCCTTCCCATAGTTAACCTTTCTTTGCTGCAACGAGCCATGTTGCTGTACTTGTGTCTGCAATTATTACGTCATCTCACAGTTTCGTGTGAATTCAAAGGCCAGAAGGTATTTGTTTTTCTAATATTATTTAATGAAGTTTTGTATAATATAATGGGGTAAATAATAAAGTTTTATGTACTATAATGTAGCTAATATGGAAAGATGACAACAGTAAGTGTGGCAAGCTTTGCATTCCCTTTGGACACCACTAATTTAACCAGTGAGACCTTTGAAAGATATGGTGCCAGGTTCTGGCCCTGTGAACGTGCCGATGGTTCTTATGGATAACCACTATGCATGCACAACTAAGAACAGGGTTACCGGTATTGTATGATAACAGCAAGAAGCCACTTAGGGCAGTAAATTTTTGTGAGAATGGCTATTGGGCGATGGGAGCAGATATTTAGTTTGCCTGTATGGCTACTAGTCCCTGTTTCCCATGGACTCTCTTCTAGCACTTACCAGTCTCATCTGGGGTTGGCAGCTCAAGGGGGAACAACTGCTTCTCTGGTTTGTTTGTCCACCGGGGGGAGATGGATGGTTATTCATAAGATGAGATAGGGATCAGCATTTCAGTTTCATCTCCACTAGCCAAAATATTGCTAAAATCTCTAGGGAATATCTTTTGTGGAGCTACATTAACAAGCAAATTAATAGATCTCAATTCCAACGCCTTAGTATCGTGGTAATTAGGGGAAAATACGTGTGCAAATACACAAATATTGCAAGAGTAACCCTAGAAAAGAAAGCAAAGAAAGTATTATCCATTTGAGAAGAGAATGAAGGAATAGAAGGGTTACAGAGAGTATAGCTGAATAAAATCTACAGGTGCCAATTCAGTACATTTGAGAACTAAGACCAGCACCTGGGAGCGGGGAAGCATTCACTTACCTTGCTAAAATAAAAAATATAAATTTTATAGCTGCATTTAAAATTAAACATACTTTAAATATCCTAGGGAACACGCTGCCAACAATGTTTCGTTTGCTACGGTACTGTTCCATGGCCTCCTCTCACAGTTAGATGATCAGTTCAGTCGATTTTTAATAGAAAACAACTTTTTGTTGCAACACAACATAAGGAAAAGCAAACGTAACCTTCAGGTAGGTGTATAACTTGTTTAGATTCACATAGGCATGTTTCTGTCATTTTACTAGACTCTTACTTTATTCAAGAGATATTCTTCTAGCTTAAATATTAGCAAATTCATAGTTATACCCCTTCTGAAGTTTTTTTTCCCTTAACATTTGTGAATGGTACATGTAACTGCTGACTACTATACTAGTTTCAAGAAATGATTTTTCTTTTCTGTTTGTATCTGTTTTTGCGGGGGGATATGCAGCAACAGAAGAAGAAATATTTTTCCAAAGACATTATGGGGCCACAAAAAGGTCATGTCTACACTAGCCAAAAACTTCGAAATGGCCATGCAAATGGCCATTTCGAAGTTTACTAATGAAGCGCTGAAATACATATTCAGTGCCTCATTAGCATGCGAGCGGCCGTGGCACTTTGAAATTGATGTGGCTCGCCGCCGCGCGGCTCATCCAGATGGGGCTCCTTTTCGAAAGGACCCCATCTGGACAAGCCGCGTCAATTTCGAAGTGCTGCAGCCGCCCGCATGCTAATGAGGCACTGAATATGTATTTCAGCACTTCATTTGTAAACTTCGAAATGGCCATTTGCATGGCCATTTCGAAGTTTTTGGCTAGTGTAGACACAGCCAAAGAGAACGTGTCCTGTACATGTTCTGTTCCAGGCTCTATAGGATTATACCAAAGAAACCAAAAGTGTTTTATGCTATGTCAAGGATCAAATAACATATTAGTCTCCAATAAAGTCAGCCAGAGGCTGTAGCTGTTTAAGTACTTTGTTATAAAGAGTAAAAGCTATAGTACTATGGACAGAGAAACATGACAGGACATTAAAGAATGTGGACATGGGGGATTTTATTAGTGGATTCGCTGGGTGCAGTGTTTCCCCTCTGCTCCTGTCACCTAACCTCTTTCCTTCCACAGAGCTCCAGCTATTGCAGAACAGTGCTCTGTAGTGTAGTAGGTAGGGTGTCCTGTTCATCCAATCTTAGGATGGAGCAGCTACCTGTTTGTCTTGCTATCTTGCCATTGGCTGCATCCAAGCGCTTTGTACACACTCAATGATAGGGTTAGATTTGTGCCGAGTGCTAACTGGGTTTATAAGCAGCAAGGAGCTTTCCACCATGTGCTCCTGAGCAGGACACAGTAGGTGCAAGAACCCTGCAAAACTACTACCTACAGCTGTACTAAACTTCCTGAAAGTGGGTGGGGAGTGGCCTTTGAAGGGGTTGAGGGGGCTTTGCTTTCTTGATAAGGTTGACACAGCAGTTATGCCTCCTGTTGTTCTAGGGACACTGTGCCTGACCCAGTAGCTCCTGCTGTGGTAGTGTATGTACATGCCACATCTTGGCTCACCTACAGCTGCCATATTCTAAGTTTTTTTTGCCCAGTGGTTTTATCAGAGATGAGAACTGGAATGGCTGGTGTGTGCTAATAATGACTATTTTTAATGCTCTGAAATCAGGATCATTTTCAAGAAGACCCAATACAAATGGCAATGACAATCTGCAACTGTCTGAAGGAAGAGAGGAAAATATTGAGCAGTGCGCAGTTGTCCGACCAGGTAATCTCTTCTCTCTTTCTAGCAGCTGAAGTCAGAGCCACCCAAACACAGTGAGAGACCGAAAGCAGAAGCATATGCATGTTCTCCTCTTTCCTTCACCTCCTGTTTTTAAAAAAGGAAGCTTGATCTGGTTTGTCACAAACATCCACCACACAAGATGTGGCTTCTTTTAAACTGTTTGCTTGTCTAGGCATAGCTTAAAGAAAAAGGAAGTCAGCTACACCCTAGGAGGGAATTCAAGGCCTTGGCTGCCTTTGTAGTCATGAGCTAGGTGAAACTTATGAAAAGAAGCCAGATGTTAACATTTCTAAACTGGATTTTACATACTAGGCTCACATTTAGTTTCAGTTAAGCTAAACATAAGTATAATATGCAGTTATACCATTGGTATGGTAAAGAGAATTTAAACAACCTTCTCAGGTTTTATAATGACTCACCTGTAAGATCTGTTTTTACCTTTTCAGCATTTCCAGCATTGGTGGGATTTTAGCCTGCTTCCTTTCTGCAGCTTACCACTCAACCTGCTCTGTGGTGACCACCTGATCCTTCTTAGTGTTCTGTAGCTTGCACTATGATCTTGATGCAACAGTATTATTTTTGATTTGCTCTTTAAATATTTCCTTACCACCTTGTGTTTTCACTGGAGTGAGCCCATTAAATAAGTAAAAAAGTTTACAGGAGCTAGAGCAGGGGTCAGCAACCCCTGGAATGGGTGCCAAAAGTGGTACATGAGCCAGTTTTCAAAGGCACGTGAGGCAGGAGCTCAGCCCTGTCCCTCCTTCCCCATGCAGCGGAGAGCTTTCTCAAAGTCGTGTCACCTGTAGATTACAAAGTGCCAGCTAACGGTACCAACCAGTGCTACCAACCACCACCTAAATGGTAAAGCTCTGCCTCTCAATGTATTTATTAATGAAGCTGTTGTAAGTAGGACTATTAGTGACTTTAAAAAGTATCTCTGGCACTCAGACAGTACATAGAGGTCAAGAGGTCAAATTTTGGCACTCCGCCTCAGAAAGGGTGCTAACCCCTGAACTAGAGTATTCTTTCTTCACCTGTTACAGTAAATCTTGTTTTATTTCTACCTTTTTTTTTTTTTTTTTTCCCCCTGAGAGTAGCCACACTTTTTGGTAACTGAGATTTTTAAAAACATGTCCCAACACACTTGGCACAAACTTCATACTGCAGAAAGTAGCACCTCAAATTTATACAGTAATAGATTAATCACAGCTAAGTACTTTGGTATTACAATGTACTGGGATGGGACAGTTTTGGACTGTAAGTTATACAGATGCAGAAAGTCACTGTGATAACATTCAAAGAGCTGTAGGTCATTGTAGGAAGTCCTAGACTGCCCGGCCCTTGGCCTAGGGTGGTCGGCAACCAAAGAGGGGTTACAACACCGGCCCGCACTCAGTTGGGGCGGTCAGCAGTTCAAGTGCAATACAATACAGGCCCCAGCCCCTCAGTCCAGGGCGGGGCAGCAGTTCACAATGGCAGTGCAAGCCCAGCCCAGCCCTCAGTCCAGGGCGGGGCAGGAATTCACAATGGCAGTACAAGCCCAGCCCAGCCCTCAGTCCAGGGCAGGGCAGCAGTTCAAAATAGCAGTACAAGCCCAGCCCAGCCCTCAGTCCAGGGCGGGGCAGGAGTTCACAATGGCAATACAAGCCCAGCCCAGCCCTCAGTCCAGGGTGGGGCAGCAGTTCACAATAGTAATACAATTCCGGCCCAGCCCTCAGTCCAGGGCAGGCAGCAGTTCACAAGGGGTTTAAGCACAGGCCCAGCGCAGGCTGGCCCTGTCAAGGAGGGGGTAGGGGGTCTCCGCCGGCGTGAGAGCCCTGGCAGGTCTGGGAAGTCCGGGTAGTCCCCCTGGGGCATCTGGATTCGGGGTTGTTCGGAGCCGCTGGGGGCTTGCTCCTCTGGCCTGGCCGGGCAGCGACAGGCCCTCTCAACTTGGCGCTGGGGAGCTCAGGCAGGCGCGTCCTCCCTGCCCGGAGGCCCAGCCTTTAATGAGCCCTGAGCCCCGCCCTGGGCTCTTCTAGCTCTGGGCTCTGCCCTCTGAGGGGCGGGCCTCTGGTATCCTGGCTCCGGGCCCGCCCACCAGGGCCTCTTTGCAGCCTCATCTGCCTCTGAGTCTGCAGGAGGCCATACTGACTCACTACAGTCATAAAGCCAAAATGTAAACCTTCCAAGCACACAGGAAAGTCCCTTACCATATCTCAAATCACAGAAACAATAGGCAGGTAGCTTTAAGAGTCTGACTTAAAGGGACTTTTGACAAATTTATGGGATCATATACTTCATGAAAAACTGGTAATAACTGCACAAAACAGTAGTTGTTGCAGCGTATGTTATGTAAAACTCTCCTACAGTCTGAAGTGCTTCACTAGTACAGATGCTTGTGTACTGCTCAACGGAGAAGCAACCTGTCCTTCATGTATCTTGGCTTTTTAATAGAATTAACTATTAAAGCGATATTGTTGGATTCAGTTTCAAGTGATTGTGTCTGTGATGGGTTGGATCACAGAAATTCACTAGGGCCTGTCCCGCCCCGAGTGCACTGATCAAGCCCTTTGGAGCTCCCCACCATTCTGTGCCGCTGGGCCGGAAGCTCTGGTCTCCTCCAGCCAAAGCACAAAACTGCCAATAACTGCCCTGCTGCCGAGCAACACAGATGCCCCTGACAGCATCCTGGAACCCAACCCCTCAAAAGAGACAAAAACCGCAAGTAAATCCATTTGACCTTATTAAAATTTCTATAGCGAGAATGCTCATAAGGATGTCCACTCCCTTTATCGATGAAAGAAAGATATGCACTGTGCTTGCTTCCATTAGGTAACAGTTATTTACACTGAGCTTGATAAAAAAACAAGAGGGATTTTATTAAGTAGGGTTTGAGTGATTGCAAACAAAAACACACGGATCAAAGTAGGTTACAATAAACAAACATAAATAAACAAAACGTGCCAGTGAATTCGAGTACACTAAGAAACTTGTTGCATGCAAATTCTTACTTTAAGCAGTTGTTTCTATCTCAGGCCAGAGTTGGTCTTTTTCTGACCTGGGCCCAGTAGCTTTGCCTTTACCCTCTCACTACAGTTGTCTGTTAACAGGTCTCTTCCTGTGTCTCCTCGGAGAGTGTGGAGGCGATTTCAAAGGCCAGCTGTGGACAGAAAAGTCTGATTGATTGCACTCCATTCTTTAAACAGATTTTTCCCTGGGGGACTGGGAGGAGGGAAGGGGATGACCCTTTGTTCAGTCTCCCCTCCCCCTGGAAATATGCCAGATTGAAGTTGGATTCTGCTATCATTGACTATAGTCACATATCTTCTTTGGACCAGCCACAGTTTGGGCTTACAGGAGAAATAAAATCAGTCACAGGTCATTGGTTTGGCTACTGAGCCATTAAGTTCCTGAAGTATCCCTAATGGCTCTCATTAGCACATTTAGAATTAAAAATGAGTTCACACTACATATTTCTAATTTCACATACTGGAATGATGCATACCCAAAAACAGAATATACAGATTCAGCAGACTAACTTAAAAATGTTATGTTTTGTTACCTATTTTGCATAAAGCATCGAGTTATACATATTCATAAGCCAATTTTCATAAAACATAGGGGCCCCATGGCAGCCACCTAAGATATCTTGCTTTATATTGTAGAAGTGCAAAAATTCAACTGTGCAGCAATGTGTATGGGTTTTTTTGTACATATGCCTGCCCTGTTCTTGCTATTCACTGTGTATGCATATGTTACAAGTCCAACATAAGTATCAGCTCTTTAGTAAAAAATATCTGGCCTTCTCTACTGTTACATTTACTTATATTAAGTCAGAAACATGTATAAAAAATAATAAAATTATTGCTTCTCAAAAATGATATAAAGTACAATGTATCAGCCAAAAGGCAGTTTATGTATTTTCACACAAACTCCAATCCCTTTTCCTTATGACAGCCTTTCCCATTTCCAGTTATTTAAAGCTAATTCTTTGACTATAATATATATAACAATTTCTCATGAGCCATCAGAATATCACAGGAGCTTGTATTAATCAAAACAGAAAAAATAACGATGGCTACGTCTACACGGGGATGCTACATCGAAATAGCTTATTTTGATGTAGCGAAATCGAAATAAGCTATTTCAATGAATAGCGTCTACACGTCCTCCAGGGGTGGTGCCATCGACGTTCAACAGCGACGTTGGGCAGCACTACATCGAAGTAGGCACTGCAGGGGAGCGTCTACACACCAAAGCGGCCCAAATCGAAATAAGGGTGCCAGGACCAGCTGCAGACAGGGTCACAGGGCGGACTAGCACTTCCTGGGCAACAGCAAGCCGCTCCCTTAAAGGGCCCCTCCCAGACACACGCGGTCTGCAGAGCCACAAGCACGCACACCCCATGTAAGCAGCATGGACCCCCAGCAGCAGCCAGAGGTCCACACACCCGCCCCTGCCAGAGCAGTGCTTGCCCTGCTTAGTGCCATGCAGGAGGCAGCTGACCATCTTTTATTTGAGGAAGATGAGCTGCCCCCAGGGGATGAGGAAGCAGCCCCAGACCTTGCTGCCCTCCCAGCCTCCCCGCCTCCCCCCGCCGCACACGCCACTGGCTGTGGACATACCCCACGAGCACGGACTGGTGGGAGCGGCTGGTGCTGGGTGAGTGGGACAACGACCGCTGGCTCTGGAATTTCCAGATGAGCTGGCAGACATTCCTGGAGCTCTGCCAGTGGCTCACACCTCCCTTACGGCACCAGGACACCTCCATGCGACGTGCCCTCAGCGTCGAGAAATGGGTCAGCATCGCTGTCTGGCAGCTGTCTGGCAGTGGCCACTGCCAATCCGTAGGGCAGCAGTTCGGCGTGGGCAAGGCCACTGTTGGGGCTGTCCTCATGGAGGTAAGAGGACCCGGGTGGGGGGGAAGCCCAGGAGGGGAGCCCTCAGGGAGAGGGCCAGACGCACTCTGCACACCCCTCACCAGTGCTCTCTCATGTCCTTTCCCTGCAGGTCGTCCACGCAATCAATGCACTGCTTCTCCACAGGCTCGTGTGGCTTGGGGACCCGGATGCCGCCATCGTGGGGTTTGCCAGCCTGGGCTTCCCAAATTCCCAGCCGTGCCCCGGAGCACAGCGGAGGACGCTTCCTCAATAGGAAGGGATACCATTCGGTGGTCCTCCAGGCCTTGGTGGACAGCCGGGGCCGCTTCCTGGACATTTATGTTGGCTGGCCTGGCAGCACCCACGACGCCTGGGTGTTCAGAAATTCGGGCCTGTGCCGCCGGCTGGAGGTGGGGACCTACATCCCCCAGCGGGAGATCCTTGTGGGGGACACCACCATGCCCCTGTGCATCGTCGCAGACGTGGCGTACCCCCTCCGGCCCTGGCTCATGCACCCCTATATGGGCGATGTCACAGCCAGCCAGGAGCAGTTAAACACACGCTTGCACCACGTGCTGCAGGTGGTCAAGCGCACTTTCGGCCGCCTCAAAGGGCGCTGGAGGTGTCTCCTCACCCACCTGGATGCAGGCCTCACCAACATCCCCCAGGTTGTGGGTGCGTGCAGTGCACTCCACAACCTGGTGGGGAGCAAGGGAGAGGCCTTCTTCCAGGGCTGGGCTGTGGAGGCTGGCAGGGCCGACATCCAGCCACCCGCTGCCCCCAGTTGCCAGGTCGACCCTGAGGGGATCCGGGTCCGGGAGGCCCTGCGGGCCCATTTTGACCAGGCTGCGGGGTGAACGCTGGCAGGGCCAGCTGCGGGTGAGCCACCCACTGCACCCCCTCCCATCCTCCACAACACTCCCTGCCCCCACGCCCACACCATAGAGCACCCGAGAGCGCACACCCCCACACTTTTCTTTGAAATAAATGGAAATGTTGCTTCAAACAAAACAGTTCAACCTTATTATTAACAGAAGAAAAGGGGGGAACTATGTACATGGGGGGGGCAGCTACTAAAACGGGTCCAACAAAAACTATTTACAAATGGAATATGTACAAAGGGGGGGGCCACGTCCTCAGCTCCACACCCTAATGTCCAGCGCCCGGTGTTGGGGGGCATGACCCACGTCTCGGCCGGAGCCCTGGTCGAGGCTGGGTGGGGGCCGGGAGAACCGGCAAATATGGCCGGCCGGTGTCCGCAGGTCCGTGGTCCCCCTCGGCGGCAGGCACCAGGGTGGCAGATGGTGGAGGGATGGCGGGCAGAGCGGCGGGGGGGTACAGGTGCTGCGCAATGTGGTCGAATGTGCGCATGAAGGTCCCCCAAGCCTCCTGGCACCACGCCAGCGCTCGCTCCTGGAGCTCTAGCCGCCTCTCCTGCACCCGCAGGCGCTGCTCCGACACCTCCAGCTGATGGCGGAGGGTCGCGAGCAGCTGGGGGTCCGTGGCCGTCCGCGGGTGGCTCCTCTGTAGGCCTTGTCCTGGGGCTGGTCGGTGCTCTGCCGAGGGGCTGGCCTGCTGGGATGGCCCTGGTAGGCTCTCCGGGACCACGGACACCTCACCGGTGCTCTCTGGGCCCTCCGATGGTGCAGCTGCGGAACACAGGGGGGAGCAAGAGTGGAGACAGCCGTTAGGGTGGGCCCTGACCCTTGGCCCTTGTTCCCCAACCCCTCTGCTGCTGGTTCCCCATCCCCGACCCCGGAGATGATGCTGCTGCTGATGGGTGTCCTCCGCCCCCGGGGGACCTTAGGTTCCGCTCCCCCCATCCCCAGGGATGGGGCATGGCACTGTCCTGCTGCGGGGCAGGGGCTGATGCACTCTTTTGAGGGACATGGCACTGCTGTCCTTGGGGCCATGGTCATCTGGGCATGTGGAGGGCCCTGGTCATGTCTCTTGTCCCCGCCCCTTAACCCCGGGGGCGTGCACCAGGCAGGGTACATACCTGATGGTCCGCTCCCACGATCGGGGGACACCCATTGGGCGGACACCCTGCTGGAGCTGTGGGACGGGAGGGCAATGCGGAGCCCCCTGTCGCTGGAGGACTCCCCCTCTTCCTCCTCCAGCGTCCGAGGGGTGGGCTTCTGGGGGGGCCCCTGGGGTGCAAGGCTTGCCTCTGGGGCGGACTCCGTCTCCAGGGTGTGCTGGGGCTCGTTGGCCGAGGTGTCAAGAGTGGACAGGGGGAGGAGGTGTACCGGGGGCCCGGGATGGACCTGAGCTCCCTGTAAAAGGGGCAAGTGGCGGGGGTGGCCCCAGATTGGCTGGCCACGTCCCGGGCCCAGGCATAACCCTGCCGCAGCTCCTTGAACTTACTCCTGACGTGGTCAGGAGTGTGGGCAGGGTGACCCCAGGCAGCCAGGCCCTCTGCCAGCCGAGAGAATGCATCCGCATTCCGCCTCTTGCTCCCCATTACCTGGAGCACCTCCTCCTCGCTCCAGAGCCCCAGCAGGTCCCGGATCTCAGCCTCCATCCAGGAGGGGCCCCGCTGCCTCTTCCCTGGCTGGCTTCCAGCCTGGGAGCCCTGGCTCCCCTTGGGGGGGTGTCCTGAGGGTGCTTGGGGGGCTGGCTGGCTGCCATGGGGTGCAGGATGGTGGCTTGGGGCTGCTGAGGTCCATGCAGGCTGGGCATGTGGCAGTGCTGCTGCCTGCACGAGCTCTCAGTTTCCTGCACAGGAAGTAAGGGGGCGGGGAGCTTTAAGGGGCTGCTGCACGTGGCAACCATAGAGCTCAGGGGCTGGAGAGAGCGTCTCTCAACCCCTCAGCTGATGGCTGCCATGGAGGACCCCGCTATTTTGATGTTGTGGGACGTGGATCGTCTACACGTGCCCTACTTCAATGTTCAACGTCGAAGGAGGGCGCTATTCCCATCTCCTGTTGGGGATAGCGACTTAAGAACATAAGAACGGCCATACTGGGTCAGACCAAAGGTCCATCCAGCCCAGCATCCCATCTGCTGACGGTGGCCAATGCCAGGTGCCCCAGAGAAGGAGAACAGAAGACAACGATCAAGTGATTTATCTCCTGCCATCCATCTCCTGCCCTTGTACTGAAGGCTAGGGGCACCATACTCTATCTCTGGCTAATAGCCATTTATGGACCTAACCTGCAAAAATTTATCAAGCTCTTTTTTAAACCCTAATAGAGTGCTGGCCTTCACAGCCTCCTCCGGCAAGGAGTTCCACAGGTTGACTGTGCGCTGTGTGAAGAAAAATTTCCTTTTATTAGTTTTGAACCTACTACCCATCAATTTCATTTGGTGTCCCCTAGTTCTTGTATTATGGGAAAAGGTAAATAATTTTTCTATATTCACTTTCTCCACACCATTCATGATTTTATATACCTCTATCATATCGCCCCTCAATCGCCTCTTTTCCAAACTGAAAAGTCCCAGTCTCTCTAGCCTCTCCCCATATGGGACCCATTCCAAGCCCCTAATCATCTTAGTCGCCCTTTTCTGAACCTTTTCTAATGCCAATATATCTTTTTTGAGGTGAGGAGACCACCTCAAGTCTTGCCGCCTTACGTCAATTTCAACTTCGAAGTAACTGGCTTGTGTAAACGCGGCTAACAGTTGTCTTTGTTTTTGTTGTCCTTTTCTACTGCAGATGCAAGTGGGGAACATACAAAATACTGTAATGCTGGACAAACAGAAGGAGCTTGATATGAAAGTCAGGAGTGTGAAGAACAATGTTGTGGTAAGTACAGTAAACCCTTGAGTCACACAGGGGTTGTGTTCTACAACCTCCACCTAACTCAAAATTTCATGCAAGCAGCCAGGAAAGTGACCAGAATGGCAGGGATTTGGGAATTAGGGGGCAGTCTGGTTCCAAGCTCCCCACTGCTTACGGGACCCGAGAAAGTGACTGGTCATGGCTGGTCAGTTTTCTGGTTCTCCTAAGCAGCAGGGAGCTGGGAACCAAACAGCAGCCTGGTTCCCAACTGCCCTGCACCGGCAGGAACCAGGAAACTGACTGGCTATGAGCTGGTCAGTTTCCCAGATCCTGCAACCAGCGGAATGCTGGGGACCAGGCAGCAGCCTGGCTCCCAGCTCCCCTCCCCTTGCAGAGCCGGGAAACTGACCAGGGCAGCAGCCTTGGTCTGTTTCCTGGCTCTAGCCAGTGGAGGGAAGCTGGGAACCAGGGACAGGCTGTTTCATGGATCTCCTCCACTCCTTGGAGCCAGGAAACTGACCAGCTGCTGCTGTGGTCAGTTTCTCAACTCTGCAGGTGGAGGGGAGCCGGGATCCAGACTGTTACCTGGTTCCCAACTCCCACTGCTGTGTGGACCAGGAAACCACTCCTGTCAGCGGCGGCAGCCAAGAGTCAGGCTGCCAACCCTGACAGGAGCAGTTTTCCCCGCTTGTCAGGGACAGCAACGTGACTCTTGCTGCCGCCACTGACAAGTGCGGCTGCCTCCCCTGTAGGAGCAGTTCTTCTTCGAGTGTCCCCGTGGGTGCTCCACAATAGGTGTCGGGCTTGCCCGGCGCCGCAGATCGGATCTTCCAAGCAGTTTCTGCCGGACCGCGCATGCGCCGGCGCGCGCCGCTCCCTTGCGCGCTCCTGGCCATGTGTGCAATCCGGTCCCCGCCAGTTCCTCTTAACCGCCGTCGGCTGCAGACGGAATCCGAACTAGGCTAAGGCCAAGTAGCGTATTCAATGACTTTAACTGTTTTTCTTTAAAGTTTTTCAAGTACTTAGGCTACTGCAAGTTAGCCGGTTGTTATTTTTGCAAAAAAAAAAAACAAAAAAAAACAAAAGCAACAAACAAACTACAAGCGGGACAGCTTCAATCCAGTCCCAGTAACAAGCGCCGGAGGCCAGGAGCATAGGGCCATCAGCCCTCCTGCTGCGGCAGGCCATCGGAAGGGGAAAACAGCACAGAGAAGGTGCTAAGTACCCGTTTAACAACTGAAAGACTCACCAACAATGTCCTCTTCAGGATTTAAAAAATGTGAGTCCTGCCGAGAGGCGATGCCAGCGTCTGATGGGCACAGTCTATGCATAAGGTGCCTTGGGGAGTCCCATGTTGCACAGAAATGCTCCTTCTGTGCTAAATTAACAGCCAGAGCAAGGAGAGACAGGGAGATGCGGCTTGAAATGCTGCTTTTTGATAAGGCCCTCCAGCCAGACGTGTCGGAGCGGCCGCAGCAGGAGGGACCCTCCGGGGCCCATAAAAGGAAAGCTGCCTCCCTCACCCCATCAGCGCAAAAACGGAGGAAAGCCTCCCCAGCCCGATCCCTGCTGGCAGCAACAGCGAGCGGGACGGGAGGAGCGAGCAGCCCCCAGCCGCAGCAACAGCTGATCGGCGGCGGCACGGAGAGCCACGTGGAAGCGGCTCAGCCTCCGATAATCAGCCAGCCGCCCCGCACCGCAGGCAGGGTGGTGGCTAAACAAGCGCCGGTACCGGCGGCACCGCAGGCAGCGGCACCGACCCCCGGGGAACCGGCGGTGCAGAGCGCGCAGGCACGCAGCCTGTAGGCACCGAAGGACACCGCACGTGCGGCACCGCCTTCGAGCGTGCCTAGCACGGTGCGGACGGGGCCGGGATCCCCTGTGCGTCAGGGGGCGGAGTTACCTCCTCCAGGGAGGGGGAAGGCTGCACACAAGAGGAGGCATTGCAGCCCCTCTCCGGACAGGGCTGTGGAGTTGCTTTCTCACAGCCCTCCGCTTATGTTGCAGACTCCAGCCAGAAGGCAGGGGTCCCCCCTAGCCTACCCGGAGCCCCCTTCTCCATTTTTGCAACTAGCCTCACCCTGGCTGGGACCACCTTCACCCTTCCTGGGGTTTGAACCGCTGGACTATTATGCAAAATCGCTCTCTCCAGTGTCTCGACGATCTCCCTCCCCCAGACGCAGAGGGTATGCACCAAGGGAGTGGTCTAGGTCACCTTCCCAAGAACAGTGCCTATACTGCCATGGTCGCCCCTACCACGCGGGGCATAGACACCATCGGCAATCTACTAGGGAAAGATCCCCACAGACGATCTCGTACCCCCGAGGGCAATTGCGACCGGGGACAGAGACTCAAGCATCTCGGGGGGACTGGTTATGGAACCCCGAGATTTTCCCTCGCAAACCTCTAGCGAGAGGGTGTACCATCACCAGCAGGAACCGGAAGGGTCCAGAGAGACGTACCCCAGCGGTTCCTCGCTCTCCTCCCCGGACGAGGCCACGGCCCCGGGGGACGTCCATCCTCCGGACGATCTCAAACAGTTTCAAGAGCTGTTTAAGAGGGTGGCCTTCACGCAAGGCATCCAGACAGCAGAGGTGCAAGAGAAACACCATAAGCTCCTCAAAAATTTGAGACCTCCGGCCTCCTCCAGAGTAGCAATACCGCTTGATGAAGCGATCTTAGAGTCCGCCACTACGATATGGCAGACCCCTGCGACTATTCCGCCTGTCCAAAAGAGAGCGGATAAGAAATACTTCGTGCCGGCGAAGGGCATGGAGTTCCTGTTCAGCCACCCACAGCCAAATTCCTTGGTGGTGGAGTCGTCGCAACAAAGATCAAAGACATCTCAATTCAGGACAGGGGGAACAGACAAAGATGCCAAGAAGCTAGAGCTGTTCGGCAGAAAGGTCTACTCCTCCTCCACTTTAACGTTGCGAATGGCAAATTACGCAGCGCACTTAGCGAACCACAATTTCGACAACTATTCCAGGTTAACCTCCCTCATGGACTCGCTTCCAGAGGACAAAAAGCCGGTGCTCAAGGCCATAGTGCAAGAAGGCTACGCGGCCTCGAGGACGGGAGTTCAGATCGCCCTGGACGTTGCGGACACAGCAGCACATTCCACAGCAACGGCAGTGGTGATGCGAAGGGAGTCCTGGCTCCAGACTTCGGGTATACCGAGGGATCTGCAGGCGAAGATAGTTGACCTTCCTTTCGACTCGCAGAAGCTGTTTGCTGAATCAACTGACTCGGTCCTTCATTCCAGTAAAGATTCAAGAGCCACACTCAGGACCCTGGGGATTTACACCCCTCCATACACAAAGAAAAGGTACTACCCTCAACAAAGACGGTACCAGTACCAGCAACAGCGCCCCCAGTACCACAGGGGTTACGAGCAAGGGCGACATCAACAGCACCAGCAGTACAGAACTCCCAGGCGACGTTCACAACAGAGCCGTGCGTCCTCGGGGCGGGGCCAAAGGCCACAAGTTTGACATACAGATCCAGGGCTGCGCCATCACTACCATCGCACAAGGTCATCCGAAGCGACTATTCCACCATCGCCTCCGACCATTCTACGACCAGTGGCAAAGGATCACCACAGACAAATGGGTGCTGGAGATCATAGCCACGGGGTACGCCATCCCCTTCCAGTCACTCCCACCGTCTCGACCTCCACCCAAGCCCCACCTCCAGGAGGCCTCCCATGTAGCGAGGCTCAGGCAGGAGGTGGACCATCTCATGCTCATAGGGGCAGTGGAAAGAGTGCCGGAGCAACTGCAAGGGAAAGGGTTCTACTCGAGGTACTTCCTCACGGAGAAAAAGACAGGAGGCTGGAGGCCCATCTTAGACCTTCGCGGCCTCAACAGGTACCTGCGCAAGCAACGTTTTCGGATGACCACAATCGCCTCCATCCTTACAGCACTGGACGATGGAGACTGGTTCGCAGCCCTCGATTTACAAGACGCGTACTTCCACATAACTATCCATCCAGCTCACCGGCGATTCCTCCGGTTCATGGTAGGCAACGAACACTTCCAATACAAGGTCCTACCGTTTGGCCTCTCCTCAGCCCCCAGAGTCTTCACCAAGACCTTGGCAGTGGTGTCAGCCTACCTGCACAGACGGGGTATTTATTTTCCCGTATCTGGACAACTGCCTGCTCAAAGGGGCCTCGAAGGGGGAGGTTCTGCGCATGATACATGTCACAGCAAACACGTTCTCTTCACTTGGCCTGGTTATCAATCTGGCAAAATCAAAAATAGACCCCACACAGGACATAGAGTTCATAGGGGCTCGCATAAACTCGATTACAGCGAGAGTTTATCTACCAGAGGCTTGCTTTCGGGCCATCGGCTCCCTCGTGCAGGTCATCACCTTCAGCCCTACGGTGCCGGTCTTGACGTGCTTGCAGCTGCTGGGCCACATGGCAGCGGCGACGTTCGTAGTGCAGAACGCCAGGTTACACATGCGCAGCATGCAGCACTGGCTGGCGAGTGTATACAAACCGGCAGTACACACCGTTCACAGGGTGGTGTCGCCCACAGCTGGGGTGCGCAAATCCCTACAATGGTGGGTAAACCCCAGGAACCTGCTAACAGGGGTACCCTTCCACCAGCCACAAATATCGGTTTTTCTCACTACAGATGCCTCCCTCATAGGGTGGGGAGCGCACATGGGCGAAGAGGTGACTCAAGGACTGTGGTTACCCACGGAACAGTCACTACACATAAATATACTGGAGCTCAGAGCAGTGTTCAATGCCTGCAGACACTTTCGAGACCACATACAAGGCAAAGTCGTCGGGATCAGTACGGACAATACCTCCACCATGTTTTATATAAACAGGCAAGGAGGAGCTCGATCCCGTGCCTTATGCGCGGAAACAATCCGCTTATGGAACTGGTGCATCGCCAACAATATAATCTTGAAAGCCTCATACTTGCCGGGTGCGCACAATGTGAAGGCAGACCAGCTGAGCAGGCGTTTTGCGCTCACACACGAGTGGCAGATCCATCCCGATCTGCTACGGCCGATTTTCCACGCATGGGGTTTTCCCCAAATAGACCTGTTTGCCACTCAGCACAACAAGAAGTGCCCACGATTCTGCTCCAGGGCAGGACTGGGATGGGGGTCCCTGGGGGACGTGTTCGCGATCCCGTGGAGAGGCCCCCTGCTTTATGCGTTTCCTCCCACAGTGCTGATCCACAAAGTCTTGCAGAAAGCCAGGAGGAAAAAGGCCCGGATGATCCTGATAGTCCCAACGTGGGATCGACAACAATGGTTCCCCCTACTCCTGCGCATGTCGGACCGTCCACCGATGCCTCTTCCGGTGGCGCCGGATCTGCTCACGCAAGCCAAGGGGTCCATAGTGCACCCGCACCCCCAAAGCCTGCGACTGCAAGCGTGGTTAATCCATGGCTCAGCTCCCTAGAGAGCACATGCACAGTAGAAGTACAGCAAGTCCTAGAAAGTAGCAGGAGGACTTCCACCAGGAAGACCTACAAGCAAAAATGGACTCGCTTCACGGCTTGGTGTTCTACCAAACAGCTGGCCCCCCTTTTGGTGCCTATACCTACAATACTAGAGTATTTACTGGACCTCAAGAGAGGAGGACTCTCGCTATCCTCGTTGAAGGTCCACCTTGCCGCCATCTCGGCGTTCAGACATGAGGAGGAAGGGCATACTGTGTTCGCCCACCCTATTGTTACCAGGTTCCTCAAAGGGTTGGTAAACCTATACCCCCCTCGGAAATCGATTCCACCTTCGTGGAACTTGGACCTGGTGCTTACCACGCTAATGGGACCACCGTTCGAGCCCTTGGCCACGGTTCCCCTCCGCCTCCTTACAATAAAGACGACCTTTCTTCTTGCAATTACGTCAGCTCGTAGGGTGAGCAAGCTCGCGGCAGTCATGGCAACGCCACCCTGCACTGTTTTTTCCAAGGAGGCGGTAACCATATGGCTGCATCCAGCCTTTGTTCCCAAAGTTTCTTCCGAGTTTCACATTAACGAACCTATTGTTCTGCCCTCGTTTTATCCAAAGCCTCATAACTCCAACGAAGAGGCGCGCCTACACCTCCTGGACGTGAGGAGGGCGCTAGCCTTCTACGTAGACAGGACCAAGTCCTTCCGGAAAACGGATAGACTCCTAGTCTCCCTCGCTCCCAAATCGAAAGGAGAAGGTCTCTCCTCGCAGAGAATCTCAAAGCACATTGTATCCTGCATAAAAATGTGCTATGAGCTCAAAAAGACTCCTTTATCGGCCACTCCCAGGGCTCATTCCACTAGGGCGGTGGCAGCATCAACAGCCTTTTTCAAGGGCGTTGCGTTAAAAGACATTTGCAGAGCGGCGACCTGGTCATCCTACGACACCTTCGCCAAACATTACGCCCTTCACAGGGTATTCCAAGAGGATACCCGTCTCTCTGCAGCGGTCCTCTCGGGGACAAGCTGCACATAATCCGATTACCCACCTCCTATCTTGGGTTACTGCTGGGTAGTCACCTATTGTGGAGCACCCACGGGGACACTCGAAGAAGAAAGAAAAGTTACTCACCGTAGTAACGGTGGTTCTTCGAGATGTGTCCCCGTGGGTGCTCCACTACCCGCCCATCCTCCGCGCTTCGGATCTCTGTTAGTGTTTTGCAGGGGCACCCGAGGCGGTTGGTCGAGGAACTGGCGGGGACCGGATCGCGCACATGGCCAGGAGCGCGCAAGGGAGCGGCGCGCGCCGGCGCATGCGCAGTCCGACAGAAACTGCTTGGAAGATCCGATCTGCGGCGCCGGGCAAGCCCGACACCTATTGTGGAGCACCCACGGGGACACATCTCGAAGAACCACCATTACTACGGTGAGTAACTTTTCTTTTTCTGCTGCTGTTGGGGGCGGCAGCCGTGGGTCAGGTTTCCCTGCTCCTGTCCAGGGCAGCAACTGCGTTAACCTGGGGCAGTTGTGCATATCATGAGGGTTTACTTTAAAAGTCAAAGTGGAAACTAGGCTTAGCTTAGAGATCTATGTTTATTTTCCTAATAACAGGAACATAATTTCAGTGTTGAAGTTGTGAGAGGGCAGTATGTTTGTTTTCAGCTTTTTGCCATCAGTAAAATACTTTAGTACTGTACCTAATTGCCATTCAATGGGACTGAGATGTAGGTTATGCAAAATGCCTGTCATGCAGTGGCTGAGATCAAATTTTTAGTTTAGGCTTGTTTATAGCATGTAAGGCGTCCCAAACTTCAAAATACAGGAGGAGAAGGTCTTAAAATTGGGTGGAGATACATATATAGCTGACAGTCTTAAGCGACACTGTAGAAGAAAGGTGTGTTGAGAGAGCATATGTAGGGGGTGCTTTTTTTGTGTTTAAAAAAAAAGGTGGGGGGAACAAGTGCTCAGCCAGCTCCCTGCACCTCTTTTCAGCCAATCCTGCGGTAGGGGCTGCTGAGGTGTCGGTACTCAATACCAACAAGTACTAGCACAAAAAGAAAAGCACTGTAAAGTCTACTAACAAAAACTATTAGAAGCCAGATGATCAGCCCATATAAATGAGACCTGGAACTAGGGCTTTCCCTCCACATGTTATTTTTTCCTAAATAACATCTTAATCTTGATCAGTAACACTCTGTAGGACCAGCCCTGTAGTCCCATTGTGTCCAGCCAGTTCAAAAGCAGAAGACATTACAATGGCTGCTGCTATAGCAAACTATCCACATTATTCCGAAAATATGATTATTGTTCAAGCCAACTAGCCACACTCAACTGGCCAAGTAGCCACATGTGGCTAGTGTGTTGGACACCACAGCTGAAGTCCTTCCTCTGGAGCTATGTCTACACTGCAGGGTTTTTCAGAAGTAACTTATTTCCACGTTAGAATGTGGAAATAAGTTATTTCTGAAAATCGTATTCACGCTGCAAGGGCATTTCAAAATGGAGCATTCACATTTGAGAGCTGATATTTCTAAGTCATAATTACCTCTGCCTAGTACACACTGAGTCAATTTCAAAATTGAAAGCAAAGGGGCGGGGGTGGTCAGCGAAAGTCATTTGTTTTGGTGGGGTTACTATTTCCAGTTACCAGAATAGCAAGTTTTAATGTGGCCACAAAAAAATTAAATCGCGTAGACAAGCCGATTTTTCTGAAAGTTTTGCTGGGTGAGAGCTGAAGGCTCACAGTCAATTTACACTTATTAAAATGGCATTCGCTGGCCAAATTCTTTTTTCATGCAGTTCATGGATTCTTGTCTCATTGACATGCAGGGCTATGCAAGGTCAGGATTTAGCCCTATCTTTTAACAAGTGTCCTTTCCATAGGCATAGAAGGCAGTGATTAATTTGGGAATTTTTCTTACTGCTGTCTTTTTGCTGTCTCTGTGTATCTGGTACCATACAGTTGCCAATCAGTAAAAGTTTGAAATGACTAAGTCTGTTTGCTAACTGCATTTTACAAATGTTGTTGTTCTGTAGGAAGTAGAACAAGACATCAAGACTCTAGAGGATGTGCAAGATGAATATGACTTTAAATGCAAAACATTACAGAACAGAGGTGAGATTTCTCCATAAGAAATCTGAAGTACAGTACATAAAAAATTCTACCTGTTTGTACCAGAAATCAGGATGTAGAGGGGATGAGGTGATGCAAATGGTGAAGGTAATGTTACTTATCTTGCCTTCTTGTGGTGTGAAAATTCATCTGTAATTCATGAAAATATTTCACCTCAAAATGCCCACCTTAACATAATATTAGAAAATCTCTTTGTTAATACTAGTCTAAATGTTCTTTTGCTCTTTGCTTTGTTACTACAAGTAGAGTAAACCCTTGAGTTATGTGGGAGTTGCATTCCTGCAACCCCTGTGTAATTCAAATGTTCATGGAAGTCAGGGCGGAAGACGGGAACCAGGCTGTAGCCTGGTTCCTGGCTCCCCTGGGCTTGCAAGAGCTCGGAAACTGACCCGCCCACCAGGGCGGGTCAGTTTCCTGGCTCCCAGGGTGGCAGGGAGATGGGAACCAAGTGACAGCCTGGTTTCCAGCTCCTTGCTGCTTTCAGGATCTGGGAAACTGATCAGCTCGTGGCTGGTCAGTTTCCTGGTTCCTGCTAGTGCAGGGCAGCCAGGAACCAGGCTGCCCCTTGATTCCCAGCTTCCCACTGCTTGGGGGACCTGGGAAACTGACCAGCTGCTGCCCTGGTCAGTTTTCCAGCTCTGCAAGCAGAGGGGAGCCAGGAGCCAGCCTGCCGCTTGGTTTCCAGCTCAGCTTGCCCGCAGCTTGTGGGACCTGAGAAACTGACCAGCATACCAGGGCTGCTCAGTTTCCTGGCTGCTTCATTCTGCCTTCCCCCAGTGGCACCGCTGTCAGGCTGACAGCCCTGCAGCTGGGGGAAGGCAGGGAGAAGGGGCTCTTAGCTGTGGGCAGGTAAGCAGGCAAAAAGCTTTCTCCCTGCCTTCCCCCAGTGGCACTGTTATCAGGCTGACAGCAGCATGTCAGGGAGAAGGGGCTCTGAGCCTGCCTAGCTGCCCACAGCTGGGCAGGCTGACAGCCCCAGAGCAGCTTCAAGTTGTGCTTAACTCACATTAAAGCAAGTTACGCGCAACTTGAAGCCGTGTATTTCGAGCATTTACTGTACAAACTCCAAAAACCCCATACATTTTGAGACAAGTCAGCTCTAGATCCAATCTCTGCAGCTTGGGTTTCTCCTTTTTATTGTGTATATGCTACATACATAATTAATTTTTATTAGGAAATTACCTTATAACCTTTGAGATACATGTGCATTCCTATAATATATATAAAATCACAAACTGAGATTACATATTCATTGTATAGATTCTTGTTTTTAGTCAGTTATTAGTTATGAGATAAACATTTTTATGGATTGAAACTTGATCTATTTGGTTTCTACTAAGGAGTTTCTCACTAATGTGTTAAAAGTTTGGAAAAAATATGAATTTCTGTTGTAGAGTTAGAGGAACTCTCCTCTCCCCTTCTCCCCCCAGCAAAAGGCCTTGAACTTGCACCATTTATGTTAAGAGGACTTTTGCCACTAAGTTCAGTAGGACTGGGATAAGTGGGGGATTTAAGTTACTGGTTCTGTTCATGGAACATTCTAAAAGGCTTTGTTTTTCCAAAACAAAGTGAGAGAGTGATTAGCCATTAATGAAGATTTGTCATCTTGCATGTTTTGAAAACTGTTGGCTTCTAAATAACATGTTACTGTTGACCAAATGATTGCCTAAATTGCATAGTGTTAGCAAATGCAGCGTGTTCAGCTGAAGATGAGAGCCATCTAGAGACAATTGCATACAGCTCTTCTTTTCAATTGAACTTCCAATATCAAAGATGGTGAAATGCTTGACTGGTTCTACTGGCATGAATAAAGGATTGTAGGACTGGGATGTTTGCTCAGAAGTAAAACTGGAGTGTTTTTAAGCATCTTTCTAGGCATTAAACAGCACAGTATAATCTGAACACTGACCAGTTGAGTCATTTGGGTGATTCCCTTGTCTAAATCCTTCATGAACTACCAGTTAGCTTTTAAATTAAATGAATCTTTTTGACCAGAAGAAAAGATATGGGTTTCTCTTTCTTGAAATCTGTCATCTGTTCCCATCCCAACTAACAACAGGATGAGAACGCCAGCTTTTCCCCGCCAGCCTTAAGGCACTGCAGCACTTTGTACTGACTCTGCTGTCATCTGCTTCTGCAGAATCTGAGTGTTTAACAAATTTTTCCAATGTTTCTCCTCCTATTGCTTGATTTTATTTTACAGAAAATGAGCCCAATGGAGTGGCACAAGATGAATATAAGAAAGAACAACTTGTCCTCCAGAAGATGTTTTTAACACTTGACCTTAAGCGAAAGGTGAAGTCCAGAATACTTCCATTTGAAAATATGCACATTTGTTCTTTTTTGCTTGTCTTATTTATTATAGAACATAAAAAAATGGTTTAATCAAAGAAGAAGCTTGATTGTGTACATCAGTCTAAATTTTCTTTTGTCCTTTGTTATTGGGAGTCCAAATCTCCTAAAGCAGTTGTACTTCTTCTGTTTTAGGATTTTTCTTACTAAACACAGCCTTTTCATTCTGAACACTTGTTTAATCATTTAATGCAGGTGCAGTAACAGGAAAAGAAATGTCATATTTCATTAGTCATGCTAGAAATTGCTTTTATGTATTTATATTTGTTTTTCTTTGTTTAAATCCTGTTTAGTCATATATGTTTTGAGTCTGTGTGAGCACTCAGATCCACTTGCCTAGAGGTTATTGCATAATTAAGACCCAAGGCTGGTTGCTTGGGAGAAGTCAGTGGGGTTAGCAGAGCTTTTTCTCTTTTCTTTGCATAAAGCAAGTACTCTGCAGGGTGAGGAAAAAGAGCAGCTCTCCTAGTTCAGAGTAGATTTTCTGTTATTCAGAGTCCCTTGCAAAGATTTGGGAGATGCAGCATTAATTGATAAAGCAAGTAGTTAAGTATACTTAAGATATAACAATTAAACAGGGGAATCTAATATTCCCTTTAGGAAGTGGTGGCCAAGATAATAAATCTGTTGAATATATCGGAGCACACACAAAGTGCTTTGATTAATGAAGAGCTTGTTGAATGGAAGCACAGACAACAAATTGCTTGTATTGGCGGTCCACCCAATGCCTGCCTTGACCAGCTGCAAAACTGGTAAGTCCTGTGCATCACAGCTGAACTGATTGAAACATGCCATGAAGGAAAGTCTGATGAGCAAATATATTTGAAAATGGGCTTGCTTAGAAAGAGAGTATTTTGGCTCAGTCAGTTTATTGTTTTGAAAATATTTTTTAATGTGCAAAAGAACCAACAAGCATATTTCACTGTGCCCCTGACAGCTATAATGTTGTACTGTAATAATTCTTTTTGAGAGAGTCTAAAGAAAACACTGACTTTCTCGTATAATAGTAACAGAGAGGAAGCTGTGCTAGTCTGTACACTATCAAAACAAAAAGCAGTCATGTAGCACTTTAAAGACTAGCAAAATAGTTTATTAGGTGAGCTTTCGTGGGACAGACCCACTTCTTCAGACCATAGCCAGACCAGATTGGCTCAATCTAATTCTTGACCTTCCCCCCCACCCCTCCACTCTCTGATTTGCTCACCTTGATCGTCTTTTTCTGATTTGTCCTCCTTGCTGACTGTTTTTGGTTCTCTGTGCCTTAAATATTGAGTCTGTTCTGGTCTGGCTGTGGTCTGAAGAAGTGGGTCTATCCCATGAAAGCTCACCTAATAAACTATTTTGCTAGTCTTTAAAGTGCTGCTTGACTGCTCTTTCTCGTATAACTTTCTGTACCAGAGGTATAGTTTGCCTTTTTATATTCCGTAGGCCAAACTGAGTCTCAGTGTTAAAGCTGAAGTACTCCGGGAATTATTTGTTCTGATAAATACAGGAGACTTACACCTCGTTTCCCTATTGAGGACACATTACAGCAGAACCCTGTTTATCCAGTCTAACTGAGACCTGGGCCAGACTGGATAATCCAAAGAATGGGAAGTGTAATGCTGCAGCATCATCTAGTGTCAGTAGGAGAGATTGCTTATTTGTGGACCTGTCTGCACTGATTGGTTGGTTAATACGGAGATCTGTATAATGGAGGTTCTGCCGTAATTTCTACTGTAAGATGACACAAGTACTCTTGAATTTGCCAACATCAGAATGAGGATTCTAACTGCAGGAGAGGTGGAATTTTCCTTATTAAACATTATACACCTATTATATAAACTACCTCATATATTGTGTTAGCACTATGATTGCTTAAATATAATTGCTAATGTGGTAGACCTAATGCATTGTAGCGAATAGAAATTTCTTATGACACCAAACGCACTACAACAATTTATTTAAGTGGCCTTGTAATGCATGCATTGTCTCCAATATGCAAAACCATGTCTTCCAAGAAACAGATGCCAGTAACTTGAGGAAATGCTTCCATTCCTTCTTACTTTGAATAGGTCAAGTACTTACATGGGAAGTAGAGGTAAAGAGGGCGGGGTTTGGAGATTTAAATATTTACCTCTATTAACAATGAATTCTTGGCAAGCCTACATCATTCTCATATGTGTTTTCACTGAGACAAGCTCATAAGTTCCTGTGGACTGTGGGGCACACACATACATACCCTAATAACATAGTCTGAATTACTACAAACAGTATTCTTACTGTTTAGGGAATGTGCCCTCGCTAACAAATTGGGCTCCCTTAAACATCCACTAACCTAAATCCAGGGCATTCCACTCTCCCTTGTGCTCTATGGACATTTTGGTAAACTGCCTTCTTTAACTCTTCCCCAACCCCACTAACGCTCCTTGCCTCCCATCTCCCACCAGAATTACATATATTACTTACTAGCCACCCATGGGGCACTGCTTGTATTCTGGGCAATAAGGGCCTATTATATGCGTGGGTCACCGCCACGGGATACATAATGTAGTGTGGCATAGGGACATGCAGTCAGTGCACCAGGCCTCCGCATCACCTTAACTCAGTACAATGTGTGTATCCTCACCCTGTCCCAAAAACCTGCCCCCAGATGGCCTATCAGCACCACTGTTTTTAAAACCTGGACTTTAACACTTGCTCACAAACATTCTCTTAATAAACACGCCAGTTTGTTCTTTCAGGTTCACCATTGTTGCTGAGAGTCTTCAGCAAGTCCGTCAGCAACTTAAAAAACTTGAGGAATTGGAGCAGAAATTTACATATGATCCAGATCCCATCACAAAAAACAAACAAGTTCTGCAAGACCGGACATGCAATCTTTTCAAACAACTCATTCAGAGGTAACAGAAGCATATGTTTGTTTGGTCTGTATGTGAATGGATGCAGACTCTCCCTATTCAGCAAGTGACCCATGCTGGTGAGTGCCCCATCTAGGCTATGTCTACGCGAGAGTTTTGTCGATATAACTCAGGGAGCATTTACACACACACAGCATTCTGTCGAGAGTCTCCACATACCACTCGTCCACAGAAGCGCAGAGTAGACATTTGTGTGGACAGAGAGGGCTACCTGTTGCTGGGCAACCCTGTTTGCAGAGTTGCCATGCCACTTTCTGTCACCAGAGAACAGCGCAGTCTGGTGGTTGTGTGTCAACAGAGCAAGTTGTGTGTAGCAGCAATCTGTTGCCGAAGGCGACAGATGCTTCTGGTGTAGACATAGCCCTAGTGTTCTCTTTTCTTCTAAACAAAAAACAAACCAAGCTGGGTGTTAACAGGATTTTCTCTGTAAGATCTTCTGTATAAGCCCTGATTCTGCACCCGTAAGTCAGTGGGAACTTTACTGTTGACTTCAGTGCATATATAATCAAGTTTTAACCCCTTACTGCATTTTTTGTTTTAGGTTTTAGTCCTGCAAGTTGCTCCATGTGGGAGCAGCCTGGGTTCTACTCACAAAGAGAGAAATGAAGGATGAATACCTTGGAAACCGTCCTCCTCTTATTCTCTTACATGAGATTCATTAGAATGAGTCAGAATAGCCCTGCATTGCCGTGCAATTTTTTATTTTGTAGTAGCAATTAGAGAACTATCCAGCATCAGGGTCTCATTGTGTAAACAGATCGCAGAGGGTTCCTGCCCTAACATATTAAAAGCCAAGACAGATGAGGTGTCGGGGGGGGAGAGGCCCAAAGGGGGTAAAGTGATTTGTCCAACATTCCACAACAAGTTATTGTCTGAACTGGGAATAGAACTCCCAGTTCCTGAGTGCCACTCAAGCGCCCAAGCTAACCCACAGGTGAAAGGGACAGAATCCGTTCCTGCTCTATTAGAAATGGTACAAATGGACAAGAGACAAAGGCCCAAATCTTGCCATTTTCTTTAGTTACATGCAAGAAGAGTGAAAAATACTGTCCTGGTGCCTGATGCCTATCACAGTATGAACACTTGAAGAACTTAGTGATCCTAATGATGCTGATGGAGCATAAAGTAATGGAACGAGCCATGTCACCTCTGATTGTACCAGTTCTGTCCTTTATTATTGACATGCTGTTTTATTTTTTTTTCAAACTGTTAATTTTAGTGCTCTTAAAAAAACAACTGATGAAATAAAAATGTATATAGGTATTGAAAGTGCACACCATGCCAGTCTATTATGGATAATGGTCAACAGTACTATAGGGATCCCAAAATTGGGATGTGCAATCTGTTGTGCTAAAGGTGTCATCACTTTTTACCACACAGAGGTAGCTATGTTAGTCTGTACTCTAAAAAACAAAGCAGCAGAAATGTAGCACTTAAAAGACTAACAATGTTTTATTTGGTGATGAGCTTTCATGGGACAAACCCACTTCATCAGATCAATCGCATTTGCGATACAGATGGACGTTTATAAGTACAGAGGACCTCTTAAAAAATGCAGTGAAAACTGACATAAGCTGGTCAGTGAGCACTTCAGTGGAGTGGGCCATTCTGTTAAAGACCTGAGAATTTGTGTCCTGGAGCATAAAGAATTTAGAAACAGATTAGAGCGAGATATGAAGCTGGGGTCTGTCCCATGAAAGCTCATCACCTAATAAATCATTTTGTTAGTCTTTTAAGTGCTACGTTTCTGCTGTCGTGTTCTACTGAGGTAACTCCAAGTGTCCGTGTTTTGCTCCCCTGCAGTTCCTTTGTGGTGGAGAGGCAGCCTTGCATGCCGACTCATCCGCAGAGGCCATTGGTCCTGAAGACTGGAGTGCAGTTCACAGTAAAACTGAGGTAATTTTCTTGCGTGGGAAGCCCAGGGCTGTCCTTAAGATTTTTGATGCCCTACACAGCTGAGTACCTGCATCCTCCAGCCCTTGTGGCAGGAGAGGGGAGGGAAGCCACTCCATGGAGTAGGGCTGTGCTCTGGGAGGGTGGGAGGACGGCAGGGATGCTGTTGGGGGAGAAGGCGGACTCAGAGGCATCAGCCAGCTGGATCTGTGGGCTGGGGGATGTTAGTGGGGAGTGGAGGGGATGGTTGGGGTGGGGAGACCAGGGAATTGCAGATTTGGACTGACTGGGCCTGAGACAGAGCAAGTGGCTGGGGGATAGGATCCTACTGGGCTAGGAGGCAAAGCTGGGGGCTTGGGAAATGAGTCTGGCAGGGCTGGGAGGAGGAGCAGGGCAGGGGGATTGGGTCCAGCAGGGCTGGGAGGTGGAGCAGGGGCCAGGGATTGAGTCTAATGGGGCTGAGAAGCAGAGCAGAGCTGGGGACCAGGGTATCGGGGCTCTTGGAGCTGGTGCTGCCCATGGCTGGTCGTGGCCCCAGGCATACACAGCATAAAACGCTACTAAATCTGGAGGACAACTGGTGCCCCTCACAGCTGTATGTGGCACATATGCCTAAGGAACGTGCTGGGCAAAACTGCTACCTCAGTGACTTCTTGTAGCTGAAAACTTACACAACCTTCCCTCTGGCTAAGTGACCAGAAACAGCACAGTGAGCACTCAGCTCATCCTCCTCCCACTCAGTGCTCCACTTCCTAACAGCTGAAAACTCACCTGGAGTCTGTCTGGAGCCTTCTGACTTGACTCCTTTGGTCAGGGGCCTGGGGCTGAGTGACGCAATCAGTGCTGTCCTTAGGCATGTGCAGCATACGCAGCTGCATAGGGCACCAGCAGAGCGCCACATTTAGTAGTGCCCTCTGCTGCCTATGCCTAGGGCCACCACTGCCCATCAGCAGCAGGGGCCCCATCGTCCCCAGTCTTGCATTGACATCCCCTCCCCACTTCCCCCCCGCCGGCCTGCAGCTCTAGTTAGTGGTGCTGCTTCCACTTCTGCCTGCTCTGCCTCCCTGCCCACAGCTCTGTTCATCTGTGCCACTCAGTCAGCCTGCTCCCCCATGAGCCTCTCTGCCCTTCTCCCACCGCTCCTGCCACCACAGCCCTGCCCATGGAGTGGCAGCCTCCAGCAGTCCCCTGCAGGGATGTAGGGTGCAGGTGCTCAGCCTGCACAGGGCACCAAAAATCTTACGGACAGCCCTGGACACAGTCCTGCCTCCCTAGCCAAAAGTGAGTTGAAGGCCGTTCTGGCTGCTTTGATGTGAGCAGGAATGAACCAACCTTAGCAGACCAGTCATGGAGCGGTAGGCTGTATTCACATCCTGATTGCCCAGGTACAGTGTCTTGAGGGGTTAAAAAACCCAAAACCAGTTATTTTCCCTTAAAGCATAGCCATTTTATACCAGTTTTAACACTAGCTGGTTTGCCTGTATAGCCTTCCCTTTCAGAAGCACCTTTTGTTTGCATAGGTGTCAGCTAATAATACACTTACTTTCTTTCTTTCTACGTGTTGGAATCATTCTCTGCATGTAAGTGGTTAGGAGTGGTCTTTCCCTGATGGCTGATAGTGGATTACTTTCCAGACCTAGTTTTCTAAGTTCCCATCTCTTGCATAGTTTTGTTGTTCTCAGCAGTACTGCTTCCCCTGTTAGATATTGCTATAGTTGTGATTTAGCATGGGAGCTCTCACCAGATCCCTGTGATTAGAATGAGGTGGAGGTCTAGGAGGCCATTCTTCAGTGCCCCGGATGCTTTGTCTGGCCCCCATCCCTGGTCTGAAATAGTGGCATTGCCTCTCCAGGACATGCTACCAGCAACCACTTGTTTCACTTTTATCTTAGATGGACTGAGGTGGAGGCCAGTGTATGGTGCGTTAATACTTAGTTATGAGTTGCAGCTTCAGAAAAATGGGGTGAGCTATCTGCACTCCATTACTTGGTTCTGAAATTGCAAATAAATGGTAGGGTGTTCACAGCCTGTGTACAGGCTCTGTTTATTATTCATGAAGGAAAGAACATCAACAAATATGTCAAAGATAATTTCTCAGTTGGCAGTGTCCGTTCAGTCAAAAGGGACCTGTGGTGTTTCTAGAGGTTGGACCTCTCTTGTCCAGCACCCTTGGAACTTAACCAGTGCCGGATGAGAGAATTTGCCAGATGATGGGAGGTCAATATTGTCTAGCACGTTACCAACACTTCCACTGCTTATTTTCTTAGAAGACATTTAGGGGTAAATTACAGCTAAATAACAACACAGAACACTGAGAGCCAGGACGGGTGGCTGGACACAAACTTGATGGGACCCCGGGAAACTTGGCCACACTCATGATAAGTGGTTATCTGGCTGAGTAAAATCACGCTGGATTGCGGAGAGGGCTTCAAACTGTAGTGAAATCTGTGGCAAAGTGTTTGTTGCTTTAAATGGGAGCAGTATTGGGCCTGAAAAAATGGAAAGGAATTTCGGAAGGGGAAATGAAAAGCAGGGTGGAAATTTCGTGTCGACTCACTGATTTTTTTCAAAAGGGCCTGACAAATCAAGAAACCAATTTGTTCATCACCAAAATAATAAAATCAAATAAAAGAGGACCCATATTTCTGAAAGCAATACAGCATGTACATTTACAGTCATCTGTACTTCTTTCTCTTTCCAGATTGTTGGTGAAGCTACAGGAGCTGAATTATAATTTAAAAGTGAAAGTCTTATTCGACAAGTATGTTACATCTTTTTCATATTGTGTATTGTGAAAAACAGTGCAGTAAAAAGTGCATGAGCTAGACACTCAGTGACAGAGTAGGCTTTGGGCCATGTTGTATCAGCTACTAGGAGCCTTTTCCCCTATTTTAACTGTAATTCTGCTTCCTTACTAGGTGAAAAAGAACAGTTCCCTATGTCTTCTTCCATTTCTAATACACCTTTACGCCACAGGGAAGGATGGAATTCATATCCTGCAGTGAGTTCTATGTAGGTCCCTCGCATACAGAGCCCCTTTTAGTACTGGAGCCTTATTTGCTAAGGAAAGTCACTCACTGTGCTGGTAAATTATAGACACTATTGGGTGTGTGCATGTGTATGTACGAGTAAAAACAACAACAAGTCCTGTGACACTTTATACACTAATCAGTTTGTTGGAACATAAGCTTTTATGGGCAAAGATCCGCTTCATCAGATGGAGTTGAAGTGGGTCTTTGCCCACAAAACTTATGCTCCAGTAAATTGGCTAGTCTATAAAGTGCCACAGGACTTCTCATTGTTTTTGCAGATACAGACTAACACAACTACCACCTCATACTGTGTGTATGAGTACATACACATGCCCCGCATTAGTTATATCTGAGACCAGCATTTGATCCTATACTGCTTTCGTTCGTGTCCAGCTTTCATCATCAACTAGTCTCTTCCAAAGTTAGCAGAGTAGAAATGCCATCTTGAGGACTATGCAAACAACAAAAGAGAACTTACTAAGATAAACATATGATAATTGTATTAACTGTAAAAAACCTCTGCTTATTCACACTCAAGTCAGAAAACTCCAAACTGACCGTTACCAAACTTCCTAAGCAAGATTCATTTGTCAGTCAGATACTTGAACAGTATTTCCAACCCCAGGCATATAAAATCAGGCCTCCAGAAATTATGGTTAGCTGAAAAATGATATTTTAAAAAATAATCAGTAATAAATTTTTATTTATCTATTTTTAGCATGCAGACTTTTCTCCATAAACACCATCACAGTTAGAAATGTACTTTAACAAAACAAAAATAGATTCTCGCATAATTATTTTACTCCAGGATCTGGGGCTTAACAGCAAATATGAATACTCACAACAAAATGAAATGGTAGCTTTTTGTGACAGAAATTAGAGGTTTAGAATGAAAGAAGTTTGTCAGTTCTTATCTTTTGCAATGGAGTAGCAAAGTTATGAACAGTGTACTAAAGTGAAGAGCTGTCTTTAGATTTTTACCGGTTCTCTTTATAATCAACCTTTTGGGAAGACTGTTCTATCAATTACAAATAGAAGGGAAAATAAACCTGGTTATTTTTTCATATGATTTACTTCTGGAACTTACAAAGATCTGAATCTCCTTTGCAGGGATGTGAATGAGAAGAACACAGTAAAAGGGTATGTTGCAACTGCACTCTTCCCATTTATTTTTGCCAAAGGTAATTTTTAAATGAATTCAAGTCTTTTTAACTCTCCCCCTCTCTTTGTGTAGGTTCAGAAAATTTAACATTCTGGGAACAAATACGAAAGTAATGAACTTGGAGGAATCCACTAATGGAAGCCTAGCAGCAGAGTTCAGACATCTGGTAGGGAACATTTTCCTTGTCTTCCCATTTTAAAATCACTGTCTACTGTGTCTTCAGTCACAGTTTGCAGACAGCATTCCTAAGCACAAATGTTCTGACTCTGTGCACTGTGCAGTGCCAGCGGTTTCAACACTAATGCTATCAAATAGCAAATGTGATACCATAAGGAGTTAAGCAGCTGTTCTGAGTAAAAGCAAGACAGAGGTTAGGAGAGCTGAAGACCACACTCTATATAACCTGTTCCCACATTGGGAAGTCAAAGGCAGTAAAACGCTGTGGGCTGAAGCAAACATTTCCTGATGAGTTGTACTGAGGGCCTCAGTTTCTGTGAGGAAAGGAAAAAAGGAGAAAGCCTGCAGAAGCTGAGGTACAGGGGCAGGAGGAAGAGAATTTCAGGGGAGGATTCCACAGCAAGCCATGAATAGAGAAGCTTTAGATGTGCAGGGAAAGAGGTGAGATCTACATTGTCTAGGTAAGGGGTTTTGAGAAAACTGCCTCTCAAATTTGACAGACTAAATAATCTCACTGCCTTGCTAATTGAGGAAGGGTAAGCAGCGTCTATCCTATTTGGTGAGGAATCAAATGCAAATGAGTCTGGGGTCTGAATCTGGCCTGCGCATGCCTGACCTGCGAGGCTTAGGGCTCTGCACTCTCCACTGTGCTGCAGGCTGGATGCCATGGAAGGGAGTCCCGAACACTGGGGTTCGGATCCAGATGAGCCTGGTCTGGATCCAGACCGTGAGCCAAGGGTTGCCCACCCATGGCCTAGGTCTATATAGTGGACGCTAACAATGGTACAGAGAGTGCTGACATTCTCCTGGACTGAGTTAGGGTGGATGCTTGCTGATGATAACCCCTTATTCGGTCTTTCTTACCCCCATCGACAACTGCTGCTGTGCCTCCAAGAAAGGCCTTTCCTACATAATCACTGTAGCATAATAAAAAGATGTTAATTCAGGTGTCAATACCTGTTTTCACATCCGAATGCTTTTATAAAGGGTCAGCAGTTATCTACTGTGTCTGCAGTTAAATCCTCTGGTTCCCACGTTTGGGAGCAACCTAGGATCAGAGATTTACACAGCAGATTTGTGGCCAGTTATGCAGAAGGGACTGTGCAAACCCTGCTTTATTTATGTAAATACTCACATCTTTTATTTGTAACACGGTCACTTTTTCAGTCAGGACTGTCGTTTATTTTGGGTTGTTTTCATTTTCAGCAACTCAAGGAACAAAAAAATACAGGATGCAGAACTAATGAGGTAAGAAGCACAGACTTTTTCTCTCTTCTGCCCTTTTGGTCCAGTTTTTGTAAGATGGCTCTAAAATGCCTGATGATGGGCTGAATTGCCCAATCCTATGGAAAAGTCCTCAAGAAGAAAAGGGGCAGAGGAGGATAGGAACTTACCATCTCAGGGAGAGCAAGCCCAGGAATCAAAGACAGGCGCTGTTCTGTGCAGAGCAGTGGTTCCCAAACTTTTCAGCATCACGCCCCGCTGCCTTTTTGATTTTTTGAGAGACCCTTATGACCCCCGCACCTCTTCTTCGCCCCGCCCATTTAACCAAATATTCAATTCGTAACTTAAAATAAACACAAAAATTTGATATAAAAACGTTATTTAAAATGAAAAAAAAGTACAAATAGTTTTTCTTGGCCCCTTGTGGTTGCCTGGTGCAGCCTCAGCTGCCCGCCTGCCTGAGCCCTGTGCTGCCAGAGCCTCCCGCCTGAGCCCCACACTGCCAGGGCCAGCCACCCGCCGGCTAGCCCGAGCCAGCCGAGCCCCGTGCTGCTGGGGCCAGTCGCCCACCCACCAGCCGCCCAAGCCCCATGCTGCTGGGCTGGCTGGCCACCCACCAGCCCGAGCCTACTGAGCCCCACAATGCTGGGGCCAGCCACCCAAGCCCCGCGAGCCCCCCCACTTCCCCTCCCCTCTCCCAAAGCCAAGCACTACAAGCCGCCCACTCTCACCCCATCCTTCTTCCCCCCCCCCCACACACTCATTCCCCCTTGCAGAAGTCAGCTAGCTCCATGTGGGTCTTCGCTGGCTGTCTGTTTTTTATAGCGGCTGTTCTGGCTCACCCACCTAAAATGGCAGGGGCTGAGAGCTGGAAGCAAAGGCCAACTCTTTCTTGGAGTGGGTGGAATGACAGGGGACAGGGTTGCCTCGCGCCCCCTTGGAATTTCTTCACACCCCCCAGTTTGGGAAACCATGATGTAGACGGTCCCACCTCAGTACTTTTCCTTTGTCTTATGGGAGTATAGATCTAACGAGGTTTGGCCAATGGCAAAATTCCCCTGGGACTACTAAGCAGCGGCCACGGAGGGGACTCAGAGCAAGTTCTTGCTGAAATATCTGTGTGCTCTCAAGCGGATGGTGCTATCAGCCACAGCTAGTGCCCTGGCTAATACGACTTGCGAGTTTTAGGGAAGGACTCATAAGGTTTCATGAGAGATGAAGGCGAGTGCTGCCTGGATGGGGTGAAACTGCCTGTGGAGGGTAACCTCCGTATACCTATGCAAAGGGCACTCATCACCCAGTGTTCGGCAATTAGAATTGAGCAATGGAACAGATTCAGAGAAGTTTCAGCTAACAGGGCAAAGATGAGCATTTTGGTTTCCAAAGCTGAATGACACTACCCAGAGTTATCCTGTGATATTGCCCTTGTGCTCCATCTGATTTGCATTTCTAAAATGAATAATTTTTTAAACAAGTAGGAAGAAGGAGAAATACAGTAAACTCATAAGCAGCAGCCTTGGGACTGGGAGGTTGCTGGATGGTCAAAGATTCTGGATAATAGAGAGAGATATCTAGCAGTTCATAACACTAAAGAAAAACAATATTAGATAAAAGAAACAAACAAAAATGTATGCAGTGTACTTTATTTACCAACAACACTAGTATTGTGCACTGCAAACTTATACTGTACTTGCTGTATTTATTTGTATTTACTTTCACTAGACTGTATGTATGGAAAACATCACTAACATATACTTATGGTTAAAATCCCAGTTATTTGAGAGTTCTGGCTTATAGCGTGTCACATATGAAAGAGTTTACTGTATTGGTGGGGGCAGGAGACGACAGTCTTTGGCCATGTCTGCATGGTCCCAGAGCATAGTGCTACTGCTGGCAGTGCTATGCTAATGAGATTTCTGGAAATTGCAAATGGTTTTCCATCTGCATACTCGTGCAGCTAATTAGCATAGCCGTGCAAGACTTTGCTCTTGGCAGAGGGGGCTGCCAGCAGTACAGAAGCTGTGTGGATGTGCCTCTGCCTGCTAAAGCCTGCCCTGTCGCCAGCCCCTTATCCCTGAAAAACTTCTCTTTCAAACTGTTCTCTTCCCCCTCTAATGATACACTTCTAGAGGCATTTCATTTTAATATTTGAAAATGGCTTTTGGAGGGGGGCCTTGCTTTGACATTAACCAGTGAATATTAAATGGCAAATTTTTTTGGAATGACAGTAATTCCATAGCTTATGCATTGCTGCGGAAATAAATGGTACCTCACAAAAAATTAGTTCCCAGTACATGTTAAACAGGATTTAACATAACATATAAATATTAACAGCTTAAGATGTCTTAATTCACAACATTTTAAGGGATTTGACCTTAATCATGTAATTCTCTATTTTTGTTTTAAAGGGTCCTCTCATTGTAACAGAAGAACTTCATTCCCTGAGCTTTGAAACTCAGCTGTGCCAGCCCGGGCTGGTGGTAGATCTTGAGGTAAGGTTACTACGTAAATTAGATAGGGGTGCAATTAATTTGGAATACAATTACTCAGAGATTCTGTGTTATTTATGTACAGTAGAACTCCTATTTTATGAAAAAATTGGAGCCCGAGTTCAATTTTTAAAATGTCTCAGAATTAGAGTGTTTATGCTCAAGACTACAATTTAGTCGTGGTATCTGTACCATGGTTATGGCAATAAGCGTAAAATTACAGCCTGTGACCAGTCCTTGACTTATACATCATCTTCATCACCACCACTCTCATAATGACATTGGTCGTAGGAGCACCATAACTGATGAGGAATCAATTGTCTGCAGCCCCGACAATTGTGTCAGTGCTCGAGTCTTTCTTGAGTGCATTCCTGTCCAATGTTTTATGTTGTCAATCTGTCTCTTCATTCCTCTACTTTTTCTCTTCCCCTGTACAGTCACTTTGAGGATGATCTTGGAGAGGTCAGAAGATCTTGTTACATAGTAGTACCACTTTAGCTTGTGCTTCTTCCTGGTTGTCATGAAGCTAAGTGTTGTGGGGACTATTTTTGGGAGGGGCAGCAGCTGGCCCCAGGAACTACACAAACAAAAGCCAGTGTGGCTGGCCCCAGGGCCACCTGAGCAGCTGGCCCTGGAGCCATCTGCTTGGGCAGTCCTTCAGTCAGCCACACTGGCCGCTGCAGAAGTTACAGAAGCTGCAGAAAGTTACAGACTATGACCTGGGTGAGCTCTGACAAATAGAGCCCTCGGTATGATGCATAATAAGATGGTGCATTGTATCTCTTTCTTCTTGTCCTTCAAGCCAGCACAAAGGCATTTTCAATGCACCAAAGACATCCACTTAGTCTTCCTCAGCATCATTTTTGTTGTGATTTTTGTTGTCAAGTTGCAGGAAAAGGTTTGTGAGAGTGGAATTCATAAAATTAAGGTTCGACTGTATTAGAATTTTCAGCATTTTTTGCCTTCATTGTTGTTTTCAAATACATTGATGATACTTAGTAATGACACTGCACTTAGTGGTAGGTCTTTGTATGTTGATTCTTTCAAATCTCAGCACCTAAGTAAACATAGAATCATAGGGCTGGAAGGGACCTCAGGCGGGTCAACCCCATCTAAATCATCCCAGCCATGACTATGTCAAGCCGGGACTTATAAACCTCTAGGGATGGAGATTCCACACCTCTCTTGGTATCTCATTCCAGTGCTTCACCACTCAAACACTGGAATAAATTGTCTGGGGAGGTTGTGGAATCTCCATCTCTGGAGATATTTAAGAACCGGTTAGATAAATGTCTGTCAGAGATGGTCTAGACAGTACTTGGTCCTGCCATGAGGGTAGGGGGCTGGACTCGATGACCTCTCAAGGTCCCTACCAGTCCTAGTAATTCTATGATTCTGTGATTTTTATCCATTTTATAACCCATGTATCTGATCCATACTTCCTTAACTTATAGGCAAGAATGTTGTGGGAGACTGTATCAAAAGCTTTGCTAAAGTCAAGGTATATCATATCCATTGACTTCCCCAAGTCCACAGAGCCAGTTTCCTCATCATAGAAGCTAATCAGATTGGTCAGGCAGGACTTGCCCTTGGTGAATCCATGTTGACTACTCTTGATCACTTCCCCTCTTCCAAGTGCTCCAAAATGAATTCCTTGAGGATCCCCTCCATGATTTTTCCAGGGACTGAGGTGAGGCTGACTGGTCCATAGTTCCCTGGATTGTCCTCCTTTCCTTTTTTTAAAGATGGGAACTGCATTTGCCTTTTTCCAATCATCGGGGACCTCTCTTGATCTCCACGAGTTTTCGAGTGTAATAGCCAAAGGCTCTGCAATGACATCTGCCAATCCCCTCAGTGTCCTTGAATGCATTAAATCCAGACCCATAGATATGTGTGTGTCTAGCTTTTCTAAATAGCTCTTAACCCATTCTTTTCCCACTGAGGGCTGCCCACCTCTTTTCCATACTGCATGCACCTCGTGCTTAGTCAGGGAGCTGACCTTGTCTGTGAAGACTGAGGCAAAAAAAGCTTTGAGTACTTCAGCGTTTCCCACATCATCTGTCACCAGGTTACCTCCCTCATCCAGCAATGGCCCCACACTCTCCCTGATAACCCTCTTATTGTTAACATGCCTGTAGAAACCCTTCTTGTTGCCCTTCACATTCCTTGCTAGCTGCAGTTCCAATTGTGCTTTCACTTTCAGGATTACCTCCCAGCATTCTCCAGCCATATATTTATACATAAGTAAGGCTGGGTCTGGTTTGTAAAACCTAACAAAGAACAGTGCACGAAGTAGTGCCTGCCATTCTTTGAGTAGAACTCTTCCCATCAGGTCAGAAGTAGCTTAGTCGCCCAGCATTAGAAGTGCTGTTGGGGGTGCCAACCTTTCTGAATGAGATGTAAAGCAGACATCTTGGTTGAGGGGGATGTCCACCAACTCCAGCACATGCCCTCCAGTCCCCAAAAAACTCAGTTCTCCCTTTCTTCCATATGCAGACCTAGAGGCCTTCCACCCAAACCCAAAAGGTTTGGTAAGTTATGTTCATGTGAAAATAGGGAATGATGGAAACAAGATTTGCAAACTCAGTTATAGCAGTCTTTACTAGAAGCACTTACTACATTCCTTCACTAATGAGTCTTTCATTGACGTGTTTTCAGTGTTTCTCATTATGACAAGATTTCTAAGGTTGCAGCTGCTTTTTAGAATGAGGTCGATGAGGTCTAACTGCTATTGTTAATCTTCAGTATGTCACATTGTCCCTGTCTGGGGTATAGCGACTCCAGGCCCTGTCAGCTATTGTTGATCCACATGCATACAGACACTGGTAATGCAGCAGTTTTTCATAACATCACTTCACAGTATCCATCAGAATTAATTAGTTGCACAGACATTGTCCCAGTTCAAACATACTGATAACGTGTTTATTGTACATGAAAGATTATTACACAGAAATTGATATAGGTATATATACTCTAGTATATACAGCAGTATGGCTGTATCTCTACTAATTCCAAAACATCTCTCTCTTTTATAGACCACATCCCTTCCCATTGTTGTGATTTCAAATGTAAGCCAGCTTCCAAGCGGATGGGCTTCCATTTTGTGGTACAATATGCTGACTACCGAACCCAAGGTATTTATAGAATATGTGCTTCCAGTATTGTTGGTGTGAAACATAGATAGGATGTTGAATGTGTAAGTCAGTATTCTGACAACCAGTGTGTAACTTACAAGGGAGATGTGGGTTGTCTTTCCATGTTAATTCATAATATTTGACATCATTCATTCTCTCATCTTTATTCCTGAAGTTCAGTTCCTAATGGATGTAAGTTTTTTTTTGTTGTTTTTGTTTTATTGGGGTTTGTGTGTGTGTGTTTAAACCAAGCAAATTGTTTGTAGTATTTATACACCTGTTTATTTGGCTTTTCTTGGAGTTCTGTATGTGTTTACTAATTGCATTCACTCCTCTTGAGTAACATGCATGGGTTTAGTCTTACCCATAAAATAAAATAGGAGTGCCATAGCTTGCTTTCTTCTCAGAGAACAAGAATCCATCAGTATTGTTAACCGATTCTCCAGCTTAACTAGACCTTCTTTGAATGCAGAAGTCCTCATTTATCATCAGACTCCATCACATCTTGTGCAAACTCAGTTACTTTTTTAATCATAGACTTTTGTTGATAAATCTCATGTGTGTTTAAAATTGTGGCCATGGTGTTTTCTTTTTAGAACTTATCCTTCTTTCTGAACCCACCTTTTGCAAGATGGTCTCAGCTTTCTGAAGTACTGAGTTGGCAGTTCTCTTCTGTAACCAAAAGGGGACTTAATGCAGATCAGTTGAACATGCTGGGGGAGAAACTTCTAGGTATGATTCTATAGAAAATTTTCTTCATCTTGAAGCCCTTTCATGTTCCTTCCTTTTGGTTGTAGTAAGTAAGTAGGTGACCTGTTTGATTGCTAGGGAAAAATTACTTACTGCTTGACAAAAATTGAATGAACATTTCCATAGAAACACATGAAAAGCTTGTACCTTTAAGTCAAATTTTGAAGTCTGAACAATTTGACCAGCTGTACTTGCTACCATATTGGACTTCTGCGGTTTTGTTGTTGTTGTTGTTGTTGTTGCAATTATGAGCATTGTTACTTGTACATTTGGAGAAAACTTTGATTTTACACTATTTTAAATGGATTTTTAATAGCTACACTTGGTAATCCAGTTTTAAACTATTAACGTGTGGTGTTCTGTAATGTGGATAGAGGTATATTGTGGTCACACACTTAATGGTGAAGCCGTTTTCCATTTCCATACAAACTAAATAATTGTATACTTGAGTTAAAGTCTGCTGAGTGTGCGTTTGAAGGATTGGGCCCAAAACTGTTTCTAAGTGGGCAGAAACATTGAAATACTGAACTTTCTCTTCAGGATATGGGTTATTTTTTGCAGTAACTCTAATTTTTGTCTCGAGTTTTCATGTTACACTTGCCCATGGACCTACCTGGGCCTGCTATATATGGTCTTGACCGCATAAAAGACAGGGCTAGACCAAGAGACCCATTGCTATCCTCTCCCCTCCTTAGCTAAACCCTAATTCATTATTCAAGTGAGAATGCACAAAAAATGAACTATAAAAAGATGTCGGTTTCTTGTCTGGTTTTCGGAGACCCTGGCTAATTGCATTCTGTATAATGGACCCAAGATTTGTGCGAGGGTTAAGTTCCTGGAAAAACAGGTGTAACTCGAAATTAGCGCAAGCCGAGGGTGCGGGACCAGCAGCAGCAGCCGGGAGCAGGGGATCCCCCCGCCAAAGGGGGAAGCGAGCTGTTGGAGCACTTTGCTTGGCCAGACCTGCCCTGGGGTGCTGCTGCTGGGAGGGGGCGGGGGTGGCGGGGATCCCCGTGTTAACAGGTTGCTGGCTGGCTGTGAGCCAGCTCAGCTGCAGCAGCCTCTGCCACCTGTGAAGGGGGATCACAGCTGGCCTGGGGTGCCCTCAATACCATCGTGGGGAGGGAATAGGGGGAACCCCTTGTTAACAGGGATCCCCACAGCCAGGTCTCCCCCGAATGCTGTCACTGAGTGGGGGTCAGGAGGCTCAGGGCCAGCTCTGCTCCCTTTTGACTGGGGGATCTCCTCCCCCCTTGCCTGTGTGCCAGCGGCTGCCTCTGGCTGGAGCTTCCAGGGTCCCCCTCCAATCGCGCTAATGTGAGATGGGTATGTTGAGTGCATGTATCTCGAGGTTTACAATAGTGTTTGGATATGAGTCCAGAAGGGTAGATTTAAATTAACAAATAAAACTTGTTGTTATTAATTCCTAGGAAGCATTTCCATTGGCCTTAAAGTTTATAAATAGTTTAAAAAAAATCTAAATTGGAAATCCCAGCTGTCCAATGTTTTATAAAGCATTTTTTCTGGCTCTGGCAAGTTCTCAAGATGTCAAAGGTTTGGCAGTCTTTGTTAATATACTTTACCAATGCTAGTTTAGACCACTTGTGTGTTTTAAAATTCTGTAATAACAAAGACACACAAGTATATTTCCTGCTGTTAGAGGGAGATTGAACACTGACATACCTCTGGTGGTTTGGCATTTTACAACTTAGGAAATTCCCAAACTGTGGTAAACTTCACTTAAACTGGTAAATGGGTTCCCTCCCTTTCATTTCATTACATTTTAAATATAAAACTTAATCTCAGTACTGGAAAAATTGATGAGTGACTCATCATTCTGGGCAGTAAATTCGAGAGTTCCTTCTGTGCTGTGTGTCATTCAGTAGTACAGGTTGGACCTTCCCTGTCTGGCACTCTCGGGATCTGCCCTGTCCCAAACAAGGGAGTTTGTGGACAAGGGAAGGTCAGTTCCAGCCCTGCTACCTGACTCCACTCCCAGCTCTCCTCCCAGTCTCAGCTGCCATTGCCTCCCTGCTGGACCTGATTGCTGGCCCCCTGCCTGGTCCTGCTCCAGGCACCAGCGACCAGCCCCCTCACCCTTTCCGACTGGATCCAATTCCTGTCCTGGCTGGGCTCGCAGACACTGCCCTGCTTGTGCTGCCCAGCCTGCTGTTGAAAGGCCCAGCCAGGCTGCTCCCCCAAAATGCCTCCCATCCATGCACCCCAGCCTGCTTCCCAGCCACACTGCCAGACCACAGGTGTTGCCAGCACAGAAGGAACTCTCGAATTTATTGCCCAGAGAATCATGGGTTTTAGAGGTTCAACCCATGTATAGTGTTCAGTTGTCTGCTTATATAGCCTGTACCCATTCTCCCAGGTAGCAGGGTGGGTGTAGTCTCTCCTGGGACACTGTGGATGATGTCAGGAATTGAGACTTTTTCTAGATGATCACAGGGAGGGCAAGGGGGGAGACTTCTCACTTGTGCCTGGAGTTTGTAGTATGATCAATTAAGGTTGAGGAGCAGGAGGAGGATCCTGGACGGAGTCAAGCGGAAAAGGCTTGCAGTTGGCAGGCCACAACGTATAGCTGAGTGAGATGCTGCAGTCCCGTGACTCATTGATGAAACTCAAGTTGTGAAAGGAGTAAGAATACTTGATAGTGATAATTAACTAAATCTTCGTTCTCTGTGAGCTGAGCTAACAAATGTACACTCCATGCCTAGAGCTGTTGTGTGTTCTGGGGGATTTTGAGCATGTTGGCATTGATGAGCAGAGGCAACTGGGCTACAGTTTTCTTAAAAGGAAAAACCATAGACATTCCTTTAAAATGAAACAGGCACCTGCTCGTCAGGATTCAAACAAGAGAGAGAATGGTTGTGGTTAAGGGTAGGTTGGGAGTCGGGAGAACGTAACCAGGAATAAACAGACTTCCTGTGTGTATCCTTTGGCAAATCACTAATGCTGAAATGGGAAAAAATACTCGATCTCACAGGATGTTGCCATAATTAATGAGTCAGTGGGACAAATCTCTCTCTCAACTCACATGGATGGTGCTCTTTTTCAGTGTGATGGCTTCTGCCAATAAATGAGCCAATTTTCTCAGATTACTTTGAAGAGAAGGTCTTAGTATATAACAAGAATTTTAAATTATACCCTTATTTTTGTGAATATGTATCTGTAGCAGAGCTCTGTTACTCTTGCTGACACCTCAGAGAACATATATTTATCATTCACATACATTTTGCTTCTTCAGAACTCTTTCTAGTCTAGAGGGACTACTGTGCAAAATTGCATTGCCATCCCTCCGCCAGCTATTCAAACTGCTAAATCAATAGCATCATTCTTCTTTTTTACCCCCCTACCTGAAACTAAACAGATGCTTAGAATTTAATATGCAAATAGAGATTGGTTTCGCCTTCCTTAAGTCTTGAGCTGAATTGATATTTCAAATAAATGCATCTGAAACCCATCTGTTGGTTTGTTGTTTAGGTCAAACAGGTGGGGGCTCTCTTGATGGCCTTATTCCTTGGACAAGATTCTGCAAGGTAGGAACGATCTATTTAACCAGTTATGTAACAAAGGTAAAGCTTAGACTCGTCCTGTTTGAGGACTCTCTTGCATGGAGTTTTTCTACTTGAGTACTGTACTGAGTGCTTATCTTTAGACTATTTTTCACTAGGCTTTTGGGAAGGCAAGAGGGGATTGAATATTTGGATTCTGTTGTGCTTGGTTCATGTGAGTTATATGGAATGAGATTAGATGGTGTGTTGAGGGCATCTTTTCAGGGACTGGAGAACTTGGTTTCCCTAGCAGATGTATCCAGTGTTGCTTGGCTCTTTAACTGAAGTAACGTTTTGAAAATGAATGAAAAAATGGACACGTTTTTTTCAATGATAGTATTTTCCAAAAATGAAGAAAAATGACAGCTGGAGTGAGGGTTCTGTTGGAACAGGGGTAGGTGGCAAGGGGCAGCGCATAGGTGAGTGTTCAGTGCAGGGAGCTGTGTTGCAGAAGTCAAGTCAAGGCAGGTGGGAGGTGCAGAAGTCAGGGCTGGGGTCTCAGGAGAGGTCTGGGAGGTGGGGAAAGGGTTACCAGGACTACCTACAGGATATCCTGGGGACCAGGCTCTGGGGGCTGCCGCTCCCTCCTGCAGACCTCCCCCATCCTTTAGGTTGTTGAAAAGAAGCAAGGCTCTGGGGACTGTCCCCAGCCTTCAGTGCAGGCAGTGGAGGGGGGACAGGCTCTTGGATCTGCCTCCAGCTGGCTCCCCATGCAGCCTGCAGGCTCTCTGAAGGGAGAGCAAGCTCTGGGGTGTTGCCCCCTTCAGCTGCCCCTGTGGCCTGGCACTGTCTGGGGGGAAGAAGCCAGGCTCTGGGGGCTGCCCCTCTGCAGAAGCTCTCTCTGCAACCCGTAGGCTCTCCACTGGGTGGGCAGACTCTGGATTTGGGGCAGAGGGGCTACTTACCCAGTCCTTGTGGCAGGTAAGGTGGCAGTGCCCCAGCCCCGCTGGCCTCTTGGTGCTGTAGTTGCCCATCTCAGTGTCGTGTCCCTCCTGTGTGTGTGTCTCTCTTCTGCCCCACCCCCACCCTTTCCATGTTCTGAGATGTCCTGGGATTTCAGGCATTTCCCACTTTCCAGGCACAACCAACCCCTGACCTTGGTTTAAGTTGGGGTAAGAGGAAGCTGCATACCAGATTTTGTGGTCATACCTGTTACAGTTTAAGAGAAGTTCTCGAACAAACATAGCACTGACAGACAGACACACACTAAAATATATGTGTGTAAGATTATACTGAAGTATATAAATCCATAGATATGAGCCAGTGTATTCCTGCACTTTTATTTTACCCGTGAATCATAAAGTGAACGCGCTTCATTGCTCTTAAATAAAGAGGGTAGTTCTCCACTGGTTAGGGGCAATGCCCCGGGAAGTGCACAAGTTAACTCTGCAATGAAGACATGGCCCAGTATACGTGACTGTGGTAGTGGCAGGTCACATGTAAGTTGCTGCTGGACCAGGTACCTCCTTGCCAGCCCAAGCTTCTCTTCCCTGCACCTGTGCCACAGAGACCATCTTGGGATGGTGCCAGTGGAGGCATCTCACCCCAACACAGCATCTGTCCTCATAGCTCCAGTTTCTCCACTCTCTATTAGAGGAGGGAAGACGAGAGAGCAAAAATAAATAAATATATAAAAACAACTGGAAAAAAGAAAGAGGGAATGTGTTAAGAAAAATAGGGGTCGAACAAGAGAGGAAGGAGAGATACTGCAGCTGTTTTAGGATATTTCTATAAGTCAAATCCATTGTACTCAGTTTTCTTTTTGTAACAGTTATTTGTGTCTTCCTCTCCATGTCCTGTAATTTCAGGAAAATATAAATGATAAAAATTTTCCCTTCTGGCTGTGGATTGAGGGCATCCTTGAACTCATTAAAAAGCACCTCTTATGTCTCTGGAATGATGGGTAAGAATCTTTGTGTAACTGATGATGAATAGCTGATGTTTCAAGCCATTGGCTGTGTTAAGAAGACCATTGTGATTGGAAATCAAATGTGAGAGCTAAATAAGGCAAATGAAAAAGTAGTCCTGTAGTACCTTGATGACTAACAATATTATTTATTGAGTGATGAGCTTTCATGGGATAGAGCCACTTCTTCAGATCTGGGGAATCCTGATAACTGAGACAAAGAGTATTTAAAAGAAAGATAGAAAAAAGCCAGAAATAAAAACTGATGAATCAGCTAGATATGGCAGGGCTGGGGAGGAGAAGGGGGAAGAGACAAAGCTTCTGCAAGTGTCTGTTAACTTAAATAAAATGCCTGGGGTCACTGTGAATATCAAAGGTGGAGAAATTGTCCTTGTGATGCGTTAGGTAATTGATATCTTTGTTGAGTTCGAGGTGATAAGTATCAAACATAAAAATAAATTCCAATTCAGATTCCAATTCACACCCTTTGTAGTGTGGTGTGAAAGTCTCTTTGTTTTAAAATGCACACCATTAAGTGTTAGAGACTATGACCTCCTAAATTGAAATGCTCACTTACATGTTTATGTGTATTTAAATTTCTACTGTCTAATTTGTGTCTGTTGTTTGGTGAAGTGATTATCCAGTCTGTCGAATATACGTGGCAGAGAGGCATTGCTTACACATGAGGGCATGTATCACATTAGTGGAGGTACAGGAATATGAACCCCTGATCTTGTAACTGACAGGGTTCAGTCCAGCGATGCTGTCTCTGGTGTAAATATGTAGAGAGAGTTGGCAATGGTTATTGTTGCAGGGAAAGGTTCCAGGATTAGTATTTCTGTGGTATGGCCTGTGGTTGCTAGAAAGAATTTTCCTGAGGTTGGCTGTGCATTTTAAAACAAAGGCATCTGAATTGGAATTTATTTTCAAGTTTTTATTTCATTTTTTTCCTATCACTCTTTTAAATTCTCTTCATCTCAGTTATCAGGATTCTCCAGATCTGAAGAAGTGGGTCTGTGCCATGAAAGCTCATCACCTAATAAATTATATTGCTAGTGCTACAGGACTTTTTTGTTTTATGATGGTACAGACTAACAGGTGTATTTCTCTAGGGCAAATGAGCTTTTTTGTCTGGGTCTTCATGGGAAGGAGTCAGACAGATCCTCTGCATGTTAGCTGAAGCAGTGGAGAAAACACCATGAGTCTAGTGAATAACCCCACTGCACGGCCTTTTAATTCCAAAGCTCAAAATTCAGACTGGTTCTGGGCTCAGTGAGATTAGCCACTAGCCAATAACCTACAGTGCAGTAAGCTTTCACACCAGCCCAAGGCACAACTGAGTTTGCTCACAAGAACAGCAGGTTAGCTGATGAAGACTGAAGTGCTGCAGGAGAACCTTGTACAATGTTCACCCTTGTTTAAAAAAATGCCTCCTGTTGGCAACAGCTGGATTGACTGATTACAGCAAAAGGGTCCACCTACAGCAACCAATTTCCCCTGATCCAACATTAAAGGATTAAAATGTTAATAATAAAGCTCGTTTCCTGATAGAAAAATCAGCTCTGTTCTCCTTGAATAAAGTTCAGAAACCTTGCATTTTTGTGTTGCTGATGTCACAAAGAGTCCCTTTAAAAATGGGCTGTGTCTGCAGCCAGAAATAGGCTCAAAATGAGACTTTAATCCTGCTCTTTAGTTGCCAGTTCACATCTGACCTTATTTTACAATCCAGTTCACCGCTCATATGTGATGAAAGGTGCTTCTGATCCTGTGAACCTTCAGTAGTTTTCTGTAAAAATGGCTATATATTAAGACTGCTTTCATTAGTTATTGATTGCCAATGGCAAACTTTCTTACCATTTTAATGACTGTTTTAGGGTGTTCGTATCCAGGCCTAACAAACATAGACCAAAAAATTATGAATATAAGGTTTGATTGAACAGGGTATTTGTGTATGTGAACCACGGAATTCCATATGAGCTTCAAGTTAGGCAAATGCTGAAGTGTCTGACTGAAATAGGCTCACAGATATTACTGATTTAACACTGAAATTATTTTACTGAAGTGTGCCGAGTTCTCACCCTGATTTTCTGCTTAGCTGCTACAAATTGACTTCTCTACTTAAAGCTTCCCATTCAGATCCCCCACCACCAACATGCTTGTCACCTCCACTTCTGATGCCCACCCGACACACATCTCTTTTTTTATATATATATATAAAAAAAACCACCTCTGCTCCTATTTGAAAATCCTTGCCCTAACTTTACAAAATGATCAGTGCACATTGTTGTGTCCAGATTTTCCAGGTACTCTCTTGCCAGCCCCATTAGGCTTAACAATGGGAGCTACTGGCTACTGAGCATTTTTGAAGATTCAGCCAAAAGACTTAACTCTCTCACACCCACACCCAGAAGAGGTTTATGCTTGTTTGTTTTAAATTAACAGGATGAAATTTTGGCCCTATTAAAGTTAATGGGAGTTTTGCTACTGATTTCAGTGGAGCTAGAATTTCATTCTTGGTATCCAGCACTCACACAGTCGTAACACTAATACAATCTACAAGAAGAACAACAACTTATACATACACAGAGGCTGTGTGTACGCTACGAGATGAAAACAAATTTAAAGGAGTTAGCTGAACATTAAAAGTCACTGTCTTTGCTGTCATTAGCTCAGTTTAGTCTGCCCTAATATTGATAACAAAATGTTGATATTAATGGAGGGATATAGCATCAATTTCAAATTTAAAATCTCAAATAAAAGCTAGTGTGGAAGCGCCATGTGCTTAATTTAAATTTATTAGCCTCCACAAGCATCCTGTGTGTATCCCACACAGCACTTGGCTCCCTGCTACTAGCAAGAGCTGGGAAACTGACCAGGTTCTGCAGCTTGAGAGAGCTAGCAAATTGACCAGAGCTGCTGTGCTGTCAGTTTCCTGGTCCTGAAGCTTGGGGGGTGGAGCCAGGAAATTGACACGGGCTGCTGTGCTGTCAGTTTCCTGGGTCCCTCCCGCAGCTTGGGGGAGCAGGGCAATTGACGAGGGCTGCTGCGCTGTCAGTTTCCTGGGTCCCCCAAGCTGCAAGGACCCAGGAAACAAACAGCACAGCTGCACCTGCCTCAGAATGCGGGGCTGGGAGAACTGTGGGATAGGTTCCCACAATGCATTGCTGCAATAGTCAATGTTAGGTGATTTCAGCATGGAAGCAATATGTCGAGCCTTTGGGAAGTGAGGATACAAAAAAAGGCATTATAAAATGGATATTAATAAATTTGAACTTATCTTGTAGTTTAGACATAACCAGAGTTGCAAAGAACAGCTTTTCACCTGAACAGTGGAGGACCAAATGCAGTAATAAAGGGTACAACCAAATCTTTATTTTCAGCTCAACCTAGAGGATTTGTAGTCAAGTGACACAATAAAAGATCTATAGGAAAAAAGATGAACATGTTTGATAAGTTGGCCACAGGCTTTAAACCATTACTTTTTTTCTAGGGAAGCCAAATAGCAAAAAATTAATTAAAAGGGACTAATAATCCATTCAAACCATAAAAGGCCCCAAATCAGACAGACAACCAACAATTCTGGCATGAGCATTGATCTTATTGCCCTCAAAGTGCTTTTTGTCACATATCAAGCTGAAGATTGCCAAACAAAGCATTGCAATATGTAGTCCTGAAGGGATACTTGGTAGTTCACTACCACATCTGCAATGATCTTTAAAAAATCTAAAAATGTGATTTACCTTGTAGATTTCTACTGTTCTCATGTGGGTTGATGCTGCATTCCCTAATTTATTGGGCTTGCCAAGATAGATATTTGCCTGGAATACTTGTGGTTTGATGACATAAATGAGGGTTTGCATGGGAAAAGAGCAATGGTTGAACTCTCAGATATATAAAATTTGGTTTAAATGTTATTTTAAAGCCAAAACACCCGCCCCCCCCCAAAAAAAAAAACAAACCCTCTGGTCTCTCTCAATCTGTGATCAACTGGAGAGAATCTGGACAGTACTGCTAGGTGAATGCATCAGTGCTACTTCATCTGCAAGCTTGAAAACATAGGTTTGCTAATTGATAGAAATAATTGTTTTAAGAGCACGCTTTTCATGTCCCTGTTTGAGACTCTTGTGTCATACTGATGGTATCCTCCTAAGATAGTCACCATCATGCCTATGGAATCGATGTTACGCTGGGATAGCATGCAGGCCCACTCTGCCCTGTGTGGGTAATCTCACAAGCAGCTTAGACACAGCCCCATATGTTCTCTCATCAGAGCTCCTTTCTGTTAGGGTTCACTGTGAAGACAAAAAATAAACCTTTCCAGAGGGATAAAGCATTACAGCAACATACATCTGGTAGCCATGGCACAAAGAGGGAGCGAAAGTTAAAGTGACCTGCTTTCAGAGTGTTTCCAAGCGTAATAGAACATGGTTTAACACAATGAAATACTCGGGTTGAAATAACAGACTGTTAATATCTGACCTGGCAGAGATACACATGCTGTCTGGGAAATGAGCACAGAACCAAAGAATACTGAGAAACCCAAACCATTGTCTCCCATTCCAAAGGGAGCATGGGATCCTAAAAAGCACAGGATGTCAACAAGGAAAGCAGTGGCAGTTTTAATATGTTCTTAATGCTCTCTCTAGCTAAAACTGACTTTTAGGCTCTGGTCTTGCAAACGAGTAAGCTGAGTAATTTTACTCACTGAATTGAGACATTGGTTGTTTTGGATAGCCGAAAAAATAGGCTTTTATAGCCTATTATACATAGTGTAAGAGAGGAGGTTATATTACCACTCTCTGGATAGCTGCAGCTCAAGGACTACTGTACCCAGGAGTGAGAGTGCATTTAATTTGTGCATTGATGGATGTTACAGCAGCCTGGGGTGTTATAAACCAGTTGGACAATTCTGCTTTTAGTTATGTGAGTTAGGCTAATACCTCATATACTTAGAAGTAAACTGTACAATTTCTCCTTTCAACCTTACAGCTGTATCATGGGCTTTATCAGCAAGGAGCGAGAACGTGCTTTGTTAAAGGACCAAAGGCCAGGAACATTTTTACTGAGATTTAGTGAAAGTAGCCGAGAAGGAGCCATCACTTTTACCTGGGTAGAGGGATCCCAAAATGGTAAGTGAACACAGAGAATAGCGGGTTTATACCTACATTTTAAAACCAAAGTTACGAATCCTGTGTCGCCTCTGTCTCCCTTACACAGAGTGTGGCAATAATGTGAAATTAACAATCCCATCTGATATGTGCCACAGAAACCCCACGGGTATAATATTCCACAGACAATTTGGTAGGCCACTTTGACTACTTCATTGGAGGTAAGGGCATTTCTCAGGGGGTCAGTTGGGCCTTTAAAGTTGTGAAGGACAAATCTGCAAGCCCTGCCCCCAGTATCTTCCCCCACTCCAGGTTCCCCCCCGAGCCCAAGATGTACATAGCCTTCTTCCTGCCCCTCCCCCCATATCCCTGGTAGGGTCCCAGCTCTCTCCTTTACCTGCCCAAGGCTCTCCATTCCCAAGATGCTGCTGCTGCTGATGTACTGCCCTCCCTGGAGGATACCTCCCTTACTCTATAACTGCTCCATTAGCTGTCCTTGGTCCTGCTGTTCCCCTACTCCCAGAAGCTGTCCTGTACTTGTCTCCAGAACAGGGTGTGGGAGGAGACACCATGTGCAATCAATAGTAACAAAGAGATAGCCGTGCTAGTCTATATACTATCGAAACAAAAAAGCAGTCCAGTGGCACTTTAAAGACTAACACAATAATTTATTAGGTGATGAGCTTTTGTGGGACAGACCCACTTCTTCAGACCATAGCCAGACCAGAACAGACTCAATATTGAAGGCACAGAGAACCAAAAATAGTAATCAGGGCTGACAAATCAGAAAAATATTATCAAGGTGAGCAAATCAGAAAGCAGAGGGGCAGAAGTGGGGTGGTGTTTAGTGCCCTGCATCCCCCTAACCTATACTGTCAGATACCGAGCACCCCTAGATGGCAGGAGGCTGCTGCTACTTCTGATGGAATCCGTGTACTAAACAGCCTAGGAAAATCCCAACCGCTGCTGCTGAAAGCAGCTGTCTCGTCCATGGCATCGCCCTTTCTGAGGCCTTCCTGCATCTTCCTTTGTCTGGCACCTTCCTTTGACGTATTGTCTCTATCAAAACTTTCAGCCTGCAGGATCTTCATATCCTGCTTGCCCCTGTAATAAAACAGCCATGGCTGTTTGGGTCACATCAGGTAGCAGGTGATGTGATGTGAACTGATTTTTATCAGAAAAGGCTGAAAAGGGCTAGTCTTTTAAATTTCAGTGTGTCTTAATTTAAATATATGATTACAGTCCATTGCCAGGGTGAACACACATTTATCCATCTGAATAAAACATTGAAGAAGAAATGTCAAAAATCAAATGGAGAGCGAACTCTCTGAGCTGCAATTTATTTGCACATTTGACTCCATTAACCAAGGATTAAACAGAGACTGGGAGTGGCTGGCCCCTTACAAAAGCAGATTCTCTGCCCTGGGTGTTAATATCTCCCCATTAGACTCTGACAATGGACTACATCCCCATGTCTAATCTGACATGTTTTTTCCTCTTTTGATACATACCACTGATAATGGGCCATTTCCTCCTTACTGACTAGACCTTGTCAGCTCCGGCCCTCTCTTTTACTGGGACTCCACTCTTTAAATACCCCTCTGGAAATCCTCCCCTCTCCCCCAACTCATGCATCTGATGAAGTGGGTCTTTGCCCACGAAAGCTTATGCTCCAAAATATCTGTTAGTCTATAAGGTGCCACAGGACTTGTTCATTGAAGAGCCATTCTTATGTATATTCAGCCACATATTCCTCTGCCTGGAGCGGTACTGGCTCTGACAATAACTGTGAATTGTAACAGCACAAATTAGATTTCAGTCTTTCAGGCTCTTCCTTCATTTGACCCTCTCTGAGTAGGTAAGCTCAGCTGTGCTTTTCTGTATACTTGTAATCATGCATCAAGTATCCTGTCCTGGATTCTCACCCTTCTTTGTTCACCAGAACCTCAGTTCCATTCCGTCGAGCCTTACACCAAGAGAGAGCTCTCAGCTGTTTCATTCCCTGATATCATTCGCAACTACAAAGTGATGGCGGCTGAAAATATTCCTGAGAATCCACTGATCTATCTGTACCCAAATATTCCCAAGGACAATGCCTTTGGGAAATACTACTCCAGGCCCAAGGAATGTAAGTGGTATCAGCACTTCATCTGCAAGTGTGTTTTGAGGTACCTGGTTGTCATTGAAATACCAGATTGCATCTGTGCTACACAGTGAAATGACAGTAGTAGAGCCAGATTGGTCAATGGTTTTAAACCACACCTGGGTTCTTCCCATCTGAAATGTGAGCAATTAACTTAACTGTTCAGTAAGTGAAAATAAAGGTGTGGTTGGTGTCAATGGGAAATGTAATCAGACTGAAAAATGTGTATAGTATCAGGCCATACAGCTGCACCTCAGTCTGCCTGCCATATTTTGGGGTTTTACAACCTCCACCTCCCTTCCCCTCCCCCACCCTCCCAGCAATTAGCTCCATGTTACTGGGTCATGGCACTTCCATGGCTCTGCATTGACTTAATTGGGTCAAAGTGGCTGCCTGCAAGGCTCAGGCCTTGTTTTCCTTTCTCTCTCTCTCTCCCGCTTCCCCATTTTTGCTGTGTGGAAAGAGTCACCCAAACAGGGGGAACTGACTTGACACAAACCCTTTAATGCACCATGACAACCAAATGGAAGGATATTGACTTATTCATTTCTACTCTTTCAGTTATGTAATTTTTGACACTATTCTTTTAATTCATAGAAAACATTATCCACAAGTGAAAATTTGCTAAGCATTGATGTATTTGGGTTTTTTTAAAGCCTCTGAGCCTATGGATTTAGATGGCCCCAAAGGGACTGGATACATCAAGACTGAATTAATCTCCGTATCTGAAGTGTAAGTTTCCACCAAAGAGTGGGATTGATAGAAACTGGATAGTGTTTGAAACTGGTTCGCCAGCCTTGGACTACATACGTTGCTGGAGTTGGGGTCAGCTGGGAGGTGGGTCAGCAGCTGAGTCTGGCCAGGGCTGGGAGCAGAGCCCAGTGGTGCAGGGTTGGGGTCGATGGCTAGGAAGGGAGCCTGGGAGCAGGACCAGTGGCTGGGGGTAGGAGGGGGCTTTAACCTCCCCGGGTCCAGCAAACTCCCTCATTTGGGACCAGTCAGGTCCCATAGCTGCCGGACCAGGGAGGCTCAACTGTACAACCAATTCCGTATAATTTAGGAGTGTAAAAGGTGTACATGATCTGTCATTAGAGCTCTCTTTCGCTTTGCTAAGCCAGGTGGGTGGGAAGACACTGTAGTCGACTTAATAGAACAGAAAAAACCCACTGCTATATTAGAGTAAAAAATACAGAAATCTTTGGGCAATTTACAACTGTTTCCTGTAGTTGATTTTTCATACAGATTCGCTACCTCCCTTTCCTTTGGCCTAACCTGAACTTCCTTGCCTTGATTTTAGGAGACCAGTGTGTGAGACCAATGTGTTTCCCAAGCCACACACCCCTGCTGTTCAGTTATGTTAAAAGCACTCTTGCACAGCAGAGTGAAACATTGTAGCTTATGCCTACACTAGCCCCCACTTTTCGAAAGGGGGATGCTAATAAGACACTTCGTGGTATGCTAACGAGGCACTTCCATCGATATGCAGTGCCTCAGTATAATGGCAGCCGAGGCGATTCGAAAGTGCTGTTTTCAAATCACACACCGCCTGTGTAGATTGGGGCCTTTCAGACGTTCCCCCCAGTCTTCAAAATTTGGTTGTGGGAATAAGGGGCTTTTGAAGACTGGGGGTTCCTTTTGAAAGGCCCCTGTCTACATGGGCAGCAAGCGATTCAAAAGCAGCACTTCCGAATTGCTGTGGCTGCCATTATGCTAATTAGCTGCTGCATTGTTATAGAGCACCTCATTAGCATTTCCCAAAGTCTTATTAGCATCCCCCTTTTGAAAGGCGGGGGCCATGGCTTTTTTATCCCTGTATAGATACATAATGGCAAGAGGATTCATAGGTACCAGTTTATGGTTATTGCATCTGTCCCAGGACTTCCATGGGATTGCATATGGGATCCAGGAACAGTGTTCCCTCTAATTTTTTCTGTCCATGTGCTGAATAAATTGCATGTGCCCCACCATTAGGAACACACACTGCTGGCTGTGGGCACTGTCTGCCCGTCAGCTGGGCAGCATTTTGCATCTCTCCTGGGTGGCTGCCCAAGCACTCAGTTTAGAGAGAACCCTGCTCAGGAGTCCTCTTTAGTGAATCCTCTTGCTGAAAGGTGTCTTCCTGACAGCTCCTGATCAGACTGTGTCATGACCTTCATTGCCAAATGAGTTAGATGTAATTTCATGGAGTCACCCTTCTCAGTGACAGTAGAACTCCTTGTTGCCTTGTAAGCTGAATGAGAGGGAGCCAGAGACCATGCCAATTAAAGTGGAAGGAGTTTAAATGGGAAATGAATTGACTTCATGGGTGCTGCACGCTCATTGGAGTTGATAATATACTGAGGGTTTGTTCCTTCTCTCCATGTTAGCCACCCCTCTAGACTCCAGACCCCAGAAAACCTCTTACCCATGTCTCCTGAAGATTTTGATGAGGTGTCTCGAATGGTGAGCCCTGCGGAGATTGATACCGTGGTATGTTATTTGTTTTATTGCAGAAGTGAGAGGAGAGGGGTGTGGCTGCATAGTTTTGAATGTAAATGGTTGTGTTTTTTTTTTAATCCTGACACAGAATATTTTGTATTTTAAAAATACTCTGATTTGAACACAGTCTGGCCTTCCAGAACAAGTAGTGGGAAATGCACACACATTCCTTTGCTGGTTAGAGCAATGCTACCATTCAGTCAGGTATTTATAGTACAAGTCATGAAAGGTGATAGGCAATAAAATTCACAGCCCGTGGCCTTTCTGTGTCTTGTACAGCAAATACCACTGACTAAAGTTCAGATGTTCTGTTGGGGGAGGTGCTCCGGCAGATGCTGTGTGGCATGTTGTCTGTGTGGATGCAGGGGGCAGCCTGGGGTTTACGGCTGCTGTTCCGGACGACGAGGGGCAACGTTAAAGTGGTGGCAGCCATCACTTTCAGCTGCTGCTTTCGAACCAATGTTCTCAGGCAACACCCAGGACCAGCTGCCTGGGGTGGCCCAAGCAGCAGGCGGTGCAGCTAGTCCCAAGGCAGCGTGAGCAATGACCTAGGTGCAGTGGGTTCTGAAACCCCTGCGACATAAATCCATTTCTGAATATTTCTTAATAATTCAGCTGTCAGAGTTCCTTACCTGTTCAAGCTTCCGTTAACAGATAGCAGCACACCAATACTAATGCGCTTACCATGTAACACCATGAAATACACTACTGCATACTATCTCATGTTTTACTGTCAACTGTAAATGTAAGACTAATAAGTTCTTTGTTATGGTTTGTTTTAGGCTAAATTTTAAGAGTTTTTTTAATCAACCTGTGCTCTCTTTACAGATGTGTTCAGCCTATCCAACTTAAGTGCTCCTGTTTGCCGCTGTGCTGTGTTTGCACATGTCCATCCTTAGGTAGCTTGCATTTTTCTGCTTCTCTGCTCCACTGCCTGCAAGGCTTTGTACAGTCCGTGGCAAGCTCCCACCACATTTTGAAGGAGTCTCTGGGACAGTGTGATGCACCAGTACATCAGGCAGCTTCTTCTGTTCAACTAAGGAATTGAGGTTTTTACCAAATTAAGGTAGAAAAGTGAATAATACCCAGCGTATATTACTGATTGTGAGATTACACTTAAATGTAATTTTCAGGGAATTTTCTGTCACCACTGCTAAACTCCAGCACAGGAGGTTGGCCGTGTTGTGGGGCAGTGGGGTGTGGAAGAAAGCTGGAAGTCTTAGCACCAGGATAAAGGATGATTGATTAGGACACCAATGTGGAATTATGGGAGAAGCTCCTGTTTGTACTAAATGTAGCTTAAATGAAATAGTTATGTTGATATTTTCAAAGCTGTCTTCTGGTTTTAAAGTAAGAGTAATTCATACCGCTGAGACTGTTTTTAAGCAGCCTGCATCCATACATAGGGAGGCAACACAGCTTCTGTTTGCACTTGGCTCACACTTCAAAGGCTATCTGCAATGAGGAGGGCTAGAATGCTTTCTTTTAAATGAAAACTCCTGTCCTCCAAGGATACAGCCACACACTGCAGTGACCTGGGTTTGCTTATGCTTTGCTGAATCAAGGGGCAGAACACTTCTCCTGTATGTATTGTGCACCCTATTATAACTAAGTCAGGGTTTAGAACACTTCTCATTTTCACTGGTGCTAATCTGAAAAAGGCCCAGATGCTGCATGGACACACATCTTCATTGATAGCCATCGGCTAAAGCTAAGTGATTGTGTTAGCTGCGTACCAACTCCACAAACATTGTTACTTGGCAGGAAGGGGAGACAGCCCGAAAGAGGAGCAGAGTTGCTCTCAATGGAAGCTAATGAAGCTGCAGTTATCTAATGAGGATGGCCTCTTGCACAATTCACCAATTTTCACATTTTACTATGTATAACTCCTCATGAACCTGATCACCACTAATGTGCTCTCCTCAGTTTCAACAGCACCAGTGCTTTGGCAGTTGCTGCACTTCAGCAGCCTCAGAGTGTAACATTTTACTAGTTTATAAGGGACAGGGAGCAACATGTCCATCATTCAGACAGCTTAAAGAGCTGGAGTCTGCTTCATGAAACGGAACTGATAAATCCATATAATGCTCAGATGCTGCCTGCAAGGAGGTCCTACAATTCTCTGTGTGCAATGAAAAATGGTGAAAGGATCTGTGAGGAGCATTTTTTTTGGTAGAATATCATGGTTATTTGCCTTATTTTCATCCTACTATCAAAAATCAATCACTGTAAGTATAAAAATATATGAGCTTCATTTTACTCTCACTTACTAGAGTAACTGAAGGTACCTAAAATGTTTAATAGCTATTGAGTAAAGTCACGTGGATGTGTGGAAGAATTGTGATGTTCCGTATACCTTGCACATGCCTATTTGTTATGTCTGCCAGTCAAAGTTTCTCACAAGTCCAGTAGATTTACAGTAACTGTCTCTGTCATTTTTGCATAGATGATAGTTGGAATACCAGAAAGTCTTGTCTAGATTAATAAAAATTGTCACTTTTAGCAATTGTTTGAGGATTGTTAGTAAATTAGATCATTTTTCTAAGACTGTTGTATCAATAGGCTCAAGATTTAATTGAATTTTTGAAATAATGGAGGCTCCTATTTGATTTTTTATAACCACAGAACCAACTGACACCCAGCTAGAGATGAAACTGACCCAAGGGGCCATAGGTACTACTAGTCTGTAGGTAAATACCAGCAAAGCGGTAGTCTGGCTAGTTAACTTATTGCTAAATATTTCACACAGCCCACCAATGTTCTAGCCTCCTCACAGGTTATGGCAGGAGTGGAATCCAGAATGGTTTCTTTTCTCACTGAGAAGTACACCACCACCTTTGGAAAAAGATGTCTCACAAAATTGTTTTCATATAGAAAATTTCCATGGGCAATATGTCTCCCAAAGAGCAGTGTTTAAATATGCTGTATATTCAGCTTTCTACTATTGCACAAAGGAACTGAAAACCAGAGATTGGAAGTGACATTAGCCTTGCAACAAGTTACTTGATAAACTTGACACAACTAGGAGAGTAAACAAACAGAAAGGAGGGGAAACGTGTGGGGAGGAGATTGAAGAAACCATTTAAGAATGTGACCACCCAGCAGGGTGTCATGGTTATACACTGTGCATGTTCACATAAGAAAAGATGTGTTTAAAAATCTGAAATACATTCTTCATTCTAATTTTTGTAGGCTTTGCAGAGAGGCATAAATAGGTAAAGCTCAGGGCCTTCTAAGGAGGGGAGAGAGAGTGGGAAAAGCCTTCAAAATGCTCCTAAACAGCTTCCCTTTTTAGCATAAATACTTGTGAAAAGAACAAGGCTCACATTGTTGATGCTTTAAGAAAGGGAGTACGTGCTACCCCTTGATTTGCGAACATAATTCGTTCAATAAAACTGGTTAGGATGCAAATTGGTAAATCGAAAAATGTTTTTCCCACGTTACATTACTATGTGACCATAAAAATAAGAACAGTCTTTATTACTTTTATGTGACATTTAGTTCTTAGTGGTGAAGAAGGTGGTGGTAGAGAGTTCCATGAGATCCTCTGCATTTTCATTGGAAGACAGCTCCATAGTGACTTCAACCTCCTTAAGTGGGGTTTTATCTTCACCTTGTGGGCTTGAGGATCAGCTGATGGCATTGAGGGTTGAAAAAAATATAATGGAAGTTTGTGCTGTAGCCCTCTTTCTCCTGTTGATAGCAAACTTATGATAGCTTCATGAATTTGTCACCCATATGCTGAACTCTTAAGAATTTGTGTAGCTGCCTCCAGTGCACTGGAGAATTTTGAATGTTTGTGCCCAGCACTTATTGTGGTTCATCCAATTTTCTCCTCCTTTTCTGATAACCTTTCTGCATCCAGCTAAATTAATTCTTCATTCATCAATTCGTCACTGTGTGACAATAACAGGTGTTGAACGTCATCTGTGCCCACCTCATTGAATTCTGCTTGAGTTGCCAGCTACACAATAGAATTTGAATGTCTTTCACTTCACCCTCAAAACCATGGAAATCATGAACATATTTCAGCAATAGTTTTTTTCCCAAACGCCCTTCCTGATACTTTGAGTAATTTTATTTCATGCAGTTGTGATATTTTTCTATAGGCATCTTGATATGTAGCTCTTCCACAACTGCTTAAATGGTTAGTTTGTCTTTTCCGTCCGATGCAGATACGAGATACCTCATCACCACTTGCAGATAGTAAGCTTTAACTGTAGCAATGATGCCTTGATCCATTGGCTAAAGGATGGTGGTAGTATTTGGTGGCAGAAAACCCACTCAAATGATATTGCTGTAATCCTCAACATTAATAGGATGACTGGGAGCATTATCAAGAATTAGCAGACATGTATTATCCAGATTATTTTCAGCAGAATATTTAGAGATGAATGATGAAAGGTAGCTTGTTAAGTAATCAGCAAAAATCTGCTTTGTCCCCTATGCCTTTCGATTACAATGCCATACCACAGGTAACAATGCCCTGTTTAAGCCCTTAGGCGCACTCAAATTTTCCACATTGTAAACGAGAGGCTTCAATTTCATGTCTCCTTCCAAATTTCCACCAAGAAGTAATGTCAGTTGATCTTTTGAGACCTTGAAACCTGTTGCTTTTGTTTTATCCCTTGAAATAAAGGTTTGAGAAGGCATTCTTTTCCAGAAAAGCCCCATTTCATCAACATTAAAGATCTGTGTTGGAGAATATCCTCCATCAATTATCTGTTGTAATGGGGCTGGGAAAACATGAGCTGCGTGAATATCAGCAGATGCTGCTTCACCTGTAACATGCAAACTATGATAATGTGACCTTGCTTTGAAAGTTACTTCCTTGGCCCCAACTTGGTTCTCTTCCTCAGCTTTGTTCTTCAGGCCCTCAAACAAAGACAGGGCTTTCTCCCTTATGATGAGGGAGCTCAAAGGTCTGTTGTGTTTGTTATGGCTGTCGATCCACTGTATTAAAAGTCTTTCAAGTTTACCCATTATTGCACCCTTGGCCTTTGTTATTCGATGCATCTTAGCACCACCAACATAGGTTTCTGCAATTTCTTTTATCTTTCTGCAGGAAAATAGTATGCACTGTTGATGCTGCCACGTTCATTGCCAAATATGTCTTTTGATCACTGGCATTCTTCAACTCTTAATAATTTCAAGTTTGGTGTTCTTAGCCATGGATATTGCTTTCCTTTGGTAGATAAATGACACAGATAACACAAAAAAAAACTCACTCAAACATCAATTATTTTTGGTATTCCCTTTTAATTGTGCTGTAAAAAGCAACAATACCTGGATTTTATTCACTAAAATAAATATCTTTCGTTTTCAGAACTAGTACAGCTCAAGTACTTTTAAATTTAGATTCACTTACAGGAAATTGCCAAAAGCAAATACATTCATGACTGTCTAGTCCCCACCATAAGAAATCTAAAATGTCACACCAGTCAGTCACAGTTGCTGATAGTACAACAGCAATGAAAATACTCAGACAGTCCAGCTCTGTAGCTAAAACGATATCAGTCCAGTACATCACATTTTTCACAAAAAGATGGGATAATTAATGCTAAGATCAGCACAATATTTCTGTGTACAGAGCATTAAATTAGCTTAGTCATTCCTAGCTGCTGTGATACATAAGAAGCACGTATATGACGTGACAACACAGAAAACTCTTTGGAGCATAAGGATGTCAGCATTTGACAACACAACCAAAAGCCATTTAAATTAAAATCTACATGTCAGTGCCAGTAATGCTGAGCAGCCAAACCAGTGAACATTTATAAATAATTGCATAAATAAATGTGCTGCTTCCATTGGGCACAAATCGTTGCAAAAATAATATTTCCTGGTACAATGAGAAAACACAAACTAGGCTGGTGAAAAGGCATTGGTGCTAAAATGCTGGCTAAAAGCTCTTAAAAGAGGGAAGAAGGAAAACATTTAAGTTCAGGGACGGCCCTAGTCCCTAGGACAGTTAATTAAAATGCCTCTCTCTTTCAATACATATACCTACGTGCCTTTTGGAAATGTTGTTTGAGCAAAGTAAATTTGACTCATTTCAATTACATCACAATAAACCAGTGACTTTTTTCCTATGACACCAGAGGATACATTTTTTTAGCAACCTGGGGGTGGATACATAGCTGATTAGTTCATAAACAGGCATGTCTCACATCTTGAGACCTAATCAGTACCCCCGCAGTGCCTCACCTGAGAAATTTTACTCTCCATGGATCAATTTGGTAGATCTAAGAAAGTCAGAGAAAAAAAAAGTGGGAATTAGGTTGCCTGATTTTTCTCCCCTAGGAATGCAGCAGACAGGGCCTTGTGCTCTCAAGGTGACCCCTGAAGGGTTCAGAGAAAACCCCAGCCAGTGCTTGGTTTGGGAGGAAGGTGACTGTGACACAAGGCATAAAAGGTGATGGTTTAAAAAGTGTGAGGCCTGAGGCCAGGGTGGGGACCCACCAACCAGCAGGCTGGATTGAGCCAGGGGTTGCACAGGTCTGGCCCTGCAGGCTCAGCTTGGCCCCACGCTTGCCCTGCTGCCGGGCCCATGCTGGCTCTCTACCCCCAGCATCCCATTGCAGAGGGGAGAAGGGGAGACTGAGCCTCATAGGCAGGATCCAGGCAAGCTGGGCCCAGCTCTGGCCTGTGGGGTCTCCCTGGCAGGGGGAAGAAGCAGATGTAAGCACTGTGGCGCTCTCTCCCCCAAGCAATGGGAGCACGGGGAATTGCTGGCTTGGGGGAAGTCCTGAACCTTGAGCCTCCCTCCCAAGGAGTGACATGTCTCAGTCAGGGACCACAGCAGTAAGGCAGGGTGGTTTTTTTGCTTCTGACCTGTGTTGCCCAAGTGGTTTTTCTATGGGTCAGTGGCCCTCCGACCCAAAAATACTCCCCACTCTGCACCTTAGCAGGAGTAACTGACGAGGTAAAAAAAGCAGCTCGAGAACAGTAATACACACCCAACGGGGAAAAAGTGTGACTGATGCCAGGTGACCATGGTCACCAATCAGTGGGCAGGGGTTTAGGCTTGCAAACTACCACCACACAGCACCTTTTCTCTGAGACAGGCCACTGCTTGTGCTGAATGTCAAATGCTTGAGTTTTGTCTCTCTTTCCGAGGGGAGACAGGTGCTCACCGGCTACAGAATTGGAGGGGGATGCAAGAGACTGGGTTCCAGACCTTGACTCTGCCACTGACCTGCTGGGTGACCCCTCTCTGAGCCTTAGTTTCTCTATCAGTAAAGCAGACATCTTGAGCTTTATGGATGAGTAATTACTGCCATATCTGTGACAGGTGTGCAGTGCCCACAGATAATCTCATTTCCCATACGCAGCCTGCTGCCTGACTAGCACCTACTTCCGCTAAATGTGAAATGGATACGTGCCTGCTCAGGTTTCTTATACTTGACTTCGCTCTTAGGTTTCAAACTGTAGAGTCACTAATCAAACACAGTGTTGCATTGGGACAGAAACAGAACAAATATTTCCCCAAAACACAACAAACATATCAAATTAAATTTCACACATCTGGTGTAGACAGGGCACAGACTACTCTGAAGAGGACAAATGTTCACACACCCAAGAACTTCGTTTTGTGGCTCTGTTTCTGATCTCCCAATGGTTTTATACTAGTGTAATGTTAGAAGCTTTAACAAAAACTGTGTAAGGATTCATGACACCTGCAGAAGAGTGTTAAGCCAGTACTTTGGCATAGCCATAACCTTGCTCATGCTTTGATTAGTTTTTTGCATCTTAAGCGGTTTCACTCCATCAGTGTTTTTTTATTGGGAGCCTAATTCCTTTACAACCTTTGGTTAAGTATCTTACCTTTCACATACTTACATTCCCTTAAGTACGTTTTGGTGCAGTTGCAGCTACGGGCAAAACATAAGAGCGAGATTAATTATTTTGTAGCCTACAAGATTCCCCACGATGCGTATGTGCCTGTCAGAACCAGAGGAATACTGTGGAGGCACCTGCTTCTCCCAGCTGAAAGGAAAGCACTGTCCATATTCAGTTAGTGAAGTGAGTCAGGCTAGCAAAAGAGCATTTGAAAGAAAGTTATAGTCCTCTGTCATTTGGTCATCAAACCAACCTTAAAACGCATTCCCTGGAAAAAAATAATCTCAAGAACAATTAGCCTAGACCTGCTAAATGACACCCTCTTGAGATCTGCATGATGCAAACAATCGGTTGTAGTGGGATGCACCTGAAAGCCGAGCTACCTGGGAGGCTGAGGCTGGTGGATGGCTTGAGCTCAGGGGTTTTGGTGTGCGGTGCACTATGCTGATCAGCTGTCTGGTGCCACTGACAGATGGGCCAACAGGTGGCTAAAGGCTAGAGCCATGTGAACCAGCATGTTATGATCAGGGATCAGCGTGCTGTCTGTGAGGTGACAAGGTGGATATGTAAATAAGGTTGCATGGAAAATTTGCAGAGGGGAGGGATGAGGGAAGGTAAATGCAGAGCCTTGTTCCACACACCCAGTCTAAATCTATACTGGCAACCTCAACTCCTGAAACCTAGCAAACCCCCAGGGACACTTGCACATGGCAGCAGCATGGTTCCGCTTTGGCCACACTAAGAGATTTGTTTAGAAATGCAAATTCAGCAAAAAGATTCCTGACCATGGTTTGAAGATATACAGAGAACACAAAAATAAATTAAGTAGTGCACGGTAAAGCCATCAACAGCTAATACTTCTTTTACATCAATTATATGTAACACGAGGTAATATTGCTCACATTATGCTGGGAGATTCTCGGGGGGGTTTGGAGCAATTGGGTTTGTCCACTGCGTATCATGGAGAAAACTCCTGTTAACACTGAAATAAATAATCTGCAAAATATACACCACTGTCAGACAGAAATTACACACGCTCTTCATACTTGTTTTTCACAACAACATAGGTAAGTGATTGGATTCTCGGGCCCTTGCTTAAGATAGTTAGAGTAAGCCATCTAGATTTTTATGAACTGTTTGATTTTCCTTTCCATCGCTGGAATCCTCGGGAGGGGTGTACTGCATCTGGAATTCTTGAAGGATTTTAAATACATCATGGTGTCCAAAATGTAAAGCTTCATCCATAGGAGTGTTATTCCATCTGAAACAGGGAGAACAATATTTACAAAACCAGTGGGCAAGTAAATCCACCCTGGAAATCCATTCTATTTTGATGGTTGAGACAACACTTGGATGTCCAGTATGCACTAACCTCAGTGACTATGCTGTACTTTCAGTGAACTGGGCAGTGCCTCTAAAGCTTTTCTGACAATTTTTTTCCCCACTACTTTTTTTTCCTGTTACCCATTCAGTATCGAAGTAACTAAAAGAGACTGAGTGGGATTCCGTATAATTAATGAATTTCAGCCCAACCAGTAACACATCTGTTTAACATCACTGTCTTCACTGTGATTTCATGGGTGTCTCCAAAGACAACACCTGGCATGAAAAACTTCTATCACCCAGGATCTAGGGTCCAAAGAAAGTAGGGACAACTCTAACTTCTTGCACAATACAGCCATGAAACTTCTCCAAAATAACCCCAGATCATATCTTGTAGAAAAGCACCTAATCGCCATTTAAAAATGGTTAGCGATGTAAACTCCATCAAGATCATTGGTAATGCATAAAACACGAAGATCCTCAGACCACAGGCTGAAAATTTCTGTGCTGTTAGTCGCTGGAAATGTGAAAACTGAATACACTGGATACGGAAATCACTTTTAAAGACAATAAAAACTGGGTTTTTTTCCAGTCATTTTTGCCTTCCTTTCACCAAGTAAATCAACCCCAGAAACGTGCCTCAGATTAGTTTTATTCAAGATTTTTTCCTTGTGTTGATTCTGATATTCTTCTGGCTAAACTCTTCCCTTACAGGGTTTTAACGGAAAAGCTGGTAGGTAGAGCAGGCGTACACACATCACAGGCTTCCCATCAACCGTGGTTACATTTTAAACTTGATGTAAGAACTCTGTAGCTATGTGGGTTCCTTTTCAAAAGTACAGTAAACACCTCATCCTAACAGAAAAAGTAATAATGAAAATATTCTGCTTTTCTGACACTCCCATAAGCGCCACAAGGAGGACATCCTACTTATCATATAGGACGCTAGCAGATTTCTATGAGTCTGCAGAGAACTGCATGAAACTATCAAATTAAAGGTAACTCTATCCCCAAAGCTTTAATGTAAAATAGCAAAATCACTGGAGAGAAGAATTAAAAGGTACGGTCAAACCAAACGAAGCACAAACAAAGACAAGTTTGCTTGATTGAGAGAGGTAGAGGGAACGAGAGAAGTTTCACCACTGATGTCAGACCTTGTTTTCCTAGAGTGAGGGACCTTACATTGACCTTTTTTTGTTCTGGTTTCCAGTACCATACTGAGTTACAATAGCAAAAGTGAAGATGGAATTAAAAAAAGTGAATGATTACATGTAATTAACCATGTGGACCTCATGGGTGCACCTCCCACTGGACACCAGAACAGTAGAACAGATTGGCGTCAAATCACATGAAGTTTGTCAATAGTTTAGTTCTGCTGGACAACAGCACAAGTAAACATCTCACACTCCACATCTGGGTGTGTTCTGCTGTATTTCCATAGATACACATCAATCTACAAATTCCTTTCCTGGCCCTGATGCCTTTTTTTTTTTTTTTTTTTTTTGAAAGAAAATCCTCCAGCAACTGATTTATTTTCTCAGCCTTCCCCATGGAGAAGCGAAAAATCCTGCTCCTTTAAGTGGGGGAATAGTGTTGCTGGATCAAATGGGCTCTAGCACCTGCTGCTAATTAGTTGGGTAGATTCCACTGTCCCAGTTGTCACTGCTTTCAGTAGCCCATGAGACTGCAGAGGAAACAAGGGCTCTGGTCAGCTGACTGCACTAGGGCTGCATTCACCAATCTAATCAGTTACAGGAACGCCCACCCTTCAAATCAACAGCACTGCTGCTTACCTATCTTTGGGGAAAGGATTCACTTTGCAGGCTTCCAGCAAAAATTTAATTACTTCCACATGACCTATAAAATAAAAGAAGGATAATTTAATACACTTTTTAAAATCATGCCCATTTATATCTTATTTATCTAGAGGCATTACCTTCTGCAGCTGCTACATGCAAAGCTGTTCGTGAATCATAATCTCTCTGCTCCATATCCATACCGGACAAAGCAAATCTGAAAGGCCAAATTCAGAAAGTCACGCACAGAAGCAATCATGTGTGTCGTGTAATACAATGAAATGCCCTCTGTGACAGTGCTATCAAAACTACATTCTATTTCCATATGAGCTTTAATAAAAGAGGCACCAAAATGACCTGGCTTTAAGAGCCCTAGACATTTGGCTTCCTTGCTGGCATCTTTATCAGTGTTTCCAGTCAGAAAATTCACTCAAAGTGCCACCATGGAGCACACTGATGGGCATACATACTTCTCTGGGTTTAGCCAAACCCTGTAACTCCAGGTAGCTTCTCTGACTGGTTAAGATCACTTTAAGATGAGAAGTGCAAGGAGAACTTACATCAGCCAGAGACATTCCATGGAGAATTTCCCCTGTGTAGGAAGACTCTATAACCACTATACAACACCACAGCTTGCAAAGCTGGGACAAAGCTCAGGTATAGTGAATAATTAAACCTTCCACATTTCTTTGCTCTTTCAATGACTCTAGGAAATCTGCTTACTGTAAATGAAATGGGTTTTTAAATACTGCCAGCCCAACCACCAGTCCCTTCCCCCACAAGAAAACTGAACCAGGGATCAGTATTCCCTCTACTATTTTCCATCCATGGGCAGAATACGTTATGTGCACAAAGGCACCACTAACCGAAAAAACAGGCTGCTGGCTGTGGGTGCTCTACTAATCAGCTAGGTGGCACCTAAATCTATCCTGGGCAGCTACCCAAGCGCTCAGCTTATAGCCAACCCTGTTCGGGATCTGAAACTCAAGCGGGGTTCTCTCTGGCTCCGACATCAGTAGCAATTCACTTTCCTTGGTGTGAGCTTTGCTCACAGTTCTAGAGCTGATTCATGAGGCAGGCCAGAAGCCAACTTGCACTTCCACTGCTGTAAACATCTGAGAGGAAGATAACCTATCGTGACTTAGACATAAAGGGAAAAACCAGTTTATGTCAGAGCAGAGGGGCGCCATTTTACGTGGTTCCACCTCTCACTATCACCAGATGTACAAGTTATTTCTCGCATTATCCACATGAAGCGTTGATATGCGGAACAAAACTGACTGTGCAGTGAGCTTAACTCCTTGCTCGGTCAGTCATCTGACGACTAGGCATTAAAAGTAGTGCTAGATCCAGCTAACGCGTTGTGTGTTTACATGGTCCTGCTACCTTGGAGCATTAAAGCAGTTAAAATGGCTCCTAACACAGTCACATGCTCAGTACTGATGTGAGCATTGGCCTGCTAAACCCAGGGTGGTGAGTTCAATCCTTGCAGAGGCCATTCAGGGACTGGCAAATAGATGTCCGAGATGGTGCTTGGTCCTGCCAAGAGGGTAGTGGACTGGACTAGATGACCTCCCAAGATCCCTTCCAGTTCTAGGAGATGTGTATCTCCAATTTTCAGAGACTGCTGAATAGCATTTGAACGACAAGTGACCTTTCCCCCATCCCATACTGCTTTACCTTCTGAGTGCGGACACATCCCCAGTGTAGGCAGCAAACAGGAGATTTATCACAGACTTCACCTGTGAAGTAGAAAGGAAAAACGTTACCGTTTTTTCCCCTTGAAGTGACTTGTAGCCAGAAAGCTAAGGAAGAAAGCTAAGCTATAATAGAGGCACCCTTGGCAAACATGAGAACTCTAACAACTCCTCTGAGTACATTGTCGCTACAATTTAAAAACGTAGTTGGCTTCGCCACAGGGGATGTAATGCTCCTTGGTCCAACTGTGAAAGTACAGAAACACTAGAAAGTTGCACAACACCAATGTGTATTTCATTATGACAAATCTAAAAATATTTTCTGGGGTCAAACTATTTGTCTTTTAGACGAACACTATATATACCAACTCTCTAGCCCACTGCATGATTTGCATAATTCATCATGACAGACACCTTACGCAAAACAGAGCCACACGACTTGAAGAGTAGGGGCATTACCCATCAGCACCCAGGGTGCCAAGGAAAAAGCTATTCAAGGACGTCTGCACACAGCACCTGTCTCAGTAGACTCTGGTGGCTCATACTTTCCACTACTTCTGCTAATACAGGCTGGGGGCTTTCTACAGACTACAGCAAAGAATGCTTCACAGTATTACATAATAAAAAGAAAAACTAATAAGGAGAAGGGAAGCAAGTCAGGAAAGACACATTCCAGAAATTGTGTCCTAGATAATATGGGTCAAATGCACATTCACACAGATGGTTTCATAAGCAATTAATGCCAGCTGGAGATACCCAGTCTTAGCCTTCTAAAATGGATTTGCAACACTGCTCATCATCATCATCAAGGTTCCCAAGCTTAAACTAGCCCACTCTGTTTGGTTTGAACGCTCATCTCCTTTATAGACTATCACTGTAACAGACCACCGCGGAATCCTAGCGCTTCTTGATGCACCAGAAAGGAAGGAATTCTCTACCCAAGGAGCTCAAACTTCTAGCCCACAGGCCACCCCTGGCCAGAGCGTACCAGTGCTGACACAGGGCCCTGTAAGTTTGATTTAGTGTGTCCCTGCTGGGCATGCTAAATCAAACTCCAGAAGATCGACTGCAGCAGGGTTGATCTTCCCTTAGGTTTACTTGGCTATCATAACAAAATGTCACACAGTCACTCCAGGAGTTTTAAAGTCTCCCCCTTTCTCGCCAAGAGGTCAAACAGAAGGAAAAGGCTGTACATGCTGTTAAGTTTCTCTGGTGGGGATTGTTACATTTTTTTTTTTTGGGACACCACTGCTGTACAGCACTAGCCTAAGACTTGACTTGGAGATCCAGGCTCAGTACTCTGCTCTGTCACATGTCAGAGAGGGAGCTGTGTTAGTCTGTATCTTCAAAAACAACAAGAAGTCCTGGGGCACCTTTTAGACTAACAGATATTTTGGAGCATAAGCTTTCGTGGCCAAAGACCTGCTTTGTCAGATGCATAAAAAACTTGATGCATTTGATGAAGCGGGTCTTTGCCCACGAAAGCTTATGCTCCAAAATATCTGTTAGTCTATAAGGTGCCCCAGGACTTCTTGTTGTTTTTGCTCTGTCAGAGACTTCCTGGTGACATGGGCCAAGACATGGAGTCTGTGCCTCAGTTCTCCATCAGTAAATGAGATGAATAGCACTGCTCGGCCTCACAGTAGCACAGAGGTTCCCAGAAGCTATGGAGATACGAGTATCTAAGACAGGAAAATTGATATAATTATTTATCAGAAGAATCAGCAGCAATTTTCTTGCACTACCTTGCTAATGTATCCCTGCCTTGTTACTGGAGGGGTTGCTCCCAGGGATGAATATGTAGTTCTGCTTTCCTGACCATTCAACTCCTGATCTCTTTACTCAGACTACCAATGACAGTGTCAATCAGTGTGGTAGTTATAGCTTTGTGATGAGGGTTAGACCCAGATCCACAAACTCATTTCAGATAATCTACTGAACTGCCACCAGACGGTAACTTGCTCATCAAAGATATCAGTTATACAGTTCTGTAATCCCATTATCAACGCCTTTAAGTGTGGCTCATTAAACTATACTCTTCCAGGTGTCTGTCTGATGACTGGGTTTAGAAATATAGGCGCCAAACAGAAATTAGTTTAACTACCTTTTAATTTTATCTGAACCCAGTTCAGGAAGTGGCTCTCCCTTAGGATGTATGAAAAGTGCTCCACTGCAAGAACCTGCTCACCGCCAAACACATTCTCTGAAATTTCTGACAGTGTGACATTTAAAAACTATAAGCTCCAACCCGTGAGCTGCTGAGCATCCTCAATTCCCAATTAATTCAGCATGAGCTGAGGGCTTTCTGCACCTCCTAATACAGGTGCAAAGAGAATGTATTATGTGAAAAGCAACTGAGAAGAGCCAGATGTCAGAGGGTTTGCATGCACAGCAGTTAACTCAGAAGAGACCAAAGCAGGGTTTTTTTTGCATTCTCCAAACTGACAGTCTGAAACAACAGCATCTACGGCAAAAGTGAAAACGCTGATACAGAAGGCAGCCAAATATTTGATGTTGTTGTTGGGAGTAGGCAAGAGAATATGAGAAGCAAGATCAAGTGTTGCAACACTAAATAAAGGAGAGCAAAACCTCTGGCATGTTGTGGGAGATAAGATGAACGGGTTCATAGAAGGGCAGTCAACTGCTTAGGGAAGTATTTTATGTCTGTGAAACCAGCCAGGGTCGGATTAAAATCAATCACCAGCCCTCTGGCCATACAGAGGGTTAGGAATGGTTATGCTACTCAAATTGGCAGAAGCATTTTTGTCTTCAGCTTTAAAAACAAGAAAAGAAAATTCACCTTTCTCCTGATCCAAGCCAACTGAAATCCACAGGCGTCTTTCCAAAACAGCAACAAGCCTCAGCTACACACTCTGCAGCCACAGAGATTTAAGCAGTTGAAGGACAAGTACAAGCCAGTGATTTTTAAATCTATGAACTGGGTTAAATACATATAGAAGCACATGGCTCCAGTGCAGAATCCAAAAATGAAACAGTTATATCTGAAACTGGACCAACTTCTGTTGGTGAGAAACGGAAGAAAAGGTTAAAAAGATTATTACCTCACCTGCCTTGTCTTCTAATTCCTGGGACCAACATGGCTACAACAGTGCTTTTAAATAAAGACAAAAACTGCTATTTGAGGTATTAAAGGGTTATTAAAGAATCCCCATTCCAGATTTTAAAATAAAACTCAAGCTCCCTATATCAGAATGACTTCTCAATAGCATAAAGCTGTTTTCCAGTAATGAACACGGCAGACCACTGTTTAGCTCATAGGCAAGAGGCCAGAAAGATTGTCTATCATGGTTGATCTTCCAGTGTAGACTAACTCCCTCACCATTGTAGTTCAAAAGTGTTATCACATCCCATCTATGTGGCATAACCAAAACTCAAGACATCCTTTCAGCTGAGTTGGGGTTGGAAGCTCAGTTAATAAGGAACAGTCCTCTCCACATTGCTAGAGTAAAGAGAAGTTACTCACCTGTAGTAACGATGGTTCTTCGGGATGTGTCCCCGTGGGTGCTCCACAATAGGTGTCGGGCTCGCCCGGCACAGCAGATCGGAATTCTTCCAGCATTTTCTCCTGGATCGCGCATGCACCGGCACGCGCCGCTCCCCGCGCGCTCCTGGCCACATGCGCGATCTGGTCCCCGCCAGTTCTTTGACCAACAGCCTCGGATGCTCCTGAAAAACACCAGACAGAGATCCAAAGCGGGGAGGATGGGCGGGTGGTGGAGCACCCACGGGGACACATCTCGAAGAACCATCGTTACTACAGGTGAGTAACTTCTCTTTCTTCTTCGAGTGGTCCCCGTGGGTGCTCCACAATAGGTGACTACCCAGCAGTAACCCAAGTAAGGAGGTGGGTAATCGGTGCATGTGCAGCTTGCCCCCGAGAGGACTGCTGTTGACAGATGGGTATCCTCTTCGAATACTCAATGTAGGGCATAATGCTTGGCGAAGGTGTCGTAGGATGACCAGGTTGCCGCTCTACAGATGCCTTTTAACGCGATGCCCTTGAAGAAGGCTGCTGAAGCCGCCACCGCCCTGGTGGACTGAGCCCTAGGCGGGGCCAGCAAAGGAGTCTTTCGAAGCTCGTAGCACATTTTTATACAGGACACAATGTGCTTTAAGATTCTCTGTGAAGAGAGACCTTCTCCTTTTGACCTGGGAGCAAGAGAGACTAGAAGCCTGTCCGTTTTCCGGAAGGACTTAGTTCTGTCTATGTAGAAGGCCAACGCCCTCCTCACATCCAGGAGATGCAGGCGTGCCTCTTTGCTGGAGCTGTGAGACTTCGGGTAAAACGAGGGTAAAACTATTGGTTAGTTCAGATGGAACTTCGAAGAAACTTTTAGAACAAAGGCTGGGTGCAACCTTAAGGTTACCGCCTCCTTTGAGAATACTGTGCAGGGCGGCGTTGCCATCACTGGTGCGAGCTCGCTCATCCTGCGGGCTGACGTAATTGCAAGGAGGAAGGTTGTTTTCATCGTAAGGAGACGGAGGGGAACTGTGGCTAATGGTTCGAAAGGTGGACCCGATAGCGTGCTGAGCACTAAGTCCAGACTCCATGGTGGTGGAAGCGGTTTCCAAGGGGGATACAGGTTTACCAGCCCCTTCAAGAACCTTGTGACGATAGGATGGGCGAATACAGTGGGCCCTTCCTCTGTATGCCGAAAGGCTGATATAGCAGCAAGATGGACCTTTAGCAAGGATAGAGAAAGCCCGCCTCTTTTGAGGTCCAATAAGTATTCTAGTATTACAGGTATAGGCATGTCAAGAGGAGCTAACTGCTTGGCGGAACACCAGGCTGTAAACTGAGTCCATTTCTGCTTGTAAGTCTTCCTGGTGGAGGTACTTCGGCTACATTCCAGGACTTGTTGTACTCCCTCTGTACACACGCTCTCTAAGGAGCTGAGCCATGGATTAACCATGCTTGCAGATGCAGACCCTGAGGGTGCGGGTGCACTATGGACCTCTGAGCCTGCGTAAGTAAGTCCGGCGCCACCGGTAGAGGAAGCGGTGGGCGGTCCAACATGCGCAGAAGCAAGGGAAACCATTGCTGCCGATCCCAAGCCGGGACTATGAGTATCATGTGAGCTCTGTCCCTTCTGACTTTCTGCAGAACCTTGTGGATAAGCACTGTGGGGGGAAACGCGTAAAGTAGAGGGCTCCTCCATGAAATCATGAATGTGTCCCCCAGGGACCCCTGTCCCACTCCTGCCCTGGAGCAGTATTGGGGACACTTCTTGTTGTACTGGGTGGCAAACAGATCGATCTGGGAAAACCCCCATGTACGAAAAATGCGCCGTAGCAGATTGGAGCGGATCTGCCATTCGTGCGTGAGTGCGAAGCGCCTGCTCAGCTGATCTGCTTTCGCGTTGTGAGCGCCCGGCAAGTACGAGGCTTTCAACGTTATGTTGTTGGTGATGCACCAGTTCCACAATCGGACTGCTTCCGCACATAGGGCATGGGATCATGCTCCTCCTTGTCGATTGATGTAAAACATAGTGGAGGTGTTGTCGGTATTGATCCTGACTACTTTGCTGTGCAGGTAATCCCGAAAATGTTTGCAGGCATTGAACACTGCTCTGAGCTCCAGTATGGTTATGTGCAGTGTCTGTTCCGCAGGGAACCATAGCCCTTGCGTTACCTTGTCGCCGATGTGCGCTCCCCATCCTATGCGGGAGGCATCGGTAGTAAGAAAAATAGAAATTTGTGATTGGTGCAAGGGCACCCCCACTAGCAGATTCTTGGGATTTTCCCACCACGCCAGCGATCTGCGCACCTCTGTCGTGGGCGACACCACCCTGTGGACGGTATGGGATGCCAGTTTGTAAACGCTCGCCAGCCAATGCTGCAGGCTTCGCATGTGTAACCTGGCATTCTGTACCGCAAACGTCGCTGCCGCCATGTGGCCCAACAGCTGTAGGCACGTTAAGACCGGCACCGTGGGGCTGTATGTGATGACCTGCACCAGCGCACTGATGGCGCGGAAGCGGGCGTTGGGCAGGTATACTCTTGCTGTAAAAGAGTTTATGCGTGCCCCTATGAACTCTATATCTTGTGTGGGTTTGGTCTTTGACTTTGCGAGGTTGATAACCAGGCCCAGCGAAGAAAACGTGTCCGCTGTGACGCATATCATGCGTAAGACCTCTGCCTTTGAGGCTCCCTTCAGCAGGCAGTTGTCCAGATATGGGAAAATAAACACCCCTTGTCTGTGCAGGCAGGCTGACACCACTGCCAGGGTTTTGGTAAAGACTCTGGGAGCCGAAGAAAGGCTGAACAGAAGAACCCTGTACTGGAAGTGCTCCTTGCCGACCGTGAAGCGGAGGAAGCATCTGTGTGCCGGGTGGATTGTTATATGAAAGTAAGCATCTTGTAAGTCGAGGGCTGCAAACCAGTCTCCATCGTCCAGTGCCGTGAGCATAGAGGCAACTGTGATCATCCAAAAACGCTGCTTGCGCAAGTAACAGTTGAGGCCCCGAAGATCTAAGATGGGCCTCCAGCCTCCTGTTTTCTTCTCTGTTAGGAAGTAGCGTGAATAAAAACCTTTTCCCTGGAATTTGTCCGGCACTCTTTCCACCGCCCCTATGAACATAAGGTGATCCACCTCCTGCTTGAGCCTCGCCTTGTGGGCAGCGTCTCTGAGGTGAGGCCTGGCAGGAGGCTTCGTCGGTGGGAGTGACTGGAAGGGGATCGTGTAACCCGTGGCTATGATCTCCAGCACCCATTTGTCTGTGGTGATCTTTTGCCATTGGGAGTGGAACGGTCTGAGGCGATGATGGAACATGAGATGAGAGTGGCATTGAGCGATGGTATTGATAGTGTAGCCCCCAACATACCTGTCAAACTTATTGCCTTTGAGCCTGCCCCGAAGGCATACGGCTTTGTTGAGAACGTCGCCTGGGAGTTCTGTACTGCTGCTGCTGTTGATGGCGCCCCTGGTCGTAGCCTCGTTGATATTGAGCACGCTGTGGTTGATAAGCGTAGCGTCTTTGCTGAGGGTAAAATTTTTTCTTCCTGTATGGGGGAGTATAAATGCCCAAGGTTCTAAGTGTGGCTCTCGAGTCCTTACTGGAATGGAGGACTGAGTTGGTGGAGTCTGCGAACAGCTTTTGTGTATCAAAGGGAAGATCCACGATCTTCGCCTGCAGGTCTCTGGGGATACCAGACATCTGGAGCCAGGATTCTCTACGCATGACCACTGCTGTAGCTGCTAGGTGTGCCACGTAATTTGCCATTCTCAATAGCATGGTAGAGGAGGAATATACCTTCCCACCAAACAGCTCTAGCTTCTTAGCATCTCTGTCCGATCCCCCCGATTTGTACTGAGAGGCCTTCGACCTCTGCTGGGACGATTCGACCACCAAAGAATTAGGTTGTGGGTGACTAAAAAGGAACTCCATGCTCTTTGCCGGGATGAAATACTTCTTATCCGCTCTCTTGTTCGTAGGCGGGATAGAGGCCGGAGTCTGCCATATGGTAGTGGCTGACTCCAGAATGGCTTCATCTAGCGGAATAGCAATTTTGGATGAAGCCGGGGGTCTCAAATTTTTCAGGAGTTTGTGATGTTTCTCCTGCACCTCTGCTGTTTGAATATCTTGCGTGAAAGCCATTCTTTTGGATAGTTCTTGAAATTGTTTAAGGTCATCCGGGGGGGGAGACATCCCCGGGGACCATGGCCCCCTCTGGGGAGGATGAGGAGGAACCACTGGGGTAAACCTCCCTCAAACTCTCAGGCTCCTGGGGTCGATGATACACTTGCTCCCTGGAGGATTGTGAAGGAAAGTCCCGGGGTTCTAAAACTAACTCCCCTTGAGACAACTGTGTTTCCATCCCAGATCGAGAGTGTACATGGGGGTATTGAGCAGCAGGGGGGGACCTGCCCCTGGATGTAGGCCTGCGGTGTCTGTGTTCAGCATGATGAGGACGACCATAGCAGCATGGGCAAGGGCCCGGGGATGGAGACCTGGACCACGCATGGAGAGTGTACCCCCGATGTCTGGGAGATCGAGACCTCCGCGACGACACAGATAGAGGCGAAACTGGCTTGTGATAGTACTCCAGGGGATCCATTCCCAGAAATGGTGAAGGTGGCCCAAGCCATGGTGACATTGGTTGGTGGAACGGAGAGGGAGGTTCTGGATAAGCCGGTGGAGTCACAGGCCTTCGGTGTGGCGTGTGTATCATGGGGGGAGGGCTTGGTGCTAAAAGCAGCGCAGCCCTGTCCGGAGATGGGCTGCGGTGCCGGGTTTTTGCTTTAGCCTTGCCCCTCCCCTGCGGGGCCGGCACCGCCCCCTCCCGTGCCGGGGATCTCGGCCCCGCTGTCGGCGCTGCGCTCGGCACACTCAGCTGTGGTGCCGCGCGGGTAATTTCCTCCGGTGCCTGCAGGCTCCATGCCTGGTGTCCCGGGGGCCGGTGCCGCTGATTCCGGCGCTTGCCTCGCTGGCGCTCTCGGCGCCTGAGTGCCGGCTGTTGTGTAATTGGAGGCTCAGCCTCTGCCACGTGCGCTGCCCTGCCGCCGCTTCCCTGAACTCGCGGCTGGGGGCTCTGCACGCTGCTCGTCCTGCTCGCTGAACTCGCCAGCAAGGATCGAGCCGGGGAGAGTTTCCTCCTTTTCTGCACCGAGGGGATCAGAGAGGCTGCCTTCCTCTTATGCAACCCAGAGGGCCCTTCTGGGTGAGGTTTCTCCGGCAACTCCGGCTGGAGAGCCCTATCAAACAAGAGCATTTTAAGCCTCATCTCTCTGTCTTTCCTGGCCCTGGCTGTGAGCTAAGCACAGTGAGAACACTTCTGGGTAATGTGTGATTCCCCCAAGCAGTGGACGCATTCACTATGCCCATCGGAGGCCGGCATAGCTTCGCAGCATGACTCACACTTTTTAAAACCTGACGAGGCCATTGCGGTGAGTCCTTTACTGTTAATAGGGTACTTAGCGCGTAATCAGTGCCTTTTCGTCCCAAATAGCGATCACCAGCCTGCAGGGCAGCGGGTGGCCTCAGTGGCCTTCTTGTCCGCTCCTCTCTCTCTCTCTCTCTCTCTCTCTTTTTATAGTGACAAAAACAATAAATTACACGAAAAACAGCTATCTTATCTGACTCTGGCCTTAGCCAGAGTGGATTCCGTCTGCAGCCGATGGTGGCTGAGAAGGAACCGGCGGGGACCGGATCGCGCACATGGCCGGGGGCGCGCAGGGAGCGGCGCGCGCTGGCGCATGCGCGATCCAGGAGAAACTGCTCTAAGATTTCCGATCTGTGGCACCGGGCGAGCCCGACACCTATTGTGGAGCACCCACGGGGACCACTCGAAGAAGAACTGGTGGTTTCAGCACAGTTAGGCCAGGACTACACTAGAGGAGAAAACAGACGTAAGATATGCAACTCCAGCTACATAAATTACATGGCTGGAATTTATGTACCTTATAACGATTTTCTTTTCCATTCGAACAGTAGGAGGGCAACGGGAAAAACTCCCATCTACTTCCCTTACTCCTTGTGACTGCAAGGAGCACAAGGGTTGAGCTCAGTGTTTGATTTAGCTGGTCCTTCCCATACCCACTAAACTGGACCCAGGAAGATTAAACTCCACAGATCAACCGCTCAGTGAGAATAGACAAGCTGGTAAGAGTAAAGGGGACTTCCTGGTATTATCAGCGTAGCTGGTTTTGTTGTTTTCACAGGGTAAACAGGTGCTCAGAGTTTCACTAGATTATTATCTCAAAGTAAACAAATGTATCTGCTCACAAGTGATAGGATGGGAATCACTTACCACCAGTTAACACAGAAATGTAACAAACATTTATTTTATGTATATAATTCTCTTGCATGTGATTGGGTATGCCCATGATGATCACAATTCAAGCTCACCCCTTCTCTGAGTCACATGCTGCAGAGCGCTATTCATTAGAAAACATCCAGGTCATGCAAGGTTGTGGATCACGTTCAATACAGCAAAAAAAGTATCTGGATTGCCCAATAAATTCTGGCTTGTGGAAGTGCTTGATAAGGCGTACAGGCATTTCCTTAATGGAACTCTCTCTCTTCAACCCCTGAACAGATCAGGAGAGAGAAATTTAGCTGCTGCGCATGCAGGAAAAAAAAATCCTGTTTGGAAAAAACTACTTTAGCTCGAAGCTAGATTAATTCCTTCAGAAGCTCTTGGCTGATCAGGGTCACTGAACCCAGATTATAATCTATTACTCTGTGTCCTGCTTTTCCAAATCCTCCCATGCTCTTTAGAAAGCACTACAGCCTCTTTATACATTTCTCATCAAATATTAATATTGCCATCTTGGGTATTTTCCAGGTGATCATCCTGTGTGACTGTTCTCTGACCTTGGTTACTGCTGGTGGATTTGCTGATACCATACACTAACCATGGACTAGTGTTATTTAACAAACACAGTATCACGGCAAAATCCTTCTATGTCTTTCAGGACTTACAGCCTGTGTTCAATCCACATGAAGATGTTTTTAGTCTATTAGAAGTAATTCACTTAATAGGTCACCTCAAAAACATCTACAAGGTACACATGACCATGCCTCCCCTGATGGTTCATCACTATGGCACATAAACCTAGAAAGCTCTATATATTGTTGCCTGTTGCTCTGAAAAAAGGGTGTTAGTACACTGCAGACATAATGTGTTTGAGGTAGACACACTGTCGTGTAGCCCAGGAAGAGGGGCATAAACTACAAAACCAAACATCATCACCACAATACTCCTAAACTGGCCAAGTGAGAACTCCCACAGGAAACATGATTTATGGTGGAGATGGCCAAGAGTGTGCAGTGACTCCCTGTCAAAAATATCATCCTGGTCAAACAGATCACAAAGGCAAGATTAAAAACTTTAGTTTTGATCGAAATGTGCATGTATTAATTCAAAGGTGTTTATATTGTTTAGACATATGGCAATTTCTCCTCTTTCTGTTTCTGATAATGGAAGTTATCACCACCAATTCATAATACGAGGATCTAGTCCAGCAAAAATACATCAATGTTTCAGCTTTATACCCCTTAGAGCTAATGGATATTACTGGAGAGCAAATATTCATACTTAACAACTAGTTGGAACAACTAGCTCGAAATAACTAAGGTGGGACAAACGTCCACAAAAGGGTTAGAGGGGATGAGGTGCTAACTGAATGGAGACGGGAGGAAAGGGAAGGATTAAGGTGCAAGACACTGCAATCGAAATAATCCGTTGCATTGTTTTGTATGCACTGTAAAACCATTGGTCTAAGCAAGGAATATCACACACTTCCCCAAACATCTCCTGTGTGAAGTTAACCTCAAGTTATACCACCATTCAAGAGGTCTCTGGTACCGCAATCTGAGGAACCACTGTGTGTGTCCATTCAACCAGCAGCTATGTACTAGTACCTGATCAGCACCTTGTCGTGGCGAGTGGGCTTGCATGTTCCAATGAACCCGAGAGCGATGCTGCAGGGAATTTTGTGCTCCTGGCAGGGTCACCCACTGTGGCAAGATCAAGGGGGAGCATCCAGACAAAGAACAATCCCAAAAGTCCTCAATGGTAGAGCAGGCAGAGGATAGCAAAGGCCATGTTAAAATGGCTGCGAAGGCGGATGAAGGCTGCAGCGGACAGGAGACTATGAGTTGTTGTGGACTCCAGCACACTGGACCTGAGTTTTCTATCTGCCAAGAACCATGTGGCAGCTGCAGTGCAACAGTCCCCCCTATTTTAAAAGAAATCACACTCAGTCGTCTTCCTCTGTATTAGCCTCCGAAACTTAAGTCCTGCAGCGCCTGGAGAATGGCAATGGGAGAAGAATTGTGAACCAGTACATAGGCAATGAATGTATATATCAGTTGTTCTGTTTTGAAGAATGAGGTGGTAGAATGGTCTGGCTGCTACATCCACGACAGAGCAGCCCTGTTTAGGATCCACTCTGCTCACCCCAGATGTGGAGAGGGTGAGAAAAGGTGCTCTGAACACAATCCCCCACAATCCCCCACCTGGATAACCACTTCCAGTGGGTTCACCTCCATGTGGTTAAAATAGAACAGAAAATTTTGGAACATGGTATATTCGGACTCTAATGGACAACCCAGCGAATGACCCAAAAGAGACCCAGCAATTTTTATCCGTGAGCTGTGATGATTCAACATCAATATTGCTGCCCTGGCAGCAACTTGTAGACCAGAAGGACGACAGCTAAGAGAAGGCGGCAGCGGGCACACATTTTTCTGGAAAGAAACACCAAAGGAAGAAAAAAACTCATGGAGTAGGATTTGCCATCAAGAACAAACTGACAAAGATCCTATCTGATTACCCTGAACATCTCATGAGTCTCCACTTGAAGCTTTCCGAAAACCAACAGGCAACCGTATTCAGTGCTTATGCACCAACTCTAGACACCGAAGATGATGTGAAGGAGAAGCTCTACACCCAATTGGCTGCAGTCCTAAAAAACATTCCCAAAGAAGACAAGACTATTCTCTTAGGCCATTTCAATGCCAGGGTTGGAACAGATGGACCTGGCAGACTACCATTGGGAAAGAAGGAGTCTGCAACAGTAATTTCAATGGAGTGCTCCTCCTTACAAAATGTGCGGAACATGAGCTGGTCATTGTGAACACCCTATTCAGGTAGAAAAACAACTCTAAGACCTCATGGCAACATCCTCAATCAAAGCACTGGCACTTCATAGACTAGTATCTCATCATCCCTGCTCAGGATTGGCGTGATGGCATTCTCAGACATGCAATGACTAGTGCCAATGACTGCTGGACCAGTCACAGCCTTATTCAATCCACAATGGCAATTAGGATTGCCACCACAATGGAGAGAAGTCAGAGAAAAGAGAACCAAAAAAAGATCAAATGTACAAGGCTTCAAGGACCCCATCAGATGAAGCGACTTCCAGATAGTGCTCCAAAGGAAGCTGCCAACAGTACACCCCGAAGATGTGGAAGAACAGTGGTGTCAACTGAAAAACGACATCACTGGAGCTTGTGGAGAAACCAATGACTACCAGACCAGGAAGCATCAGGACTGGTTTGATGAGAATGATGTGGAAATTGAACACCTGATTGAGGCAAAAAGGAAAGCCTTTAGGGGCTGGTAAAGTGACATCAATTGCATAACGAAGAGAGAAGCACATGCCAAGGCCCAGGCAGAAGTGCAACATAAAACAAGGATTCTGGAAAAAAAACCTATGGTGGACTGAGAAGGCGCAAGAACTCCAGCATCTCATAGACAGCAACGATACAAGAGATTTCTTCAATGATATCATAAGAACATAAGAACATAAGAACATAAGAATGGCCATACTGGGTCAGACCAAAGGTCCATCAAGCCCAGCATCCCATCTGCCGACGGTGGCCAATGCCAGGCGCCCCAGAGAAGGAGAACAGAAGACAAGTGATTTATCTCCTGCCATCCATCTCCTGCCCTTGTTATGAAGGCTAGGGCACCATACTTTATCCCTGGCTAATAGCCATTTATGGACCTGACCTGCAAAAATTTATCAAGCTCTTTTTTAAACCCTAATAGAGTCCTGGCCTTCACAGCCGCCTCGGGCAAGGAGTTCCACAGGTTGACTGTGCGCTGTGTGAAGAAAAATTTCCTTTTATTAGTTTTGAACCCACTACCCATCAATTTCATTTGGTGTCCCCTAGTTCTTGTATATCAAAGCTGTTTATGGACTGTGGAACCATGGAATCAATCCCCTGAGAGCAAAGGATGGTACGCAACTCTCGAAAGGCAGACAGTGAAGCCATTGCTTTTCACAGGAGGGAGAGCTATAATGAGCTCTTGAACCGACCCTCCAGTGTGGTCCTAAAATCCCCTGACCAAATCCCTCAGCAATCACCTAGAGACAATCTTGCAACACTTCCTACCCTGGGTGAAGTCCAAGCTGCCATCAAATGAAGTGCAACAAAGCAACCGGACTAGACGAAATCCCCACCGGATAAACTTGAGGAAAGACCTAGTAACCTATGGGAAAATACAGTAAGGAAATACAGATAAGAAAAAGGACTCAAATCCCTACTGATATGTGTTAAGCACAGTACATTAGTGTGCTGTATAGTAAAATATGGCACCTAAGTCCTTATTTTCCTAACAGATTACCTGGAACAACTCAGGCCAAGGACTATTCTGGTGTCATCTTACCTAGATGGTGTTCCCAAGCAAGACGACAGGTCTAAACTAAGATCTTGAATTTGAGCATAAAAGTTCTGCATGCTTTGAAGATTCTTCTTTGTTTTGGGATGAGCAAACACTGAGTGCCCTTCTATTTGTTGGTGGAAAGTTGCAATGGCTGTGAGAAGTACTGTCAGCAATGGTCCTGATCTTTTACCTCCAAGATATAAAATACAGCTCCAGTGGAGAAGAAGAGAATATAATGGTAAATAGTCTTGTGTAATATCAAATTCTGAATCTCTTTCATTTATGAATGTGTGTGTGACAAGACTGATTCCTAATACACATGCATCTCAGAGCTGGAAGGCACTTTCAGAGGTCATTGAGTCCAGTCCCCTGCCCTCTTGGCAGGACCAAGCACCATCCCTCTCCCCCCTGCCCACCCCGATCCCTAAACAGCCCCCCTCAAGGACTGAGCTCACAACCCTGAGTTTGGCAGGCCAATGCTCAAAACCGCTGAGCTATCCCTTACCTGATGTTTAAGAGAACACTTGTGTCCATCTAAGGAGCCATATTTTCAAAGGGAATTTCTATAGTTGAACAGTGGACCTGGCCCACATTCAGAGAAAGGAGATGTGGAACAGGATGAAGAGTCACTGGAGAGCACAGTTATGTGCAGAACATAAGGCATCTCTCCAGACCATGTCACAGCTATCAAAGTAACTTGTTTTTTCTTCCCCCAGTTGCAGCCCAAAGCACACCCCAAATCCTGCCCAAGGTCAGAATCCCTTCATACACCTTAACTCCCTTCTAGACCCTGCACCCACACCCCATACTCCCTGCTCCTCCCCAACCCCCTGCTCTAGCCAAGCCCCCTCCCACTGCCCAACTCCTTCCCCGAACCTGCACCTCCACCTGTATGCCAACCCTCTGCCTCAATCCAGAATCAGGAATCCTTCATTTCTGGTCCCAGGGGAAGCCCCAAGGCCCAGCACCCTTTCCCACAGGGCTAGGTGTGGCCCACAACTAATTTTATTTTGTTGTGGTCAGCGGTCTTCAGAAGAAAAATGGTTCCGTAACCCTAACATAAGGGCTCCATAGCTATCAGTTCTAAACTGTAGTGTTGCTGATAACTGCATTTTGTGTTCAAATAAATCTAAAAGCTTCTAAGCTTTATCATATGGATTCACTTTACTAGGGTACAGTCTGCCACATTCATTCACAGCATCACAAGCCTGGGCTGGGAATGGACTGCGTGTCCAGGAATGAGTTGAGTACTGCAGCGACATCAGTAACCAGAAGTGGAGACTCAGGTGTCTCCCATAGTAGTAGATCCTTTGGGCACCTAAATCCTGCAGTGCCATAATGGCCATCAGCACTGCACAGGTGAGAGATGGGGGTGCCACTACAGTTCAAGCAGCCTATCCCACAACTCTTGCTGGTTTTGAAGATACAGACTAACACGGCTACCTCTCAGATATATGCACCATTGAGTGCCCAGCAGGTGGCACTGTAATTTTTTGCAGAGCTGACCCACTTGTTAGCATGTATATAAGTGCTTCTGTGAGTGCTACCTGAGGCCTTGTCCATAATTACATTGTGTGGCTGAAGTCAACGTACCTACCAGAGTCTGCCACGTGGCAAGGGCGACAGGACCTGCTCTCCGTCGACACTGGCTCCTCTTTTCATTCAGCAACAGGAGTGAGCTCAGAGATCAATTTATTAATTCTTCCCCTTCCTCGATGTAAACAACCTTTTAGATACTTGGAAACTGTTACATCCCCTATCAGTCTTCTCTTTTTCTCCCCATCCTTGCAGAAATATGGTGCCCAGTACTGGACTCTGTGCTCTAGTTGTGGCTTAAGCAGCACACAGTAGAGCAGAATGACTTCCCAGGTCTTGCTTACCACACTCCTGTTACTGCACCCCTGACACTTGCCTCCCCCCCACCCACCAAGAGTCACATTGCTGACTCACATTTAGCTGGTGATCCACTATGATCCCTTCTACTTCCTAGATGGTTCCTTCCTGTTTTGTATGAGTCAAAACTCCTTCCTAAGCGGGCTCGCATTTGTCATTATTGAATTTCATCCTATTCACCATGCTCGTCACTTTACATGACCGGGTAAGGTGGGATTTTTCCACCTGTTCTTCAGCAGGCCAGAGAGCCAATGATTGTAAAATTCAAGTTGCTGCAACTTGGCAAGAGTTCAGTGCAGCAATCTGTTTGGGGGGGGGGGTGTGTGGAGGGCAACATTCCATGATCAACTGAACTGCAAGTAGGATAAAGGCAGAGCGTTCCATAGAGAAGGCGAGGAAACGGGTCAGAGCGCCTGCTGTTAAGTACCACGGCCAGTAGTCCAGCCACTTCCCCCATACCTTTATCCTTCACACAAGGGGAGTGTAATGGGGATTAAGTTAAAAGTCTGAGGGGCTGTGCAGATGATAGCAACCCTCCCCCACATAGCACAAACTTTAGAAAGGAAGACCTGCACTGAACATACTGAGGGGTAATTTCCCAGACACATTAATAATGTAGCAGCCTAGTTAAATTGTCACATATCTTCTTGCAGCAGATGGAACAGAAGTGGTGGGCTGTTCCAGGCTGACATTGCCACTGCAACCTGTATGTCCTCTACACATCCACACCAAAGACCTGCTAAATATTATTTCAAGGCAGTAGGTGATGGCCAAAATGCCCCAGACTATTGATGTGTTTTCTACCTGACCATCACAAAACCTCCTTCTGTGCACCTCCTCTGGGTTCACGCCCTGCCTGTTGAAAATAGTTATTGGTTTGCAGCTGTGCCATCAACAAAGGGAGCAAGTTTCCAAGAGAGGAATACTGTAACAGCTGTTAAGACTTTCGGAGCGTTTGTGCCAATTGTTAACAGGCTATATGCCATCATTAATCCAGCACTGAGCTGGATTACCTCTGAAATTCAAAAAATAGCTTGAGCTGTTGAAAATGGGTCTAGTGAACCTGGATTAATGTTTCACACTGAGGTTTATCACCACAAGGTCTCCCTATCTTCTTGGATCTCACTGGGATCTTTTTAATACATGGACTATCTCCACACAAAATACTAGTTTTAGCAGTGAACATATTATATAATCCCAGAATGTGGTGGGGTTAGATCTGTAACAGCTGCTATGATCCATACATTAGAAATATTAAATAAATAAAACCCAAAACTGAATGAGGCTTAGAAGCCTAGTATTAACTTCCTAGATTTCAAAGGTTTTGTTCTAATCTTCTATTATAAATCTCAATATAATTTATCAGTCAAATGTTTCCACTTACTGAAGATTAAGAATCAGACCACAGAAAACTTCTCTGAATTTACAAGTAATCAGATTCTAGGGTTTTGGTTTTTGCTCTTTTACTTTCTTGATTTAGAAGCAGAACTTTGGATTAATAGGTAGAAAAGGACAAAACTGAGAAATGAGATTAAAAAGAGGAATAAAGTCCACAGAACAATCAGCATACAACACAGGATAATAAAGTTTTTAGAAATGGAGATTATTTTACATCATGTATACTATACTGGAACATCCCTCTATAGTCCACTGAATATACAGAAGCATTTGGAACCATTCTTGAGGTACAGTTTAATTTACTTTTGAAAATTACAACTAATATTTGCAAGAATCTTCTTCACCAAACATGCTGTATGTGCTGTTGGATGGACACACTGTGCCTTCATTCATTAGCTAGAAAAAAGTAGAAACTTACTCCAGCTGGGTTAGTATTATACATTTAAAACAAAATATGGCTCTAGGATGGGATTTTCAGATACGTTCTGGTGGCCTAACTCTGCTCCCCTTGAAATTAAATGGGAATTTTTAAAAAACTTCCTTGTTGTTTTAGTATGATAGAAAAACAGCTCTCACTGTAAAATCAGTATGGAAAAACAGGACAGAAATTAGTTTTATGAGACACATGGGCTCTCAAAATGTGACTGTTATAATACGTACATAAACAGTATGTTTCATCCAAGTCTCTCAGGAAATGGGTAAATTGTAACCACCACCAACCCACACTCATGCATCTGATGAAGCGGGTCTTTGCTGGTGAACGCTTATGCTCCAAAATATCTGTTAGTCGACAAGGTGCCACAGGACTTCTTGTTGTAATCCCAAATTTACATACAGTAAAAAGTCACAGAAGTTAAGCGACTTTCCCATGTTTACATGACTTGCACACAGACATACCACAATACAAGCACCACCAGGAGAAACAGGTCCCAGGCTAGAGGAGTTCATTAGGACCAATTTGCTGCAAGGAAGAAAACCCTTTACAATTCTGATTTTTGCAGGTTGAAACTCTCTCATCCGTCAACATCCCTCCTCTGGCAGGACCACACGTTGCTAGACCAGAGAGGCCAAGCTGCTGGGCTGCAAGGAGCCCTGCTGGCAGCCTGCTCTGGGGAGCCCCAGGGGAGAGAGCCATGCTCAGAGCGCTCCACTACCAGGAGTTCAGCTGGGGATGTGTAGCCACACTGTGGGGAGCCCAGCGGCAGGGAGTCAGCTGGGAGCTCAGCTGAGGCATGAAGCCCCACCACCAGTCCTGCAGAGGTGGGGACCCTAACCAGAGGAACCTGGCAGTTCCACATCAGGGAGCCCCACCAGCAGCTCTGTAGCAGCAGGGAGCCCAGAATAAGTGTCCCACCCTCAAACTTGAGACAGCCTGTGGGCAGGGTGCCTGTAGCAGCCAGGAGGGAAGCCCAGACAGCAGGCTGGCAACCTCATGTCCCCCAGGACAGCCAGGCGGCTTGACTTACCCCTGTCCAGCAAATCCTCTCATTCAGGACCATCAGGTCCCAAGGGTGCCAGTCTAGGGAGATACAACCTGTACCAATACTCAAATACAGTTGTGTTTTTAAGTGAGCTTTAAGATCAGTGTGCTGAACAAGAGGGACGGCTCTAGATGAAATCAGTAGCAATGCCTCCATTAGCAATTTTATTAGTTTCTTGTTCTCGTATCCTACTGCCCCCCCCCGCCCCCGGCCCTGACAGCAACTTACCATGACAATACTGAATACTACTTAGGATAATAGAGTTGGCACTCCCTAAGGAAACGTATCTCCTACTCAATATAATTTCAAAATATCTGTGGATAAACTATCCATATACACATATTGGGCATCTTTAGAACTCGTGTGTCTGTGTGGGAGGGCGGGTACAAAAATTACGTGGAGGTAAGGGAAGGTGCCTTGTAGCGTCATCAGAAGTCTGTGGCATTCAGCTTAAACGTTCATACGTTTCATTATGAAAATAAAATTATTCTCTTTTTCCCTGGGTGTTGCAATTTCAGAACGTTCTTCTTGCTTAGGTTTATACCCTGCTACAGAGGATTCCATCCACCTTCATCCGAAGTAGCATTAACTTCCAAATGCATAACCATGGAGTTGATTTTTTTAAGGCCAGAGTTGTGGAATTATCCCAAAAGATTACTTGGCCAGCATTTCTTTCCATAGATTCAGAAAATCCTTATTTTCAACGATCACTTCTTAATCATGACAATATTTTGTGTGTGTGTGTGTAAAACTGGCGAGCCTATGAGATTGAGTTGAATGTTCTCTCCATCCCTACACAGAGCTTGGAGTGTGGATTGTTTTAGGTGACTAGCTGGGGTATACAATTTGTTGCTAATTCAAGGAAGATTATATTCTACGATGTAAATATCAAAATACAATCTAAAGATTTCCAGTACCACAGCTGTAAGCACACTATCCCTGGGGAAATGCTGTGCCACTGTGTGCACACACACAAGTCTTGTGTTGCACTGAGGTTTTTTCTGAAGAAAATCCATTCTGCCCCAGCAAACCTCCAGTTATGCCTTATGCCAGCGGTTCCCAAACTTTTTCCAGTGGTGGAACACTTGGACATCTCACTGCTCTCCACAGAACACTTCATCTTTTTTACATCATACAATGAGGAACATTACTAGCGGATACTATTTCATAGTATTAATTATAATTATCGTATGGTAAATACAACCCAATATATAATAATGAAACCAAATGTTAACAAACCAAATATAGCAGCGACAACAGATAAAACAAACAAAATCAACTTACTTAATAAATTATGTGATGGATGAGTGGGGTAGAGCTGCAGGGGTAGGCGTGAGCCCGGGCTGGGTGGAGCCAGGGGAAGCTGAGCTGGGCCCACGGGGTTGAGCCATGAGCCCATAGGGCTGCGAGATGTTTATTAGTTTCAGAAGAGTTTCTTTTAGATTTAAGTCCCTGAGCTGTGAGTGGATCGTAAGTTCACAGGAACATATTTGAGATTTGCTCAGGCTTTTCAACCACTGGACACCGAGATTCTGAGGAGGGTCACATACCTATCCTAACAAACCACAAAAGGCGAGAAAGTCTTCCCTGAAGCTCTTCAAGAAGTCGGTCACATTTGTGAGCAATATGCCAATCCCCAAGGCACAACAGGTACAAGCAGTTACATCCAGCACATTTCAGCTTTTCTGTAAGGGCTGGAGCCTCTGCCACACAAATCTTAGAGAAATCAAGGAGGGAATAAAAGGGTTTGTGTTTTCGAAAAGAAAAAAAAGAGGGGGAATAAATTGTCCCTAATTTCTCATGCTCAAAGTGAAAACACACTGAGACAGACACTTAGACACTGCTAAGTTTCCAACTCGGCCACAGGCACTAAGAGGGAACTGAAGGACAGCTGAAGTCGCTCAACTCTTTTTGCCCTTATGTATTTCATACAAGTGAACCTGGGGAGCAGCTGTGGCCCAACAGGCACTGCAAAAAGAACCTGAAGTCAGGCACATGAGCACAAAGAGTGGAAAACACACTGACAAGCACTCAAACAAGTTTGGAGTTTTGTTTAAATCCAGAAGCATATACAGTTTACATGAAACTAGTAAAAAAAATTATTTTGCTCTTCTCTATACAATTTACGATTATTAAATCTATTGATTTTAAAAATAAACTTTCTCTCATTCAGAGAATAGTAAATATCCTTTTTAAATACTTTCAAGTTCAGTTAAGCAAATTCTAACCTTTGGAAAAATAAGTTTTTAAAATAGAAATACTGACAAGCAGAAACAAGCACTGAAAGTGTCCTTAACGTGTCTGCTTGTTTGCCAACTAGATATACTGTTGATACAGAAAAGCAGGCCAGTATGTTCCACATATTTTAACAAAAATAGACCTAAAATAAGTACTTCTGACACCGAGTAATTCTTATACAAACAAAAGTGCCCTACATCAAAGAAAAAAATTTGACACGCAAATCACATCAACAGGAAGCAGGCATGATTACTCTTCCAATGGCTCAGCACCATGTTTTTTAGTTCACACGGTTTTGTTAATAATTTCTCTAGTCACCAGGGCTTTTAAGTGATCCTTGATCTAATCCTTCCTTTTACAAGTAACGTTATTTCTAGATCAGAGGCACCACATACTTCCAGTTAACGTTTATTTTCATTCACCACCCATATATTTTAACAGCAAATGTAATTTTAAAATTACAACAGCTTTTTTCCAAAATATATCAGAAAGCCAATTAAGGGTCAAATGGAAATACAAATTATTTGGGAAGGGAGGATCATGCTTTAGTGGAAAGTGATTCAAGTCAGCCCCCACCCCAGAAGTGCAACTTTTAGGGGCAATGCTCCATTGTGAACTAACTGGCTGGACTGCTGGAGTTCCATATTCTTACCCATGTCTCCTGACTGCTGTATTTAATGCAAATGATGTATAACCCTTTGGTTCATTGTGAGACAAACTGTGAGCAGGCCCTGCTAAATAGGTTGACCTACCCGAAGAAAGAAAGTATAAAGACAGAAAGCCTGGTGAAGAAAGTGCTTTGACTTGAGGTACCATTAGTAATTTTAACTGTTAAAAGACTTACATAGAACTATAAATCTGCATCTAGGAAGAGAAAAATTAAACCATCTCTGTCAATTCTTACATACCAGCAAATAGAGTAAACCCATGAAATGTGCAGCTTCAAGTTGCGCATAACTTGCTTTAACACAAGTTAAACAACTTGAAGCTGCTCTGTGGCCCATTCTCTCAAGACGCGTGGCTGCAGGTGAAGGCAATCAACTTGACAGCCACACTGCTGGAGGAAGGCAGGGGCAAGGCTTTTAGCTGTCAGAAGGGGCTTTTAGCCTTCCCCAGCAGCACCACTGTCAGGCTGACAGCCACTTGTCTGGAGGAAGGCAGGGAGAAGCAGCCAGGAAACTGACCAGTCCTGGTGGGCTGGTCAGTTTCCCGGTCCCACAGAGAGGAGCTGGGAACCAAGCAACAGCCTGGTTTCTGACTGCCCTGTGCTGGTAGAACCAGAAAACTGATCAGCCATAAGCTGGTCACTTTCCAGGGTCCCGCAAGCAGTGGGAAGACGGGAACTAGGCTGTCCCCTGGTTCCCAGCTCCCTGCCACTCTGGGAGCCAGGAAACTGTTTCCCAGCTCCTGCAAGCCCAGAGGAGCCAGAAACCAGGCTGCAGCCTGGTACCCTCTTCCCCTACCTTGGCCCCCACACCCCCAACTTGCATGAAAATTCGAGTTATATGGGGGTTTCAAGATTTAGATTTAAATGTGCAAAGAAAATTCTACATGACTTATAAGGTCACTTCTGCCACATTAGGAAAATGCTGATAATACAAGAAAAACCTGAATCAGCTCTTGACTGAACTTGACTAACTTCTGGGAGCCAAACAGGCTAACAAAAATACAGGAAATTCAGATTTCAGTGTTACGCAACGTGCCAAAACCTGGAACACTATCAAAACAAAAGAGCAGTAAAGCGGCACTTTAAAGACTAACAAAATAATTTATTAGGTGAGCTTTCGTGGGACAGACCCACAACATCAGACCATAGCCAGACCAGAACATGGTCTGAAAAAGTGGGTCTGTCCCACAAAAGCTCACCTAATAAATTATTTTGTTAGTCTTTAAAGTGATACTTTACTGCCTTTTTTTTTGTTTTGATAGTATATTGACTAGCACAGCTCTGTTACTAGAGCACTAACAGTTCAATTCACATAAGGGACACTGGTTGCACTGTGACATCTACAGGTAGGGATAGTCTACCTTCCACATGCCATCATCCAGCTCCACCTATAAAGCTTTCTGTAAGAGGACAAACAGCAGAGAGGCAAAGCTGAAGTTTTTTCTCCAGGAGAGATCAATGCAGACACCCTCTGCCCCAGGCAGCCCCTCAGAGAAACATTCAACAGTAGGTTCCTCCAATGCTTATTACCCTTGACGCCAGTCTGAACTCCTGGCACGCCCCACATAAGCCGTCCACACTGGTGACAGACTAGAGATAAAGCACCGCACCTAAGATTTGATTAAGTCTTAAAATGGAGCCCCACACAGAAGCTTCAGTAACAAAGTTGGGGACCAACAGTCACAGCCAAATGCAAGGAGCACCCTGTCTCTTTGGCATTACCTACATCAGCAATCTAGCACCATGGCTTCAGCCAGGATGGTCCTGTAGCACTGACCCACCAACCTCAGGCACTGGTCATGTTTTTGTCACTTCTCCCCTCTCCCCCCCAATACCTCACTGATAAGATTCTAATGCCAGCCTGGTATGAGAGCACACCAGGCTCCCTTTGGTGCTGAATTTTAGGCAGAGCACACCAAGGGGGGTGGGGGGGGCGGCTCTTGAGCTGGAGGAAAATTACTTTCCTCTCCCTTCCTATCAAGTCCACAGTAGAAGCTCCTGCCTTGTGGGCACCTTTTGTTGTTTTACGGTAGGTACTCGCAAATGTTGGGCATTTTACAACAGCAATCACTTAAAATGAATCCAGTAAACTGAGGTACACTGATTCTTTGGGAGCAGAGGATCTGGCATTTCCATGAGCGGCTGGTATCAGGGGCTAGATATCAAAGGAGAATAATTTCAAGGGACTCAGACATGGAGGGACACCCTTTGTGGAGCCGCAAAGTGAGGAGTCAGCAAAACACAGAAGAATCCTTGAATGGCTGAAAGACAGGTGGTACTAGGGAGCTGATACCCAGCCACCACACGCAAGTCTCCTAATTAGAGGGAGGAGGCAGCAAGGTGACTGAATGCTGGGGATCCTGGAAACCGTTACAACTTACTATACCCTAGCCAACAAAGACTCATCCTGAGGCACTAGGGCTAATTCTGGTGTCCTGGTTGCTTCTGTGACTTGCGTTGCACATTTCCCCATTTCTGAAATATTCAAAGCCTCAAAATGAAGTTCAAACCATGCCGTTAACACCCATTATTCCTTGATGTAACTCTACAGGTCACATGCAAGCTTCAGCAAGGTGCTACTACAAGCACTCTTCAAGTATGCCTTCATTAACTTGCCTCCTAGCTTTTGGATGACTGCTTGCTAACGTGCAACAGTGGAATCTGCAGGGATGATCACTCAAGGAAATTATGATTCTTATTGTAGAAATGAGTATGGACTGTCACCTCCTTGCCCCCCTGCTATGGGAATCAAAGAGGTATGGAGGGGCACAGGCATGCCCCAGGGATACTGCTATTCAAAAACAAAAACATCTGATCTCATGCATTAGGAATGTAAAATCCCCTCGCAGCAGTGCTCCTGAGCTGGCGGCAGATGAGGGCTGCTCTAATCATGCTGCTGTCGCAGGCTGCATGGGGCTGGAACAGCCCCCTACGCACAGCAGACGAGGGCCTACTCCAGCCCCCCACCAGTTCGCCTCATCCATTTAGGGTGAGGCTTACTGGTTAACCATTAAGATCACTATGATGTACATGCACCAACAGTGAAGTATGTACAGAAAACACATTCCAAAAAACAAGCTGTTGGGTAACCTTACCAGATTTTTACTTGATTTCCAGCCTCATCAATAGTTCTGAACACCACAACACAACATAACATGCACTGAAAACACATTAAATTGTTCTAATATAAACCGAAGTATAATTATAAAAACAGTTCAACTCTCTCACGTATGTTGACTTTTTTAAATTTTGGATTCAACTTTTCAATTAAAGAGTGAAAACCTTTGCACTGCTTTGCCCAATCTAAACCAAATTAAAAAAATAAACTATAGTATTACAGATATTGATTAGACACAGGAAGAATATTACAATATAAATGATAACGCTCATACTTTAAGTACTGTGCGTTACTAATCAATGACATGTATGTATCAAGACCTTAAGTAATACGAGCAATATTTTACAGTGCGTATGAGTAAATACGTAGGTGATTTAATGATTCTCGTTTTGTTGGCTTTTCCGCTATTCCCTTTTTCCAGCTTCCACTTTACAACATGCGGCCACTTTGCCAATAAAAAGTTCTTTTATAGATAAAAGGCACATTTTAAAAAATCCAGCCAAAAACCACAAAAAACACACATGCAACCTTTTGAATAAATTAGTGTATAGGTAATGTCCTTCCCCAACCCCACAGCTGTTCCCCTTCTTAACTTTCCTCATCTTACTGGACTATAAAAAGACTACTTGTCTGATCAGGGATTTAACTTATCTAGATTTTGAGAATGTCCTACACACCTTTACTCACTGTGTTCTAAATATTCTTAAAAGCACCTAACTACATTTTATAAATTATTTATTTACACACCCACCCACCCTCATGCTTTTCTCTCAAAGGACAAAAAATACAATAGAAAAATATAATAAAATTAGCTTACAATAAATTTATTATACAATACAAAAATAAGCCTGCTAGACAAGATACATAAACATACAGTGCAAAAGGAAAACAGAAAAGACAACTTAAAGAACTGAACCAAAAGGTACAACATAAATGCTAAAATGAAGTTTACAAAAGCATTTACATTTCCAATGAAATGTTCAAGATACTGACAAGGGGAAAAAAACAGCTCAAATGCTTGAATATCAAGAACTGGTATTGCCATAACACAGATGAATGCTAAACATTTTATGTTCCCAGAAATATCTTCAATAAAAACAGTTAATAATTAGCCCCTACACACAAAATTGTTAGGACCTTCTTCACAAACACACGTCAAGTTTCTCACTTAGACACAAAGTTTGGCTTATGTACCTTCCTGAACTTGAAAATCCACCACACAACTATGGCCATTCTTCTCCTCCATATAAATGTCTAACCGCTTTTTGAATCCTGTCACATCTAATAACTATGACTTGCCTTTGCTTCTTATTATTGTGTATATAATTTATATACATAAATACTTGAAGCTCTGTGGGCTATTTTAAGATCTGAATCCAGCAGAAACAATTTTTCCAACTTCAGCTAGTTTTAAAATTAATCCCAAGTAATGTGAAATCAGCAAAGACTGCATTGAGAGCTATATTAAGTAAACCCTGCCCTACTCAGATACACTTTAACTTTTAAATACATTCATCAACATGAGTTCTCTTCATTATGGGGCACAAACCTTGTATGCTGCAGCCTGCAGTCCCTCAATGTCAAAATAAATAAACCAATACAGAAAGGGAGCACACCTGAGGTATACACATGCAGTACCTCATTGGCTATTTTTTTTACCTTAACTGTATTCATGTAAAAATGTTGATTTCAAGGATATTTAAAGACCTCAACCAACCTTCTCTTGCTTTTACTTCACTGTAATCCTCAACAAATGTAAGCAAAACACTGGGATATGATTATGTGCTGTGCTTTCAATTCAGTAATTTATGGCATTTGTGTGAAGTCCACTAACAGTACATGCGCTACATTATTTTACTGATATTTTAAAGTTTGCTGTATGGCTACATCTACACTGACCACTCAGGTTTGATCTCCCAGGGTGCTGTTTCATGCACATGCAAAATGGGGCAATCCGGGGTCATCGTCAACCCCGGAACTCATCATGATCCACAAGGATTAAGGAAGAAAGGTTGAGGGGAGAAGTGCTCGTCAGCCTTCTGCAGTGAAAACAGGCATGAAAGTCGACAGCTGAAAAGTCAATTCTATGTATGCAACTGGAATACCTAAAATTGTGTATCAGCCATCAACCAGAGTTTAAAAAAGAGCTTGATAAATTTTTGGAGGTTAGGTCCATAAATGGCTATTAGCCGAGGGTAAACTATGGTGCCCCTACCCTTTAGTCAAAGGCTGGAGACAAATCGCTTGATCATTGTCTTTGGTTCACCTCCTCTGGGGCACCTGGCACTGGCCACTGTCGGCAGACAGGATACTAGGCTGGATGGACCTTTGGTCTGACCCAGTATGGCCGTTCTTACGTTCTTATGACCTTCCGGGTGAGCACAGACACAGCCTTAGTTTATCCTCTGAAGAGATTCGCCTAAGCAATTCTATCATCATCATCATAGACTTAAAAAGACACTTAACCTCAACAACAACTATAAAAATATGATGTACCTCGCCCCCATCTGGCACACTCTTGTCTGGCAACATCAGTAATCCAGCATGATTTCAGTTAGCCAGACGACCACTTATCATGGGTGTAGCCCATGGCCCCATAGTTTGCTTACAATCACCAGTTCTAGCTCTCAGTGTTTTGCGCTCTTGTTTAGTTCTAATTTACCTATGAATGTCTTTTAAGTGCACACAAAGCAGTCAAAGTGTTGATAATGTTGCTAGACTACATTAACCTCCTATGGTCCAACAAATTCTCTAATTCAGTATATCAGGTTCCAAGGGTGCCGGATTAGAGAGGTTAAACTCCTGCAAGATCATTTGGAATCACCTGTAACAACACTTGTTTATAACAGTTAAAGAGTACTTCTACATTTATGAGACACAAACTTGTTAGCTATAATCAATCCTTGTGTGTTACGGTCAAGAGACGCTTTCTTGTTGCCATTCACTGCCTGTCTGGCTTCACCCCCCTCCCTTTTTTTTTTTTTTAAATGGGGGCGGGGGAACAGTCTATCCCTTTCTTGTGGTAATCCAGGCTTTGTTAACACTACACAACATAACACTGAGCATGCATAACTATATGCCTCAGCAAAAAGTAGGTTGTGCGAACACTGTGGCGTGTAGCTACACACCTCAGTGACAAGCTCTGGCAGGAGGGAGATGATAAAAGCTTCAACAGTTCCCCATTGCCAGAGCCTTTCACTATGAAAAGAAATGCTCTGGTAAGGGGGAAGTGGCAAAGTTCTCCTCACCACTACAATTTTCTTGTGGCAGAAGAAAGCTCCAAGAGCAGGCAGCTGGCAGAGCCTTTCCCTATGATGTGGAAAGGCCCTATAGCAGGGAACTGCCTAAGGCTTGCTCACCATCTCCTCCCTGACACAGCCTGCCCCAATGAGGAGTTCTTTTCATGCAGAATGGAAGGGCTCTGGCATCAAGGCACAGCTTAGGTGAGTACAGCAGGCCCTTCAGGCCTCTTTCCTCTACTAGCTTAAGCTATGACTCACGGGCGACATTACTACTTTGTACTCATGCTACCTAGGCCGAGAGGGTGGTTTGTGCTATCATAGACATAGTAATAAATACTTTCCTGTCCAAAAGAAAATTATATATGTAGTTTGGGACCTTTATGTAAATACTATACCAGCATCTCTTACAGAGATATCTGACTGGAGGTTATTTGGTCTGATCTTTGGAATGACCAATAAATTAGGCCTTTGTATAGCAGTCAAGTGGAAGGGGTCACGGAACAACATATGAGCCTTTGCCCGCGTCCCAGCTGATCAACTATATAGAGAGTAAAGCATTTTATAATGAAATCAGCATCAGTAAGAACCATATAAAACAGCCATGAATTTAGCCTGAAATTCAGAAAATACTGGATCCCAGTAAATTACCTAATCTGAACAACTTCTAAGTAAGGCTGCCAATTAATTAAAGCAATTAACTCAAAACAAACTATTTAATAATCATAATTAATAAAAGTTTTAATTGCACTGCAAACCAAAACCTAATACCCATTTAAAATAAATATTTTTGGATATTTTTCTACATTTCCAAATATACTGATTTCAGTTCTGTTAAACACAAGTAATCCTCCCTGCATGCTTCAGCCACCATTCTGAAGGCAGACTTCCAGCCTGATGGAGCACAAAGAGGCATATGAATGTTTTATATATCTGGTAGGTACCTGGCAATACCATCTAAATCAGTGCCATGCAAACATATGTTCTCACTCTCAAGTGACACTGTAAGAAAGAAGCAGGCAGCATTATCTTCAATAAACATAAACAAACTTTTGTCTTAGTGACTGGCTGAACAAGAAGTAGGACTCTATGGACTTGTAGGCTCTAAAATTATAGGTTGTTTTGTCTTTGAGTGCAGTTATTTAAAAAATTCTATATTTGTAAACTGTACTTTCATGATAAAGAAATTGCACTACAGTACTTGTCTGAGGGAACTGATAAATATTATTTTTTATCTTTTCAACAGTGTAAAATATAAAGTGAGCACTGCACACTTTGCATTGTGCTATAATTTAAATATTTGAAAATGTAGAAAGCATCCAAAATATTTAAATAATTGGTATTACTAGAGAAGGAATGAACAGAGATGCAAAGCAGATAAAACAAAAAAAAGGGGGAGGGACACTCCAAAAGTACATAAATAATACAGATAATATAACTGCTAAAATTAATTCAAAACAAGACAAGATAGGTGATGTGATTTTTTGAAATTGGATCAACATCTCTTCGTAAAATAAACAAGCTTCCAAACTTCAGAGCTCTTCTGCAGGTCTAGAGGAAGAAAGAGAGCTCAAAGGCTTACTCCTTTCACTAGCAGATATTGTTCCAATCAAAAAAAAAAAAATGCTGCTGCTGCTGCTGCTACTACTACTACATCCTGTGTCACTCATCCCTCCCGGGACCAACAGTCAAAACAACTGAAGTACTTTTATTTGGATTCAAGATTGACTTTTAAAACAGTTCTAATAATAATTTGCAATTTTTCTTTTGTACTTTGAACATATTTTCACTTCACCTATTCGTCTAAAACTAAGACAGCTTACATTCTCTTAAAGTGGAGTGTAGCTTTATAAGAATATCAGGCATTTATGACAGCTTACAAGAGCACTCAGAACACTAAGTAAAAAGTCCTTTTCTTCCTAACTTAACTAGGAAATTAAAGCAGCTTTGCCAGATACAAACTATTTCCTCTTCTATTAAATACTGACACGCTTAATTTAAAACAATTTGACAAAAATACACAATTGATAATTGACTTCTTATTTTTGCTAACAGTGTACCAAAAAGACCTATTTATGCTAAATACATTGTGTGTGTGGTGTCAAGATTCACAAACCGTTTCAAGTACACTTATTCGGTGATTTGTAATCTTAATTTTTTTTGGTGTATTCCTTTACTTTACATTCTAGATAGACTAACTTGTATTTCTCTATATGCCAGATCTAGTAAGAGGACAGGCTATAAAAATCTTCTCACAGCTCTATAAAGTCCACCTTTAATTAACATATAAATTCTCAAGTATATCATAGGAGCTCTCTTTGAAAACATTTAGATTTTTCTGTTTAAAATAAATTTACTATGAAAGCTGTTGACAGATTTTAAAAAATTTTTTTTGGTATAGCATATACAGTATTTACACAATATTAAAAGAAAAAAGTTTATGTATAATCAAAATATAGGAAGGAAAGAAAACAACTCAAGTTCTTTAATCTAGAGATGCTTGAGGATTTTTATAATGAAGAACTTTATGAAACCAGAACCCATTCCTTTAGTTTTGCTCTCCCCGACCTTCCATTCTATACACTACGGTTGTGGAGACGTCCTCGTTTGACTCAGGTGACACTTTTTTCCAAACTGTGTCTTTCAAAGCAAGTTCTTGCTGGAGACTTTCATAGTCCAATGGTCCAAAGGAATGCTAGTTGTTCAAGCAACATACATTATTTATTAGTGTACTTGAAGAAAGAAACAATCTGCGCGTTACTGATATTTGTAGTCAATGCCAAAAGACAACTTCCACCCATCTCCACCTCTTGACATTTTATTACAAATAGCCATGGTTGGTTTTCCAGCCATACCCAGAGTTCTCTTTATAGCTACCTGATATGGAATTTTAAATGTACACGGAAACAAAAACAAAAAAAAAAAGCTCTTTCATACTAGTCTATCCTCCCTTTGGGAGGCTTTTATGACCCTGTAAAATCATTCAGGAAAACCCTTCACTGTCTGCCTCCTAAGCTCAAGCACCCATAGGACAGCTACTACCCTTTAATACAAAAGAAATGGAGCTTGAAAACAGTACTCCTTAGTAAGGGGCCCTAACCTAGAGTAAAATGAGGCCATTTTCCCAGCCACACCAGCACCCAGTGCACGGCCTCTACCACCCTCTGTTGGCATGTCTACACTTCTGGAGCTGCAATTTATGTTTCCAGCCCAAAGACCTACTCACACTACCTCCGAGGGTGCTGAAAATGAAGAGCACCTGCAGCAGCATGAGCCGATGGAGGGGCTGACCGCCCAGAGTACAACCCTACCTGACACACCAGGCACTAGCCCCTAACATAACCATGGCTACACTTCTATTTTTAACATACCAGCTTGATGAGAGTTATTCTGTGTATGTCAAACTGGGCTGGATTTTACATCTTAGCTCAAGTGCAGACATACCTCTGATTTTACTACGATCAATGTGAAAAATACTGACCCCAGATCTCACGCACCACAGTGCAGAACAGAAAGACTAACAACAATTTGGCTTTAAGTAAGCAGAATGGTGAAATTTATCCTAAATATTATTAAAATACCATACGCCCACTCTAGCTGGGGAGAATAAATGCTTACATATTCAGCGACTACAAATCTTAACATAAGATTTTGTTAAGGCCCCATCACAGATAGAACACACTGTTACAAAGTGTGCTCTGGTAAAACTAGACTGATAAGCTTAACTTATCTTTAAGTTTGATGCAATACATGTCATTGAGCAGTTTTATGTTTACAGATTAACCTTATATTTTCCATCTGATAACTCTACAAAATAGCCACTCAAAGTGCATATTTAGCTTACCCGCTGATCGCCACCTTCTCTGCGAGGATCAAGCTTCTTTGCAAAGTGCCTCAAATTATCATAATTATGGAAATTGCACAAGGAAACCAGGTCCTGAAAACAATCCAAAAGAACTTATTTCAACCTTTGCATACCGTACTGTTTATCATTCTCTCACCTGAGACTGGAACTGCACACCATTGAAATATTTTTGCTTTAAAAAAAATGACCTATTCAGCTAAACTCCTGAATTTCACCAAGAGAATTCTTGTGTCTCTCTTCATAAAATTCCTTTCCATACACTGGTAATAAAGACATGTTGTAGTAACACTTACTTTTTTTACATAACAACTGAGTTATTGGTGGTATTCTGACAGAAAGCTCATGTTTACTAATATTTCACTGTACAGATACTACAGCATTTGGATGCATAATGTATGCCTCCCAAACATTTGCGAGGTACTATGTTACAACACCTGCAATAGGGAGCTGAACAAGGAAGATAAAATGCAAGATTCTGATAGCAATAAATTAAAAGCACTATAGGAAAAGACATTGACAAATATTATGGCAAATAGGTTTTTGCAGCAATGTGAAGGTTGCCAATTCATCAGCTATTATGTCTTTATTAAAAGCCATTAAGCAGTTTGATTTTAACTAGAAAGCACTGTGAATACAAAAGACTTAAAAGCAAACACATCTAGACTGAAAAACAGTAACAGATTTACTCTACTGGTGCACATGCCAGAATGGGATGCAACCTGGATAGTTGTGTCGCCGATATGACTAAGGTGACTGTAGTACACTAAATGTTGCACAGTGCTCTAAATATTCTGGTATACTTTCTTTGTTGAGATCACTGACTGATTGTGTACTGCCTTATTAGCAATGCCACTGGTTGTAGAGAGAAGAGAAAGAGGCAAAAGGCATCTGTCCCTGCCATGTTCCTCTCTCTCTTTGGAAGGCTAGTAATGTGTCACCATTCTTTATTAGTGGCAAATGGAGTACACTACAAGAGCTCTACCATCTTAAGGAGAATGGCAGCGTCCAAATGTTCTTGACATTAGCACCAAACAGGACCCTTCAATTTTTTTAAAAGTCATGTCTACAGTAAGAGACAGAAGTTACAGATGCTTAATCGACAACTGTCTCTCTCGAGACTTTCAACCCATCTTTATCCCCAAAACACAAAAGTATGATGGTATTGGCCAAAATAAGTAACACCATTCCCATTTCTAATCAGCTGCCAAAGATGTCAGTAAATAGTGATAATTCAATTAAATTGTTGTTATTCTAACATATTGGAGCTAAGTGAGGTTTGTCAGAGCACCTTTCTGTGAAGAATACAAAATGACTCAATACGGCAGAGAACTGTCTGACTGGTCACCTATGTCTTTCGCCAGAGACTTCACCACTAATAAACCAAAGTCCCTGTTGGATGCCACTATGAAGAACATTTGGACTCTGAAGTCTCTAAGGTGGAAGACATCTTGTGTTCTAATACAGCAAAGAAATTTGTGCCCTTCTCACATCACAAGACATTATTCCTTAACATTTTTTCATAAACACTTTTTCCAGAACTGGTTTCAACATGTTTTCTAAATGTCCACATAGTTCAACAATGAATCTAATTTGAATGACAGCCACAGAAGTCTGAAAAGATTGACAAGTAATCTCAGGTCAGAGTGCACACATGGAAATCCTTAAACTTGTTCTTCAAGTTCAATTTGGCCTTAGTCATGCTAACAAATTAGGTAAAGGTTGGTCGCAAAAGAAAAATTATTAGAAGTTAGAGGAAATCTCTCTTACATGACAGAAGTGAATCCCTTTAACGCTGTTGCCTAGTTTGTCCAAAGGAGGAGACCAGCACATCAGACCCATAACATTAGGAACAACCAAGAGAATGCCACCAGCAACTCCTGATTTTGCAGGAAGACCAACCTACAGGAAGGTAAAGACTTAGTATATAATGTGAACATTCTAGTCTGTTATGTTATTCATAACACTTTGCCCAAGAAATTTTATTATATAACACTTTCAGCTGCGCACACTCGGACCATCTTATCGGATAGGTAAGCATGATTATCCTCATTTGACAGATAAAGGAAAGCGGAAAGATGGAACAGCAATTATGCTGCTTGCCTAAGGTCAGACAGCAAGTTATTGGTTCAACAAGAACTATATCCCAAGGTCTGAATCTCCCACAGAGAAGTGAAACATACACACAGCCATCTAACAAGTCACTGATAATTTGCAGCAACAATAGAAACAACGTTTTAGTGAAAAAAAAAATCCCCTTTTGTTTAACCCTGACAGCTTAACTCTGACTTGTGTGCCTGTGAACGTGTAATGTTTTAGCACCTAATTTAGAATTTCACCAGTTTACATTTGTTTGAATTGGAACTAAATTGAATAAGCAAGGTAGAGCTTGTTCTTTAAAGTATGCCTCATATCTTTCAAAGCCCAACTCTGGCCAAAAATGAAGGCTAACAAATGCAGATGGAGTTTAAAGTGTTAGAAAACAGTACTTGGCAGAAACACCTTGAAATGATTAATTTCACGATGCTCTAGATCGGCAGTTCTCAAACAGAGTCATGATCTCAAAGTGGACCACTGCCCTATTTTAATGGGGTCACCAGAGCAGGTGTTAGACTTGAAGAGGCCTGAGGCCAGAGCCAGACCACCACAAAGTGTGGCCAGGAGACTTTGCACTTTGGCTTTGCCCCCTACCCCGCCAGGGTTCATGCTAGGTAAAGAAAGGTTACTCACCGTAGTAACGGTGGTTCTTCGAGATGTGTCCCCGTGGGTGCTCCACATTAGGTGTCGGGCTCGCCCGGCGCCGCAGATCGGATCTTCCAAGCAGTTTCTGCCGGACCGCGCATGCGCCGGTGCGCGCCGCTCCCCCGCGCGCTCCCGGCCATGTGCGCGATCCGGTCCCCGCCAGTTCCTTGACCAACCGCCTCGGATGCTCCTGCAAAACACTAAACAGAGATCCGGAGCGGGGAGGATGGGCGGGTAGTGGAGCACCCACAGGGACACATCTCGAAGAACCACCGTTACTACGGTGAGTAACCTTTCTTTCTTCTTCGAGTGTCCCCGTGGGTGCTCCACATTAGGTGACTACCCAGCAGTAACCCAAGATAGGAGGTGGGTAATCGGATTATGTGCAGCTTGTCCCCGAGAGGACCGCTGCCAAGAGACGGGTATCCTCTTGGAATACCCTGTGAAGGGCGTAATGTTTGGCGAAGGTGTCACAGGATGACCAGGTCGCCACTCTGCAAATGTCTTTTAGCGCAACGCCCTTGAAAAAAGACTGTTGATGCTGCCACCGCCCTAGTGGAATGAGCCCTGGGCGTGGCCAGTAAAGGAGTCTTTTTGAGTTTGTAGCACATTTTTATGCAAGATACGATGTGCTTAGAGATTCTCTGCGAAGAGAGACATTCTCCTTTTGATTTGGGAGCGATAGAGACTAGGAGCCTATCCGTTCTCCGGAAGGACTTGGTCCTGTCCATATAGAAAGCTAGCGCCTGCTCACGTCCAGGAGGTGTAGGCGCACCTCTTTGTTAGAGTTATGAGGCTTTGGATAAACAAGGGTAAACAATAGGTTCGTTAGTATGAAACTCAGAAAGAAACTTTAGGAACAAAGGCTGGATGCAGCCGTATGGTTACCGCCTCCTTGGAAAAACAGCGCAGGGCGGCGTTGCCATAACTGCCTCAAGCTCGCTCACCCTGCGAGCTGACGTGATTGCGAGAAGAAAGGTCGTCTTCATCATAAGGAGGCGGAGGGAAACCGTGGCCAAAGGCTCAAACGGTGGTCCCCTTTTCGCATTAAGCACCAGGTCCGAGTTCCACAGAGGTGGAAGCGGTTTCTGAGGGGGGTATAGGCTTACCAGCCCTTTGAAGAACCTGGTAACCATGGGATGGGCGAACACCGTGTGCCCTTCCTCTTCGTGTCTGAACACCAAAATGGCGGCCAGGTGGACCTGAAACGAGGATAGCGAGAGTCCTCCTCTCTTGAGGTCCAGTAAATACTCTAATATCACAGCCATAGGCACCGAAAGGGGGCTAGCTGTTTGGTAGAACACCATGCCGTAAAGCGAGTCTATTTCTGCTTGAAGGTCTTCCTGGTGGAAGTCCTCCTGCTACTTTCTAGGACTTGCTGCACTTCCTCCGTACATGTGCTCTCTAGGGAGCTGAGCCATGGATTAACCACGTTTGTAGTCGCAGGCTTTGGGGGTGCGGATGCACTATGGACCCCTGGGCTTGCGTGAGCAGATCCCGCGCCACCGGAGGGGACCTCAGTGGCCGGTCCGACATGCGCAGGAATAGGGGGAACCATTGCTGTCGATCCCACGTTGGGACTATCGGGATCATTCAGGTTCCTTCCCTCCTGGCTTTCTGCAACACTTTGTGGATGAGCACTGTGGGAGGGAAAGCGTAAAGCAGGGGGCCCCTCCATGAGATCGCGAAGGCATCCCTCAGGGACCCCCGTCCCAGTCCTGCCCTGGAGCAGAATTGTGGGCACTTCTTGTTGTGCTGAGTAGCAAACAGGGTCTATCTGGGGAAAAACCCCATGCGTGGAAAATCGGTTGCAGCAGATCGGGACGGATCTGCCACTCGTGCGTGAGTGCGAAACGCCTGCTCAGCTGGTCTGCCTTCACATTGCGAGCGCCTGGTAAGTACGAGGCTTTCAAGGTTACATTGTTGGCGATGCAGCAGTTCCACAACCGGACTGCTTCTACACATAAGGCACGGGACCGAGCTCCTCCTTGCCGATTTATATAAAACATGGTGGAGGTATCGTCTGTACTGATCCCGACTACCTTGCCTTTCAGTTGGTGTCGAAAGTGTCTGCAGGCGTTGAACACTGCTTTGAGCTCCAGTATATTTGTGTGCAGTGACTGCTCCATAGAGGACCACAGCCCTTGCGTCACCTCTTCGCCCATGTGTGCTCCCCACCCTATGAGGGGGGCATCTGTAGTAAGAAAAACCAATACGTGTGGTTGGTGGAAGGGTACCCTTGTTAGCAGGTTCTCTGGGTTTACCCACCATTGCAGGGATTTGCGCACCTCCGTTGTGGGCGATGCCATCCTGTGAACAGTGTGTGCTGCCGGTTTGTATACGCTCGCCAGCCAATGCTGCATGCTGCGCATGTGTAACCTGGCGTTCTGTTGTACGAAACGTTGCTGCTGCCATGTGGCCCAGCGGCTGTAAGCACGTCAGAACCGGCACCATAGGGCTGAAGGTGAAGCCTTGCGCGAGGGAGCCGATGGCCCGAAAGCGAGTCTCTGGTAGATACGCCCTCGCTGTAATAGAATTTATGCGTGCCCCTACGAACTCTATGTCCTGTGTGGGGTCTGTCTTTGATTTTGTCAGATTGATAAGCAGGCCGAGCGAAGAGAACGTGCCTGCTGTGACACATATTATGCGTAGTACCTCCTCCTTTGAGGCCCCTTTGAGTAGGCAGTCATTCAGATACTGGAATATAAATACCCCCTGTCTGTGCAGGTAGGCTGACACCACTGCCAAGGTCTTGGTGAAGACTCTGGGGGCTGAGGAGAGCCCAAACGGTAGGACCTTGTAAGTCGAGGGCTGCGAACCAATCTCCATCGTCTAGTGCCGTAAGGATGGAGGCGTTTGTGATCATCCGAAAACGTTGCTTGCGCAGGTACCGGTGAGGCCTCGAAAATCTAAGATGGACCTCCCCGTGAGGAAGTACCTCGAGTAGAACCCTCTCCCTTGCAGTTGCTCCGGCACTCTTTCCACTGCCCCTACGAGCATGAGATGGTCTACCTCCTGCTTGAGCCTCGCTACATGGGAGGTCTCCTGGAGGTGGGGCCCCGGGTGGAGGTCATGGCGGTGGGAGCAACTGGGAGGGGATGGCGTACCCCGTGGCTATGATCTCCAGCACCCATGTGTCTGTGGTGATCCTTTGCCACTGGTTATAAAATGGTCGGATGATGGCCTTGAGCACTGGTTTCGTGCCCTCTGGAAGCGAGTCCATGAGGGAGGTCAACCTAATGTGGTTGTTGAAATTATGGTTCGCTAGATGCGCTGCGTAATTTGCCATTGGCAACAGTAGCGTGGAGGAGGAGTAGACCTTTCTGCCCAACAGCTCTAGCTTTTTGGCATGTTTGTTTATTCCCCCACGTTGCGACGACTCCGCCACCAAAGAATTTGGTTGTGGGTGGCTGAACAGGAACTCCATGCCCTTCGTGGGCACGAAGTATTTTTTTTTTTTTTTTTTTTTTCGCTCTTTTGTGGACAGGCGGAATAGTCGCAGGAGTCTGCCATATCATAGTGGCAGGCTCCAAGATTGCGTCATCAGCGGTATTGCTATTTTGGAGGAGGCCGGAGGTCTCAGATTTTTGAGGAGCTTATGGTGTTGCTCTTGCACCTTTGCTGTCTGGAAGCCTTGCGTGAAGGCCACCCTCGTAAAACAGCTCTTGGAACTGTTTGAGATCGTCCGGAGGATGGACGCCCCCCGGGGCCGTAGCCTCATCCGGGGAGGAAAGCGAGGAACCGCTGGGGTACGTCTTTCTGGACCCTTCCGGTTCCTGCTGATGATGGTACACCCTCTCACTAGAGGTGTGCGAGGAAAAATCTCGGGGTTCCATAACCAGTCCCCCCTGAGATGCTTAAGTCTCTGTCCCCGGTCACAATTGCCCTTGGGGGTACGAGATCGTTCGTAGGGATCTTTCCCTAGTAGATTGCCGATGGTGTCTATGCCCTGCGTGGTAGGGGCGACCACGGCAGTATAAGCACTGGTCTTGGGAAGGTGACCTAGACCACTCCCTTGGTGCATACCCTTTGCGTCTGGGGGAGGGAGACCGTTGAGACCCTGGAGAGAGCGACTTTGCCTAATAGTCCAGCGGTTCAAATCCCAGGAAGGGTGGAGGTGGTCCCAGCCAGGGTGAGGCTGGTTGCAGAAAATGGAGAAGGGGGCTCTGGGTAGGCCAAGGAGCGGGGGGACCCCTGCCTTCTAGTTGGAGTCTGCAACATAGCGGAGGGCTGTGAGAAAGCAACTACACAGCCCTGTGCGGAGAGGGGCTGCAATGCCTCCTCTTGTGTGCAGTCTTCCCCCTCCCTTGAGGAGGTAACTCCGCCCCTGACATACAGGGGATCCCGGCCACGTCCGCACCGAGCTCGGCACACTCGAAGTCGGTGCCGCATGTGCGGTGTCCTTCGGTGCCGGCAGGCTGCGTGCCTGCGCGCTCTGCACCGCCGGTTTTCCAGGGGTCGGTGGTACCGGCGCTTGTTTAGCCGCCGCCCTGCCTGCGGTGCGGGGCGGCTGGCTGATTATCGAAGGGTGAGCCGCTTGCACGTGGCTCTCCGTGCCGCCGCCGATCAGCTGTTGCTGCGGCTGGGGGCTGCTCGCTCCTCCCGTCCCGCTCGTTGTTGCTGCCGGCAGGGATCGGGCTGGGGGGCATACAGGGCATTCCGGCGTCCGCACCGAGCTCGGCACGCTCAAGGGCGGTGCCGCACGTGCGGTGTCCTCCAGTGCCGGCAGGCTACGTGCCTGCGCGCTCTGCACCGCCGGTTCCCCAGGGGTCGGTGCCGCTGCCTGCGGTGCCGCTGGTACCAGCGCTTGTTTAGCCGCCGCCCTGCCTGCGGTGCGGGGCGGCTGGCTGATTATCGGAGGCTGAGCTGCTTCCACGTGGCTCTCCGTGCTGCCGCCGATCAGCTGTTGCTGCGGCTGGGGGCTGCTCGCTCCTCCCGTCCCGCTCGCTGTTGCTGCCGGCAGGGATCGGGCTGGGGAGCATACAGGGGATTCCGGCCCCGTCTGCACCGAGCTCGGCACGCTCGAGGGCGATGCCGCATGTGCGGTGTCCTCCGGTGCCGGCAGGCTGCGTGCCTGCGCGCTCTGCACCGCCGGTTCCCCGGGGGTCGGTGCCGCTGCCTGCGGTGCCGCCAGTACCGGCGTTTGCTTAGCCGCCGCCCTGCCTGCGGTGCGGGGCGGCTGGCTGAGTATTGGAGGCTGAGCCGCTTCCACGTGGCTCTCCGTGCCGCCGCCGATCAGCTGTTGCTGCGGCTGGGGGCTGCTTGCTCCTCCCGTCCCGCTCGCTGTTGCTGCCGGCAGGGATCGGGCTGGAGATACTTTCCTCCGTTTCTGCGCTGATGGGCTGAGGGAGGCAGCTTTCCTTTTAAGGGCCCCGGAGGGTCCCTCCTGCTGCGGCCGCTCCGGCACTTCTGGCTGGAGGGCCTTGTCAAGAAGCAGCATTTTTTTTTTTTTTTTTTTTAAAGCCTGAAGAGGACATTGTTGGTGAGTCTTTGTGTTTTTAAGTGGGTACTTAGCACCTTCTTTGTGCCGTTTTCCCCGTCCGATGGTCTGCCTTAGCCGGAGGGCTAATAGCCCTAGCTCCTGGCCTCCGGCGCTTGTTACTGGGACTGGCTGAGCTGTCCCTCTCCTAGCTTGTTCGTTGTTGTTTTTTTTTTTTTTTTTTTACAAAATAACAAACGGCTAGCTTATAGTAGCCTAAGTGCCTGAAAAACTTTAAGAAAAAACAGATAAAGCCATTGAATACACTACTTGGCCTTAGCCTAGTTGGATTCCGTCTGCAGCCGACGGCGGTTAAGAGGAACTGGCGGGGACCGGATCGCGCACATGGCCGGGAGCGCGCGGGGGAGCGGCGCGCACCGGCGCATGCGCGGTCCGGCAGAAACTGCTTGGAAGATCCGATCTGCGGCGCCGGGCGAGCCCGACACCTAATGTGGAGCACCCACGGGGACACTCGAAGAAGAAGAAATTTTCAAACAACGTTGAGTTGAACTTCTGATTAGTTCACATAACAGCTTAATACAAAAAATATCAAACCTGGAATATTTGTTTAAAAAAACAAAACAAAAATATCAGTCTATATTAGTTTCTCTTGCCAGATACAATCAGCATCCAACAGTTACTCACATGGAAGGCAAACTGTCCTGAGAAGTCATACATGCCACAGGAATGCATTAGACTCAAGGTATTCCGGACTGCTTCGGGGCTCAGTACTCTTTCACCAGTAATTGGGCAAAAGCCACCATTAGCCAGAGTTGCTGCCATCACACTAGCTGATTCACAGGTCACTTCAATCGAACACAGCTAATGGAGGGGAAATAACTGTTAATTTTTTTATACACACACTCCCCAAAACAGTTGGGCTGCCTTCTGAGAACAAAGTTGAGAGAAATCACCTCTCCCCATCTTTAAAAGTTCTTTGGAAAGCTCTAGCATTGCCACACTTTGCAGCAGTGATCTGAAATTCGGCAAAGGGGGGCTATTTCAGGAATCCTGCATCTGACGAAGTGGGTCTTTGCTCACAAAAGCTTATGCTCGTACATTTCTGTTAGTCTAAGGTGCCACAGGACCCCTCGTTGCTTTTGCAGATCCAGACTAACACAGCTACCCCTCTGATATTTCAGGAATGTGCATAGTCACGCACACCTCTAATAGAGGGAAATGAAAACGATTAGGGGGCTGAGGCACAAGACTTACGAGAGACTGAAGAATCTGATCTTATTTAGTCTGAGAAGAGAAGAGTAAGGTGGGGATCTGATAGCAGCCTTCAACTACTTGAAGGAGGGTTCCGAAGAGAACGGAGCCAGGCTAATCTCAGAGGTAACGGATGACAGAACAAGGAGCAAATTGCAGTTGGGGCGGTCTAGCCTGAATGCTGGGAAAAACTATTTCACTAGAAGGGTGGCAAAGCACTAGAATGGGCTATGTAGGAAGATGGCAAAAATCTCCATTTTTACAGGTTTTTAAGAACCAGCTTGACAAAAACTCTGCCTGGGGTGATTTAGTTGCGATAGGTCAAAATATATAATAATGTAGAAATCCAGAATATGTTACTGCACTTCTGCACTCGCTTTTACTGTTTACTTACAGATGTTTTAATTTGAATCTTAGTTTGCCTTTGTCAAGCTGAGACAATAAAGGCAGGTACTTCTCACAGATTAATTTAATAGTCAATAGGTCAAGAACCTAGAGGAATCATTTCTGCACCCAAGAAATGTTCAGAGGCTAATGTTTAGACATAGGTTGCTCAGAATTAAGCAAATAAGAGGAAGTAATACAAGAAACCTGCTCCTTTCCAGAACAAGTTTCTTGACTTAACAGTGCTTCAATCTGTTAGGGATAAAGTGACAAGGCAAAATCCAGTCAATCTGTGAAGAGTGTTTACAGCATGCACGATATGATTGGTCAGGGGATTATCCGGTGAAAACACCTGCTTGCCTAGTATGATGTACGTCACAATAAATGCAATTAGTTTGGGTAAAAGCAAAGCACAGAAGAGGATTTTTGACTACAGTAAACTCTTTCATACCCAGCATTCTATCATCCAGAACTCTCAAATAACTGGCATTTTAACCATAAGTAAACTTTAGGTACATTTTCCTTAAGTACAGTATAGTAAAAGCAAATGCAAATAAATACAGCAAATACAGTATAAGTTTGCAGGGTACAATACTACTGTTGTTGGTAAAGTACTCTGCATGCAACTTCCTTTGTTGCCTAATACCTAATCTTGTTTTTCTTTATTGTTATGCATTGCGAGGTACACCTCTCTTTATCCAGAATATTTCAATATCCAGCAACCTCCCAGTCCTGGGGCTGTCGGAGATGAAAGAGCTTACTGTATTTACCCAACTAGCAGAGGGGCAGCCGTGTTAGTCTGTATCTTTGAGAACAACAAGAAGTCCTGTGGCACTTTTATAGACTAAGAGATATTTTGAAGCATAAGCTTTTGTGGGCAAAGATTCGCTTTGTCAGATGTGCCCACAAAAGCTTATGCTTCAAAACATCTGTTAGTCTGTAAGGTGCCACAGGACTTCTTGTTGTATTCACACAATGTACTTTCCATGTTTTGCTATTAAGAATATAATTGATTAAACAGAGAAAGGGCACAAAACTGTTGCCTCATTTTGAATATTACCTTCAAACTTGAAATTAAAAATATCTATTCACCTTATTTTAGTTACACTATGAAGTTTAATGTAGTCTTCTATGTAATAAAGAGAAGTCAAAATATTCTACACAAGCCAATAATGAACAATGCAACCTCCCACATAATCTCACAGCAGAATCTTGCTAATTCACAAAACCAGTAGAGGCTCATGAATTAGTTTTAGTTTCCAATTTTAATACATCAAATGTTTCCTGTTCATTCAAAAGCATAGACATTAATGAGATACTTTATATCTATGATTAACATAGTTTGTACTGATTCTACCACAAACCTATATTTCAATTCCAAGTATTCAAGTTTAAACAGGAGTCAGTTACCTGAAAGTAGAAGTCTAATACAGCCACCATGTCTGTGCCTTCTGGAAAACACTGAGGAAAGTAGTAAAAGTAATTTTTAAACATGTTGATTGTATCAAAACAGTAAACCAACTTTAAACTAAATAGATTAAAAAAATCTAATACTGTCAGTGTTCTAAATATAAGCAAGATTTTAAAATTAAAATTAAATACTTATACAAATGTTAAAAGAGAAAACTTTTCTGTTTAGGAAGAAATATACAACATTCTGTTTAAAAAGATGCAACTCTTTTACAACTTAATACTCCAGCTATTGAAACACCTTTATGTACTACCTGAAGTGCAGAATCTTATACTATGTATGGAAAAACCTAAGGACAGCTAATACTTTTTTTTTTTTTTTTTTTTTTTTTTTTTTAAGTCACTTGCACTGACTCTTTGAAAATTGTACAGGACATGGCTTTAGAATCAATAATCTAACATGCAGAAATGAGTTTTGGACTGTTCTGTTAAGAATTCCTAAATGTGTGTCTACATTCTCTGCCACTTGCAAACTACTGTAAAAAACAAACAGTACACTAAACATAAATAAAAAATGGGTTGCAAATGAATGCCAAAAATTCAGAAGCCAACATTACAAGCACTAAATATTGTGCAAACCCAACAAGCAAAAGATGAACAAACCTTCTTTTCTTTCAGGTAATAGCCAATTGCAAAATTTCGATCTCCACTCTCTCTTTCAGACTGAAACCTAAAACAAATTGTTTATCAAATATTACTGATGTACAGAAGTACAGGAGTAAACATTTTTCAACTTATGGGCAGAGTCAGATGTCAATACAAAGAACCAGGAAGAGAGCACAGAAAAGAACCATTAAAAAAAAAAAATCTTTCACTCAAATGAATACTGGATTCGCCAAATTGTGCACTAGTCAGTTTCTGTAACCCCATAATCTCTACACTTTTACTCTTGCCCTCTACCTTACTTGTGCAAACAATCTCACGGAAACCAGAAGTAAAACTCCTAATGAATTCATGAAAGCAGGAACAGACTCACTGTACATTAAACCTATTAAACTCAAGCCTCATCTTCAAATTGGACTGTATGCTTTTTGGAACAAGTAATGTGTTTGAATATAAAACGCTACACTGGGCAGCAGCAACTCAATGCTGATTCAGAAGAGAAAACTCAGGTAAAAAGAGCTAAAAAGGGCAGGTACAACAATAATTTATTACAGTAAGCTCTTTGATATCCGGCATTCTATTACCCAGAACTCTCAAATAACCAGCATTTTAGCCATAAGTAAATTTTAGTTATGTTTTCTGTAAGTACAGTATAGTGACTGTAAAGAGAAATCAGCAAATACAAGTTTACAGCGTACACTACCACCGTTGCTGGTACATAAAGTACTCTGCATACATTTTCATTTCTTAGTATCTAACCTTGTTTTTAATTCAGTGCTATGCATTGTTTGATATATTTCTCTATTATTCAGAATATTTGAACATCCAGCAACCTCCCAGTTCCGATGCTGCCGCATATGAAAGAGTTTACTGTACTAACAAAAAGTCTCCTCTTCTCCTTCCAGTCAGGAGACCGTGCAGGGTGAGAAACCTTGATGGGACTCTGCAGGGGATGAAGACCAGTGCCCAGAAATGGGGGAGATATGAGATGTAGAGATCACATGCACGGCAAAAAGTGGATCATTTCCCATATTATTGTGGGAGATTGATATAAGTTACACAACTTCAGCTAGGTGGCCATACGTAGCTGAAGTCCATGTACTTAGATATACTTATTGCAGTCTTTCACTGTGGTGTGTCCACTAGCTTCCAGTACCAGGAGAAAGGTTATAGGGAAAAATCAAGATCCTGAGACTGCAAGCAGCCTTAACACAATCTCCTCGTATTCAAGAAAGCCACTGAAAGGTCTGCAGAATTGTAATCAGAGCTTGGTGCTACTAAAGACACTCATCAATTTTAAATATTTTTAAAACTGCTATTTAACAAACTATCTGCTTTGAACTGTATGTAATCACCACTTGGTCAGGGACGTATTCAGAGTGAACATAAAGGGTGACCATTCTCCACTGGAGTTTCACTACTGACTTTCAGGTGGGCCAAGCTTTCTCCCTAGATATTTTATCACCAAACCTCAAAGAAAAAAAAACAAAACACAAAATACTCACGTGGCATTACTGAATCCAACATACTCATTACCAGCCATATTATTCATAAACTGCATCATCTATCGAAATAAAAAAACACTTAATCTTTAGATCTGAAAGCACCATAACTCAGACCAAATTTTCAACATGGCTTTAACTGAGACTGTTTTGGGGGCATTTAGTCAAAACTACTAGTATTTCTAAATATCAGATTGCGTCGACAAATCAGGTAGATTTTAAATAACTGAAGTATCACACAAAATTTGAAGACAAGATTTCCATGAGGACAGTGTGAGCTCCTGAATCATTAAATCTAAATATGATAAATAGCGACAATGCCCCCGCCCCCCCACCCCATATTCACTTACATAGTCAAATTTTTCTGCATTATTTGCTCCTTGCTGAAAGGAAAGAAAAAATATTTACAAGAATTGTTAACGTACAAAAAGCTATAATTAGGAGTTCTCACAGTACAATTAGATTTTACTTTTACATGACTAATAAAATGTATATATAACTACTTAAATATAAATTACAAGCATGTTGCTATTAATTACAAGAAAGACCTACTTAAAAATTAGGAAAGTAAATAGCTTAGATAACATTTATACAAAGAAAGCTACAAGATGTTTTTTATCAAATACCTTGTATATTGCAGATGAATTTAAACAGAAAGGTATGCTTTATTTTAAGTGCTCTCTAGTCAATGCAACAGATTGACAAAGAACAGTATATAGTAATATATGTGACATACAAATTCATTGTGTTACAGCGTTCCTAAAACGAACAAAAACACTGGTTTACAAGTAAAGAGGTAAGAACTTTGTCTTGCTTTATATTAGCACTGAGCACAGAAAAATTCAGATTCCAAGCTATGCAGTGTTTCCTATGGTTAGTGTTCATGGTTAAAATTTAATTCAGGTGGAAGACTTAAAATAAAGTGTTACCTTTACTAGAACAATAATTCAGTTTAATTTAAGATTTAAGGTAAGTATCCTACCTATAAAGAAATCAATTATTTGGTTAGCAAGATATGGTATTAGGCAAAAGCTACAATTTCAGAATCTTAAAACCTCAAGTTATAAACTCTAAAACTACATTAACATTTTGCTAGCAAGGTAAGGAAACGTGAAATCTCATTGTACTGGTTTTGTTAAAAATAGTTTTTTTAGAGGATTTTTAAAGGGCTTTTTCTTAAATTTGCTAAATGGCAATGAAAGATATATTGGCCTTTACCTCATTTTCTGATAACTGATCTACTATAAATTCTTATGGTGGGTGGGGGGGACAAAGTTTGTGCATTTTTGTTTTGAAAAAGCCAAATAGCTTCATTTAAAGTGAAAGTTTATAAAACAATGGATTTAAAATCTGAGATCATATCAACTTGCATCACCTAAGGCTATGTCTAGGCTGCTGAGAACTGTTGGCAAAAGAAACACAAATGCAAAGCGCAATTTGTGTATCTTTTGTCAACAGTTCTGTTGAGAGAGGCTTTTCCAACATTTGGCCTGTCCACATGGGGCCAAATGTCCAAACATCCCCTCTGTCCAGACATCCCTTCTTCCTTATGGAAAAAGGTGTACAGGGATGTCGACAGAATGCTCCTGACCTGCAGATCTCTTCCAACAGGTCTGCAATCCGGACACACGTGCTGTTGACAAAACTTGTGTCGACAGAAGATTGGTCCACAAAGCCTGCAACCTAGACATAGCCTAATAGAAAAAAATACATCTGAGGTTTGTTTTATAAACCACTTCAGTATTAAATAATATATTTAGATAAAGATTTATTACTTCAAAACAACCAGAGAAAAACATTGCTCACTATATTTAGTATAGAAAAAAAATAAAAACGGAAGCTTTGCATGTACCAGCATTTTACTTAATGAAATGCTTAAGGCCAGTTTCAGTTCCCACTCTAGAAGTGGATTAAGGTGTTGCACATAACCTGTGAAGCCCTATGTATCAGCTCATCTATAAGAGGATGTGCAGTCACAGATGTACAATTGCTAGTTGAAAGGAATACCATGCTGCTGTGCCAAAATTATGTGCCAGTGGTCCCTTTTATGTATAAAATACAATGATTAATTTCTCTGACAGCCAGTAATCTCTAGCTAGACAATATGTAAGATATTCTTTTAAAAAAAAAAAAAAGTCACAATACATTTAATCAAAATGTCTTGTAAAATATACCAGAATACAAGCCTTAAAAAAGTAATGCCAAATCTGTTCAATGAAAAAAATAATTAAAAGAAGAAATTACCAACTTCATTGAACTGTTGCAGTTGTCAAAATATTCCATAGATCCTAATGCTGTAAAATATGTAACAACATTTAAACCACAAAAACCTTTTCAACCTTTTAAATGCACAATGAACATCTTTTTGGGAAACTGGGTCAGCATTAGTTATGAGATGCTGCATCAATCATAGGGTTAGACATTTAAAATAAACTGAAATAAGTTATGCTTTTGTTAAAAAAGGGAAAAGATAGATAGATCATGCTTTGGCAAAAATACAAATACATAGTGTTCTGGATCTTTTTTGCCCAACTGGAAAAAAAAACCCTATACATTGTAATGAACTATTAACAAAATTTAAACATGAAGGGCAAAAGTCAGGTGTATGGTCAGTATTTTCATTTCAGCATTAAAAAAAATCAGTATTTTCTTTCTTTTATAAGCACTCATTTCACACTGATAATCATTTGTACACAGCATCTTCTGTACACTAACAAGCACGTTGACCAGATGATGTGCACTTCAACCCTGACCCTGCACACAGTATTCTTAACTCTGAACATACAAGCAGCTCAGCTGAAATCAATAAGGCTACTCATACGCTTGAAGTACTTGTGTAAGTGACTGCATAACTAGAGCCTATGTGCACAATAATTCAGTAAACGAACAAAGTTTTATTTCCCTTTTGTGTTGATAATCACAGAATCTTCACTCCAATTTCCCTTTTTATTTCTAGAGAAGGAAGCATACGACCTACCCTATCAGCAGCACACAGAGACAATGCATATTTTATGACTGAAGTTCAAATACAGATACTAAAATTAAAATTTTAACTATGGAAATTATGAAGATATTTTCGATAACAATTTAAAGAACAAAAGACGGGCCAGGATTTTGGCCTTCTTAGTGTTTTGACCTGAATTTAGTTTGATATTCCAGTTTGTGGTTTTAATTTATATTTTTAAAAGCTTCATAGACAATCCCTCTATCTTGATAATGTAAGGAAATGTTCCATGAAACATCTTCAGAAATACTACATATTAAAATAATATAAACATACACAGCATATAAATGATGGGTGTATATTTTTGTATATACAGTTGTGTATATACACAAATGAATAAACATTTGTAAGATTGAAACAATCTGATGACAAAGGAAACTCCAAGTTGTTACATGCAGCTCTTAAAACTCATGCCTTTCTATTTGAGCACACCAAACACACAATGAAAGAGTTATGGCTGGCAATCCTAATTGAATTTCTTTACTTGTAAATTTGTGTTAGAATCTTAGTGGTTGCTAAATACGCTGGGGAGGAAGGGCTCGGGTGGGGTTTCTTTTTAATTTAGTTGATTTTAGAAAGAAAAAATGTGTGGAAGTTTGTTCATATTTTGAGATAAGAATTCTCCTACTGAGTAAATACCAGTTGAATAAGACAGTGGCATTTAAAAAAAAAAAAAAAAAACACATAGAGCATGTGAATACAAGTTCCTATGTGTTTGCCACAGCAGAGTATTTTGTTTATAAATACTTTAAGGCATTCAATAATAAACTCACGTAAAACGTATCTAATGAAAAGTGAATTTTCCTTAAAATTTGCATTCTAGTTGATTACACCATAATGTAATATAATTTCTTTTCCAAATTAAGTGTTTCTTAATACAATCATTTAATTTCTTAATAAGAAAGCAACACAAGATCCCCATTTACATGCCTAACATTTTCATTTAGATTGTAATTAAATGTACTCTTGAGTGATGACTTGATATGCCAAATGTCAGCAAAGCATAATGGTATAATTGTTTTGTAAAGCCCCCAGAAAATACAAATACGGACACTATTAAGTACAACAGCAATTTTTTGCATTCACATCAATTTGGTTTTTTAATGGCTTTATTCTAAATTTCTGTACTTAAACTTTTTTTGGTTCATCTGTGCTCATTGAAAACTGGTGTCGTGGCTGCTTAGCATAACATTTTCACCTCTGAAATGCTTGGGAGCACAATGTCAGACAATATTTGATCCTTCAAGCATATCATTGCTATTCATAGAGAGATAGAGATAGAGATAGAGATGGAGATAGAGAGTTTTTCTTGTGTCCACAATGTAAATATTGTATACTATGTGTGGTTATAAAGTCTTTACGTAATTTGGGACACTGTATTACTGGACAGATTCTATGCCAACTACCATAACATTAAATGACATTTACTCCAGTTGTAATGTGTCATAATAAAAAGCAAAGACACAAACACGAATAATTACAAATCATTGTATCAGATAATATAAAGAAATAAGAAACAAGAAAACAAACCTACATATCAGGTTAACAGAAGAGCAGTATAACAGCATGAACCAACACCCATGTCGAAGAGGAATCAAAAATAATTGGCTTTTCTATAATCACACTAGTACATGTTTTTAAAAAAAAAAATCAGACACCTATTTACGATCAGCTTAAAAAGCTAAGAAAAAGAAAAGATGGCACGAGCCATGTAATTATACTGCTAAATACACTGGATTAAAAGCAGGGACTTTTATCAAGTGGTATGAGGATGGAGTATGAAAGTCAGCTTTAAACTTCTCTGAAACTAACGGTTGTGTAGTGGTACTCAACAGGACCATGGCACCATCAGTCATATTTTTCAATGCAAAGTCTCCTTTATTTTGTGATTCACACCATTTCACTTTAAAGGTAATGTCAATACTATGACACATATAACACTGTTGGGTAACACTGATTTACATTCTCAGTTTCAAGAAGTGTCTAAAACAGCTAAATTGCTCATCTTATTTTTTTCTGCAGGGTTATTTAAATTTAGGTGAGGATTATACGCACTGTTTCTATCTTGATCTTCATATGCATTCCTATGCTGATACTTAGGAACTTCCCCCACCCCCCCAAGGACTTTTGATAGCACCCATTACTGTAGTCATCTAAATGTTTCCCATTTCAACTGCACTTCATGGAGCACCCAAGCCTTCTCTCTTCCCTAATAGCAGAGGTTCTACTTGGAAAAGTGTGTTTGGCTTTTATACTTTGTGCATTCAAGTCCTTCCTGTTGTGGCAGGAAAGATACCAACAGAGAGGAGGTCTTGCAGCATATGCTGTAATAGGGTTGCCAACTTTCTATTAGCAGAAACCCGGACATCCTTGTCCCAACCTGTCTGAGGCTCAGACCCTGTTCACTTAATCCCCCTCACCACCATTACTCACTCTTCTCCACCCTCCCTCTCTCACTCATTTTCTCCAGGCTGGGGTAGGGGGCTGGCATTCAGGAAGGAGTGAGTATTCCAGCTGTGACTGTGAACTTTAAGGTGGGGTCACAGACTTCACAATGGGACTCCAGACTGGAACAGGGGGTTGAGGTATGAGAGCAGATGAGGGGTCTGGCTGTGGGGGGCAGCGCTGGTGTACACCTGGGGATGAGAGGCTTGGAGTGCTCAGCATGGAGCAAAGAGGAGGAGAGGGAGTATGGGAGGGAGTTAACAGGTGGGGCAGAGAACTGGGGTGTAGAAGAAGTTGAGGGATGCAGGTTCTGTGTGCTGCTTACCTTAAGCAGCTACTGGGAAAATGGTGACATACCCCTCCAGCTCCTAGGCATAACCACAGCCAGGGGCTCCCCATGCTGCCCGTCAGTAAGCACTTCCCCTACAGTTCCCATTGGCCATGGTTCATAGCCAATGTTAGCTGTGGAGCCAGTGCCCAGGGTAGGGGCACTGTGCAGAGAACTTGCGGCAAGCCAGGGGCCCAGTAACCACAGGCACATACTGGTTGCTTCCTCAGAGTCATCAGGAGCCAGTTAGGGGACCTGCCAGACCAACACCGACCAGACTTTTAACAGCCCTGTCAGTGTACAGACCACACCTGCCAGGGTCCCATTCAACTAGGTGTTCCAGTTGAAAAGACAGCACTTGGCAACCCTATAGTATGATCAGAGTCTGAATAAATTTCTTCTCCTCTGACAATTCTTTCTACAACCATCCAGCCTATCTTCCCTCCCATTCCTTGAAAGAGCCACTCCTCCTTTCAAGCTCTGGTGAGGTTTGTCCTGATTTCCATGTGTTGTGTTTCTCCAAAGAAGTTTATCTGTCTTCGGTTACAAAAGAAGATGTAATCACTGATGTAGCTGACTGCTCACATATTAGAAGTTTTGACAATCAGATCCTTAGAAAGCAATAGCCTATTAAGTAACTGACAAGGTCACCAATCCTAGGTAAGTATGTATCAACCCAAGAACAGATCATTGGTATTTGGCAGAAAAATGCTAGTTACATGGCTCTGAAAAACCTCCATGTATTGCATAGAAGGCAGCTAAAAATGATAATTTCCTAATACTGCTTTTTCCATGTGAAGAACTGTAATTACAGTAAGCCCTCAGGATATGTGCAAGTTACACCTGTCTTGGGTTAAAGGGACTGCCACCCCTGACAGGAGCAGGAAACTGCTCCTGTCGAGGTGGCAGCCAAGAATCAGGGAAAACACTCCTGTCAGGGGCAGCAACCTGACTTTTGCCGTCCCTGACAGGAGTGGTTTCCCTGTTCCTGGAGTGGCAGGGAGCTGGGAACCAGGCAGCAACCTGACTCCCCTCCTCTTGCACAGCTGGGAAACTGACCAGGGCAGCAACCATGGTCAGTTTCCTGGCTCCAGGGAGCAGAGGGGAGCCCAGAGCTAAGAGCCAGCCTGCCCCTGGTTCCCAGCTCCCCTCCACTGGCTAGAGCCAGGAAACTGACCAAGGCTGCTGGCCTAGTCAGTTTCTTGGCTCTGCACAGGGAGGGGAGCTGGGAGCTAGGTAGCTGCCTGGTTTCCAGCTCCCTGCCGCTTGCATGACCTGGAAAACCAACCAACACATGGCCGGTCAGTTTCCTGGGTCCTACAAGCAGCGGGGAGACGGGAACCTGCCCCCTGGTTCCCGGCTCCCTTCAACTTGCATGAAAATTTGAATTATGCAGGGACTGCAGGAACACAACCCCCGCGTAACTCAAGGGTTTCTTTTATCACTTAAATGGTCTGTTTACATGCATAATCACGTAAGTGGCTGCCCAATCATAAAATGAGAGGGAAAATGGTCTAAGACTTTTTATTAATATCCTGTCAGCAGCAGGAAAAGAGATTTAGAACCCAAAACTGAAGCGCTTTTACATGGTTTAAATCTCTCAAAGAGTTATGTGGAGTGTAAGAGACTGGAGTTAAGACACCAAATTTTAAGAACACCAGTATTAATGGTGTACTACAGTTAAGCCACTGTGTAAGCTTTTAAAACAACATGATATAATTATGTTTAGTAAGAACAACACGTATTAATGCTAACAGTACATAAATATTAATTGCAAAGCCCCAATTACACATCAGCTCTACTTCTTTTTCAAAGATATGAAAAACTTCAATCATAGTCAGAATTGTGCCTGTGAGATCCCAAGGGCAATTTTTCCCTTACAGTGTTATTTATGTCAGCAATAACTCTTGTCCACTGAAAAATTCATCTTAAGATACTTTCTCCACTATGCTAGTTCCCATACGTAAAAGTGATAATCATGCATGAGAATTAAGACGCAATAACCCACTTTTTTCCCACTTTACCGTTAGATTTAGTGCACTATATTATATTTGTATTTAGAATACTGTAACTGTTTTTAGAATTTTTACAGTTTAGAATACTGTAACTGGAAAATTAACACATGAAATCAAGGAGTCCTTATGCGTCAATGAAGTAATAGTTCACCACAAAATTAAAAGCTGATCAGAACTTTCAAGTAGTGCAACAGTCTCCCCATACTTCTTGACAGGCTGGCATTTGATAAAACCTTATCTTATCCTAAAATCTTAAGTCATAAGATTCATATATTTGATCATATTCAAAACGATGTAAAAGACACTTAACTGTTACATGCCAAAGATCATGCATGGCCCTCAATAAATATGAGCAGGTCCCATGGATTCAAATGATAGTGAATGTATGTGAACTGAGGGCAGCATATGGTTTTAATTTAGCAATGTGTTTATAAAAATGCTAAATCTTTATATATAGATTGTATCCAAACTTGAGTTTCTCAGTGGTCTATTCAAATTGTTTACACAAATCATAAGTAAGTCAGCTACACTGCACACTATAGGTTATGTGAACAAAATATAACCAATTAATGTTTTGCACTGGTCAATTCAAAATATAATTTTTCCAAAGTAACGTTTATATTAATTATTCAAATGTTATGTAGCATCTTCGTTGAACCAGTACATGAAATGATCTAGACATCACTTTGATTCTATGATACATGTCTACCAGATGTGCAGTTACAACGGGCAAACACGTCAGTGCAATGCAATTTGGGCTATAAAAACATTACAGCATTGTTTTTAAAGTACCACAATTACATGCATTAAAAAAAATTTAAGATTTGTTATACCCATTTAACTATAAGATTTATCATGAACTCTGCACTGGTGCATTTCAAAATAAATAGTTACACACTGGGCTTTTGTCAGAGAACAACCAGGAAGGCACATTATAGTAGGAGTGACATTCTAGCAGCTTAGACAAATGCAGATTTTCAAACTCACTGTTGCCAACACAAATTTCAATGCTCAGTGAACCTTTATAAAAAACTAATCATGAACACATTTACCTGTCATACTTAAGGCCATTTTCTTTCACCTATAGCTATTAAAGATAAATGTCTTTAAGCAAGAATTTTTACACCTTATTTAAATATACAATAGCACAAAATCATAATAGAAAAATTAAGAAATCCTTTCAAAACTAACAAACACTTTGCAATCAGGAGACAGGAATACACCAGAAACTAAATTATTTTCCAGATATAATGAACATAATGTAAAACAAATGAAGAAGTCATGCATGGAAAAATTATGTAATCTATTTTTAGATTTTCCACTTTAAAACTATGGAGGTTTGAAATAGTCACAATGTTTGTAACTTCTAGATCAGGGGTGAGCAACCCCCCCGCACAGGTGTGAAGAGTGACATGCAATGCAAGGCAGGAGCTCAGCCTCGCCCCTTCTCCCCCATGCTGCCAGGAGCTCATTCAAAGCCATGTCACCAGTAGATTAACAAAAAGACCAGCTAATGCTACCAACCACCACCTAAATGATAAAAGTTCTGAATATTTATTTATTTATTAATTAAAGAAGCTGTTGTAAGTAGGACTATTAGAGACTTTAAAAAGTATCACCAGTACTGGGACTGCACATAAGGAGGTAAAAAGGTCAAAATTTCCACACACTGCCTCTGAAAGGTTGCTGACCCCTGTTCTAGATAGTGATTTACCATTACAAAACGATATTTCTTCCAAGGGTTACAGCAATTATATGATATACACTGGGGCTATATCTGCACTACAGCGCTTACAGTAGCACAGCTGCACTGCTATGTTGCTTCTAGTGCGGACACCCTAAATCGATGGGAAAGAGCTCTCCCTCTGACAATCACTCTCGCTTGGAAAAGCGCTGGCAGCTGTGTTGGAAGGACAAGCGCTCCCCTTAGCAGAGCTGTGTCTACAACAGTGTGTAGGTGGTACAACTTAAGTCATTCAGGGCATAGCTTACTCAGACCCTTGAGCTACACGTTATGTTAATGGAAGGTGTAGTGCACACAAGGTCTGAGTACATCACCATGCAATCCACATAATCTACAAACATTAACAATGCATCTGAACCCCATATTAAGGGCAAAACCCCACATTTCAAAACAAACATGCATTTATGCAGGAATATGGTCTAACAGGACACTATTTGCTATGCAGTCTAATGTTTACTTATGAAAACATGCATAGTTGTTAGTTTCCAACCACTTCTTTGAGAAAGCGGCCATTTTACATCCAAAGTAAAACTAAATAATACAGATATTAAGTGATTTCAGCCACACAGGAGGATGGACAAGTTTAATACAAAAGCATGGAACTTAGTAATATTGCTCCTGTGATATCTAAAAAACTATAAAGCACTCTAATTTTACTACAAAAGGGAAAAAGATCTATTGTACTTTTACTCAAGATAGGAGAATCTAATTTCAGGTGCACACTTGCAACGCTCACTCCTTGGGTAACGGGAGATTAAATGAATTTCTGAGCACGTACTCAGGCTCTGATGATGACTGAAAGACATCTCATAACAAAATTGCACAAAACAATCTCTCAGTCTTATCCATTTGTCTGTTTCACTCAGCAGATAAAATGCTAACTGGATGGGTAAAATAAAAATTATAAAAAGAAACAAAGTGTTTCTGCCAAATCTGAGTGAGATCATGATATCTTTCAGAAATCATTAAAGTTTTAGTGTGCTTACTTTGCATGCTTCTCTGCACTATTTCCTAAACTCCAATTAGACTTCATATTATACCTTTTACACACAAATATACAAGCACTACTCAATGCTAAGCTAATTTTGTTCATTTTAATGCAATACTCAGAACAAAACTAAGTGTGAGCATTTTACCTTGATTAAAGAAGTGACCACAATTGCTCCAGCATTCACCATAGGATTGTGAGGCTTGTCTGTGAAATAAAAAAACTGAATTAATATGCATCATTAGAGCTGAAGTTCACACTTGTTTTAAACATGTATGGGGTAGTGACTTTTGATTTTTTTATTTGAGTAAAAGCTACATTTTTGAAGCTATGGGTGTTTTATTTTATTGTTAATTACAATACTGTAAGCCAACATTATATATTTGAGTAACAAAGTGCATTTTTCCCCACAGTTTGTAAGCGTTTCAGTCTAGAACCTTTAGCACACATCTCTCCATGAAGTGAGACACATCACAGGATGACTTGACAGCTGCGGCATGCCAAAGACAAATGTGCGTGACATACCTTTCCACTTTAAGAGGTATGTCAACAACACTGCCACTTCTACATTCTGAATATGTAATTTTCATGTTACTACTCTACTACATACACTGCATTGACAGAGTTATGTGAAAAGTTTATTTCTAACTTGCCATGAAATATATTTTTTATATTATATGCAGAGAGGGAGAGAAAGAGAGACAGACACTGACAGAGCACACACGTGCCAGCCCTAACTGAATAATGAATGTATTATCAAATACTTTATTATATTAGGAAAGGACTTGCGGATGTTTAAATGCAAAGTTTCTCAAGTAAATGTCAAACCCAGGTGCACTGTAGATTTTACCAGTGAACCCCCGAGTTAGCTGTAAGAGAAATAAAATAGTTACCAAGCAAAAGCTGTTAGCTCTCTACTATTTATATACCCACTGACCACGTAGGAAGGCTCACATAAAATTTATTGAATAGTAACAGAGAGGAAGCCGTGCTAGTCTATACGCTATCAAAACATAAAGCAGTCAAGTAGCACTTTAAAGACTAGCAAGTCTGTCCCACAAAAGCTCACCTAACAAACTATTTTGCTAGTCTTTAAAGTGCTACTTCACTGCTTTTTGTTTGATAAAATGTATTCTAGCTAGCACATTTCATGAGAGCAACTATGTGCTACCGATACTAGTTTCAAAAGAGTGTATGTTAACTTCAGTTCTGTCATGGTGTTTTGTTTTGTTTTTAAATCCAAGCCTCCTCAAGACTAAACTGACACAGAACCATAGAACACTAGGACTCCGGTCCTAGGGACCTCGAGAGAGGCCATCGAGTCCAGCCCCCTGCCCCTAACATGCTTAGGCTTCTGACTTGTATTAGACAAAGACTAAGACATCTTCAGTCCTTTATGAATAACAAGCAGTCCTGTAGAACCTTAAAATACAACACAAGCTCATTACATAATAAATCTTTAAGATGTGACAAGACTGCATGTTATTTGTGAAGGTACAAACACAGCTACCCCGAGTCTATCAGTCCTCCATGACAGTCCCATAAAAATTAGCACTAGACAAACCAAGTGTAGGTTCAAGCTAGAGATTAAAATGGATTTCAAAAAGTTATAGTAATGCAATGGTTCTTAACCCTGAGGTCTTGTGGGGGTATGTCAACTCATCTAGATAGCTGCCTAGATGTTCAACAGGCACTACTGAAGTCAGTACAAACTAAAATTTCATACAGTGACTTGTTTCATACCGCTCTGTATACTTTTATGCTGATATACAAATAAAATATTCATATGCCACTCACATTTATTATATGGTAACAATGAGAACGTAAGCTATTTTTCAGCAATAGTGTGCTGTGACACTTTTGTACTTTTATATCTGATTTTGTAAGGAAGTAGTTTAAATCAGGTGAAATTTGAGGTATGCAAGACAAATGGGGACTCCTAAAATGGGCATAGTAGTCTGAAAAGGTTGAGAATCAGTATGCTAAGGGGACATTTTTGATGTGTACTCGGTCCAAAGTTATTTATCAACCAATCCTGTAATTTTATCAAAAACAGGACACCACTCCTTGTCACCTACCAACTCACACTGGGCCACAAACAGGTCGCAATCAAATTATAACCAACAATTGACGGGGACCCCATCCTGAAAGAATTTTTCTCTGAACCCCTCTTGTGGCCACCAACCAACCACAACTTTATCAGATGCAAGCGCCCCACAAAAAAGGCACAACAAATTAAAGCGGAACCACTTCTAGAACAACAGATACAACACTTGCAGACATATCTCCACTACTACAATGATCAATACCTTCCCCTAGCATACCTTTCAAGATCCATGGCTCCAACATGCACGTAACACATGTTGTATATATGCACCCCAGGGCAATACATGCCCCAGTAACAAATATTAAGTGAAACCAGACCATCAATCTTGAACGTGCTCACACAGGAAAATGATGGTAGACAAAGAGCCTCTCACCTGCAAATGAAAACTTGTTACAAAGCGATCACTCTATATCGGACCTCTCAGTCCTGAATCCTCAAAAGGAACTTGCACAACACCACTTTCAGAAGACAAGCTTGGGAGCTTAAATTTGTAACTTTGCTAGACACTAAAAATCACAGGCTGAATAGACAATGGATTTATGGCTTAATACAGCAATTTGCAATGGGGCAACACAAGTAGAGGGAGGGGACATGTAACCTGTGATTTCTGTAAGATAAGCACTTCGGTGACCACCCAGGAGAGATTCAAATATTGCCCAACTGATTAGCACAGTACCCAAAGCCAAGAGTTTGTGGATGTCTACTGGTGGTACCCATCCACACATGGCTCAATGCACATAACAAAATTTATTCCACATGTGGGTGGAAAAAAAAAGAACATTGCATGTGATACTCCCAAACACTGGATTAGAGAGGCAAGAAGGCAGAGCTTTGGGAAGCCCAGGGAACTTGAGGGGAGAGGACCGCCTGGTGCCTGCGGCATGGATCAGGCAAACCATGCTCACAGGTCACAACGGGGGGGCATAAGGTCAACAATGCAGCTCTGCTTCCATGGCTCCCGGCCATGCCATTTGGGGGAGGGATAGGACCACGCCCACACTGACTAGAGGGAAGTGGAGCAACTGCCAGGAGCTGGGTTAGAGTGAGCTAGGGCCATGCTGTTCCACTTCCCCGATGAAAGTAAACTTACCTGCTCTACCCAAGTCCCTTTTGTCTACTCCTACGTTATTAATGTAGCCTTTACCTACGAGTACACTTCTATCTTTAAATATGTCCTGAGAGTCACCAAAGACACAGTACTCCAAAGAATAAAGCCTGATGTCCCTCCTCCATTAGCTGGTTTGCCCTCTTTGTGCAAAGAATTGAGATTTCTCTCTCAACACACTACTCAGGGAACAACTGTCAACTTTAAGTCTGACTCACTATTTTAAACACCGATTCAGGCTGTGTCAGCATAAGCAGCATTTTTTCCCCCTCAACTCATCATGGACTCTCTTTTTCTCTAATATAAGCATGCAGATCAAACATCTCCATCCAAAAAGGAAAATAAGTAATCCACAGGAGAAGAGTGACTTGTTCATCAGAGGAATATGTATGTACAATGGGGTCTCTGTAAGAACCACATTGTGCAACAATGATGTTACTATTCTAATGGTTTATTACTGTTGCATTGTGGGCGTAACTGCTCTAGCCTCCACTCAGAGAATCATTCCATATGCAACTTAAACCTTTCCCCTAGTAAACTCAAATTACACCACCTCTACTCTGCCAGTTTTCTCAGCTGCTTTTCCTCTGTCGACCTCATGCCCTTTTTGTGCTGACTCTCTAGCTATCTGTCTAAAATATCACGGCTCAGGTCAAATACATATGGCACAATTCCCAAGCACGTAAGGCATGCTAAGCCTTTGGGCAGATGCACGAGTGGTGAGATGGGAAGAAGAGTACAAGGAGACCTTACGCAAGGGCTGTTCACACAGACAGTCCTTTCACTTAGGAAGCAAGAAGATCCATATAAGCATTTATTGCTATATTCAAGCATCAAGCCAGACCTTTCCTTCAATCTCCAAAAGAAGCTTTCTGTAAAGCCCACAGCATGTGATCAATCAAGTACAAATGTAAGTGACAGATAAGCACAGCTCTGTTAAATTATAAATATATTCCACCATGCACCCATGTAGCAACAAAAACACTAAAACCTTTTCACAATTAATCATAAATAAAAGCACATTCAGTGTAATAGCTCAGTGCTGAAGGAAGGATGGAGGAACTTTGGGGGCCAGTGGAAGCAATATAAGGACTTTCTGAAGGCACACATGAAAAAAAGTACAGCATGAGTGTCGACACGTGGGAGAACTTGCCCGGGACAATCCCCAGTGGAGAGTGTTAATCCATGAGGGGAGGCACAATTTGAAAGTCCGATCACAGTGCAGACAAGGAGAGGCGCAGAAGACGACGAGGGGCAAAAAACATCCACTGCCCCGCTAACAGCTACCAACCCCTGCTCTTTCTGTGAAAAGGCCTGTGACTCCACAATTGGATTGAGCGGCCATCAATGGGCACACAAATAGGAGGGTGACATGAAGATATCATACTCATTATCGAGTGATCGCCAAGAAGATGTAGCTACAGAAACCCAAATATTACCCTTAACTCGCTCATCCTCCCCGTTTCTCATTTACATGTTAGGGCTAATATACCACTTTTGTAAAGCAAATTAAGATACCTAATGGAAGAAGCTCTCTTCATGCAGTGAATTATTTGCAGAACTCAATGAAAACTTTTTAGAAGAAGCAAACTGTGCAACTAGGGAGTCTAAATAAATCATCTACCACTGTTTGGTGATGAAAAATATGCATATTCTACAGACTTTAGATTGAAGGAGTTTTCTGGCTTTTTATTGCAAGAGTACTACTTACAATGTTTTTTCTTATATTAGTGTTCTGGAAAGGATTGTTTTAAGAGTGGATTAACAACCACTACATTACTAGCTGTGGTATTGTGATATAAATGACAAACACGGAGAAAATTCAACATTAAACTACTAAACACTCAGTTACGCTCACTATTATGAATCACTGACTCTGTATATGTCGACAAGTATCACAGAGGTAGCCATGTTAGTCTGTATCTTCGAGAACAACAAGAAGTCTTGTGGCACCTTACAGACTAACAGATATTTTGGAGCATAAGCTTTCATGAGCAAAGACCCGCTTCATCAGATGCGCAGATGAAGGCCTGTGCATCTGATGAAGCAGGTCTTTGCCCACGAAAGCTTATGCTCCAAAATATCTGTTAGTCTTTAAGGTGTTACAGGACTTCTTGTTGTTCTCTGTGTATGTCATCATTCCTACTGTCATGCCTATACAGAATATTACATTAAAATGAAGCATAATGATGCCGCATGTTACTTATGACTGTCACATTTGTATAAAATAAGCTTGGATGCTTAATGATATCTTCCATTCCCATTCTACTGAGCGTAGAATTTTCACTATGATAAGGAATACCAATTGCCTATAATGAGATTACACCATGCAAATAATGAGCTGGTATGCTGTTGTAATTTTTTAGACCTAAACAACTGAATCATTTTGCCTGTGGCTCAGACTACAGACACTTACGCACTTGGAACTATAGCAAGGATATGCCACTATATTAGTTTTTAATATAGTAATAAGATCAGTAAATATGGTAAAGGAATTTCAATTCTAAAATTTCAGATGAAACCTTGCCAACATTACACAAGTAATGTTATGAGATGGTATGGCTGCATCCCAAGGTAGCAGAGAAGAATATATAACTATTAAATATAAAACTATGGATCATATCTTACTGGAAAAAGCTATTTTAAGGGGGCCACTTGAAAATGTCTCAGCCAAAGGGGGGAGGGGAAGCTTTCTGTGATGTCTACCATTACCATAGGATTCCCCACCTCAGTGAAAAAATTTCTGCACTCAAGCAAAACCAGGATATAAAGTGCTGCAGAAGTTTAGAGAACACTAATATGGCAATCCAGAAGATCCAATAAACAGATCTGTAAACTGGGGAAACTGAGTGGGAGTACTGTTGGAGAAGGAAGGAAGCACGCTCCTGGTACTTAGGGAGCAGTGAATATTAGGTGGGAAGACCCTGACAGGTAGAGGCTGCAGTGTTTATGACCCAAGAAATGCAAATTTCAGCAAAGATGATGAATGTGGAAGCAGAGAAACATACATAAGAGCTTTGTTTGCTTGGTGAGGGAAGCAGCCCATGGAAGCATGTGATTATGAGAACTAAGGCAAGGAAAAAGCCTGAGTGAAAGAGAAACAGAGGTCAGGAATAGGTTTGCTAAGCTAGAAAATGAAGAGGATGCACAGCAGGTAGTAACTAAAGGTGGGTGGGCTAGGAAAAAGAGAGAAGAAAAGCTAGTTCTGTAAGAAAAAGGGAAAAAGTCAACAGAGATTAGGTTCAGAACCAAGAGTAGGATGCAGAAGACAACAAAGCAGAATAAAATACATGGCAACTTGTAGCCAGAAAGAACCAGGAGGAAGGCCAGAAAAAATCACACCCTCACCAGGAAAAGAAAGGTCTATACAATTGAGAACTCCCTAAGAACAGATAGGCCTGTCACCACTCACCAGATCTGATCAGGAGAACAAAGTATGCTATCTGTCAGGAACTAAAAAAACAGGGTATGGACCTGAAACTGAAGAGATCCTAATGAGAGTAGGCAAGAATCCAGGGACTGTTCTTCATGAGGAAACAAATTATACAGTTAGATTACACCAGGCTGGGAAAGGCGCAATGAACTTCAGTGTGATTCTACTAGTCACTAGAGGTGAATATAGAGAAGACAAAATTATCATGCTATAAAGAGGGTTTGGGATCCTTGACCACTGGGAGGCATTCATGAACAGAGGTCTGTTCTCATGCAAGAGACTCCGCCTGAGTAGGGAGGGAAACAGATGTCTGGGATGGAGGTTGGCACAAATGATTGAAAGAGTTTTAAATTGGGAATTCAGGGGAGATACTCATGTAATCGCCACACCTGACTTTAACAGAGGAGGAGGAAAATCAAGTAAGACAGGGTACAGCAATGGAGAAAGGAACAATGGGTAAGAGAAAGACAGAGCTTCACCGGTACTGGCAAACAATCATGTAGAGGATACTGCCAGTAGAATGACTGTATCCAACTAGGGGCGGAATACGGCAAAGCCATGGAGTAATAAATAAGACATTTGTACACCAATGCAAACTCACAAAATGAAGCAACTATAACTACTGGTGCAGGTAGTGAAACCAGCTACTAAGAGGATAAACACTGTGGATTATCAGTCATAACTGAAGCACAGGTATTGAAGCTGTATATTAGTGATGAGGCAGACAACAAAGAATCTAGAAATCATGTAATGAATAAAACAGTGAGAGTCAAAAACTCTTTGAGGAAGAGAGCTACCATTCATGAGTATGTTACAGCCCTCCAGGAACTGAGATGGATACTGATAAACTTCTTTAATGTTTTTAGTTTAAAAAAACACTACTGGGAATTATGTGATTATGGGCGATTCACTTCCCAGATACAGATTGAAGGATAACTGCTCCTAATCACAAAACAGCCAACTTTTCCAGGATGTGATCAGCTGACATTTCTTCACCAAACAGTTGTGGAATTTTCAAGGGGAAAGGCCATGTTATATTTGTGCTGATGAGGTCCTCAAAGAGCAAGGGGTTGCAGGTGACAACACTGGTTCAATGATCATGAGCTAATTTTAAATTAAATGGAAAGATGCACAAAAACAGACATGCAACTAGGATCCCTGACTTCAGAAAAGGCATATTTTTAAGGGAAAAAAAATCAAGGAAGCTACTTAGTAAAGTGCACTGGAGGGAAGATGTGAATGCGGAGGAGACTTGGAATTATTTTTAATCAAAAGTTTCAGAAATTATCTAAAGCCTTTATCACAAGCAAAGGGAAATGTTCATAGGGAAGAGCTGCAGAGCAAACATTTCAAAACAGGCAGATTAAGAGAAAGCACAAAGCTTACAAGGAATGCAAGGTGAGATGAATCAGCAAGGAAAGTGATCTCTGGAGGTCAGAAAGAATATGGGAAAAATGAGAACTGCTAAAAACAAAAGTAGAGTTGGGCCTTGCAGATGAAATTAAAACCTGCATTAGAAGGTTCTACAGCCATATATAAAAAAAGAAAATAAGAGGGTGAAAAAAGAGGATGGCTAACCACTGTTGGGGTGGAGATAAAAAAAATAATCCAGGTGTGGCCCAACATCCAAACAAATACTTTTTCTCAGCTTTTAATACGGCTAATGAAGACCTTAAAAGAAGGCGAAGGGTGGCTAATGGGAATGGAGAGACTGAAGTAGAAAAACAGTTCCTAACCTTTTGTAATTGTTCTTCCAGTTACTCCGACAGAAGGGAATGAGGGTGCATACTGAAATGGAATGGGTGGCAGGGGGGGACACACACCTCGAAGAACAATTACAAAAGGTTAATACCCGGTTTTACTTGACTCCTGGTGATTCCAATTTAGGTGACTCCCAAGCTAATTCTAAGGAGGTGGGGTCAGCATTAAAGATTGCAGGACCACACTATCTTCAGCAGCAAAATTCTGAGCCTGTTGATCAATGGCATAATGGGCTGTAAAGGTACAAATGGAGGACTAGGTAGCCACCCTGCATATGTCCTGAACAGGGACTTGGGCTAAGGCAGGCATGCAGGTTAGGGCCTTTGTGGAATGGGCAGTGATTGCTGGTGCAGAGGTACAAGCTAACCTGCAACATTTGCAAATATAATCCATAAAGAGATATGCAGAGTGGAAACAGGAAGGCCTCTTCATGCAGTCTGCATCCGTCATAAAGAACTGGCATGACTTTCTGAAGCGTTTCATGCACTCAACATAAAAGGCAGCACCCTATGAGCCTCCAAGCAAGTGCAACACCTGTTGAGTGTGGCTTTGGATTAAAAGAAGAGAGAAAATGTCCTGACCTAGGTGGCACTGTGAGATCCTCTTGGGCAGGAAGGCTGGGTGAGACCTAAGCTACATTTTATCCCTGTGAAAAGCCATATAAGGTGGTCCAGTTGTGAGCACTCTTAGCTCTGAGACTCTTCTAGTGGACAGGACAGCTACTAGAAAAGCCACCTTTCACTAGAGGTAGGGAAGTGAGCAAGTGGCCAGAGGCTCAAAAGCATGGGTGAATCAACCCAGAAAAGGACCAAACTGAGATGCCACATATGGAGAGGCTTCCTTAGCTGGTGGTAGGTCCTTTCCAACTCTGGGAAAGTGTACCATCAAGGGCTTTACAAAAACTGACCAGGCACCCTCAAAGCAAAAAGCCAAGACCTCATCTAGGTAGACTGACAGAACAAAGGGGTAACACCCCTCCTCCTTCAGGTGATGCAGACAGTCCAAGATGAAGTGGACAGCTGACTGAATAGGGTCCATCTGGCATTCTGCACTTCAGCACAAGAATCACTTCCATTTAGCAATTCTTAAATGGTTTTAGTGGATGGCTTCTTACTGCCTAAAAAAAAAGCATCTGCTGAACCTGGGTGTAGCACTGAGCTCTGCAATATTCAGGCATAGAGCTTCCATGCCTTGAGGTGCAGTGACCCAAGGTCCAGATGCAAAAAGGTGCTGTTGTCCTGCTGATCAGAAACTGGGTAAAGAAGCAGCTTAAGGGGCAAGTCCACTGACAGCTAGCCCCAGGAGAGTGGTGTACAAATATTATAGTGGCCAAACTAGAAGCAGCAGGAACACCATACTCCTGGAGATCTTGTGGATTACCTTGTGAATTAAGGGAACTGTGAAAAGGCATATGTTGCCTGATTAGTCCAGGGCACCATAAACGCGAGAGACCTAAGACTGGCTGCAGAAGGAGTAAAAGAGGGGGCATTTCTTTTTGTTCTCCAAATACAAAAAGGTCTACCAAGTAAACCCTGGGCAACAGAAGGATTGGAGGATGTCCCCCACCTCACCAACAATTTGTGGTCAAGGAATGATCTACTGAGACCGTCTACCACATTGAGGACTCCCAGAAAATAAGAAAATTCCAGGTGTATGTAGCGGGCTATGCAAAACTCTCACAGGAGTAAAGCTTCTTGATATAGCAGAGATAACCACACATCACCTTGTCTGTTGATATAGAATATGGTGCTGGCATTGTCTGCCAGAACTGCCATGCTGTGACTTTGCACAATGGCAACAAAGGTCTGTCAGGCCAAACAAATCTCCCTGAGTTCCCTGACACTGATGTGAAGAACCATTTCATCACCCAATCCCTGAGTCCACAGGGCCCCAAACAAGGTCCAACACATCTGTGACTAGCATCATCTCAGGTTAGGGAACGCAAAAGGGGACACTGCCCACATGACCAAAGGTCCCTCTACCATGGTAAGGTCTCAAGGACCCACCAAAGCACTGTCAGGACTAGTCCAGACCATCTTGGCCAGAGTGGGAAACTGAGGAGAGCCCCACCTGGAGTGGCTACAGCCCGGCACACACAACTATGTACGTGCATGCCGCCACGTTCCCAAAGAGGCTCAGGCAGCCCCTCACCATGGTGGTAGGAAAGTGCTCAAGAGACTATGAGTTGTGCAATGGCTGGGAACCTAGATTCTGGCAGAGTAGCTCTGGATGCTGCTGAATTGAGGACCACCCTTATGAACTCTATTCTTTGGGTAGGGACTATCAACTTTTCCACACTGAACAAGATCCCCAACCTACGCAATGTGCTTCTGACAAGACAAACATGAGCGTCCACCTGCTGTCTCAAGCAGCCCCTCAAGTAGCCAGTCATCAAGGTAAGGATGCACCTCCACTCTCCTTTTACAAAAAAAACAAAAAAAAAAAACAACACACAAAAAAAAACAAAAAACAAAAAACAAAAAAAAACAAAAACAAAATAAAACAGCTCCCACCACCATGCATTTTGTGAGCACACAGTGGACTGTGGAGAAGCCAAATGGGAGTCCTGTCAAGGTGTATTGCATGTTACTAAACATGATGTGAAGGAAGCACCTGTGTGACCACTGGATAGCGAGGTGAATATAGGTGTCCTTCATATCAAGTGCTGTGTACCAAACCCCAGAATCCAAGGAAGGGATAACAGAACTTTGCAAACACATGTGATATTTCAGCTTTATCAAGAACTTGCTGAGACCACAAAGGCCCAGAATGAGCCTGAAGCCCTGTCGCCTTTGGAGTCCAAAAAACAATGGGAATAAAAACCCCTGCCCCTTGATTCCTGGGGAACCTCCTTTATGGCCCCTGCATCCAGAAGCTACTCCCTTTCTTTCATCCTCAGGTTGAACAACTTGCAAATTTTGCAACAATTGGACTGATGGACTTCCCCAAGACAGCAGACACAAGAGTTGTGGAGGCCACTATGAGGCCTAGGCTTACATCAAGAAACATAAGCCTTACCCGCTTGGGTCTGTGGCACTGCACGGCACCCAGTAAGCAAACTAACACCCTACTAACAAATTCTAAAACTAACAACAGTAGAAACTAGTAATAAACAGGGTGCAAGTGAACAGCGTTTCAATGCAGCCACAGACTAAGAAAGAACGAAGGGAGGGATGGGTTAGTCAGGTCACGTACACTATGGTCTCAACATTTGCGAGGGTTCTGTGTTCACAAATGTTGATTTTCACAAATGGAGAGGTGGTCTGGGAGCCCTGGGAAGCAGCAGCTGTGGGCGCCCCGTTTCAGAGAAGCCACAGCAGTTGCCGGAGCAGCCGGCCCTTGAGCCTGGGGGAAGCGAGACCACACGCGAATAACTGAATTTGCAAATGTGGCATCACAAATGTTGAGACCCTACTGTATAGTGCAGTACACTGGTGCCACTCCAGGAGGCTCCAGCACGCGAACACCTAAATCGGAATTAACATGAAGCACTCGAAGAAGAACTATCACATCCAAGGTGAAACTCAAACAACATAATGGTACTAAACTGGAAGGCTTGAATAATATCCATCCCAGAACATAAAAGGAACTGGCATGTGAAACTGCAAGTCCAATAGCTAGGACTTAAACAAATCTGTAAATTCAGGGGTCATATCTATAAAACGCTAATATAGTCCCTATTTTCAATCAAGTGAAAAAAAATGATGAGGGAAAATAGAAGCCTGTTAGTGTGCCCTCAATTTTCTGTAAGGTCTTGAACACATTTTGAACGAGTAGTCCTAAACATTATAAGCCCAAACACCTCTCTATGCAACTACAGAGTCTCCATAGCTCCTGTTCTATGGATCTGAATTTCAAATTATGACAGGCAGACATCTGCAATTTACTATTAGACGCTATATTTAGCTTTATGTCAGCGGTCAGAAAAACAAAATTATAATGCACATGACTGTAGGGAGAAGGTGTGGCCGTTCCCTGACGCAGAAAGGGAAGAACCACTTCCTGCACCATGGAGAATGGAATTCAGCCCGCTCCCTTACCTGTCCAGAAGGCGAGGGGCCGGGCTACCAGTATAAAAACTCCAGCCCAGAACTCAGTAATAGCCCAGCCACCAGGAAAGCCAAACCGAAGCTCTAAGCTCTTGGGCTGGGGAGAGGATCCTTCACTCCGAGAGGCTGAGGACTGGCCTCAACTGCCAGGACCTCTGCTAGACAACCATGAGAAGGAGTTCCCCATTGTGACAGAAGTACCGTAGCCCCCAGAACCCAGAGGAGCCCAACCAGTATTTGGCCCGGAGGCAGAGGACTGGCCCGGACCACCGGGACGCCTGTTGGAAGACCTGGAGAAGGAACTACTCACCGTAGTACCTCGCCTGACTTAGAGAAGCCGACTGGCACTACAGCAAATATGAGATGGGAAGATATGAAGTGGCCAGGGCAGCAGGGATCAGTGTGTTTCAGTACGGAGCCTCACTGACCCTGGCAGCAGATCTCTGCTGCCAACAGGGCCCTGGACTGGATGCAGTGGAGTTGCCTGGCCTGTGTCCCCTCACCCACCCCTAACCTGTGGGTAGCAGTCTTCCCCCCTCACTAGTCCTGGCGCATGCATGGGTGGCCCTGCTCTTGCTGTTTGCAAGGGCCCAGGCCTGCTTTGTGCCTTGACTAGTTGGTTGCCACCCCTCCCTACCCCCAGGCTTGGGCCAACTGACTGGGACTAGGCTAATCATGGTGCTTGCCCAAGGGGCTGGGCGTTGGCCCACTGAGACCTGAACACAGCACTAAGCCCCAGGACTAAATTATGCAGGGAGCTGGTGTGGCTGCTCCCTGAGGCAACTCACCTACAATGACACACATTTTCAGTTAATTTGATGCGATATAGCAGCATATTTTAAACAAACCAAATTCTCTTATCTATAATCCTTTTGTGCTTCTTTGTTCAAACTATTCACATCAATATAAAATTGCTTAACAATTTATTTTCTTATTTAACTGAATTTTTTCCTCTAAACCCATATGAGAAAAAATAAACAAACTATGCCTTTCCTATTATATTAATAGAAACAACGCTGAATTGATGGATACAATTTAAAGACAGTTATTTCTTGTAACATCCCTGCTTTTTAGATTAGCAGTTTATGGCATAGAAGAGGAGAAGCAGTTTATGTTTATAGAATCTCAGCATTTGTGGACACTATCAAACAACACACTACACATTATAGAACAAAATACTTATTTATGTTCATATTATAGTATGACAAGTGTAAGAACTTATATTCCTCAACACAAAGACAATGTTCTCAAAGGGTTACATCTGTCATGACCAAATCTTATTAAATATTAATTGCAGTACCATGGAAACAGAAATGTCTGATGTTCCGGAGCAAGATCCACTCGAAATATTTGTTTCGGAGACAAAAATCCACTATTTCCTCTAAGGCTAAATGAGTAATCCTAACATTCGGCACCGTTGTTTTTCAAAGTAGTACTTTTATGCTCATGAATTATTACGATAGTCTAAATAAACATTGCACAGAATAATTTTAAATAAACCACTCTTGTGAAACAAAAACCTATTTCAAAGAATATTTGTTTTGAATTGGAAGAACAACACTTTTTCAAGCATTGGATAATCTGTAGGGAAAACACTCCCATCTCCCACTTCTATTATCTGGAAGCCAACCACCATCTGAACCTGGCACTAGCACTAAATTCTCTGTTAGGATGTGACAGTCTCCTTCCCAATCACATTACTTTCAATCAAATGTACCTCATTCTATGACCAAGAAACCACTGTGCAGAGGTCAAGACTAGCTGTCAAATACCACTTTCTCAAAAAAATAAGATCTCAATTCTGTAGTATTTTATAAAAGACAAACACACATTATGAATCATACATTACAAAATCTCTACGTAATATTTACAAAATGGATACTGAATTAAAAACTGAATGAAGTTTGGAGGGGAGACAAAACAGTTGAAGATTTTATGGACAAAAGCGTTTGGGGGCACTGAACCTAATAATAAGCATGGTGAGAGGAAACAAATCTGATGTACCGAATAAAGAAATATGGACGAAAACATGGTCTCTCAAACCAGAAGTACAAGACTGTCATTATGTGCTTTAAATTTTAGAGCGTTTGTTTGTTTGATCAAGAACTCATCCTAAACGAGGAACTAGGACCACCAAATTCAGTATTCAGTTTCCTCTTACCATAAATAAAGCACCCTAAGGGCTTGGTCGTACCAGGAAAACAGGATGTGTCTCGAACAGGATTGCTTCTCATAAAATCAAAACAGAATCACCAAAACAAATAGTCTTTGAAATGGACACAACTGAGTGATTGTTAAGAGATTAAACCAAGACAAGCCAGCAAAATAGGATAAAGCTGGGATAGAGGACTGCTTCTCAATAAACTTTATAGAAAGGCGATAAAATGGAGAAATGTGAAGTAATGCTCTGTTTAAGCACAGCCACACCAATGCTGAAGGTCTCAAAACCTCCTCTAAATGGTAAGAGTTAGGACCACCACGTTCGGTGTACAGCCTAAAAAAACCCCGCAAGTTAAGGACTAGAGCAACACCAAGTAAGCCTGTTAGTTAAAAATATAATTCTTACCATCTTCATTGAGGAACAGTTTGTTGAATCTTAATCCACTAGGTTCTTTACCAACGTATCTGTGCACATACTCTGTGCCAAGATCATTAACAGCAACAGCATATTTCAAAGGCTTTACACAGGATTGAAGACAAAAGGGGACTTTGGTATCTCCAACAGAATGCCTAGCAAAGAAAGATAAAATTATGTCATGTTTTCCCTTTTCGAACACGATACCAAGATCAATTGTTGCACTAATTTTTAGATCATCACATCCTTTTTGTAGTACCAATAAGCTGTTCAACATGGTTTGATTTTTTAACATGTGTAAAGGAAACAGAGAAGCCAAACTCTCTTAATCATAAAAATAAGAAAACAAGTGAATGAGATTCTAAAGGCTACAGCTTCACTATAAGGGAGAACTGATGCTCTGAGATAGATCCACTGACAATCAATTTAGCAAGTCTAGTGAAGACTCGCCAAAATTGACCACAGATCGTTCTACAGTTGAACCATGCATTCTACCCTAGGCAAGAAAAATAACGTAAGTCAACAGGACTGTGCAGCAGATCCCATGAAAACCCAGCCTAAAGTATACAGGTTCCAGTTATGTTATTTGACTTTCTACAGTATTGTAGACATAGATTACGACTACAGAGAGGTGTCAGTCTCAGAGCTAAAACTCTAACTCAATTTCTGATTCCCAGTTCTGTGCTCAAATCACTACGCTACAGCCTGCACCTAGAATGGATGTATCTGTTTGTGTCTAGATAATTAAAGTAATCCAACTTGGACTTGAGCTGCCAGGCATTTGTATTTACATTTCAAAAGAGTCTCGATGCAATTATCTCCTCTACAATGAGATTATGAAAGACAAAATTTGATAGTTAAAACATACTAAACAAGCAATTCTAATTCAGAATATTTATAAAAGGATGGATTAGTACAAGTGTGAATCTGCCTAAAATATAGGTCTCCAGCTCTGCCACGTCTTTGTCTGCCAGCTGAGTTTTAAGAGTACAGTTTGTTATATTTGCAAAAATGAAATTGCCTTTAAGGCTTCTTAAAGATTCATAGAACCCCTTTGATGGCACTGACAATATATTTGATGGCCTTTCGTTAATACATTCTATAATATACCCAAAGCAAAATCCTAACCTAAGTACTCTCAAGAACAGAAATATAGCCTGAGTTTGCATTTTAAAACTGTTTGCAAAAAGCAAACAAAATATAATACAAGGACCATTTAAGGAAGCTTCTGAACTAGAACATTGGTAAAACAAAAAAGTATTCAGTATTTTCATTTCAATGCTTGTCAGTTTTACTGTACTGACTCCTGAAATTCTCTAGCCACAGAAAAAACACTATTACAGCTGCCTCTGTGGTTTGCCTCAACATACTTCCACAGGGTTCACTGTTTGAGAGTGAAAGCGATATTTGGCTGGATTTGGAATTTAAACATGTAATTCATTTTTACTACTTGCAGCAATTAGGTCATAACACATTTTGGCTCTATGGGCAATATGTATTCATAAAAAAGCTTTAGGGTTTATATTTCAGATGCTGCATGATACCCACACCTAATTAATGGGTATTTGATTTGCTATAGTCTTATCAGAACGTATTCACTGTGTGACTAGTTTAACAAAATAAACATTAATTCAAACAAAGAATAACTGCACACTTGAAAGATAAAGTTGTTTATAATGGAGCTCTGTGTTCCTATCCTTGATTCAATAAGTGCAGGTGAGGCTACAAATTGAATTTCTCTTGGTCAGAAGTTCTGTTTTTACCACTGTCACTTCAAGGAAATAACTGGACTTAGAAAGATCAAAAGCTTTCCAGATTACTTTTTCCTTTCTATGTATGTCAAGTATTTTAAAAATTATAAAAATATACAAATTGATACTGAAAGGATCATGAGCCAATACTTTTGGCAAGGTGTGTGAGACATAGCTCTAATCAATTCAATCTTTGGGACATTCAAGCACCTCTGAATGTTAATATTGAGCCACTTTATTATACACAAATGGGGCAGTTCAAATCACTGGGGATCATCCAGGCAACTCTTATATCCAGACCAGTGTATATTCAGAGAAATTCTCATTTCAAAACATGAAACACAGGTTTTGTTAATACACGCCACTCCCTGCATATTCGTTTCCCATTAAATGACAGATATGAAAAACATCTCCGTGACTTCTCTGAGAACTGACTTAAAGCTATACAATATAGCAAAATTGCCCAAAGACACTATTACTATGCCTGCATTACAGGACCAATGTTGTCATAGACCATTATTCTGGACAGAGTCTACATGTACAAAAGGAGTTTTTCTCCCAATATAAGATCATCAACTCCCTGAGTGGCATTAATTATTTCAACAGAAGCACTCTTCTATTGGCATAGCGGCATCCATTTTGGGAGTTCCATCAGAACAGTTGTCTCAAAATGAGTTTTTCCCCCCACCCACCCACCCACCCACCAACTGATGCAGCTCTGCTGGTGTAAGTTTTAAATACAGGTGAGGCCTAACAAGGCTTTAGAGTATATAGTACTACTTCCTGAATGAGTTTCAATAGTTCTGAAGCCAGAATATCCTTAAAATAAGACTTCAGTGATTTTCAGCTTAGTGCTGGCCAAGTGGTGTCAACCTTTACCCTCTCATCCTCCAGTAAAGGCCAACTGTGAAATTCCCCAACTATATAATCTTCTTCTCAGTAAGCTTCCGAGCATTAGGACAGTCCACAACTTCAGATCTAAATAAGATCTGATCAAGAGATTTCAAGAAAGACACAAAACTGAGCGTTTGTGACTTTTGTGCCCTTTGTTTTCCAAAAAGATCTAATATACACACAGTAAGTCATCAGAAAATAATTAGATCACTAGAGGTGAAAGAGGTAGCGAATACAGAATTTTTAAAGCAATTTTCAGTCAGTCAATTACTAACTTAAGTTCAGCAACATATTACATCTATCAAAACTGTCACGCTAACTCACAGGAAGGCTAGTCCTTTTGTCACAATATAGTCTAAATTCAGAACTGGAGGGTCTCTCATAAGATAGCGACTATCATAGCCTGTCTGCAAAGGGGACTTATTTGGGATTGTGTAGGTATTAACAACTTAAATCATCTACTGCAATTGAAAAATCATTTGGCTCTTACTGAAGATTGCTATTGCATGTTGGGATGCTGTAATGCCAAATATCAGAAGAGAAGATCTGGTGGCTCCTGCTCTAAGTAAAAGAAAGTGGATTCTACTGCATGGCCAACAGCAGTAAAGAAAGTTCTGCTTCTGTTGAGGTTACGCTAATTGTGAAAATCTTAAACATGCTAAAAATATACCTCTGTCCATCCACTGTGCAAAGAGACACTCCCCACAAATCAGGACTGAACTTGGCCAGTTGTGGAATATAGTCAGCAACCTTCCAAAAACAGTAAAGGAAATTAAACAGTTATACATACAACTTTAATTTTCATTATTAAGCAATATACTGTACGAGACAAACACCAGCAGATGTTACACTGTGAATACAGCGTAGTCCATTTCTTTGGATAACTTGGTGAACACGGATTTCATTCAGATGACCGGAGGTTTGGATAAACAAGATGACAGGCTCTTGCACCAATCCCAACACTCTCCCATACGGCCAGAAATGGCTGTAGAAGGAACAGGCTCTACAGTTATCACTACACCCGCGCAATAACAAAGCTGAAGCCTCTTGCACATGGGTTCTCCTGCAGCTGTTCAGTATGTGCACGATCCAGCTCTAGCTCCTGAGGCTGCCCAGGAAGCAGCATGGAGGCTGTACTGAAGAGGGAGCTGGGCATCCTGGAGCTGCAACATCCATGGCCACAGCTCTGACACTAAGCGGGTGAAGTACAACTCAACAGTGGAGGTGTGCAGAGGAACTGAGAGGGCAGAGATATGCATTATCAGCAGCTGGGCATCTGTAGAATGGGTTCCAAAAGAGGGTCTGAGGCATGCTGATGTTTTGAGAAAGGGGACAAGGAAGGGATTCAGATAATGCAGAGGCTAAAATAACAGTGATTCAGATAAACAGAAACGGCACCATAACGAGGGAGGAGCAAGCAGAGCACTCACCCTAGGTGCAGCTCTAGTCTGGGCAGGAATGTGGAAGGGGAAAAGAGTGGGGCTGATGGAATTCACAGGAATCAGGAGATACATAAATTATAATCATTAGAGACATTTTTTAATTAGGAGGAGAGGGGGGCAAATATTTTATCCCAGGCACAAAAATACCTAGTTACAGCTCTAAACAGGAACATACCGTATGTGAGATATGCTAGCAGTGACTAAATTAACATGTCAGCAGTCACAGATCAAATCCAAATGCAAGTTTACAGAAAAGTACTTTGCAGTGACCTACAACAACCTTCAACTCAGTCGAGGAGAAATTTACATCCAAATACTTGCATGCATTCAGAATCTTCAAATTATGAGCATAATTAATTTGAAAAAGAAAAAGATTTACAAAATCTCAAACAAAATTAGTGAAAATAATGAACTAAGTGCAGGCGTTTGGTATTAATACATATAAAATTTTACACACACACACAGTGTCTCAGATGCTGTCCTCAAGTGGTTTATTTTCCAAGGCTTAGAGCAGTCCTGCTGATAAGCTGAATTGTACCAACACATACAGCAGTTTTGTAATTAATGTAAATAAGGAAGCAACAACTAATTTTTCACTTGTCCATCCAAGACAGAATTTGAAATGTCATGAAGTGGTATGAAGACCTTTATCAGTGTACAGACCCTGCCTCACTACTTCACTAAAATGCAGGTCTTTTTAAACATATACCAATTATGTTTATATGCTCGCAGACATGAGTTGGTGCAGAACCAAATCAATAGCAAGCCAGTATCTCCACACCTTTATTAGAAAAAGGGAATCGCTCTAATTAGAAAAAAATCCAGAATATGGTTAATTTCCAAAAGTTATTAGATACTTGGCAATACTTCAAATGTTGCAAGCATGTCTAAATCATGAGACTAGACTACATTTAATTCAATGTAGATTAAGTTTAACAAAAGTATAAAAAAAAAAAAAAACTCAAGAATGAACGAACAAACTCAAAAAAACTTCTCAGGTGGATTTTAGTCTCCTCCCAGGCCTAAAGCAGTCTTCTTACCTTAAAATATAAACCATTGGCTCTACTTTCAACAAACTGTGGCTCTTTTTTGGGCTGGGTAAATATGAAGGGAAAATACATAAGAATACAACATTCCTCCCTCCCTTACAAAGAAGTTACCTGCCCTCCAGATTGTTTTTTAGCACTTTCATAAAGCTCATCAATGTGTGAAGTAAATGACATAAAATCTGGAATGACGAACTTTCGCCTGAAGGCCTGAGTAAGCAGCACAATATTGCTTTGTACACACCTGTGGAATGAAAGAAAATTTTCATGTTAGGTAAATATTCCAACTGCTTTTTATTGATCTCAGAGGAATAGCAAAGGGACAATCCTGCCATTGCTTACGATCAATCCACTGAAGTAAACAGCAGTATGTGCATAAGCAAGGGCTGGATGACTGAGCCTTTAATAATTCTTACAGGCAAAAGATATTCTTTATTAGAAAGACCCTTCCATTCCAAAAAGGTCATATGGAAATTTTTAATTGTCCAGTTACAGCAACTGAATATTAGTTCATTTTATTCTTTAATTTTGTTATGCTCTTATTTAAGGTTTCAATAGCAGGGTACACTACATTTCCAACCATATGTGATCACCAGTTTTATTCAACTTCCTGCATTAACAGGAGTCATCAAGCTCCACCGGTATGGGTCTTTCCCTCAGCTCCCCTTCCAAGGGATCCCCATTATGAAATTGGGGATGGAGAAGCAAGAAATATCATGAAGGAGAATGAGAGCAGCAGGAGTGAGGAAGTGGCCATACTCTAGTCTAAACCAACATGTGTAAGTGCACACACGCATGCATGCACAAAAAAAAAGCGGGGGGGCACCAAAAATTAGAAGAAAGTGAGCACAAGTCAGGGGAGATGGGAACCAGGTGGCAGCCTGGCTCCCAGCTACCCTGGGCTTGCATAAGTCAGGAAAAACTTCCTGGGTCCCATGAGCAGCAGTCAGTTTCCTGAATCCCAACAGCACAGGCAAGCCAAGAACCAAGCAGCAGCCTCATCTGACCTCACCAGCCACAGTCCCCTGCCCCCTAGCTGGGGATCCCACAGCTGCCAGCAGGGCCCCACACACAGCCAGCTTCCAGACATGGCCCCCCTGCAGCAGCAGCCTTTTAACAGGCGATACCTAGTCTGTCCCCACCACCTGCAAGCTCTCTTCCCCCTTCACAGGGGCATCCCCTGCCCCAATCGCATAAATATGAGATACATGCGTTTTGAATACACGTATCTGTTTCAACAAGCACCAACAGATCCTTCCCCATTCATGCCCCAGGCACCATCCCTGTTGGTAAACCTAAGGGCCAGGAAGGCATGGGAAAAGGCAAGTTGTGGAAGCTAGGGTAAGAGAATTAAAGCAAACCCGAGAAAAGCTGGAAGAAAGGGAAGATGAGCAAGTAGAGAAAAATTTGAAAAAATGCTTTGGGAAGAAAAAAGAGTATGTATGCCGGACAGGAAAAAAAGAATAAGATGACAGATAAAGTGAAACACAGTAAATATGTCAGATATATGTGGGGACACATGGAGGAATGGAGCAGGAACAGCTCTATCTGAATAAGAGAAGTGGGTCCAACACAAAAAAGACTGCAAACTAACGTGACACCTTTACAGATTGAGCACACTATCAGCCTAAGCCTTTTAAATTTTTAGCGTATGCTACAGTTTTAGACAATCTGATTTTAAGAACCAGTCTCTCTGAAGGATACCTAAAATAATGTTATTTACTGGTTGCAATCTGCCAAACTTGCATAGAGGGCCTTCTTTGTTACCCTGTGCTAATGGCCAGTTTACACATACTACACTACAGAATTTGTCAGGCTATTTCTGCGGTGCCCAATACAGTCACCACTTGTGGCGAATGGGACACCACAGGTGTGTCGATTGACTCTGGAGCCACATGAGGCACTTGGAGCCTTTCAATGCAGCTCCTCCTAGAGCCACACAAGTGCTGCCTGCTCGCACATGTGCCTCACCCCTGGTGGGAGAAATGCATGGTGTCTTCCACAGCTCCAAGGCCCTTCCCCCCAACCCCAGCCCCAAGACCCTCCGTCAGCCCCAGCAGCAGCCCAAGCCACTGTGGTGGCTCGTGATGGCCTCCCTTTCAGAAACAATTAAGCAACAGCAGTTAAGGCAATCAGGCACTCTGAAGAAAAACACACACATTCAGTGGGTTCAGTCCTCAGATGAGCTCTGACTGGTTTGCAACAATCACAATGCAGTATGTAGAAACCATGGAGCTCTGCATTCTACATGGTGCTTCGGTCTTTGGAATAGGGAAGTTTTGAAACCCTTGGTGTGAACCAATCTATGATGGGACTCAGGGCGTCAGCCTGTTGCATAAACCAGTAGTGCACAACCTTATTTCTTAGGAGGACGCTATCAATTTAAGCACAACATTATGTTGGCCAGACAAATTCTACATATTTTTAGTAAGATTTCAGCTGTGTCTTCACTTACTGAGATTTACAAACAGCGTGCTTGCTCAGGATAATTCTTCCATTTCTCATGGGCATATATTAGTCTTAGATTGCAATAACTATCACATCCCTCACAAATTACGTAAGATTCATGTCCCAGAGCCTCCTGATTATAGATGAGGGCAGCTTGAAGGGCGATTTGCAGTATGAAGAACGTGTGTGTTGAGGGACAACAGTCACAAGGGACACAGAGGAAGAAGCAGGTGAAGAGATTAGCTGAAGGGGTACCCTGAGACACACATGAGAGAATAGCTGACCAGCTATTCCCCACAGTAAATAATTGTAGAAACAATGCAGCCTCCATTATCTCTTACTCTCATTAATCACTCTATGGAAGATGTAAAGTCTTCTTTTTTGATTATTCCAGTGACCAGAACAATGCAATCTCATTCTAAAAGGTTCTTCCTAGCCAACAGTCAATCCCCTTATCCCACACCTGTAAACATTTATCCTTTTCAGCTTTCTAAGCATGGATTCCAACAGAGAAATATTTTATGCCCATTACTATGTGGGCCATTTTTATGCTGTGAAAACACACACACAAACACAGTTCAGGATCCAGCAAGATGAAAAACAAGTGGTTATCATCCATCAGCGGATCTGAACCTACTTTCATGCCACTAAGACAAGTGCATGTGGAACCCAGGACCAAGGATAGATAAATCGAAGGGGTGGTAGTTCTATACCACACCAAATAACTTGGCCATGGCAATAGAAACAGCAAAGCCTTAGTATAACTCCAGTGAGTTCTAATCAGAGGAACAAGTTATTTCCTAGTTGTCAAACAAGTAAAAATTGTAAACATGGGAATCCTGAAATCACTCCTCTCTCCAGAGCCCAAACTCTACAGATAGAGAATGAGAAGAAATCAGGCAGACTTTGATAAGCAAAAACACTGATCAACAATTAGGTGTAAGATAAAGAGAAAAAGGCAGAAATTAAACTTGGTAACTAGAGACCCACCATTCCTTATGAATTTTATGTTTCAGGCTTTTGATAGTTTTGTTAATCATTTTTATTTTACTGCATACAATTTTAGGGTCTGTGGTACACATAAGCACATAACTCAGGAAGGAGAACGTATGTAGAAATTACAAAACCAATCAACTCTGATAATCAAAAGTCAGAATCAGAGGAAAAAGTGTTTCTTTATGCAGAAAAACAGCCTTTAAAGTTTAAGAGACACAGATTCAGTATTTTTTATTTAAAATGTTTAATAATTTAGGCTTTAACATATTTTGTATTAAATTCAAATATTAAATTGTTTATTTTTAAAACTTAAGAACCCTCATTTAAGTCAAAATTTTATTTGGATTTTTTCCCCCCAAAATAATATTTTCATCCAACCAGTCAGAATCGAGACTCCCTTTGAACTGCCCCAAATTTCTACCATATGAAGGGAAATGGGAGTTTCAGCACCCACAGTACAATCCAGGGTTTTAGGAAGGCAGAATACCAGGGTGCGTAAGTAGGAACTATTTTTTATCCTCCTTACTATATTCTTTACCTTAACAATTATTCGAAGGTGTTTTGTGTTTGCATATAGCCTGTGTGTCAGTCTTTCCACTGGGAAAGTACTCAACATACAATCCTGAGCCTGCTATAGATACAAACCTGAACCAACGCTAGTTTCAATAAGATTTGAAGGTGTTTGTTCTATGGCAGGCTCAGGACCTATATCAGTACATGTAACTAGTAGTACTACTACTTCTACTGAAGTTTTCAAAACAGTGTTCTGGGCTTCTGATTGAATCATCTGAGGAAAACAGTCAGATTCAGTAGATTTTGGTAAGTGAGATACTTTTATACTAACCTGAACATTCCAAACACTCTAATGCACTTGCTGCCACCAAATGAATAAAAAAATTAAATAAAATAAAGTAAAATACCATTTGTAACCTGAGGTGTTAATGGTGCTAAAACAGCAAACTTCTCAGGAATTTGCTATATTGATTTACATAGAAAGACAGACCAATGTAATGAAAAATAAAATATTACTGGAGGCCAGACTGCCCATTGTTAGGTTTACATTGACCACAGAATACACCCAAACTGTTGCCTTCTACTAGCAGATCAGAGGATATCCAGCTGATAATCAGGATCAATAAAAGTAGCACAGTGACTTGTGTCAAAGACTAAACTTCTCGCATATGAAGACTAAGCATCCAAGTCACCTGTTCTGAAACAGAATTGATGATAATAGCTGGATTTTCAACACTATTACAACTGTTGCTCTGCAGATACTAGTACAGTTATGGTAACACTTTCCATAACCTCATTTTGAGTCCTTTGCAGCTTTCCAGAATTGTGCCAGCTGATATTTTCCACGTTCCTTTTGTTTCTCAAAACAGCTCGTTATGCTGAGTCACGAGACATGTGGGAAAAAGCACAATTTCCTCTTTTTGGTGCATCTGATGAAGCGGGTCTTTGCCCACGAAAGCTTATGCTCCAAAATATCTGTTAGTCTATAAGATGCCACAAGACTTCTTGTTGTTCTCAATTTCCTCTTTGTAACCACTTCCCAACCTCTATTAACTTGCCCCCAATTGCTGACTGAACCATAGCTAAACTTTGTGTGCTTTCTGGTGCCATTCCTGGCTTATGTATAAATAAAAACCCTCTGTTACTTTAAAAAAAAAAAAAAGGCTGCTTGAAAACACATACTGAGCATACAGGAAAGAAACCTATGTTATGCTCTAACAGGTAAACTTCCTGAAAGTTAAACTAGGGCGTATGCGCAGCTAAAAAAATACTCATCACTAACTGGTTGGTTCCAAGAATCTAAATCAATTCCTTCTCTTTAACTTAAGTAATGTTAAAACTTAACAGTAAGGATATGTTTCAGACAATGTGATTTTTAAGCTTGAAAGTTACAAACTACATGAAAAATGGTCTCTCACCATTTTAACTGTTCTTCAAGCTGTGTTGCTCGTACCCATTCGAGTTAGGTGTGTGCAGGCTGTGTGCATGACTGTCAAAGCTTTACCCCAGCTGCTAGCTGTCAGGTTGGCTGTGGAGCCCCCTGGAATGGCACCACTGAGGAGAGATATGTATGAGCCTGCCGACTCAACTGTTCCTCCTTGCAGACAACTCCAACAGTGGGGAAGGAGGGTGGGTTTCGAATCGATACGAGCAACACATTTTGAAGAACAGCAGTTACAATGGTGAGTAACCGTCTGTCCTCCTTTGAATACTTGCTCATATCTATTCAAGTTAGGTGATTCATAAGCCAAACCTGGGAGATGTCGGAGTCAGAATCAATCAACACGTGGCTGACTAGGAAGGACAGTGGCCCCAAAGGCTGTGTCTCATCTGGATTGCTGCACAATAGCATAGGGTGAAGTAAAAGGACTGTGGACTTCCTGGGGAGGTACATGAACCAGGAAATCAGCTGAAGAGGCCTGAGCTTGCCAAGGGTATCCCATAACAGGCAGCAGGGTAACCTTAGTGGGGTTCTAACATGTTTGCATACAGGACATGATCTAGGAAGAGGTGCTTTGCAATGAAACTGGAAGCCCCTTCATACAATCAGCAACAGCCCTAAAGAGCTGCAAGGTCGTGCAGAAGGGCTTGGTCCATTCAATATAGAAGGCAAGCACCCGCCTCAGAGTGTGTGCAGCTGCTTCCCCCTCAGGGAGCTGAGAGTTTTAGGATAGAAAAACAGGAAGGAAACTGTTCTGTATAGTATAAAAGCCAGAGACCACTTTCAGAAGGAAAGCTGAGTGAGGGCGGAGTTGGACTTGGTCCTTATGGAATACCACGTACAGGGACTCAGACACTCTTCTGGCAGAGGTAATAGCCACTAAGCAGGCCACTTTCCAGGAGAGTAAAAGGAAGGAGCATTTGGCCAAAGGTTTGGGGGAGGGGGAGCACCATAAGCACCAGGTTGAGGTCCCAGGACACAACCAGCTGGCAGTTAGGATGGTCCATTCCCTTGAGAAAGTGCCCCACAAAACCAGCATCCACCCTCCCTCAGATGGAAGGCCCTGATGGCCACGACAGAAGAGGCAACACCCTGCTTCTTCAGCGAAACAAGGTAGTCCAGAACCTGCAGGACAGAGATAAGAGACTGTGCTGACAACACCAACAGGAGAAGTGTGTTCACTTAATGAAATACAAGCACTGCACAGATGGCTTGTGGCTGCTGAGGACCTATCCCACTTGCTCCAAGCTCGCAGCTCAACAGGACGTAACCACAAAACTACCATGCCATGAGGTGAAGGGAGCAGAGGCCTCCACCACCCAGACTGTGGTCCTGTGTGATGAGATCCAGCAGCAGGGCAGATGAATGGGCGGAAGCACCAAGAGCGCCATGAGTGTGGAGTACTAGTTTTGATAGGCCCAAGCCAGGGTTATCAGGATAACATAAGGTCCCTGTGAACCTTGAGGAGCACCTTGTACATGACAGGTGGGTAGCTCAGAGGTTCAAGCATTGGCCTGCTAAACCCAGAGTTGAGAGGGGGCCATTTAGGGATCTGAGGCAAACAGATTTAAAAAAGCATGATGCTTGGTCCTGCCAACTGAGCAGGGGACTGGACTCTATGACCTCTCGAGGTCCCTTCCAGCTCTGCGAGATGTGTATCTCTACATATTTATTTAAAGGTATGGGGAGGGGGGAGAAGGTGCAGAGCAGCCCCAAGTTCCACAGTATCAGGAAAGTGTCCACTAAGGAACCAGAGCTGAGGCCCTGGAGCAGAATTGAGGACACCTGCAGTGCTTTGGGATGCAAAGAGGTCTAGCTGGGGAAAGTCCCACTTTTGGAAGACAAAGCAGAGGACGGCCATGCAAATCAGCTACTTATGAACGAGGAATCAGCAACTGTGGCAGTCTGCCAGCTGGTCCTGGACCCCCAAGAGATTAGACACTTGAAGGCAACTTGAGTGGGCTATGCAGAGATCCCCCAGGCACAGAAATTCCAAACAGAGAGGGGAGGAGCATGCGCCCTCTCCCCCCTCCGGTGATGGGTAGTAGTACCTGGCCCTGCTGTTGTCTGCCAGGACCGCTACACAGTGGCTGCAGAGATGAGACTGGAACGCTAGGCAAGAGAGAGGCAAACAGCCTGAAGTTTACGCACATTGATGTGTGGAGAACTCCTCTGCCAATCACATTACTTGAGTAGCAAGATGTCCCAGATTGGACCCCCAGCCCAAGGCAAACATGTCTGTTACCAGAGCCATGGTAGGCAGGAGGCATGAAAGAAAATGCCTATCAACATGTGTTGAGGATTTCTCTCCGCTGGTGATTAAAACCAATGCATCTTTGGCACTTATCTGATGAGCTTCCCCCACACCCCAAAACAAAGAGGAGTCATGGTGGGTGGGGTCAGCTTGCTGAGAGACTTCAAGAGGTTCAGTGCTTGAAGCCCTGGGACATTTTCATGCCCCAAACCCCAGAGAGAGAACACAGGACAAGAAAGGAAACTTTCTGCCCACACATTGATTACATAACACTAACTAGAAAACATAACTGCCCTGCACTAAGGCTTTTGCCAGCAAAGAAATATCATAAAAATTTGCACTTTGACCTAATATAGGATAATTACTATACCTGCAAAATTCTCTAGTGGATACCTGGTCTTGGACATCTACTCATTAATAACTGGACAAAACTATTGATTTGCCTGGTTTAACTAATGATTCATGACACACTCAAGAAAATGCTCTCTAAGTGAATCTGACATAATCTGACCAAATCACTTAGTTACCCAATTTTCCCCATCCTCCAAAACAACAAAAAACCCTTCTCTGTGAACATTTTACTTATTTTAACTAGCAAAGATGGGGGCAGGGGGAAGAGGAGGAATTACTGCTGCTAGGAACATTATTGTTCTGCTCTGTAATAGACCCCAAAGACATTTTACACATACAAGGAGTAGCCCATTCATCACAAAGAAAAGCTGGAAGTATGTAACACTGACAGAATGTCTGAATTTAAAAAACTGTATTGTTAAAATTTCTGTATCAGATCTAGCTTTGCTTTGCAGAACCACTATGCCACAGAACAAAAATGAAAAGTTACACTATACTCGTAGAACAAACCTAAAATCTCATTTAAAGATTTAAGAATTCCCAACACTGGAAAAAAACTAATTAGGAACAAGTTTGCATTTCTTTTTTAACATCCAAAATAAACTGAATATAGGAGGACAGGAAAATGGTTGGCATGAACTCAAGTTTCTAAATGGCACAGATACTTAGTTAGCTTGCTACAGATATTCGTACATAGTATTGTATAAAGCTTTTCTGTAACTAAGACTAGAAAACATGTACATTTAACCGTAACAAATCGTTTCTGTGTTGTAGCATAAAGCTATTTAAAACAATTTATTCAGTGACAATGTTGGGACACTGAACAGGCATATGCATTTACAAATGAAATTTGTGTGCCAAGTCACACTTAATTCTTTGCTGTGTCTTACTACACATTTAACATTACATTAATGTAGGACTGTTTCAAGTGTTCCTTTCCTCAAATGGAAGTTTAATGGTTTTAAGAACTACTTTTTTCCTACTTTGTGAACAAATACAAAAGAGACAGAGATGTAGAATTTTATTTCTTGAGCATCAACATGACCCTAGCCTGCAGTATTTCACGATACTGGAACGATCTCATACACTAATTGGAGTTAGTTGAATGTGGGTGTCTGACTTATTTTTCATTAACCACACGTTAGATTTACACACAGCATATGTATTCCATGACAGCCTGTAACCTAGACAAGGCATATGATCTACCCACTAACACACATGATCTTAGTATTGTACAATACCACACCACAGTAGAATCAGAAAATGTTACTTTTTAAAGAGGTCTTTGTCCAGCATGACACCATCTGAAGTTGTTTGAAGAGTTAGCCTCAACATATCCATGCACTCTTTCAATCGTGGATCAGATGTACGCAATCCTGTAGATTTGAGTGCCTATTACAATGAAATAAAAGTCAGAATTATTACAAATATTAAAAATGCCTTCATCGTAATAAGATTAAGTTCTCCAGTGCTTAGCCCTCTTCATTCTCCTCTCAATCTACCAAAAATTTCAGCAAATTGTAGGACTCAATACCCATACTAGTGGCATCCAAAGACCTTCAGAATTTTAACTATGTCAATGAATTGATTAGATTGACCATAATGAGAGCAGAGAATCTAAGTGGGTACACAAAATGACTATTTCCAAGAACACAGTATTTATTCTTCACTGACAGGCACAAAGAACTCTAAGGGAATCCTTCCCATAGTAATTAGACTGCACACAACTTGAAAGTCCCACCCTGTTCATAATCCCTCCAGTACATGACTGTAATAAATCTGGAAACGCAAGGAATGCCACATAAAATTGTAGCTAACCTTTTAATAGAGAACTTAAATATTTCTGACTGTTTCTTGTGAAAGCATAAAATGTATTTCAATACCAACTAGCTTTTATACAGTACTTGGGAAGCAGAAAATGTACCAAGATTTCAATCACCAACCTCAATCTTGATTTACATAAGCAAGTAGGTACCCTTGATTTAATCAGTTTTAATTTTGGTACACTTGTAATTTAAGTAATTTTCCTTAACATTGATTGTCACATGTTAGCACAATGTGATACTTCTTTTTACTAACCAAGAGAATTCAGCACATCTACACACATCATGTAAGTAATATAACTTACTGCACGTTTATTCAAATTCTTAATTTTCATGTTTTTTATCATGTTAGAAAGCAATGACTGATGTATTTACTTAGTTTTTTCTTTTAACTCAGGGTCTGTCTCAAGCCGCATTCAAATGGAATTTAGGATTCACTTAAATATGCACAAAGATCACACTTCAAAAATATTTTTGAACAAAACTGTTTCTAGTCTCCATACCTGTTAAAACTTTACTACTAGTAGATTTTCATCTTTTCACCCCTCATTTTTATTGGTAGACTGGAGGAGGAAAACAAACTTTCTTATTTTTCAACTCCCCTCAGTTTCCCAAGCCTAAACAAACTTGTTGAATTGGAAATGGATAAAATGGAAGTGAACAAACAGTAAGGAACAAAATATTTTCTGCACCTGCAGAAAAGGCTACCAGTTATCAAAAGGAAGTTCAAATTACAAGTGAGTTGCATTCCAAAAAGTCATTTTTCTCGAAGAAACAATGTTATAAATGGTGGTTAGGTTCCCAGACTAGCCCACAACAATCTATTTAACCCATAATACAGCTAAAATATTTTCTGCTATTTTTCATTGCTAATACAAAGTAATACTAGTAACTAAATAAAACAAACTAAGTTGATTAAAATAGTTTTTATACAACACTCAATGCTGGCTGGTTCTTGAGGAACAGCAGGTTTACAGAGAAGGAGGAAGTGGTAAGTGGAGATTCTGAAGGGGCTTTTGAACATCCCTTGGCTGCAGAGCTAAACTAACTCTTCTGGGTGCCCAGGGCTATTAGATTTGTGGGGCTCCACGGGTTCCAGGGTGGAACTAAAAGTGAGTGGTTCAGAGTGTAAGAGGGGTTGTGGGTTGAGGCAGGGGATTACATGCAGTGAGGGATAAAGGCTCCCCAAGGTGGGGCTCAAGACGAGGCATTTAAGGTGTCAGAGGGGGCTCTAGGCTGGTTTAGACTGTGGAATGACACGCAGGGCAGGAGGTGGGAGCAGAGGTATGGGAGGGGTCTCAGGGCTAGGGCAAAGGGCACTCACCTGGGGCAGATCCCCTCTGGTTGCATAGGCCTGGAGGAGAGGTGGTTAGGTGGCTCTGTGTGCTGCCCAGCATGCACCACCCTCCAGTTAACATTGTTCCTGATGCCCAGCCAGCAATAACCACGGGGGCTATACCTGCAGGTTAGGAAAGCAGAAGGCTTCCTGGCACTTGCAGTTCCAGCTCTGGGAGGAGGGGAAATGGCAGAGCACAGTCACCATTCCTTCTCCACTAAGTCGGGCTGGACCACAGGGGCTTTAGGAGTTGTAGCACAGGACCCCGGGCTAAAAAGACCCTGCAAAAGAGATCTTTTTGTGCTCCCTCCCCTGCTCCCTCAGCCTGGAGCTCTGGGCTGCAGCCCCTACAGCCCCTTTCTTAATTCAGCCCTGTCCAGTCACACACTCGCACCTGCCCATAGGCTCTGCACTGGCTCCTACAACTCATCACCAACTTGAGCAGTGCCACCACACCCCACCCCAGGGCTCAGCCTGGGGTCCAGCCAGACCCAGCAGCATATCCCTTCCCTTGGTGGGCTCTGCACCCAGTCCCCGCTCACCAAGAAGTGATGAGTGGCGTGACCATGGGCTGGAGGAGATCGGGCAGCCACACAGAAAGAACGGGCAACATAAACCATGTCTTCTCTCCTAGCAGAGGGGAAGGGAAAGACTGCTGGTCTGGGAATGAGGATGGGGGCTTCCAGAGCTGTGCTGAACCCAAGATATCCTTTGCTGAGCCTCTAGCTGGCAGCCAGGGGTGGACTTGGGGCTGGCTGCAGTCTTCCAGCCCTCTCTCATACCAGTCACCACCACCCACCCCCGCGCCTCTTGCCTGCTCACCTGAGGCTGCAGGTGAGCATTTGTAAACTTGAATAGTTGTAACTCAAGGAGTGCCTATACTCCATCTTCAGGTATTTTGCTAGGGACTTACATCAGTTCAGTAGCTTGACTCTCCTTAGAAAAATATCAGCATACTTGCACTGCCTTTTTTTTTTTTTTTAAATATACATTACTTTAGTATCGCAAGTTTTGGACTTAATACTGAGAACCATAATTTCAAAAGTAATTTAATGAGTTAATTTTTAAAAAGAAAAGGAAGTTAAATTTTAAAAATCTGAAGGTTGTGTGCGCCAAATTTTTATTCATTTTGAAACTTACAGTAATGAACTTATGAACTGGAATTTTTTCTTGCCCTTCCGCAATCGTATAGAACAGCAGATCTTCCAAACTAGGCAAGAGACCTTGTTTCATCTTACTAGGGAATAAAAAGAAGATCAAAGAAGAGTTAGTATACATGCATGAGTTACAGTTTATCCACCAAAAAATAAAAAAAATAAAAATAAAAAATAAAAAAAAACAAACAAACAATCTACACCAATTCTGCTACTAAAAAACTTGAGGACATTGGCAGGAAAGTTATTTCAAAACTTAATTCAGCATCTACCAAAAACTGATTATGCTAAAATAGCACGTATCTTCCATTTTTGTTTTTAAACCATAGCTCAGCAGTTCCCAACCTTTTCCAGAAGGGGACCCATTCTGACAATTCAGGAAGACTTGGTGACCCAAGGCAATTTTAAAAAAAAAGGGGAGGGGGGCAGGAGGAAGGGAGGGAAGCAGTGCCATAACTAGCTAATTTTGCATCTGAGGGAAGAATATAAAATTGTGCCCCCTCATGTTTATATTCATAAGAGTTATTTCATAGAAAAGGGGAAATATATTAATAAAACAACATAACCACATTTACTATAGTTAACCAGAGTTGTGGTAGAAAGATGCTCATCCCAAAACCACTCCCCTGACTTAAACCCCACATTCAGAGGCTAGAGGAGTCACACTCAGCGGCTGGGGGGAGGGGGCTAGGGGAGCCACAGGGACCCCTGACCCACACAGCCGGAAGCCTCACCCCCACAGCTGGAAACCAGTCAGGACAGAGCTCTAGCCTGCAAGAACCAGAAGCAGGAATCCCAGCCAGGGCTGGGGACCCTGATCCCCACAGCTGGAAACCAGGTGGGGCAGAGCCCTAGCCACCAGAGCCAGCCATGGGAACCCCGGCTAGGGCTTGACCCCGACCACCGTGGCTAGAAGCCGGCTGGGGCAGAGCCCTGACTGGCAAGTGCCAGCTTTAGGAACCCTGCTGGTGGCTGAGAGGACCCTACCTCCTGCAGAGAGAAATCAAGTGGGGCAGGGAGCAGATCAGCTCTCAAGCTTCCCAACCATGGACTCAGGTCCCGACCTCACCTGAGCTGGGCACTGCTCCTGTGGTATGCAGTTCTCTGCCCCGCAAGAAGTTCAAGAGTTTGCACTGATGGCATTTAAATAAATTCTGTCTATGGCAACAAACCAAGAAATAAAGATATTTATCCTAATGTCACTTTGGGAAACTGCTACGTCTTCCAATCATTTAGTACAAGGCTCTAAAGCACAAGAGTACATGCTGACAAATACACTGCAAAACTTGACTAGATGACCAAGTTAAACCCCAATATCAGGGGAACAAATGGGAGGAAGAGGCACACATTCTGTTTTGTTCACAGGGCTTAATTCCACCTCTGAAATCACAAGCAAGCTCCTCACTGACTTCAGGGGGGAATTACACATGCAGAAGACTAAATATGTCTAGAGACTATGAAGACCTCATTTCCTAACTGTAACTTAGATACTGGTTTTCAGAATGAGAACAAACATGGGTACTGAAGTTTCAAAATCTTCATTCACTTCTTCACCTCATACTTTCTACAAACACACTCATCAAGGCAAATTCTAATTTTCAAATATTTGAACTGAGAGATATGAAAACAAATTAACTGCTATAAAGTTCATAAAACCACAGAAATTAGCACGTTGGATCAGACCAGTTGTCTACCTAACACTCTCGTCTCCTACACCGGCCAGTGCCAGAAGTTACACAGGAATGTGGAAAAATCAATTTCACTATGGAACTTTATGCCTTTGCTTGCCCCCATCTGCTAGTGGCTGGCTCAGACCTGTAAGCACAAGTTTATATACATTAATAAATAAATAAATAGTACCTCCTAGGTACAATACCCTAATATAATTATGGATGTTTCCATTATTCATCTTACACATCTAAGAAGTTTTCTAATCCTAATCAGCTCCTGACAGCAGTTAACTGTTGCAACAGTCGGTTTTTGATATTTTTTGATGAGGAAGTTGAGTTACCACTGGAATAGTTTCAGCTCGGAAAGAATTTCTGTAAATACAGATCTGCAGAATTTTACTCGTCTACATGGCTTATGTGACTGTCTTAGGCCTGTGTTCTGTGAGTCATCTTTGAATACAATTCAGAATTCTTCAGAATCTTGTGAAAGACAGCTTTCACACACACACACACACACACACACACACACACACAGAGGAACTTGTCCAGGTTTTATACATATTTTTTGTTTTCATTTTCAGGCAAGAGTTTGACTTGCATAGATGACAGCGTAGTAAGTATAATATGAAGACTGTTTACAAAAGAATTTTTTTTTTAATAAATACAATGTTTTATCAGTTGTTTTTTGGTCTGTGGCTTTTCAATTTATTCAATGTACACTTATTCTTGCGCTGAGTGTGTGTAAATAGAAGAGCCAAATTTACCTTCCCTAAATAACTCCTTTGCACATCTCTTTACCCTCTCTAAAGCGGTACTTCTGATGTCTCACCCTCAACGCAATGCTGCAGGATCACTTCTGAAAAAGTAGTAGCAGCACAATAAAATGTATTTCCCTCCCAGCTCCACCCCAAATTATATGATGAATATTAAAAAACTAAATCAATAGTCTTCTTTTGAAAATTCACAATAGCATGTCAGGAATTTCAGGTTTCAAGTCAGTTTTTTTTTTTTTTATACACCCTACTGGCACTAACAGTTTACAGATGTTTTACCTGACAGACCTACATCTCTGTACTATTAAGAACAATGTTACAATGGGCTCCAGATCATTTTCCTTAATCCCCAGTAGGCTGTCCTGTATGTGCTTCAGTTTTCTTTTAGAATTAGCATCAACTTAAAAATTAATGCTCTTTGGTACTTAAAAATTTAGAGACTCTCAGTAGTAATGCTCTGCTATCATATACTAAATAAAGATTGCATACCATCCCTTTCTGTGGATGCTAGTTGTCTTTGTTTTAAAATTTAGCTGTTAAAATAATAAATGCATACCTTTGTAAACAATCTTCATATTATACTTACTACTCTGTCCTCTATGCAAGTAAAATTCTTGCCTGGAAACAAAAACAAAAAATATGTATAAAACCTGGACAAATTCCTGTGTGCGTGTGAAAGCCGTCTTTCACAAGATTTTGAAGAATTCTGAATTATATTCCATGACGACTCACAGAACACAGGCCTAAGACAGTCACATAAGCCACGTAGACCAGTAAAATTCTGCAGATCTGTATTTATAGAAATTCTTTCATAGCTGAAACTATTCCAGTGGTAACTCAACTTCCTCATCTAAAAAATCAATAACCGACATAGTTTAATCCTATCCTTAACTATAAACTTCATATTATATTTTCATTCCTACCGTTAAAACCAGCAGAAAAATTTGACTTCCCATTTCTCCAATTTAAAATACTGTACTTATTTATGCACTAAGAACAGATAAGGACTTATAAACTAATAGAACTGTTACTGTTTCTTTTCAGTTCAGAAAATTATCTGTACAATAGACAACATGCAGCATTTACAGACAGGCTGGCAACTCAAGCAAGATAAATACGTGCAACTACACCAGAAAAGTTACAGAATTTTCTGCAAAGTCCTCCATGCCAAATTTTGCATATTTATAAACTGCATTCACTTAGCATCTAAAAACACTATTTCTAGACTTCAAAATATTATACACTGTTTATAGAAATGTAGAATTACAACATAAGCACAAAAGTATCTAATTTTATTTCATATATTATAGGAGTTACAATACTATATACCTTTTAAGTCTATTGATTTTTGACCCTTTTTATGGAGTTCAATTAAGTTCCCTATGGACTTCCTGCATTGTATAGAATTGCTCTGAACACACACAAAAAAATGATTTCTGAAAATCTGAAATTCAGAGTTGAATGTTTGCTGTCACTTAGGCAATACCTACACTTGCAAAAATTTTAGTGTTAAAAAAAGGAACTGAAACCCAAGAATCTACTCTCCTGCAAGTTTCATAGGACTGAACCAGTCCTATTAATATCAAAGCAGTTTTATGGCCTTAAATATTTAATTATTAGACAGTAAGTTTGTTACTCCAACCCTTCACAACATTTATACTTGTATTTTCTTAAATAACTGTATGCATTTCACAACCAAGGACTGAAAAAAACTCCTATCTTATTTCACATCAGCTGCTGTTAAATCAAGCTGACTGACCCAATATTTAACAATAAATTTGCACCAGCTGCCAAAGCAAATGAAGCTACTATTCTATGCTAACAGCTTTGTCAAATGAACTACCTTTCAATAAAGTTTCAGTTAAAACTGCAAAATAAGCTTTTCCCATCTCTCACATCCATACTGTCAGTTCAAAACATTTGCTTAACCTAAGAGCTGTGTTTTAGCACCGTAAAACACTTAACAAAAAAGTATTATTCAGCACATGCTGCATAAAGCTAAGTACTGAAGTGAAAAGGACATGCTATTGCCATAGTTAGCTTAAAGTGGAAATTCCAATTTATCCCCTGCTTTGAGGTTTGCACCATATTCTGAAAAAACACAGAAGCATAAGAGTACATTAATTTTATGCAAGAAATAGTAAATTAGACTGTACAAATACCATTCTACTCTACGGAGTGGAGTAAGGAAGACTGCCCTCACATTGCCACTTACCATAAAGGCTCTAGGACCATAGCGTCCAACATGCTGGCCACATGTGGCTATTGGGATGGTTGAGTACGGCTAGTTGGCTTGATCAGTAAATATATCTTCAGAATAAAGTGGCTAGTTCACTACAGCACTAGCTACTATATTGGCTGCTGTTTCAGAACTAGTTGGACACCACGGTCCTATAACACAGGAATCACATGAACAAGGAACCAGTCACCAATAGCTCAACTTTGCCTCAGTGTTCTCCTCTGCCCCAGCACAGAACCAGCCTATAGAACTGCAGGACTCTACACAAGAGTCAGTTTCATACAAAATTAATAGATTAGTTACCAGGGTTTTTTTTTTCCAAACGTGGTGTTGATTTTTTCCCCTACAGGGTGTGTCTACACTACAATTAGACAACCATAGCTGACTGGTCTCACCTGAAACAGGCTCACGCTAATTAGGCTCTTTAACTGTGCTGAATACCTTTGGGCTTGGGCTGCAGCCTGAATTTTAAACAGCCTCCAATCTGAGTCCTACGGCCTATACTCCAGTCCAAACCCAAACATCTATACAGGAAATAAACAGCCTATGGCCCAAGCTGAAGTCAGCTGAAACAAGCTAACCAGAGCTTTTAACTGCAGTGTAGATAAATCCACAGGCACCTATCCACTAGGAAACAGACTGTTACCATGATTCTCTTCATAGTGGCAAGTTTTTTATCAGTAGAAGACAAACAAACAATGTTTAGAGACAGGACAAAACTTCCTTATGAAGAGACTGGTACTGTTTACATTAGAGGGAAAGTTGATAGGAGGTGGCATGTTAAGGCTTCTGAAATAAGAAATTTGTATGAATTGATCACTTTTATTCATCTTTGCATAACTCAAAAATATTGCCTTAAATATTGAGTCTGTTCTGGTATGGCTATGATCTGAAGAAGTGGGTCTGTCCCATGAAAGCTCATCACCTAATAAATTATTTTGTTAATTACTGGACGGCTTTTTTGTTTTGATGGTATACAGATTAGCACAGCTATCTCTGTTACAAAAATTACATGGTCACAGCAACTAAAAGGTGACATATCTTCCATTCAGCATATAGTGAGCCTGTGAAACCTTTGGCATCTACAATATCATGAGGCTAAGAGCATAGTAGGACTCACAAGAAAACTAAATATGTACATTCAGAGAAATGGAGTACTAAAAATATCTCTCTCTCTCACACACACAGTTTTTGAAGGGTTCAAAAGTTGCTTGAGAGCATGAGCCAAAACGCCTCCATATCCAACTAAGTGAACCTTCAACATTGGCTAGTGTTGAATTCTGGATCAAATGAACCACCAGTCCTGTGTGGCACTTTCTACATAAGCTGGGATTAGACTTGAAAAAAAAATCAACTAGGTAAAGATACATGGTATTATCAGTCCATCCCACCCTTTAAAACTACCCTCATCCCCAGTATGACAGCCTTCAAAATTATAAAAGCATCATAATAAAATAGTTACTTAGACTGTCAATTAATATTTCAAAATCATGAACAAGTGTCTTGAGTCAGGGCTATTGTGATCCACCTATAACTTCAAGTCAGCTCTGCTCACAGATATTGGTATTTTTAAAATAAAAACTAACTAGATAATTTACACATAATATGGCTGTGACCCTGAGCCAGCAATGGTTGGGCAACCAGCAAGCTACATGACCCAAAACCAACTTTTAAAAAAGACTTAAGAACATAAGAATGGCCATACTGGGTCAGACCAAAGGTCCATCCAGCCCAGCATCCCATCTGCCGACAGTGGCCAATGCCAGGTGCCCCAGAGAAGGAGAACAGAAGACAATGATCAAGTGATTTATCTCCTGCCATCCATCTCCTGCCCTTGTTCAGAAGGCCAGGGCACCATACTTTATCCCTGGCTAATAGCCATTTATGGACCTAACCTGCAAAAATTTATCAAGCTCTTTTTTAAACCCTAATAGAGTCCTGGCCTTCACAGCCTCCTCGGGCAAGGAGTTCCACAGGTTGACTGTGCGCTGTGTGAAGAAAAATTTCCTTTTATTAGTTTTGAACCTACTACCCATCAATTTCATTTGGTGTCCCCTAGGTCTTGTATTATGGGAAAAGGTAAATAGTTTTTCTATATTCACTTTCTCCACACCATTCATGATTTTATATACCTCTATCATATCGCCCCTCAATCGCCTCTTTTCCAAACTGAAAAGGCCCAGTCTCTCTAGCCTCTCCCCATATGGGACCCGTTCCAAACCCCTAATCATCTTAATCGCCCTTTTCTGAACCTTTTCTAATGCCAATATATCTTTTTTGAGGTGAGGAGACCACATCTGCACGCAGTACTCAAGATGTGGGCGTACCATAGTTTTATATAGGGGAAGTATGATATCTTTTGTCTTATTATTGATCCCTTTTTTAATAATTCCTAACATCCTATTTGCCTTACTAACTGCCGCTGCACACTGCGTGGATGTCTTCAGAGAACTATCCACTATAACTCCAAGATCCCTTTCCTGTTCTGTCATAGCTAAATTTGACCCCATCATGTAGTACATGTAATTTGGGTTATTTTTTCCAACATGCATTACCTTACACTTACCTACATTAAATTTCATTTGCCATTTTGCTGCCCAATCACTCAGTTTGCTGAGATCTTTTTGTAGTTCTTCACAATCCCTTTTGGTTTTGACTGTCCTGAACAACTTGGTGTCATCTGCAAACATTGCCACCTCACTGCTTACCTCATTTTCTAGATCGTTGATGAACAAGTTGAACAGGATCGGTCCCAGGACTGACCCCTGGGGAACACCACTAGTTACCCTCCTCCATTGTGAAAATTTACCATTTATTCCCACCCTTTGTTTTCTGTCTTTTAACCAATTCCCGATCCATGAAAGGATCTTTCCTCCTATCCCATGACCACCTAATTTACATAAAAGCCTTTGGTGTGGGACCGTGTCAAAGGCTTTCTGGAAATCTAGGTATATTATGTCCACTGGGTGCCCCTTGTCCGCATGTTTATTAACCCCTTCAAAGAATTCTAATAGATTAGTTAGACACGACTTCCCTCTGCAGAAACCATGCTGACTTTTGCCCAACAATTCGTGCTCTTCTACATGCCTTGCAATTTTATTCTTTACTAGTGTTTCTACTAATTTGCCTGGTACTGATGTTAAACTTATTGGTCTATAATTGCGAGGGTCTCCTCTACAGCCTTTTTTAAATATTGGCGTTATATTGGCCGTCTTCCAGTCATTTGGTACCAAAGTGGATTTAAAGGATAGGTTACAAACCACTGTTGTTAACTCCGCAATTTCACATTTGAGTTCTTTCAGAACCCTTGGGTGAATGCCGTCTGGTCCTGGAGACTTGTTACTATTCACCTTATCAATTAACTCCAAGACCTCCTCTAATGTCACTTCAATCTGAGTGAGTTCCTCAGATTTGTCACCTAAAAAGGCTGGCTCAGATTTAGGAACCTCTGTAACATCCTCAGCCGTGAAGGCTGAAGCAAAGAAATCATTTAATCGCTCCGCAATGGCACTGTCTTCCTTGATCGCTCCTTTTATATCTTTATCGTCCAAGGGCCCCACTGCTTTTTTAGCGGGCTTCCTGCTTCTAATGTATTTAAAAAACATTTTACTATCGTTTTTTGAATTTTTGGCTAGCTGTTCCTCAAAATCTTTTTTGGCTTTTCTTATTACATTATGACACTTAATTTGGGAGTGTTTATGTTCCTTTCTATTTTCCTCACTAGGATTTGACTTCCACTTTTTAAAAGCTGCCCTTTTCTCTCTCACTGCCTTTTTAACATGGCTGTTTAGCCATGGTGGTTCTTTGTTAGGTCTCTTACTGTGTTTTTTTATTTGGGGTATACATTTAAGTTGGGCCTCTAGTATGGTGTCTTTAAACAGTTTCCATGCAGCTTCCAGGGATTTTAGTTTAATTACTCTACCTTTTAGTTTCTGTTTAACTAGCTTCCTCATTTTAGTGTAATTCCCCTTTTTGAAATTAAATGTCAGAGTGTTTGACCGCTGCGGTGTTCTTCCCAACACAGGAATATTAAAAGTTATTATATTGTGGTCACTATTTCCAAGCGGTCCAGTAACAGTTACCTCTTGGACCAGATCCTGTGTTCCAGTCAAGACTAGATCGAGAATTGACTCTCCCCTTGTGCGTTCCTGTACTAGCTGCTCCAAGAAGCAGTCATTTAAGGCATCAAGAAATTTAATCTCTGAATCCCGTCCTGAGGTGACATGCACCCAATCAATATGGGGATAATTGAAATCTCCTATTATTACTGTGTTTTTTATTTTGATAGCCTCTCTAATCTCCCTTAACATTTCAGCATCACTATCGCTGTCCTGGTTAGGTGGTCGGTAATATATTCCTAATGCCATATTCATATTAGAGGAATGAATTGTTATCCATAATGATTCTATGGAACATTTTGATTCCTTTAGGATTTTTGCTTCATTTGATTCTATATTATCCTTCACATATAGTACCACTCCACCACCCGCACGACCTGTTCTGTCTTTCCGATATAATTTATATCCCGGTATGATAGTGTCCCACTGATTGTCCTCATTCCACCATGTTTCTGAGATGCCTATTATGTCAACTTCCTCCTTTGATATGAGGTACTCCAGTTCACCCATCTTATTAGACAGACTCCTAGCATTTGTGTAAAAGCACGTTAAAAAACTACCACTATTTATATGTCCGCCTTTCACAGACGTGTTGGATTTTTTTATATGCGATTGTTTCACATCTGATCTTGCCCATATATTATTTCCCACGTTCCCTGTCTGACTAACTTCTAGGGAATCCCTATCTATGGAGCCTCGTGTAAGAGTAACAAACTTACTGTCTAATAATTAAATATTTAAGGCCATAAAACTGCTTTGATATTAATAGGACTGGTTCAGTCCTATGAAACTTGCAGGAGAGTAGATTCTTGGGTTTCAGTTCCTTTTTTTAACACTAAAATTTTTGCAAGTGTAGGTATTGCCTAAGTGACAGCAAACATTCAACTCTGAATTTCAGATTTTCAGAAATCATTTTTTTGTGTGTGTTCAGAGCAATTCTATACAATGCAGGAAGTCCATAGGGAACTTAATTGAACTCCATAAAAAGGGTCAAAAATCAATAGACTTAAAAGGTATATAGTATTGTAACTCCTATAATATATGAAATAAAATTAGATACTTTTGTGCTTATGTTGTAATTCTACATTTCTATAAACAGTGTATAATATTTTGAAGTCTAGAAATAGTGTTTTTAGATGCTAAGTGAATGCAGTTTATAAATATGCAAAATTTGGCATGGAGGACTTTGCAGAAAATTCTGTAACTTTTCTGGTGTAGTTGCACGTATTTATCTTGCTTGAGTTGCCAGCCTGTCTGTAAATGCTGCATGTTGTCTATTGTACAGATAATTTTCTGAACTGAAAAGAAACAGTAACAGTTCTATTAGTTTATAAGTCCTTATCTGTTCTTAGTGCATAAATAAGTACAGTATTTTAAATTGGAGAAATGGGAAGTCAAATTTTTCACATCAGCTGCTGTTAAATCAAGCTGACTGACCCAATATTTAACAAAAGTTTTTACATACAGGAAATTAAATCTCTAGACTTTCAACTGCAAAAACACGACGACTATAAAACAGTATAATGTTTTCTTGAGTCTTTGGACAACTCCAGTGACACCGATGCAGCTCACAGCATTGTGCAAATTTTGAACAGCTGACCAAATAACTAGATTTCCGCTACTGCCCAAAAGGAACATAAAGTGACCTGTCAATTTTATGCTACTACATTTCCAATTTATGAGCACCACTAAAAGCAGACTCTGGAGCCAGTAAAACAGTTCCATACTGGATCGGATCAGTGATCCATTTAGTTCACTATCCAGCCTCCTACAGCAGCCAGTGCTGTTAGTTTTTAAAGACTATTAGAAGAAACCTGCATTTTCTTTTTATCCAAGTTGGCACCTAATGCCTTCCTGAGCCCCCAAGCTATTCACCTCAGTTAGTGAGCAGCACTAACTGCTGTGCTGTATGAAAAAAATGCACCTCTTTATGTTTTTAATTTGTCGTCTTTAGTTTCACTGACTATCCCCTTGTTCTTATTTTATGAGGAAGAAAGAGGAGAAGTTCACTCTCTTTTCAACAGCAGGCAGGTAAATAAAGAGGCTGGAGGGATCCACAGAGTAGCAGGACCTCAACCCACAACCTCAGAGGAACAAAGGCAACACACGGGAGAGGCAGAGAGTATACACTTGTTTGCATTATCTACACAAAAGTCTTTCCTATACTGCATTGTACATAGAACCACCTATGTATACTGTCCCTAAAACATTAAATATATTTGGGCTCAACAAACTTTTACAATAGAGTGAAACCAATTTTTCTCATTCTTAGACTTCCACAGAAAATTTTAGAGCAAAGTTTGGTGTGCTTGGGACATTTGTAGAATAGAACAATCTTCTGAAATTATGTATTAACTAATTCTCAACTGGAAGGATCCAGCACTGAGCAGTTTGGTTGAAAAGAAGCATTTTGGAACAGGTTATTCAGCTGGAAAAGGAATATTTGGTACCTGGTTATTTATTTATAAGCCAGTTTGAATTTGCCTGGCGTTTTGGTCATTCTAAGAAACTACTCTCTGTACATTAAAGCACTAACACTTGCAATCAGGTATCTTTAGGCTATCAGGTAAAACCATACCTCAAATGAAGCAATCAGAATAATTTTTAAGACGTGGCATGTGATTTTTTTTTTTATCCATGTGTGATCAATCAGTATTTTTAAGTAATATCAAAGTGATTAGAGATTTATTATTTTACTATTTTCACTTGTGTGTTGATACAGGCAAAGTCTGCAAGATAATATAACTACTTTGGAATTAACAAATGGATAGGAATTCGCATTGGGGAGCGAGGATGCTGCCCTTTCTGTGTGTGTAACCAAACAACATATGTTTCCCTCACTGAAATACTATCTTGACATTAAAGTTCAATAATTCTACAAAATACACTTAGAACCATAAAGGAAATTAAAGTTACGCTATTAGTTTATATTTAAGATAATTTATGAAACTATAGCCAAGCAGCAAATGTTGCAAATAAAATATACGGTGAATAAATATTGTGTTTATGTGAATTATGAGTATTTATAACACACATTTCATATGCCCAACACGGGGGATGACCTGCCCTCACAAAAGCCAAAGATCAGAGAGAAAGAAAGAAGCAGGGCACAAAGCTCTGAAGGGCAAAAGAGGAAAGCAGGGAGGGAGATAGCTTATTCTCTCTTCTAAACCTTTGAAGAGGTAGCACTTCACATTTACAAGACCAATAGCAGATACAGGTTGCCATGAAAGATGGAGTCTTTCAGACAGATGTTTTAGCATGTTTTCCTTTCCCAGCAGTCAAGAGCATTTGTGAGATGCCCAAATTTTTAAACAAATGTGTTGTTCCCTAAACTTTAATAAAAGAATTCCTATTCCTATGTTTTGCACCCTTTTCTAGCCAATAAATCTGGCCCAATGAATGATAAATTTTAGTCTCTCAAACATTAAAATGAGCTTAGAATCATAGAACACTAGAACTGGAACGGACCTCAAGGTCAGAGTCCAGTTTCCCGCCCTCTTGGCAGGACCAAACACCACCTAGAGTCATAGACCATCCCCGATAGCTGTCTGTCTAACCTGCTCTTGAATATCACCAGCAATAAGCTTTTCATTGCTCTCTGTCACCACTTCCCTACCCTCATGCAATCTTGAGACAAATATGTAAATTAGGATCAATCCACCTAGCTAGTCCCACAGGCACATTCCATGGGAATCAGTATAAACAAGTGTGCAGTAGACCCCCAACATAAGTGACATTTTGCATGCACCTCTTGGGGAAATCAGAAAACTGATGAGGGCAGCAGTCCTGGTCAGTTTCCCAGCTCTCCCTGCTTGCAGAGCAGGAAAACTGACCAGCAGCTACTGCCCTCATCAGTTTCCCTGCTCCTGTCAGTGGCACAGCTGAGAACCAGCCACAGGACAGGAGCCAGGACACTGATCAGCCCAGCAGCTCTGGTCAGTTTCCCTACTGCAAGTGGCATTAACCCAAAATAAGTGCAATTCTAGTGTGGGTATCTCAGGTGTCCACTGTAATGCACACTCATTAATTCCCCCCCTCTAATTATAGGTTGAAGATCACAGAATCTAATGGTTAGCAGGTACAAATCACCACATGTAGCTATGTAACTGAGAATACCATTATAAGATTGCTAATACATGACTGAACAGCACTGAAGTAACCTTTAATAATTACTACAAGTATAAAATGTTACCTGTAGTGTTTTTCCCCCCATACAAAACACCATTTTAACAAAAGAGTGCAAGCATTTATGGTCGTACCTGAAATGTATGTATTTCCTGATCACCAGCATCATAGTTATTTTTACGGAACATTATCCTAGCATCTTCCAGGAGTCAATATGTTCAAGATTATCACTGATCTCTCGTTTACAGAAGCAACTATTTCTCCCAGCTACATATTCATAATTTGACACTGCTCCTTACTTCCCATTTGGATTACAGCAGATAAAGGCCCCAAAATATCATGCTCATATTCTGCTAAAATCTGCAGATCCAAAGCATTAAAAAAAAAGGTTTTTAAAAATTAAATGCATTCAGCACAGATATTCACAAAGCAAAACCTGTACCAGAACTATTTTGAGATTTTTTTTTACTTGACGATGCACACCTCACCATTTCTTTTAGCCTATATGCAGCACCTATCTGCTTTTGCCCTTGAGGGAGAAAGAGAAACACCCACAATGAGTCCATACACAGGATACAGTAAAAGTATGGAAGTGAATTTGGGCCTCTGCGACGTGCCCGTCTCGCTGCGGAAGGAGATCACTGAAAAAGGCCCAGCAGAGGTGGAGAAGGGACTCAGAAGAGTGGAATTTCCCTGCTTCCGAAAAGCTCGCCCTGTCCCTCACTGCAGCTACACGCGTGCCCTGTCCGGCGAGGGGACCATGGCGGACTCCTGGCCCCGCCACGAGCGGTCCCGATGAGCCGCTGCTCTGGCTGAACGTACACCCCCAAAGCGCCCGCCCAGTGGGGGGCTCGCTCAGCCCAACCCCCAGACCCCGATCGCCCGAGCCCGGGCCCTGCTGCAGGAGCGTGGAAGGAGGTCCCATCCACACAGCGCAGGCACCGCCCGCCGCCAGCGGCATCGCACCGCGTGGCGCGCCCCGCCCGAGCCGCCGGCCTCCAGCCGCCGCCGCCGCCCTCGAGACTCACTTGTCCCCCGCGCCGCCGGCCGGCTCCTGGCCGCTGTTGTGGTTGTTGTTGTTGCCGCTGTCGGCGGGCGGCGCCCTGGCGGACACCGACGGCCCCTTGCCCGGCTCCTGCAGGGCCCCCTCCGAGCGGGTGCAGACGCTGCGGGCGGGGAGCGGCGGCAGCCCCAGGCGGGGAGAGGGGAGCGAGCCGGCGCCCCCAGCGAACGGGGCGAGCGACCGCCTGAGCGCGGAGCCTCCGCCCGCCGCGGGCTGGCTGAGCCGCAGCAACTCCCTGAACAGCGCAGAGCTCCAGATCCGCATCCTCCCGCGCCGCTCGCCTCCGCCGAGTGCCGCGCGCCACCCGACGCGCCGGCCAGCCAGTTCGGCGGAGTCTTCGCGCCCCGCCCCGCGCCTGCCCTGTTGGATACGGCCGCTTCGCTGTCAGGCGCCGCGCCAGGCCATTGGTCGCGGGAGACGCCACTCGCCATCCGCCCCGCCCCCTCCCAGAAACCAGACTCGAAGCTGTGGCGCACTTGGCGTCTGAGGCAGTTGCTGAAGTCAACGGCAGTGCCGGGGCGCAGGGCGGGGCGGAGAAAAGAAAACGAGGCGTGGCGGGAGCATGTGGCGCCAGGCGGGGGACGGGGGTGGGGGAGCTGGGCTGCAGCCTGAGGCGAGAGGCTTTGGGCCCCAAGCCCGTGCGTGCAGGTCGCCACGTAGGAGCGAGCGTCGCCGTCTCGCCCCCTCCTGGGCGCCCCGGCACGAGCCGCTCTGGGGAGGGGCCGGCGGCTCCCCGGGCACTGCCTGCGAAAGCAGCCGCGGGTGAAAGTGGGCGCCTCGTGGCGGCAGCAGTGCGCATCGATCGCCCTTTACAAACTCCGGCTGGAGCTGCCCCTCGTGGGCACCTTCCTGACGGCCCAGAGCTGGCGCGAGAGGCTCGGAGCTACAGCCAGTTTCCGGGGCCAGAACGTCAGCAGCCCATCCAGCTGCGCCCTGCCCCGCTCCACGCAGAAGCTCGGCCTAGGGACGCTTGCAGGAAGACGGGGAGAATAGTGTCCCGCAGAAACCCCAAAGGGCCAGTGCTAAACATGGACACTCGGCTTCATCTTAGCCGAGGCCAAGCGAGAAGCTTCGATGCTAGAAGGAGACGAGTTATGTAATGTCACATGGACGTTACCATGGGCACCAACGACCGTCATGAACGATCAACTGTACTGCCCCCTAATGGAGCAGACAAAATAGTTGGCCAATCGATTGACCTTTATTACAGACTCACCAGAGCAACATAGCGATCCCCTTTTGACTAAGTTATTGTGTGCTATTATTCGGTTAAGTTTCAATGCTTTTTTTCTACAGATGTATTATGATCATATAAATAATACAGGAGTTTCTATTAAGATATACTGATTAAAGTGAAAGCACTAGTACATGAAATGGTTAAGCCAGTTAAAGCTCCTCTGGACGCAGTGGTGAAGTACTTTGCATCCCTAGAGCCCTGTGTTAGGCTGGTCATCCTAAAAGTCTATTCTGTTTGAAGAAAAGCTTTTATTCTCCAGTATGCAAATCAGCTCAGAAATCATTTATAAATGATCATCCATGTTCAGATTTCTTAAAAAATATAGGCAACTGAATTAAAGCTAACAAAAACATCTACTTACATTGCTCAAGGGCTGTGTTGATATCCTGAGAACAAACATACTGCATCAAACCAAAGGTCCATCTAGGCTAGTGTTCTTAAGTGGCACAATGCCAGGTGGCCCAGAGGAAAGGAACAGAACAACCTGTCACACATTTCCAGCTTCTGGCAAACAGAGGCTAGGGCCACCACCCCTGGCTACAGAACCATCCTGTTTGTAGGAGCATAGTGGTGTGGGGCAAACACCCCCGATATGCTGCCCCTACTTCCTTTCTTTTTCAGCATTAAAAATAATCCAGAGCTTTACCTTTTAGGTGGTGGCATTAATTAGCATTAATTGGTCCTTTTTTAATCCACAGGTGGCATGGTTTTGAGCAAGCTCCCAACTGCACAGGAGAGAAGGGGAAGGGGAAGGGGAAGGGGCTGATCTCCTGCCTTGCATGACAGTGAAAATTGTCTCACATTTCACTCTTGGCACCCATGCTGGGGTTTGTTCACCTGTATGTTTTTAGAAATATCAAAAGATATGTGTTCATAAGATCAAAGAAATGTTGGGCTGGAAGGGGTCTTAAATGGCCATCTAGTGCTACTCCCTGTACTAAGGCAGGATCGTAAGTAGATGATCCTCCAATGATGGGTTCCACAGGCTACCTTGGAAGTTTATTCAACCTTGTAGTAGAATATTTTCCCTCATAAAATAACCTCAATCTCCTTTGCTGCAGATTATGTAAATTTCTTCTTGTCCCATTTTAAGAGGACATGGAGAACAATTGATCACAGTCCTCTCTATAAAGGCCTTTAACATACCAGGTCCAGTATCCCCTTGTAAGCTGAGCATTTGGGTGCCACCCAGCTGATTACTAGAGTATTCACAGCCACATATGGTAGGCAGCATTTGTTTCTACTCTGCGGCTTGGTGTACACTGGACCTTACAGTCGACTGCAGATTCTAGTTATGGTAATTGTGTGACTAGAATCAACATATCTGCAGTCAACTGTAAGATCTGTCCTCCCTGAGGAAAGGATTTCTCCCATTAAACTCCCTTACTCCTTGCTATCGTGAGGAGTACCAGCGGTCGACTGCCAACTGCAGAGAGATTGATTTTTGCACGTCTACCAGATAACGTGAAATCAAACTCTGGAAGATCAACCTTCACCAGGCTGATCTTTGCAGGAGTGAAGACAAGACTGGAGTATTGTCCTCCAATCACTTTTGCACCCAATGTGATCCTCAGTATTTACTAGTGTCAAAAGTGAAAGGATTTACTGTTCTCAGCGGCTTTTAAGAAGTCCAAACAACAACAAATGCATTTCTGTCAGCATTTATCTACGAAGATTTCATGTGAGGTATCAAATGGAAGCTTGTGACACACTGGTCGTCAACATTATTGTGAAGTGCATTTATAAATACAATAAGGAATTATGTGTACCTATTAACATTATACTTTAAAGCTTGTAACCAAACAAAAGGAGAAAAAGGTTTCTTTAGACCAGAAAGAATCTCTCACTTGTGGATTAAGCAGTGAGAGCCAACAACGAGAGCTACATTTGCAAGTAAAATCAAAACAGGTTGATGGGGGATGGGAACTCAACATGATGCCAGCACACTGGGAACAAAATAATAGGAATGCACTTCAAAGGACAACAAGGAAATCATGCTATTTTCCATTTCGCTGAAGAACAATCTTGGTGGAAAGGAGCAATTCATGAAAGAATGGATCCCATAGCTCCACAGAAAGACTTGAGAGTGAGAAATTGCTTTAGACAAAAGGTTGTAGTCTATCTACTAAGTCTTAAGCTAGATCTACACAAGGGTAGAAAGTCGATTACCAGTATGCAATTCTTGCTACAGCATTAGCATTGCTAGAATTGACGTATCAGAATCAATTTTCTTACCTAGTATGATCCAGGCCTCTTTAGGCTTGTGCTGACGTCCCTTACTCCATGCGATAGCATAGAGTACAGAGGTCGATGGTTGAGCCCAGAGATGTCGATTTTGCTGCCTCTTAACAGATGCAGGAAAATACAGATTAGTCACTAGAAAGCACATTATAAGTTCATGGGTGACCATTTGTTCCCTTTGTTCACTCAATAGTCACTTGAATCTATTCTTTGTCAATAAATTTATATTTGTTTGCACTGTAAATAGATTACAATACCGTGCTGACATAAAGGAACTGAAACAGTAGTTGTAACCCTCCAGTTGGGTGTATACTTCTTCTATGAGAGGCAGATTACTTGCTAATTTCTATGAGAGCCAAGCCTGGTCTACGCAAGGGCAGAAAGTTGATCCCAGATATGCAATCAACATATCAAGATTGTTGGAAATAAAGTCTGGACACAGTATATGAAGCAAGCAGGAGGGTTTATTACACACAGTGCTGGTGGAGTGCCACTTCACCCATCAGGACTCAGTGGAGCACTGCCAGACAATAGGTTACAATGATTATATAGATTATTGATGGGCGGGGGGAAAGCTACAGCACGGGTGTCAACCAAGCCTGGTTAGGTCCTGGCAGCAAGACAAAATGAGCACAATAAGCCAATAATCTGAAAAAGGTTACAGAGTATCCCCACTCATAGCTTATAGAACATCTTATCTCTAATACAGCTGTTTTTCCTAACAAGTTATTAGAACAAAACAGACAAGAACGTATTTATGTTGGATAGGATAGATGATGTGTCTAGAAGGGTAACGATGGTGTCTCCATACTGGCACATTCAGGGGTGCTTATTTAGAGTGTTGAAGCAAAAGGCGTTAACAGCATAAAGCAATAATATATTTGTTTTGAATACCAGTCTGGGATGGCAGAGGAGAAAGCACCATCATTAGGTTCTCATATGCAGGGCCTCTCTTTGCAATGTGGTTGCTGAGGCAACTATCCCTCCCTTCAGACTCCAAGGTCCTGACCAAGCTGGGACAACTTTCCCTGAGTCAGGTGAGTGAGCGAGGGGGGGTAGCGAGGTATCTCTCCACTCATGCTAACTGGGTTTCTGAACTATAGGATTATAGGCTTACTCCAGACATTAGGATTCAAATAGGGGGTCTTTAGCAGGATACCATAACCTGCCTCAGAAATTTCCATCCTACAAAGATCAACTTGCTGCTCTTGTGTAGATGGGGCTCTTTGGACTCACGCCAACGGCCCTTACTCCTCACAATATCCAGAAAGATTGATTTTGCCACGTCTTCACAGAGGTGGCAAAATCAAACTCCAGAGGATCAATTGAGGCACGTTGAGCCCCCCAGTAAGTATAGGCATACCTCCAGCGACAGGGACAGGATGCTACAGGGGAACGCTCCTCAAGCAGGATTCAGGGATTGGATTGCACCTACTGTTAACCTGTAAAGCAAAACTAAACTGGCAAAGTCTTGAGAAGTGTATACAAGAGCAGACTCCCTCATGTTGGATATTAGGATAAACTATTTCACCAGGAGGGTGGTGAAGCACTGGAAAGCGTTAACGAGAGAGGTGGTGGACTCTCCATCCCCAGAAGTTTTTAAGTCCTGGCTTGACATAGTCCTGGCTGGGATGATTTAGTTGGGGTTGATCCAGCTTTAGGCAGGGGGCTGGACTTGATGACCTCCTGGGGTCCCTTCCAGCCCTTGGATTCCATGATTCTATGCCGGAGGCTGGGGCGATAAAAAATTTGAACTGCAATCATGGGTCTCAGAGGAAGCCTCACACCCACTTTATAGCAATCTGATCTAGACCCCATTTCCCTAGTTTGCTTATAAGACTGTCATGTGGGACTATCACAAGCCTTACTAAAATCAAAGCATCTCATCCACAGCTTCTCCCATCCGCTATGTTGAGGCCATCTGCTACACTATTATATGTAGCATAATACCCCAAGGGAAACATAAGCAAGTAAGCCACAAAAATGATTTGCAGCAAAGTGCAAAAACATGACATTAAAATGCATTGTGTTTTTATTTTCAGAGGCAGTTGCCTAAGCAGCCAACAGTAATCTTGAGCAAAATTATTATTAATTTCCACTATTACAATTTGTATTTATAGCAGCCATATTGTATTCTGTGGAAATATAGGAGGATACAGTCTCTCTGTCCAAAAACAATTGCAGATATTTTGAATGGATCTCATTTGACATATTTGCACCACTTTTTATTTTTTGACTCACCGCCTTGCATTTTACTGGAAAATACAGTATCAAAATGTACAATATACTTCCCTGCAAATAATCTGTATTTCAGAGATTGTCTTTCATTCTGCTAGGAGAGGGGTGTACTTTGTGCTAAACCCATAAGAAAAACAAGGTTTTCCCAGTTCAAGCACGTACATCCATAATAGCTTTACGGAAGGGCTAAAGCCTCCCATCAGATCTGCAGGACAGATCTCAGATAAGCAGCAGAAATGAAGGATTAACTTGAATAGGACACAGAAATATTTACTTTACTAATTTAAATGTATGTGTTGGCTTCATACTATTTGTTATTATGCTCAGTGCTCTCCAGAAGGGGGCTAAGGACATGATACACAAACCCTTTCTCCCGGGAGCAATCCATATCCACTCATGTGATTCCATTGATTCCAGTGGCTTTATTTGTACAGGTTTTATAAAACTGCTGGAGCGCTTCCATACATGCAGCCTGAGGTCAATACTGCACATTAGAGCCGTGTCTACACGTGCACGCTACTTCGAAGTAGCGGCACTAACTTCGAAATAGCGCCCGTCACAGCTACACGCGCCGGCCGCTATTTCGAAGTTAACTTCGACTTTAGGCGGCGAGACGTCGAAGTCGCTAACCCCATGAGGGGATAGGAATAGCGCCCTACTTTGACGTTCAACGTCGAAGTAGGGACCGTGTAGTTGTTGCGCGTCCCGCAACTTCAAAATAGCGGGGTCCGCCATGGCGGCCATCAGCTGAGGGGTTGAGAGATGCTCTCTCTCCAGCCCCTGCGGGGCTCTATGGTCACCGTGGGCAGCAGCCCTTAGCCCAGGGCTTCTGGCTGCTGCTGCGGCAGCTGGGGATCCATGCTGCATGCACAGGGTCTGCAACCAGTTGTCGGCTCTGTGGATCTTGTGTTGTTTAGTGCAACTGTGTCTGGGAGGGGCCCTTTAAGGGAGCGGCTTGCTGTTGAGTCCGCCCTGTGACCCTGTCTGCAGCTGTTCCTGGCACCCTTATTTCGATGTGTGGTACTTTGGCGTGTAGACGTACCCTCGCAGTGCCTATCTCGATGTGGTGCCACGCAACGTCGAAGTTGAACATCGACGTTGCCAGCCCTGGAGGACGTGTAGACGTTATTCATCGAAATAGCCTATTTCGATGTTGCTACATCGAAATAAGCTATTTCGATGTTGGCTTCACGTGTAGACGTAGCCTAGATGTCAAGACAGAGTTACGAACCTGGAAGTCCTGGACAGAGCAGGAACCATGAGCATCAAAGCCATGATTCTGAAAGCCCAGAGTTGCTGGACAGACCACGTCATACGAGTGGAGGAGTCAAGAATCCCTAAGCAACTCCTCTGCAGTGAACTCTCCCAGGGCAAAAGGAATCCAAGTGGGCCTCGCAAGAGATATAAAGACTGCATGTAGGCCAACATTGCTCATGGTGGTTTAAAACCAGATCAGCTAGAGCAGCATGCAAAAGACCAAATAGGCTGGCGTGCTCTCACACAACACGCATATGACAACTTTGAAGAGCAGTGACGTGTACGTCTCATTGGTGCTCGTGAGAGGAAGAAAGCAACAGCAGCAGCCGCACCAACAGAGCCAGGACAATTCCTTTGCCCCCACTGTGAACGCGCATGCCGTTCAAAGCTTGGTCTCCTCAGCCACATGCGAGTCCACAACCAATAAGCCTGTGCAAGCTCAAGACATCATCGTCGGACATGATGGACTACCTACATTTGCACAGGTAAGATTTACTCATGTGAGTAAGGATGGAGAATTGGTAACATAGCATTAGAGTGTGCTTTTGGGCCAACACACTATACATTTGGGTTGTATTCGGAGGTGAAAGTGGGCTGGTGCAGTGCACTGGGAAGAACTGGCCTCTGGTACTGGCCCAGATATGGCCAAATTTTGGCTTTCCCCTGTTGGCAGCCCTGTCAGTAGGATCTGGCAGTGCTTCCCTGCCCCTTTTTTTTTCAGGGAAAAAGAGGCAGCAAGGTTAAAGTGCTGCTGTGACAGCACTGCCAGACCCTGCTGACAGGGTCGATGACATGGGGGCAATAAAAGGAGCAGCTACCAGAGGCCTAATGGCTTACAAGTGCCCGGGCTCCCAGCTAACATGGCAGCAGCCACAAGCTCCAGACCCTTCACATCACCACCAGAGCCCCAGGGCTCTCAGCTTCCGTCTTTGTAGTCCTGGGGTGGCTGGCCTTGAAGAACTGTCCTACCCCATCTCCCTCCAGGGGCCCAGAGGAGCGCTCCCCCTTGCTAAGGAATCCAGGCCCAGTACAGAACACACCAGGAAGTCCCAGAGTTTACCTTCAACCCAGTTACATTCTGACATTGATTAAAACAAAAGCCATTTAGTTGCCAGTGTATTCCCCTCTTCAGGTGCAATATGAAATACATAATAGATTCCTCCATGGATAGACATAGAAGCAGTAAATAAAGTGTTATTTAACCTAGAATAATGGAGATTAAAACATTTCTACAAGGTAGTTTGAAACCCTGGGAGGGAGAAATTGTTGGAAAGCAGTAATTCACAGAGAGAGAGCTGAAATAATAGTAAATTAGAGATTTTATAATGTCAGAAAGGTAATGGAAAATGCAAATACCACATTATGATTCATACACGGGAATTACCCACACTTCTCCCCAAACTACAATGAAATATTTGGTGCTTCTTTTGGAGCAGATTAGGAATGTCATTAATTGTCAAATATATTTGCCTCCCGCTTTGTGCAGTATGTTCATTGCGTATTAGTCTCAGCTTGCTTTAGTGAGGCATTATGCTCACTCTTCGGGCACAATGCAGCCTCAAAAACTTGGAATGTTATTTTCATATGTGACATTCTTTACCCATCGGCAACCTCACCTCATGAAGTAACTGACCCACTTAAGCAGAAGTCTCTCATGATGCATCAAACATAGACCCAGTTATCTGCTTTAAAATGTGTTTCTAAAATTTTGTGTTACAAATACCACACAGTTTAGTCACAAATATTTTCTATGGGGTCAAACATCAACTATATACCTTTAACAAGCATATTCAGCACAACTTTTCAAAAATAGCCATCTGTTCATGACCATGTGGCTTTGCTTTACATTAGGTAGGAAAATACTTACTGCTGTCTTATCATGTTGTACTAGGCATTAGACTACCACAGAATAAAGTATAAGATGCACCCAGAATTGCTTATCTTCTGTTTAAGACAAAATGCAATAAACACCTCAAGGATTAACTTTATAGAGAGGGAGACATAGCCAGACTGACACAGTGATCAACTGCTCACTGAGGCTACGTCTACACGTGAAGCCTACATTGAAGTGGCCTATTTTGATGTGGCGACATCGAAATAGGCTATTTCGATGAATAACGTCTACATGTCCTCCAGGGCTGGCAATGTCGATGTTCAACATCGACGTTGCGCAGCACCACATCGAAATAGGCACTGCGAGGGAACGTCTACACGCCAAAGTAGCACACATCGAAATAAGGGTGCCAGGCACAGCTGCAGACAGCGTCACAGGGCGGACTCAACAGCAAGCCGCTCCCTTAAAGGGCCCCTCCCAGACACAGTTGCACTAAACAACACAAGATCCACAGAGCCGACAACTGGTTGCAGACCCTGTGCATGCAGCATGGATCCCCAGCTGCCGCAGCAGCAGCCAGAAGCCCTGGGCTAAGGGCTGCTGCACACGGTGACCATAGAGCCCCGCAGGGGCTGGAGAGAAAGCGTCTCTCAACCCCTCAGCTGATGTCCGCCATGGCGGACCCCACTATTTCGATGTTGAATGTCGAAGTAGGGCGCTATTCCCATCCCCTCATGGGGTTAGCGGCTTCGACGTCTCGCTGCCTAACGTCGATGTTAACATCGAAATAGCGCCCAACATGTGTAGCCGTGACGGGCGCTATTTCGAAGTTAGTGCCACTACTTCGAAGTAGCGTGCACGTGTAGACACGGCTTGAGTGGATCATCTCTAGGCCTAATAGACACCAGGGGTATGTTATTTTAACAGTTTGGCAACATTTGTATACAACCAGGCCTCAGCAGCACTACTCCTCCAGAGATCTTTTTGATCACCCACACCAGGGTCAGATATTATCATCCTACAGCTTTACTGCTTTCAAATGATTGAAAAAATCCATTCCCTTTTGTTTCATATTTCCATGGATGTAGAATGATCCAGCCTGAAGATCTGGCCACAAGCAGGTTTGGCAAAATCCAGATTTAAGAACAGGAAATGGCTTGGCTGTCCGTCCATTGGGGTGGAGGGACACTTTCTGGGGAAGCAGCTGAACAGGACAAGCCATAAATCCCATTTGTTAGAATGCTATCAACTAGCACAAGGACATTCAGATCTGGGGTTTCACAGAGGAAGAGCTGTTGGAGTAGAGAGATAGCACAAGTACCAATAAAAAAGTGTCCCTAAAATGGCAGAGTAACATGGCCTGATCAAGCTGTGAATTTCTTTTTATGTCATTATAGTAGAAGCTGTAGCTCTGATGAAGGATAAATTAATGCCAATTCTTCTAGCAAAGTCTGGAACTGTGTTCCACCTTCCATATGTATTTTCTGTTGTATTACTGAAGGAGGAGGAATTGATCCTGGTTAGCTGATTAAGGGTTCCAGCCTCCCAGTGCAAAAACTGGTGAAAATTCCTATAGATTTAAAAGGAGCAAGCCCATGGAGACTTAGTGGAATGATGTTTTTTTAATAAAACAGAGTGATCATCCTGAGAGGATGGGGCTTTTTTTTTTCTCTAGCTCTTAAGAATGTCTATATCTGTTTAGAAGGTAAAATAACCTGAAAAAGAAGCAAATACCCATGAAGAACTCATTAAAGTATTTAACCCTGTGATTCTGGTGACATGAGGACAAACTACCAGCATCAATTACAGTGCCATGCAATGTTCCCTTATACTCCAAGGTTACTTACTATTTGAACAAGATTATCAACTCTCCAATACTCCCAAAACATTGATAATTTCTAATGGGTATTAAACATTTATGACACTGTGTTAAGGTTCAGAAGGAAGGAATAATCAAGGTGGCAATCCAGCACTGATTGTTGACAAGAACTCATGAATATTTTATTGCTAATCATATAAAGCTGCCAAACCCAGACGCTGGGCATGCTCTCTAAGACCTAGAAGTATGTTTAGAATTTATGATTACGCAAGTCTGACTCTGGTCCAAAGGGGAGTGCCAGCAAAGAACTATGTGTCCTTAGTTAGGGAGGTGTGTTTAATTACACTACCTTTTCAAACATTTATTGCAGTGGAGCAATTTGCACAGAAGTCAGGGCATCTGAGTGCTTCAGATTTTATGCAAAAACACAAGACAGAGGACCAACCTTTCCATTTAATATTACTCTGACTCTTGCTCGTGTTAATATTTCCTCTGTCAATAATCTAGTATGGTTTCCAGTTATATAGGTTTGTAACTTGCTGGATTTTGGAAAACTCAGCCTACACTGAAACCCTTTCTGAAACTTGGTCCAACTTTGGGGAGTAAAAGGCTCAGGTTCCATGTTTAATCCATCTTTACACATACCACCAATCCATATTCCTACTTTGGGGCTGTTTCTGGATAGATACAGTTACCATCCCTCCCCATATCAGGTGTTTATGGAGGCAGACAGCTGATCCCATCACACCTTATAAGATCTTCAGGCAGGCTGTGTCTACACAAGCAAGTTTTTTTTTAAAAACCTGGGGCTCTTTTGAAAAATAACACGGAACATCTACACACAAAATGTGTTCTTTCAATATTAAATTGGAAGAACATGGCACTTTTTCTGGTGGCCCTCTCCCACTCCTGAATGAGGAAGAGTGCCTTTTTCTAAAAGTTTCTTTTGGAAAAAACACACGTAGACATCCTGGGGGGACCTTTTTTCCAAACAGGAGTCCTCCATGGTGCCAGATTTTTCAATCTGAAGCATTTCCTGACCCATTCGTTCAAAAGAGCACTGGAGTGTGGCTGCTCTCTCTCAAAAGAGAGAATCAATTTTTGATCCTTTTTTTTGTGCGTGGTGACGATCTTTCAAAAGAAGTTTTTTCAGAAGAGATCTTCTGAAAGAACTTCTTTCAAAGGACTGCTGTAGTGTAGACATAGCTGCAGCATCCAGCTTCCTGCTTCTCTACCTTTTGTATATTTTAAAGGGAACAGGTTATCTGCCCCATAACCCACATTCAGAAGCAGTGGGACTCAAAAGGCTCTGTTGATTATGCTGTTCTTGCTGCAATAGCTATTTGCTGCATGGTAGGGCCTCATATATTCCAGATTACACCACTCTCTGGACTCCCCAAACCAGCTGTTTCTGCCACTAAAACAACAAGAAATCCTGTGGCACCTTATAGACTAACAGATATTTTGGAGCATAAGCTTTCGTGGGTCGAGTCCCACTTCGCCTCTTGTGACAAAATCAGAAATGACATCAGCTTTTTTGTGTGGACTAACTCATTTACAAGATGAATTTTAAGGAGAAATATAAACCGTTTCTGAAATTACAGTACATCCTCAAGATATGCGCAACCAGTGTGTCTCAGGTTAATGTAACTGCTGCCCCTGACAGAAGCAGGAAAATGCTCCTGTCAAGGGTGGCAGCCATGAGTCAGGCTGATGACTCTGACAGGAGTGATTTCCTAGTCCCCAGAGTGGCAGGGAGCTGGGAACCAGGTGGCAGCCTAACTCCCAGCTCCCCTTCGCTTGCAGAGCTGGAAACTGACCAGGACAGCAGCCCTGGTCAGTTTCCTGGCTCCAGGGGCTATAGGGGAACTGGGAGCCGGGCTGCCCTGGTTTCTGGCTCCCCACCACTGTCTGGAGTTAGGAAAGTGACCGATGCCACTGCCCTGGTCAGTTTGACAGCTCTGCAAGGGGAGGGGAGCCAGGCTGCAGCCTGGTTCCCAGCTCCCCTCAAGTTGGGCGAAAATGTGAGCTCTGCAGGGGCTGCAGGAATGCAACCCTTGCATAACTCAAGGATTTACTGTTCTACAAGTTTCTTCTGTTTACCACACACAGCTCACATTCATCTAAGACCATATGTGCTGAATGTATCCTCAAGTTTAGTGACGTCTATCAGGAGTCTAAGGCTACGTCTACACTACGTGGTAAAGTCAATGTAAAGGCAATTAGCTCAATTTTACAATGTCACTGTCGTCACTGAGAATGCCATTAGGTCAATTATAGGAGGCACTAAGGTCAATATTATTACATCGACCATGTGAGTTCGTGTAGTGCCAAGTCTGAATGTAAAAGGTTGGATTAATGCTAGTATGGAAATGGTATTTATTTAAATCAACTCTGTTGGCCTCCAGCGGTGTCCTGTATGTATTCCACAATGCCTCGTGGTCGTCTGCTCAGGCCGCTTCCATCTCCGCTGCTCCCCAGGTGCGCAGGAAGCAGGTAACAAGCAGCCTGTGAATCTTTGGCGATTTAGTGTGGCAGCACTAACTTGACTTTGAGGGGACATTGTGGGGAAGTGAGGATACTCAAATTCGAATTTATAAAACTCAGCACTACAAAATCAAATGTAATACAACTGAATTTATCTCACAGTGTAGATGTAGGCTAACTGATGTAATTTCCATCTGCCAGACTTCTTAGCATACAGGCTACTGTAACTTCAACTCTGCAGTGACATGCTCAGCTTCAATTTTGTTAACACTGAAACCAGTAGAATTAGTTTGGTGTTAAATCTCAGGCTTGGTCTACAATGGGCTGGTAAGTCAGCTGCAGACATGCAATTCTAGCTACAGCAGTTCCATAGTTAGAAATCACTTATCTGCATTTCACTTACCTGGCTGTCAGGAGAAACTCTCCTGTTGACCTTCCTTACTTCCCACAATATCAAGGAGTACAGGGGTCAACTGCTGACCTCAGATAGTTCAATTTTGTGCATTTCTACCAGGCACGTGTAATCGAACTCCAGAAGATCAATGCTAACCTAGCGTGGGGTAGACATTTCCTGAGTAAGTGAGATCAGAATGTGGGCCTTTTATGGAGGATATTTTGCTCTCTAAGGGTGTTTCTACACTAGCCCTGTATTTCCAAATCAGTTCCAAAAGGGGGCCTACTTTTGAAAGAGGCTGTGGAATGGCCACACAGAATGGCCTCTTTCAGAACTTTTTTTGGCAGAAAGGGGTACGCATTTCGAAGTTACTCTTCCCGCCCAATTTCAGGAAGAATGGCTCCTTTCAAAACTGAATTTTGAAAGAGGGCATGTGTAGATGCTCCTGGCCCGCTCTTTCCAAAGAGCGGGTGCACCGTGGCAGCAGCCACAGGGAGTGCAAAGATGCTCTTGCCAGCCTCAGCAGGGCACTGTGGTTGCTGGGTCCAGCCGCTTAAAGCTGCAAGGACCCAGAAACGCCATGGAGGAAGCTGGGAGTGTTCTGGCAGCCTCGGGAGCATGAGCTCCAGCAGCTACACCCTCCAGCTGTTCCTATGCTCCAGCCACACAGTCCACCAGCTGGACGGTGAGCCCCCAAGACCCCTGGGACCCACAGAAGCCCCACTCTCCCCAGCCAGAGGGGTTGCCGGAGGCCAGCCAGGGCCAGAAAAGGAGGGGCCCCTCATTGATGGAAGCCTAAATAAAAGACCTTCTTGGCCTGTTGGGGGATGAGGTCGTGCTATAACACAGCACCAGCTGGCCCAGGAACACCACAGCCGTCAGTCGCCTGTCCCAGGGCCTCCAGAAGTGTGGCCACCCCCAGCACACAGCCAATCAAGTGTGCTCAAAAGTGAAAGAACTGAGGCAGGCCTACAGTCAGGCCAGGGATTCGGCCAGGGGATCAGGGGCAGGGCCTGCCCCAATGTACCCATACTACAGGGAGCTACACCAACTCCTGGGCCCAAAGAATGTTCCTGAGCCGCTGGCTATCATTGACAGTGTTGGCCCCAAGATGGACCCCGAGCGGGAGATGCAAGACCAGCCAGGACCATAAGGCCGGACCAAAGGAGAGGAGCCAGAGACTGCCTTGGAGGAGGAAGGCCCCATGGTCATCACCATCACCTCTGGCTCCTCCAGCCAGGCTCCCCCTCAAGCCAGCTCTCTCTAGAGCTGTTCTTCAGAGCCCCAGGTAGGTAACAGACAATTCAGGAACCCTGGGCTTGTGTGGGGTGCCACCCTTCCCTGCATCACCTGGCTGTGTCACAGGCCCAGGCGTGGCAGTACCCAGTACCTGCACCCATGGACAGCACCGCAACCCTTCTGACTGGGAAGGGAGGTCGGGGATGGATATGTTCAGCAGGTGCCCCACAGATGCAGCCCCACTAGCTACATGGGAACCCCGGGGGGATTGGGTGAGTGGTTGGTGTGTTGGGGGATGGCTTGGGGAGGTGAGATGGGGTCCCTGGGACTGGATGGAAGCACTGATGGGTGACTTCGCTTTCCCTTGTGTCTCCTCAGCTTCATCCTCTGAGGGCCAGGGTAGTCTCATCCCGGGATCCAGCAGTCCAGCTCCACCCTCCAAGAGAGGTGGGGAACCCCCATCCCTGCAACCCAGGCCAGCGCTCACCCAGCCCTGGAGGGCTTGCCACCACTGGTGGCACAACCAGGATGAGGCCACAGCCGCTGTCACTGCTGCCATCTGTGCACAAATGGCTGTCCTCTGCCAGTGGCTCCAGATGGAGCAGGAGGACAGGGGCTGGTGGCGGGAGGTCTGGAGAGAGGCGGCTGTGGCACTCTGGTGCCTTGTCTGCTCAGAGCCAGAGTGCCTTGCCACCCACCTGCCCCGCCTCCACCACCCCCCCCCTCCCCGATTCCCCCCATGCCCTCACCCCTCCTGCCCATGAACTGACCTCCCTTATCCCAGCCAACCTCTCCCCGGCTGCCCAGCTTGCACTGGCCCGGTGCCTCGTTGCCAATGCGGGCCAGGGTGAGCCTGCTCCCCCGCCCCCCATCTCACATAGTTGTGTGGACGCTCTCTTTTGAAAGGCTGGGAACCTCTTTCAAAAGAGTCGATTGCTATGACGATCCGCTTTGTGTGCGTGGACGCTTTCTTTTGAAATTCTTTCTTTCGATTCCAATTTTCCAAATTCAGGCTTTCAGAATTTGCATGCAGTGTAGACACAGCCTAAGAGTATTTCAATGGGTACTTACGAGAACATATACGCAAAAAGAGTTGTGGATCATAGTTTGGAACAAGAGGTGTATAACCAAGAGGAACCTGCCTATCATTATGCATCCTTAATTTGACCATCATCCATCCATCCACCTAATTTCTCACCTACGGTTTTTAGGTCTCACTTGTTCCGTCATGTCTGCCATGGAGTAGGCTATTAAGGTGCAGGGACTAGCGTTTATGGATTATGGAAAACCCAGTCAGAGAAAAATTAATCTCTATTAATTTATTTTCAACTCCATAAGAAGATCAGGATGCTTTTACAAATTGCATACATCTCCAAAAATTCTAGTCTCATTCTAATCTCAGTTAGACAAGATGTAATTTAGGACAAAAATCCAGTAAATGCAATGGAATGGTCCTGGTCTAAGTAAAATCAGAACCAGGTTCCTAATTTTAGAATATCATCATTTGTTAAAGCAGTGTTTGCCAAACTTAAAGCATTCACAGACCCCCTTTGGGACTTTGGTTTGTTGACGTAGGCTTTCTCTCAGTGCCATCCCAGTGCCTATCACCTGACTTTTAGTCATTTATTTTCTGCTGCATACTCCTTGAAATCCTTTCATGTACCACATTTTGGGAAACACTGCAGTACAAGTTGGCAGAGAGACCATTAGGAATCTTTTTAGAATGTAATATTTCTGTATCTATAGTGGCTGCTACATTTGAAATTCTGCTGACAATAAGTACTCTGGGATCACAAGTAAGATTAAAAAACTTTTTCAGGTGCATTTTTGGTTAAATCTGAATTATCTGCAAGGAGACATTAGCTTAGTTTAGCCTTTTTATAGAGGCAAGACTATAAATATAATGCTCGATTCTTAACTCAGAAATACCCACATGGAATGTCATTGACAGAGTCCCACTCAAGTCAACAGAACTATATTTATAAGCATGCATTTGTGCTTGCTAATCCAATTGCAAGACTGGTCCCTTAGTTTAAAGGAAGAATGTACTTTTCCACCATCAGAAGAGGAAAAAAATATAGTTCTAGTTTTAACGTAGGCAAAATCTATATGGTAGATTAAAGCCGTCTAATTTTTGAAAAATGAATTTTTTCTTGGGTGTGACAGGTGGCAAAATGCACAGATATCAACAATAATAGTCACAGCATTTGTAATATTTATTATGTTATGCTGTAGTAGTAATAGGACAACATTTGTTCTTATGAAGCTAAAATTTCTAGTTAATTATTAAAAAAGAAAAGATTATTAGAGATAATTCTAAGGATGAAGATGACAAAAACAGTTATAACTGAATTCTTAGGTAATTGTTTTGTTTAATAATCAAGCAAAGTTGTTTTGCTTTCTTGACCTTTGTCATGTGTGCACATATGTACTCATTTAAGTAACACTCCTCTTTTTAGGACCTAGTAACTTAACTTTTATATCATCATGTTTAACCTTTGATCATGTGTCTAATTTTTATTACAGCTTCAGGATCTTCAGATTGATAATCTTTATGGGAGGAAATATAGATCCTAAATGGATCACTATTTGTGATAGTGATTCATTTTTTCAACTTTAGACCTTATTTATTTTGATTACTATATCAGTGTTTTCCACAGTAGGAAAAGCACGTGCAGTTTAATATACTGCTCTGGTATCCAGTAATATCTTTGCAAGATATAAGCAGTTTGAGCAGTCATGATCTTTAACTTACTGCTAAGGAATCCCAACTAAATTCCACTCTTGGAAATAAAAACATAAAAACAATAGTAGTTTATGTACAACCAGAATTGAAAACGGTCAATAGGAAACACACATTCTAATGATTATGTCTTTTACGTTCGAACTCTAAGCTAATTAATTCTACACACATACCAATGAGCAAGATAATGCCTTTGACAATTAATTGACAAATAACTACTGAGGGTATTTCAGCAAAAACAGAACAGTAAGGGGTGAAAATTCAGATGAATCAAAATGAAATGCAATTATTGGTGGAAACAACCTTGCCATTTAGAGTTCTATTTTGCATTTTCTGAATCAAAGTCTGCTTCCAGCAATGAAGGGTCCTGTGGCACCTTATAGACTAACAGAAAAGTTTTGAGCATGAGCTTTCGTGAGCACAGACTCACTTCATCAGATGCTGGTCTTGGAAATCTGCAGGGCCAGGTATAAATAAGCCAGAGCAAGGGTCGGGGTAACAAGGTTAGCTCAGTCAGCAAGGGTGAGGCTTACTACCAGCAGTTGATCTGGAGGTGTGAACACCAAGGGAGGGGAAGATGCTTCTATATTTAGCCAGCCATTTGCAGTCTTTGTTTAAGCCTGAGCTGAGGGCGTCGAATTTGCAGATGAATTGTAGCTCAGAAATTTCTCTTTGGAGTCTGGTCCTGAAATTTCTTTGCTGTAGGATAGCTGCTTTTAAGTCTGCTCCTGTGTGGCCTGGGAGATTGACGTGCTCTCCTATGGGTTTTTGTATATTGTAATTTCTGATGTCTGATTTGTGTGCGTTTATTCTTTTACGTAGAGACTGTCCAGTCTGTCCGATGTATATAGCAGAGGGGCATTGCTGGCACATGATGGCATAAATTATATTGGTAGATGTGCAGCTGAATGAATCCACGATGGTGTGGCTGATCTGGTTAGGTCCTATAATGGTGTTGCTGGTGTAGATATATGGGCAGAGCTGGCAACGAGGTTTGTTGCATGGATGGGTCCCTGAGTTATAGTGACTGTGGTCCGGTGTATAGTTGCTGGTTAGGATTTGCTTCAGGTTGGCAGGTTATCTGTGGACAAGGACTGGTCTGCCTCCCAAGGCTGGCTAAATACAGAAGCAGCTTCCCCTCCCTTGGTGTTCACACCTCCAGATCAACTGCTGGTAGTAAGCCTCACCCTTGCCGACTGAGCTAATCTTGTTATCCCCACCCTTGCTCTGGCTTATTTATACCTGGCCCTGCAGATTTCCAAGACCAGCATCTGATGAAGTGAGTCTTTGCTCACGAAAGCTCATGCTCAAAACTTTTGTGTTAGTCTATAAGGTGCCACAGGACTCTTCGTTGCTGTTACAGATCCAGACTAACATGGCTACCCCTCCAATACTAGTCTGCGTCCAGTTACTCACATCAAATTTCGTAATTCATTTCTGAATGAGAAAATAACCAAGACTAGGTTCACCCTTCTCACAGAAGTCCTCATTAAGAGGCATTGTACAGCAGGATTTAAAAATCTCCACTCACACAAAGCACTTAAACATGAACTGTGGGGGGAAAGACATAGTGCACCCATTAGTGCTATTTGTTTAGAAGAGAGGTATTTATTCTGTTGCACTTGCTTTTCCCTGTGCATTTTTATTACGTTGACATTGATGGGCATATTTCGACTTTAAAAACAAGCAGGCATTGACTACATCAGATCAAGTAGACTTAGGCTGCATCTACGCTACGAGATAAAATTGAATTTCAAGGCATTAGCTCAATATTAAAACGTGACTGTCTTCACAGTTAATACTGTTAACTCGATTTATTGAGCCGTAATACTGATTACAAAGTATTGATAACACGGGATGGGTATAGCGTCGAGTTTGAAAATAAAATCTTGAATCAATGCTGGTGTGGAAGCACCATGTCTTTAATTCGAATTTATCAGCCTCCAAAAGTGCCCGTATGTATCCCACAAAGCTACATGGTGACCCTCTAAGTATGGCCGCTTCATTGTGCACTGCTCTCAGGTGTGCAGGAAGAAGGTCAAAGTAAGCCTGCAAAGTTTTGATTGCATTTGAATTCGAACTAGAATTTGAATAGGAATTTAGCAGCACCCAGCCCTACAAATATAAAGGATGCCCAATATGAAAAAATTCTGTCACCCATCGCATGGCACCACATAGGTAGCCATTGCACTGCATAGGTAGCAATTATTGGTAGCCATCTCCTGCTATCATGAGTGCTCAGGGTAGTGATCTGACTAACACTTCTCAGGCTCGCAAGAGACCCCCGGCTTGGACCCACCAGGAGATTCTGGATCTCATCACCATTTGGGGAGACCAATTGGTGGCGAAGAGACTTCAGGTGGCCAAGAGAAACGTGGCAATCTATGATCAGATCGCGTGTGAGATGACTGCCTGAGGTGACTCCTGGGACTCTGCAATGCTGGGTGAAGGGGAAAGTAGTCTGGCAGGCCTATCAAAAGTCTGGGAAGCCAACCATCAGTCGGGGCAGCTCTAGACACCTGATGCTATTATCAACAGCTGCACATGCTTATGGGGAGGGACCCCACCACAGAGCCCAGTCTGAATTGCAACACTTGTGGAGGCCCTGGTAGGGAGTTTGGGGTGAGCCCAGAAGAGCTGGGTGCCCTGGAGGAAGAGGGCAATGGAGAAGAGGAAGAAGGCAATGAGCAGGGGACAGAGAAAGTTGTGCCAGGCAGCTCACAGCTCTTCACCATAGACCTGGAACCGGTCCCCTCCATGGTGTTCCCCTCCACAGAGGTCCCCTCCATGTCGGTCAACTCCACACCAGTCCCCGAGCCCCCTGGGGCAAGCAGTTCAAGTGAGTATTTATTCTGCATGCTAGAAGCAGGTTGGGGGTGGGTATAGCTATAGGGTTGCGTAGGGGTAGAGGTTTGCTAGCTGTGGTTCTGTGCCCCCCAGAACAGCATGTTAATGTTTCTTGGGATGAAGTGCTTGTCTTTTTTGGAGATCTCCTCAAAGGCCTCATCCAGGCACTCTCATATTTTTTTCACAAGGTTCTTTGGCAGTCCTGACTTGTTGTGGTTTCCACAGTAGCACACCTTGCCACGCCAGACAACCAGACAGCAATCTGGTATCATGACACCACACAGCATCTTAACAAATTTTCCAGGCTTTTGGTCACACAGCAGGAGTGTTCTGTCTCCGTATCTGTTAGCTTTAGGAGGGTGATGTCATCTTTGGCAATCTGCAGAAGCAAGGGAATTTGCATCTCTCTTTTTTTTTTTTTTTAAACATGTTTCCTGCCCCTTTACATTTGCCCACAGCAGCCAGTGGGTGCTCTGTCCCCATCCCACAATGCAGTTTGCAGGCTCAGCAGGGCTCCCCCCTCACATGTCCCTTTCTAATCAGCATTTCTTTTTATTTTTCAGCGCTCCCCCGTGCCCCGTGCCCCATGCCCCGTGGCTGCCAGGCTCTGCTGGGCACTTCCCCTCCCATGTCCCTTTCCTCCAGCATTTCTTTTCACTTTTCAGGACTCCCTGGTGCCACGTGGCTGCTGGGTTCTGCTGGGCTTTTCCCCTCCCATGTCCCTTTACATCCAGCCTTTCTTTGGATTGTTTTTATTTTTACATTACTTTTATTGTACATCGAACCCCCACCCCCAGGCAGCTGTCCATGCAGCTATAATTGAACCCTTCCCCACCATCCCCAACACATGGCTTGATCATTGTGGAGGATTTCTCCAGGAATGGCCAAACATTTTTTTTCCCACTGCCACAAGACATCCCCAGGACACTTGGCCAGGACACCTGGGCTGTGTCTACACGTGCCCCAAACTTCGAAATGGCCATGCAAATGGCCATTTCGAAGTTTACTAATGAAGCGCTGAAATGCATATTCAGCGCTTCATTAGCATGCGGGCGGCAGCCGCGCTTCGAAATTGACGCTCCTTGGGAATAAGGGGACTTCGAAGTAGGCAGCGTCCTTTCGAAAAGGAGCCCCGTCTGGACGCGCCGCGCGGCGGCAAGGAGCGTCAATTTCGAAGCGCGGCTGCCGCCCGCATGCTAATGAAGCGCTGAATATGCATTTCAGCGCTTCATTAGTAAACTTCGAAATGGCCATTTGCATGGCCATTTCGAAGTTTGGGGCACGTGTAGACACAGCTCTGGTGGCTTCATCTGCTTTGCAGACCACCTCTTCCCCCAAAAAGCAGAAAACTGCTTATAGATTACCATGTCTGCAAAGAAATGTGCTAGGTAAGTGATGGCATTTGATGTACTGTGAACTGCACGCTTACTGTCCTATCCTTAATAACCCATGAGTGTCCTTCAAACGTAAAGTTTCACTGATAATAGACACAGGGACCCATTCATTGCACTTCAAAGCACATTATGTGACTTGTATCTTAATTTTGACCCTCATTATCCAGAGCCAATGCCCAGCATAGCAGAGAAGAACTGAAGATGGAAGAAATACAAATAGGATCTTATTTTGCCGCACACGGAGAGGAATGAAGCTGAGCACACCGAGCTGACAAAGGACGCCGCTCAGTGGCATCACAGAATCATAGGGCTGGAAGAGACCTCAGGAGGTCATCTAGTCCAGCCCCCTGCTTCAAGCAGGATCAACCCCCACCAAGTCATCCCACCCAGGACCTTGTCAAACAGGGTCTTAAAAACCTTGAGGGATGGAGAATCCAGCACCTCTCTAGGCAACACATTCCAATGCTTCATCACCCTCCTGGTGAAGTAGTTTTTACTAGTATCTAACCTACACCTCTCCCTCTTCAACTTCAGACCATTATTCCTTGTTCTGCCATATGTCACCACTGAGAACAGTTTCTCACCCTCTTCTATAGAGCTCCCCTTCAGGAAGTTGAAAGCTGCTTTTAAATCACTCCTCAGTCTTCTCTTCTGCAAACTAAACAAGCCCAAATCCCTCAGCCTCTCCTCATAGGTCTTGTGCTCCAGCCCCTTAATCATTTTTGCTGCCCTCCGCTGAACCTGCTCCAGCACATCCACATCCTTTTTATACTGGGGGCCCCAAAACTGGACACAATATTCCAGATCACAGTACAGCTGAGAGGCGTCACAGTCAAGCAGAGTTGAACCAGAGAATGTTTGACCTCCAGCGGCAGCAACTGGAAAAGCTGAGCGAGGCAGCGGCAAAGCTCGTAATGGCAGTTAGAGAGCAAACAGAGGTCCTGTGTTCCCTGCTGCAGCTGCAGAGGCACTCCCAATCCAGCAGTGCAGCAGCTGATACCTGCTGGCCAGAGTCCTCTGAGGAGAGGTCGCCCACCCCCAGTCATTGCGATCTCTGAACACAGGGAGGGAGGGCAAGGCTAGCCTGATGTTCCAGCCCCAAGGGCCACTGCAAACAGTTATTCAAGCACCCTTTAGAAGTTTTCTTTTCCTGGCCACTTAAATCTCTTCTCCCCCAGAATAAAATCATTCCTTTGAGCTGTGTGATTTTGTGGCATGCAGGAATGGGAGGAAAACACAAATCAAACTGGGTGGCTTGGGGAGAGCTGAAGGCACAGCTGCACACTGATACTCCCTGGTCCAAGGTGTTTGGGGCAGGGCTGAAGGAACAGATGCCCAGCGATACTCCCTGGTCTGGAGCAGACGCACAGCTGACGGAACTGGGCGGCTGGGGTAGGGCTGAAGGCACAGCTGCCCACTGATAGTCCCTGGTCTGCAGCAGACGCGCAGCTGATGGAACCAGGTGGATTGGGGGAGGGCTGAATGCACAGCTGCCTGCCATGTGCATTCTACTTACTGCAACTTAACCCCCTCCCACCAAGTAAAAGCAATCATTCATTATGGCAGGGTCCGATTTATTGGCATTACGACAGTGAAATACATCAGTAGCATGTGCGTTGCAGATCATTCATTAATCTATTTCTAAAGCATCCCTTATTGCTGCTGCTTGAGCGTGGCTACTGGTGGATGGTTGTGTAGGCAGCTGCAAGTAAGCCCTGCCTATGGCCTCAGCTTTGGAATTCCAGATTGATGGGAAAGTCTCCCACCTGGATTCACATATGTTGTGCAAAATAGCATACGCTATAATCACGGTGAGGATGACCTTCAGAAAGGTCCAAATGTGTCGATAAGCATCTGAACCTGGCTTTTAAATGGCCAAAGACACATTCCACCACCGTTCTGCACCTGCTGAATCTGTGATTACAGTTTTCCTTGCTGGGGCCAGGGCTCCTGTGTAGGGTTTCATAAGGCAGGGGAGCAGAGGGTAAGCAGGGCCGCCCAATATAACAACAGGCATCTCCACGGCACCACTCTTGATTTTCCAATCAGTGCAAAAAGTCCCACCCAGGAGATTTTGGTAAAGTCCAGAATTTTGGAAGATGCATGTGTCGTGAACCCTCCCTGACCAACCAATCTTGATGTTGGTGAAATGACCTTTGTGATCTACCAACCCCGTCATAACCATGGAGAAGTGCCCATTTCGGTTTATATACTCAGAGGCCAGGTGGGCCGGGGCCATGATGGGGAGGTGCATGCCATCTACTGCCCTGCTGCAGTTAGGAAACCCCTGAGTAGCAAAGCCATCCACTATTGCCTGTATATCTCTCAGGGTTATAGTCTTTCTGAGGAGACGCCAACAGATTGAATGGGCCACCTCCATCACCACAGACCCCACTGTAGATCTGCCCACCGGAACTGATATGCCACTGACCTGTAGCTGTCGGGTGTTGCAAACTTCCAGCGCGATTGCCACTCACCTGTGAACCATTAAAGCCGACCTCATTCTTGTATCACTGCATTTCAGGGGTCAGCACATCACAAAGTTCCATAAAAGCGGACTTGTACATGTGACAGTTCTGCACCCACTGCTGGTCATCCCAGGACTCCAAAGTGTTGTGGTCCCATCACTGTGTGCTGGTCTCACGAGTCCAAAACCGCCGCTCCGCTGTCAGCAATGCATCCAGGACAGCCATCAGCTTTGAGTTCTTGGACCGCACTTGGGATATTTGCTCTGTCAAACCCTCATTGTCATCATCATAAGCACCATTATGATACCGAATCATCACTGAGCTTTTTAATTGAAGAAAAAATTACACAACAGCCACTGTGGTTGCCGAAACGATGTGTGCTATGAGTTGGAGCGTTTGGGGATCCATGCTTGCAGTAGAATGCTGCAGTGATCTCCAGGTTTTTTGTTTTTGCCTAGGTCCTGGTGCTGTGAATTCTGGGACAGTGCTTGGAAATTCTGGGTTTCAAACATGAAACACCCACAAGCAACTGGGTCTAAGGCACTGTGGGATAAGTACCCACAATGCAGTGCTCACGTTGTCAAACTTGCACGGGGCAATGGAGATGCAGAGACTTGACACGGAAAAAAGGTGGGTCACATTTTAAGAAGCTTCATAGACAGTTAATTCGAATTCATAATATTGAGGTTAAATAATCAAATTTATTAAAAATCAAATCTTTCTCATAGTGTAGCTGCAGCCCTAATGTAGCTAGCAAAGGTCAGTAACTGAGCAGGCAGTCATGAACTGAATTCCAAGTTCACCACTAGTCCCTTAGTAAAAATCAGTCTTCTTAATTTTATGAAGCAAAGCACGGATCCAAAATTAATTGCATTTCTTTCGTTTGCTGGAGCTTGACTCCAGCAGGACTGAACTAGTTTCTCTGTACCTTTGTTGCTTAATGATTTTGTCCATTCAAGGACATGGGCAATACGCAGCTGTGCCAAAGGAGCTGAAGAGTAACCTTGGAGTGCATACTTTGGAGTTCAAATATGAAGTCAGCCTGCTCATGACAGCTAGGACAGTTTAACTTTCAACTATTAGCGTGTTTCAATTCTGACCCTCAAATAAATACTCTAGGTACATTCTTTTTAAAAGATTCAGCAACCTATTCTATATTATTCATCACTGGTGAGGTCACATCTGAAGTATTGCATCCAGTTTTGGGCCCCCCAGTATAGAAAGGATGTGGATGGGCTGGAGCAGGTTCAGCGGAGGGCAACGCAAATGATTAAGGGTCTGGAGCACAAGACCTATGAGGAGAAGCTGAGGGATTTGGGCTTATTTAATTTACAGAAGAGAAGACTGAGGGGTGATTCAATAGCAGCCTTCAACTTCCTGAAGGGGAGCTCTAAAGAGGTTGGAGAGAAACTGTTCTCAGTGGTGACAGATGGCAGAACAAAGAGCAAAGGTCTGAAGTTACAGAGGGAGAGGTATAGTTTGGATATCAGGAAAAACTCTTTCTCCAGGAGGGTGGTGAAGCACTGGAATGTGTTACTGGGAGAGGTGCTGGAATCCCCATCCCTAGAGGTTTTTAAGTCCCAGCTTGACAAAGTCCTGGCTGGGATGATTTAGTTGGGGTTGATCCTGCTTTAGGCAGGGGGCTGGACTAGATGACCTCCTGAGGTCCCTTCCAGCCCTGGGATTCTATGATTTTCTTGTCTGAGTGGGTGGATGAATAGTAAGCAATTGCTCCTAGGCCCAGCATTTCAAAAGGGCCCAGGAGCTCCAGCTACTTTGGCAGCAGCTGCAGCTGGAGCTCTGGGCCCCTTTGAATTGCCGCAGCAGCGCAGCTGTGGCTGTGTGCTGCTGGGAGGGCGGGCACAACACCGCAGTCTGAATGGTGCTGAGGGCCCAATGCCCTAGGCTGGGCCTCCCTCCTGGCTGGCACCACTGAGTGAGCAAATGTCACCACCATCACATAACAGCTCTGGCTTGAAGATTTTCCCAGACATGAGAACAACTCGGGAGGGTAAGAATCTGTATGCAAAAGCCCCTCAGGGAACTTAGCACTAGCTATGTTTTTTCTTTTCAGCTCAATTTGGTAACTACAATAATCCATCTGTTTTCACTCACAGCCACATAAATCCTGCTGTTCACGCTTAACAAAAATGCTTTTGTTTATAATCAAGCCCAGCATAAGTAATTCTTACATGGGGGGGTCATCACTGCGCAGGTCTCTCTTTCATTGCTAAAAGGGGCTCACCTGATGAGTGCTCCCTGTGCAAAAGGGTTGCAGAGAGATGGAGTTTTGAGGGGTTTGATCCATTTGGAGGGTGGTTTCCTCAGTCCTGTGCCCTAGAACTGCAGCCTCCCAGAGCTGAAGGAGATCCGTGTCTGCATTGCTCTGTGATGGGGAGGCAACCGGAACTCTGTACATTGGCTGGGGGAGATCAAAGGAGCTGGCCCAGCAGGACAGGGTGATGGGGAGCCCCGGAGAGCAAGAACGTGGGTGTCAGGGTCATGCTTAGCATACAGGGGAACATTCCCAAAGGGTCTTCTATGACTGCCTACTACAGCTGTTGGTGCTTTAATTTTTCTCCAAATCTACTTGATGTGCCGCTCTATGAGAACTGACCGCTGGTCTCTTTCACGGCACCCCTGCACGTCTTCCCTGGCTAGCAGGAATTACCCTGGAAGAGAGGCAGCAGTTTCAATCTCACTTAGAAGTCTGAACACAGTAGATACAGTGCATTTGGATTATCACGCAGCAGGGTCCATTCAATCACACAGCAAAGGGAAGGATTTCTGAGCTCATCCCCGGACAACGTTGCATTGAGTAGTGCCCACTGAGGATAGAGCAATAAATAGAAACGCAACAGCTTGGCTGGCTGTACAGCCCAACTGTCTTATTGCTGTTCATTGGTGACCTCTTAGCAGCCTATAGAGCAGTGCATCTCATAAGCAACTTAACAGGAACAGCTTCTCTGTGTGCCTGCATGTCATGCTGGCGTGATGCTTCTCCCTAGCCCAGTGGTTGGTGCACTCCAATGTTTACGCACATCACAAACAGGTGCAGGATACAGCCAGTTCTTTCAAGATTAATGTCACACTGCATGGTATGGGACTCATCTACAAGGGCCAATCTTAGATCAAATGCCAGAAAGCAAGGCATGCACCCAAACTGGGGGTATAATCTATCAACAGACCTCATCAAACTAGTAACAAATATAAAAATGTGTCTCGTAGCACTTTAACAGAGGCCAGTAACCAATACGTGCTTCCAAAACACTGTAGGTAGTCCGTCGTGTCCGACAATGACGTCTTGAGCTTGCACAGGCACTATGCTAGTTATTACAAAGCCCCAGATAATCATCTTCACGCTTGCCCCGCATGTACCACTCAGTCAAAACCAGATTTCTGTGATAAATGATTTTTAAAAACAAGAGTCACCTATATTAGGTTTTTCCAGTTCCAAAGAACCAGCCAGCCAGCCCAGGTCAAAATATTTTGATTTCGAGGTGCACTTAATTCACTTGAAAACGAGTAATGTGCAACTCAAAATCCAGCTCCGCCCAGCCCTGGTTCAACGCCCCCACCACAGTTCAACCTCCTTCCAGACCCACTTCATCCCCCCTGGCCCCACTTCAAACCCCCCCCTCCCAGTTCAAATCCCCCGTGCATGGTTCCGGCTCACCCTCCCACTCAGCTCCGCTCAACTCCACCTCCCCACACCCGTGCAGCCCTAACCCCTCCCGGACTTAACTCTCCTACCCCTCTCCAATGGCCCCAGCCCACCACCAGGCTTAACCCTCCCCAACTACCACCCCCAGCCCAGGTCTTGCCTTTCAAATGGAGCTACAGGTGCTCCTGCTACTTCCCCGGCTGCATGACGTGCGTTCTGCCATGGAAAAGCTACCCTTCCCCCGATTTACGCAAAATTTGAGTTACGCAAGGGTGTGTGGAAACACAACCCTTGCATAAATCAAGGCTCTTCTGTACAATTCAGGCTCTGCCCAAAAATCATGCTGTTGGCCAATCCTTTAGTAAACGGAAACAAAAGGTTTGTTAATATAAGAAAAAGAAAAGGTGTTTAAGAAGTTACAGTAAATTATATCTTAGCTAATTTCACAATGTTGTATGTACATTGGGGTAATAGTAGTGATATAAATATACCAGTTTGTAAGAAGGCTCCCTGGATCATTCAAAAAGATTGAGTCCATTGTTCAAAACTGCCCTCACTTGGGGATCATATTCCAGAAACAGGGAACAGGGATGAAATCACAGATCACAATTTATAGCTCTGATTCCAGATGCACAAAAAGTTACTGACACAAGCTGGAATCCTCCCTCACAGGTGCCTGGCTGCGTCATGAGGCATTCATTTCCTACCTGTTGCCTGAAGAGACCTTGGAGTCCCTGGGAGAACTGGTTGTCCTTAAAACTAAAAACAATCATGTAGCACTTTAAAGACAAACAAAATAATAAATTAATACTTTTTGTTTATCTTTAAAGTGGGACAGGACTGCTTTTTTGTTTCGTTAAGACACAGACTAACACAGCTACCTCTCTGTGATTGTCCTTAATGAGCCATCAAGTTGGCTGGCTAACCTTAATAGCTGTGTCTACACGTGCACGCTACTTCGAAGTAGCGGCACTAACTTCGAAATAGCGCCCATCGCGGCTACACGCGTCGGGTGCTATTTCGAAGTTAACTTCGACGTTAGGCAGCGAGACGTCGAAGTCGCTAACCTCATGAGGGGATCGGAATAGCGCCCTATTTCGACGTTCAACGTCGAAGTAGGGACCGTGTAGACAATCCGCATCCCGCAACGTCGAAATTGTGGGGTCCTCCATGGCAGCCATCAGCTGGGGGGTTGAGAGATGCTGCCTCTCCAGCCTGTGCGGGGCTCTATGGTCACCGTGTGCAGCAGCCCTTAGCCCAGGGCTTCTGGCTGCTGCTGCTGCAGCGGGGGATTCATGCTGCATGCACAGGGTCTGCAACTCGTTGTCGGCTCTGTGTATCTTGTGCTGTTTAGTGCAAGTGTATCTGGGAGGGGCCCTTTAAGGGAGCGGCTGGCTGTTGAGTCCACCCTGTGACCCTGTCTGCAGCTGTGCCTGGCACCCTTATTTCAATGTGTGCTACTGTGGCGTGTAGACGTTCCCTCGCTGCGCCTATTTTGATGTGGTGCTGCGCAACGTCAATGTTGAACATCGACGTTGCCAGCCCTGGAGGACGTGTAGACGTTATTCATCGAAATAGGCTACTTCGATGTAGGCTTCACGTGTAGACGTAGCCAATGTGAATCTGTCTTTGGGGGGTGTGTTACCCAGAAACACAACATGTCTGAGATACAAATGCACAGCAGAATTTTGCAACTTCTTACGCAATGATGATACATGAAACAGGATCTCATGCTCAGCAGACTAACTTTTTCAGTGACACCTTATAGACCTATAATAGCAAGAAAGGGTCCTGTGGCACCTTATAGACTAACAGAAAAGTTTTGAGCATGAGCTTTCGTGAGCACAGACTCACTTCATCAGATGCACTTATAGACCTAGTAACAGAGAGAAAGCTGTGCTAGTCTATGTGCTATCAAAACAAAAAGCAGTAAAGTAGCATTTTAAAGACTAACAAAAAATTTATGAGGTGAACTTTTGTGGGACAGACCCACTTCTTCAGACCATAGCCAGGCCAGAACAGACTCAATATTTAAGGCACAAAGAACCAAAAATAGTAATCAAAGTTGACAAATCAGAAAAAATGATCAAGATGAGCAAATCAGAGAGTAGAGGGGCAGAAGGGGGGGAAGGGGGAGTCAAGAATTAGATTAAGCCAAGTATGTATAAGAGCCCTTATAATGACCCAGAAAATTCACATCCTGATTCAAACCATGTGTTAATGTGTCGCCACATTAACACATGGTTTGAACCGAGAAACTAATTTTCTGGGTCATTATAGGGGCTCTTTTGCATACTTGGCTTAATCTAATTCTTGTTTGGGAACCGGTTCCTGTGCATACGGCAATAAGCCATATAGCCCACGTAGGGTATGTCTACACAGGAGCGTCACTTTGAAAGAAGCTATTCCAGAAGAGATTTTTCCATAATAGTTTACTTCAGAATGATGTAGCCACACACAAAATGCATTTCAAAAAAGCTCTCGGCTATTTCAAAATAGAGCCTGTTTCGAAATACAGCCACTGGACACACTGGCTGTGTCTACATTAGCATTCCTTTTTCGAAAGAGGCATGCAAATGAGGGAAATAAATAATGCAAATGAGGCACCAGATTTACATATCAGGTGTCTCCTTTGCGTATTCTTTTGAAAGAGCTTCTTTCGAAAGAAGAAAAGCAGTGTAGATGCAGCTTTTTCTAAAGTAACCGCCATTTTCGAAAGAACCCTTCTTTTTTTTTTTAAAGGAAGAAGTGTTCTTTCAAAGATGGGGTTTACTTTTGAAAGAGTCATGTCTACACTGCTTTTCTTCTTTTGAAAGAATATGCAAATGAGGTACCAGATAGGTAAATCTTTGCCTCATTTGCATTTTCAATGTCACTCATTTGCATGCCTCTTTCGAAAGAGCAATGCTAATGTAGATGTAGCCACTATGGCTTATTTAAAAATAGGCCCCCTTCCATTTACCCAGCCCCTATTTCAAAATAAGGGCTTTCAAAATAGGCATTATTCCTCGTGCAATGAGGTTTACCTTTTTTGAAATAAGCCAACTGCTATTTTGAAATAATTTCAAAATAGCAGTTGCGTTGTTCAGACACGAATGGTTCTTTTCAAATAATGGCTGTGTAACACGTCCCGTGACGCCCAGCCCCTTGGTCTAGGGCGGGCGGCAGTTCACCCGAGTTATATAGTTCTGGGCCCAGCCCTCAGTCCAGGGCGGGGCAGCAGTTCACAAGAGTCAAGCACCAGCCCAGCCCTCAGTTTGGGGCGGGGCAGCAACACAAGGATAAGCACCGGCCCAACCCTCAGTTTGGGGCGGGGCAGCAACACAAAGGAAAAACACCAGCCCAGCCCTCAGTTTGGGGCGGGGCAGCAACACAAGGATACGCACCGGCCCAACCCTCAGTTTGGGGCAGGGCAGCAACACAAGGGACTATAGACAGGCTCAGCGGGGGCTGGCCCTGTCAGGGAGGGGGGTAGGGGGTCGCAGGCCCTCCCACTCCACTGCGACCCGGCCCGGGGCCCTGGGGGTCGTTCACATGCAACCCCGGCAGTGGGGATCCAGGCCGCAACACACTGCCATTGGTTCGTGAGCGACGTTCCCCGGGCCACTTCCTACCTCACCCTCTGTTGGCGGCAGGTCCCAGTCCATCTGGTCGAGGGGTCCTCCTAGGTCGGTCTCCTCTGGGTCATCCACCTGTGGGGGCCCTGGCCAATCGTCCATGACCACGTCGTTAGGGTAGTCAGGCGGTGGCAATACAGGAGATGCAGGGCGGTCCTGGGTCCGAATGTTATAGGGATCCACCGGGGCTCTGAGGCAGCCTGCTCCCGGGGCCTCTTCCACGGCAGGGGGTCTCCACCGGCGGGAAGGTCCTGGTAGGTCCGGGAAGTCCGGGTAGTCTCCTTGGGGCATACGGATGCGGAGTTGCGTGGAGCCTCTGGGGGCCTGCTCCTCCCGCCTGGCTGGGCGGCTGCAGGCCCTCTCCCTTTGGCCCCGGGGAGCTCGTGCAGGCACGTCCTCCTTGCCCGGAGGCCCAGCACTGAATGGTGCCCGAGTCCCGCCTTTGGCTCTTCTAGCCCTTGGCCCCGCCCTCTGAGGGGCGGGCCTCTGGTCTCCTGACTCCGGCCCCGCCCACCAGGGCCTTGGCATAGCTTCCCCGGCCTCTGGGTCCGCAGGAGGCCATACTGACCCACTACAGGCTGTTATTTCAAAATAAGTTTGCTGTGTGGGCACGCCCACAGTGCCCTGGTATTCAGACAGAGCTCACCATGATTCTCTCCCTTGCTCCTCCACTGAACCTGAGGTTATGCTGCAAAGTATAAAATCAAATCAATCATATAAACTAATGGAAAGACTAGGAACAAGGAGGTAGCTGTGTTAGTCTGTATCTTAACAAAACAAACGAGCAGTCATGTAGCACTTTAAAGACTAACAAAATAACTGACTAGGTGATGAGTTTTCGTGGGGCAGACCCACTTCTTCAGATCTGGAGCCGGGTTGTACTGGAAATGCAAAGACTGTATTTGCACTTGCCATGCACCACCCGGTAGGACAGCAACACCAATAGACATCTTGGTGTCCGAGAGGAGACACCTATGGCAGAACAGTCTAAAGCAGCCTAGAAAGGTCACAGCAATAACAACATCAGCTAATTGATTCCATTGAATGTGTTTATGAGTAGAACACTGGTACAAACTAAAACTAGAGTGATGTGCATACAATACTCAGCCTCCTAAGACAACATAGTGTGCATGCCATGGTAATGGCCTGTTATAATATATCCTCTTTAGCAGGAGGGACCTACCAAATTCATGGTCGATTTCAATAATTTTCACAGTCACAGAATTTTAAAAATTGCAAATTTCTTGATTTCAACTATTTAAATACGAAATTTGCAAGGCACTGGGGTTGTAGGGGTCCCAAAAAGGAGTTGGAGGGGAGGCAGGGTACAAGATTACCATACGGAGGTTGTGGTACTGGTACCCTTACTTCTGCACTGCTGCTGGCTGGGTGCTGCCTTCAGAGCTGGGTGCCTAGCCAACAGCTACTGCTCTCCAGCTGCCCAGCCCTGGAGTGGCAATACTGAAACCTCTAAAATAACCTTGTGACTCCCCTGAAACTCCCTTTTGTGTCAGGACACCTAATCAGAGAAATGCTGGTCTTCCCCATAAGGTCTACATAGTATAGGGCAAAAGCAACACACAAAAGACCAGATTTCACTGTCTATATTTTCATGGCTGTTAATTTGGTAGGTCCTATTGATCAGATTCCTTTAATCTAAGCAGAGGAGGTCTGATTTACATGAGTGTGGCATTAGTACGTCACTGAGCCCCAGTATGAGGAGGGAGCTCATTCAGAATCACTTTAATCATAGAGGGACAGCTCGACTCTATGAATGTTGGTTCCATTATTGCTGAAATTGGTTGTTATTATGGATGGGGTCATGGCCATTAGCAGCTGCCCACAGATCAACTGGAGCCAGCAGGGAATTCTATCACTAGAGAGCAGTATATAAAGGTGATGGTAAACCCATATGTAACAAATAGATACAGTGTGAAATCTCAGTGCAGTAGTTCTTGTGGCTGGAGATAGAGCAAAAGTTTTCCCGGACAAGAAAATGTAGATGAGACGTCCAACAAAGAAATTAAAATATCCCAAATAAAGGTGGAGACCATAGCGGACAGAGAAACTGACTGTATCCTGAAAATGACTGGGAAAGACAGGTACATCTCAGTGCTAATACACTCTGCCTGTAACTCAAATATGGGGCAGAAGTAAAAAAAATGTTTTTTAAATCAAAAATACAAAACCCAATACATACAATTTTCTAACTTTAAAAGCCTTAATCCTAGGAATCCCTGGAAGAACCACAGAATATCCAAGATAAGTTCACATAACCCTGTCAGTGAGCATCTCAGTGGAGCGGGGCATTCTGTTAAAGACCTGACAATAAGTGTTTTACAACAAAGAACCTTTAACAGCAGATTACAAAGGGAAACATGTGAACTGCAATTTATGCTCAAATTCAATACTTCGAGACTCAGCCTTAACAGTGATAGCAATTACCTTGGGCATTACAAAGACAGCTTCCCCATCTTTGACATTCGTAGTGATCTCAGACAGGACACTTACAGTTAGTAATTCTCTCCCCTTCTCCGCCGCACTTCACCCACCCTTCTGTCCTATGTATCTGATTTGTCAGTTTTTATTTACATTTTTTTTTTGGATTTCTGTGTTACAAACCATCATGACATTTCCAGTACAGCACTATCTCCAGAGCTGAAGAAGTGGTGATGGGGTTAGGCCCCCAGAGGCGGAGTCACCAGCCCGGCAGATGGCAGCAGAGTACTGCCAGGATGTTAGCCGGTAGGTGTGCCTTGGCAATCCGTGGTGTTTGCGGCTGCTGTAGGCCCTTGTCTTTTGCAAACGAGGGTCAGAACTGGGCACAGGCTCAGCTTCACTGCAAACAGCTCAGCAGGCCTCAGCAACATGTGCAGGGAGGGAGTGTTTTGGTGGGCCCAGAGTGGCTGGTGCTCCCAGAAGTACTTTCCGGCCATGCAACCCCGTCCAGGGCATTTCCTGGCCTGTTCTTTCAGAAGAGGGGGCATGGCTGTGTAGACGTGCGCCTCCAAAGGGAGAGGTGGCTCTTTCAGGCCATGTTCTAGGTGTAGCTGCAATCTGCCAGAAGATGATCTTCTGGACAATGGTCTCCTGGAGGATCGCTGTAGTGTACGCGTGGCCTGTGTGGATAAATTAATCATTAAAAAAGGAAAACTGGAAAACAATCCCACCATGAACCTCTAAGAAACTTTCTTATGGATCAAACTGCTATAGGCTACGTCTACACGTGAAGCCAACATCGAAATAGGCTATTTCGATGAATAATGTCTACACGTCCTCCAGGGCTGGCAACGTCGATGTTCAACTTCGACGTTGCGCGGCACCACATCGAAATAGGCGCTGCGAGGGTACGTCTACACGCCAAAGTAGCACACATCGAAATAAGGGTGCCAGGCACAGCTGCAGACAGGGTCACAGGGCGGACTCAACAGCAAGCCGCTCCCTTAAAGGGCCCCTCCCAGACACAGTTGCACTAAACAACACAAGATACACAGAGCCGACAACTGGTTGCAGACCCTGTGCCTGTAGCATGGATCCCCAGCTGCCGCAGCAGCAGCCAGAAGCCCTGGGCTAAGGGCTGCTGCCCACGGTGACCATAGAGCCCTGCAGGGGCTGGAGAGAGAGCATCTGTCAACCCCCCAGCTGATGGCCGCCATGGAGGACCCGGCAATTTCGATGTTGCGGGACGTGGATCGTCTTCACGGTCCCTACTTCGACGTTGAACGTCGAAGTAGGGCGCTATTCCGATCCCCTCATGAGGTGAGCGACTTCGACGTCTCGCTGCCTAACGTCGAAGTTAACTTCGAAATAGCGCCCGACGCGTGTAGCCACGACGGGCGCTATTTCGAAGTTAGTGCCGCTACTTCGAAGTAGCGTGCACATGTAGACACAGCTACACAGACCTCCACCACGTGAGCAAAAGGAGCAGCGTTATTTCTTAGAGAGGACCAGCACTTACGGCTCTTGCAACATATTTCGCCAGAGTGACACATAACGATTTGCCGTCTCCTGAGTGTTGTTGCTGACCGGGAATGGTGAGTGGGTTCGTGGTTAGAACAGTGACCAGACAGCATGGCCAGACACAGATCTGGCACCAGTGGGAAGAAGTGGAGGAAGAGAAAAATTCTATTCCTGGCTGTGCCTTGTGAGACAGTCTGCAAGGCCTCACTTTACCTTTTAGTACACTGGGAGGAAGGATATTTGTTGCTGGACAGCCTGAGGCCTTGCTCAATGACGAGGGATATGGACTACACAGAAATAAACAAAGTTAGGACCAGAATGGTTTCCTTGCGCCTGGTGAGGTTCACTTTCACCTGTCCTGTGAAGTTTTTCTCCCTGCTGTTCTCCTCTTCCTCGTCTGTATCTGCAGAACAATTCCTGACTTTACGGAGCAAAGCAGGAAATAGCTGAAACATAAAGTCCTGCAGAATTTGGTACTCTTGAAGCTATCCTTGCTTGGCTGCTCTTTCCACTCTGGCATCCAAAGGCTGACACAGCAATGAACATTCCTTAGCGCCTGCCAAAATGCATTCCGCCACTTTTCACATGGCAAAACGCATTGGGGCTCTGCCTGTTGACTTCCCTTTCAACCAGTGTGCTGATCCCTGCAGTCTTTGAACTTCTTCTTGTCATGTGCAGTTGTCACACAAGGCTGCTGGGGCGTGCAAGCTAATCAGCTGGCATAGCAGGGTCAGCTGCAGTAGAGGGCAGAGTAATACTTTATTGCTGTCAAAGGCGGGTTCAGCAAGTTTTCTTCACCTCCACCTTGTGGAATTCAGACAAATACAGATGTTGCTTTTCTGCCTTTTTGTCTTCATTGACTCTCTTCCAATTGCCCCCCCATGAATAGCTAAGACAATAGTCAGTGTTCCCCCCTCCCTGTAACAAAAACATTTTTGAAACTGCCTTGGTCTCATTGCCAAGAGACGACCTTGCTGCTACCCAAACCGCAGCTTGTAAACCTTCTCCACACAGTCTCTGATGTCAGTTATCATACCTGAGCAACACCAGGACTGGTCTGAAAAATACAATGGAGTTTCTTCTGCCAGTGGAGTCCAGCCAACAGGCTAGAAGAAGTGAAGGAAGAGCCACTGCCTGGCCGGCCAGCCCTGGGAGTGGGGTTCCCCTAGCAGTGGAGGGACCCATTCTCCAGAGAGGAGAGCATGAGACGAGGCCCCACACTTTTACTACACTTAAGACCTTATTTGGCATGGTATCCGGGAGTAATTCCACATGAGATCTGGGCTAGAAGCCTGCCAATACAACACACATATGCTGCGCTGCCAGTGCCAATAATTCAGAAATCAGATGATATCTACACATTTTTTTCTAGAAAAAGGATTAGGGTTTTTTGGCCAAATCTCATTGATTTTTTAGCTTCCTCTGCCCCCTCTCTTCCATGTGAGAGAGAAAATTACTAGTATAAATGTAGGGCTATAAACACAATACTAGGCCAAGCCACACATTGATCAACTTTGTGCCCTCCAGCCCTCACATCTGCGTTGGCAAACATTTCTGAGTGCTGAACTGTGCTGCCTTAGTTTTCTCTTGCCAGAGATTTTTGTGAAAACTAGAATACACATGAACACAGCTTGCTGTCCTCTCACGACTTCAGCTGTAACCTGATACAGCTTGCGCCTCTCTAACCTGGAACGCTCTCATCTGGCAACATCCGTAACCTGGCATGATTTTAGTTAGCCAGAAGACCCTGTACCATAGGTGTGGCCAAGTTTACTGTGGTCCTATAAAATTAGTTTACAGCCACCAGTCCTGGCTCCCAGTGTTCTGTGCTGTTCTTTAGCTCTATTTACCTCTAAATGTCTTCTAAGAGCCCAGTAAGCAAGGGAAGTGTTGGTAATGCTGCGAGAAAATACTGACCTCCTGCAGTCCAGCAAACTGTCTCATCTGGCACCAGTCAGGTCCTGAACGACAGAAGTTCAGCCTGTAGTAGCCAGATCCATCAGACAACCCTGCACAGCATTTCTTGCCTATTCTCTACAAGGATACATGATAGATTCCAGCATTTAGCAGGTAACTCCCATGCAAGTGAAGAGGCGTGGGGGGAGGGAAACAGGGAGCATAAATTGACTGTTGTGCTGGAATTATGTCTGACTAGGCAGGATTCATTTAACAGTGTCCTAACACCCACACTGAGCTAAGGGCATTGGCTGCATGCCCAGGATTAGAGGGAGGTTTAGAAATATGATGCCAACTGCTTACGTATTTGCAGAGAGGGTTTTTAAGTATAATCTTGTGAAATAAAATGTAGCAAAACCCCAATATTTTCAGCACAATTAAGGGAACAATTACAATTTTACATTGTGTATTCTGCTACACAATTGTCACATGTCTGCTAAAAGGAAATTGCACAGGAAAGAAAAAATGGATTTCTTGGTTCACTGGCAATGCCTATTTTTTAAAATTTTCATTCCCGTTGACCCAAAAATAAGTTTTTTTGAAATTTTCAGTGAATCAGAAAGTTGGATAAATTTTAATTTTAGATCAAATTAAAGCTTCTCTTTCAACAAAATCAAAGCACCTCTTTTCAATGATGCCATTTTATGTGTAATTATTTTTAAAAACCCAATAAAAAAAGTTGAAACAAAAAGTCATTTCAATCCAAGTAAGTCAAAATGTTTAGTGTAGAAAACGTAAAACCAAAAACTTCTTAATTTTTTGGCATTTCTTTCTCCCACAACAGAGATATGTCAAAAATCATATAAATAAATAAATAAATCAATAAATCAAATGTTCATGCTGCATAGCTCCAGTCATAGCAGATACAGTATCTTCACAGTTTATTGAGAAACAGGAACAGGTGTTCCTAAGTTATGTGCCGTTTAGTGAAGTCTGCGGAATTGTAACCTTAGTTAATCTTAGCCACTACTCTTGCTAAAAATCACCCGATTATTCTACCCCTGTAACCCAATTGCTCGGTTAGAACTAATGCAGAAAATTGGTCCATCTGCCCTGATTACTTTTGATGCTAGATAAATAATTTATACATGATATCTGTAGCAATGGCACTGTCATTACAAAGACTTCAGTTACAGCTCCAGGCCTTTCTGTGGTGTAGTGCTAGTACCGGATCCATGACTGTTTGCTTGTTTTACAGCTGTTATTTATTTGCAGAAGCGCTCAGTATTGTTATGTTTAGGGTTCCAAGTGCATAAGAACAGTCTCTCCTTCAGTATTATAGACATGTGCTTGTTCTGGAAAGCAAGGTTGTGTGATCCAGAAGCAGGTCACAAGGGCTTTTGCTGATACATGTTACTATGATCAGGAAGGATCTCGGAGACGGAATCAATTTGCACCAGAGGCATATCATGGCCACATAGGGGATTGCTTGTGAAAATAATTGGTGTCCTGGATGGTGTGTTGCTGCTTACATGAGGGATGCAGTCATACAGGTCTCACCTGCAGCAGGTGTGATGGAAACAGCCGACAACTGACATTCCAGGACCCCTGTTTGGAAACAATAGCAGTCTGGGGTAGGATCCTGTACACTCCAGGGAATGGCATTCTTATGACCAGGCTCTGAATCATACTCACTTGCTTTCCATAACAAGAACATGTCCATTATATTGGACATCCAAGGCTTAATCTCTTCTGAGCAGGGGCTTCTTTGAGTTATTTTCCCTGAAGTACTCAGCATACTGGCAAGGGACATAAATTATAAACTTTGCCCAGAAGTTGCAGGGTACAAATTAAACTCTTTGGGAGGCTTGCGGGGGGCACTTTTCATTGTTCTATAGTTATGGAGTCCTGTTTTAGGCGGTAGCATTAATGTAGATGATTAAAGAGCCCCAAAAGGTCAAAAGCATTAAAAAGACCTTATCGCGGTCCAGCATTCCAAATTGGAAACGAGGTTCAGATTTTGGTACGCAGAACTGCTAGCCTGCTTAGTACCACCACAAACACACTGTGAAAACCCCTCTAACCTTTTCATAAAGATACGGAGAAGAAGGGAAACGAGTCAACACGTTACATTTGAAATGTCTGAAGTACAACTTTCATTTTAAAACCCTGTGTCCCCTTTCCCTTTACCTGGAGAGAGTTTCTGAAGGAAGCATCCCGCCTTCCACTGATTGGCTTTAAGTAGCACTAAGGATACCATGGGTCTTGGGGGGAAAAGAAGTTAGCTGGAATGGGCTGGTGCTGAAGTTATTCCTACTGTTGTTAAAGGCTAAGCCCATTTCCAGCTGTGATGCGTGGTGTTGGCGGGGGGGGGGGAATGTACACCCCCAATGCCATGGGCAGGAGGATCAAAGGTTCAGCCAGCAGCTGGCAGGAGCAGAGTCCCTCGGCACTGGGAGAAACTAGCAGCAGCGTCTGGCACCTGCAGCCAGGGTCCAGTCCCCTGCACTCATTGGCAGCAGTGGCAGAAATGGAGCATTGTGGCCCCAGCTTGTTCTGCTCTCCTGGGGCATCACTGAGGGGCAGGGGTGTGATTGCCCCAGCATTCCCCCGCAGGGCGTGGAGCCAGGCAGACAGCAGAGTCATTGCTTCACTTCTCTTGCCCCTGCCAGAGTGTACCGGGGGCAGGATCCCTGCCCTGCTAGTTCTGAAGGCCGCATTGCTCAGGGAAGGGTCTTGGAGGAAGAGACAGGATGGGGCGGTAACATCTGGGGGGAAGGGGAAATGTGGTCACATGGCTGGCAGTCCCCCTGTGTCTCTCCCCACCAGTCAACCCTGCCAGTTTCCTAAGACAACAAACCAAGACAAGTATGAGAGGGAGCTGAGTTAGTCTGTATCTTCAAAAACAACAAGAAGTCCTGGGTCACCTTCTAAACTAAGAGATATTTTGGAACATAAGCTTTCGTGGGCAAAGACCCGCTTCGTCAGATGCATTTGTCCACGAAAGCTTATGCTCCAAAATATCTGTTAGGCTATAAGGTGCCACAGGACTTGTTTTTAAACCAAGACAAATGCACATAAAAGAGGAGAAAAAGGAACAGTAAAGACAGATAATGATTCTTGTGTCTGACTCTTGAACCCTCACAGCTAGAAAAAACCACAAGAGCTGCACAAGCTCTTATCCACCACTTGAACCCCAGCAAACTTGTAAAACACGGGCTCTTTATGCCCCTCATTTATTTGCCTCGTTCTGGCAAATTCTGGCACAGATTTACAGCGGTGTTACCAATGCACAGTTCTGGCCAGCTACATCAGACTTTCAGGGCAGAGGAAGAAGGAGAGGGATAGGAAAGGTGAGGAATGAGAGGCACACGCTAAAGGAGCTGTAAAGGAACGTGCGAGTGACAATGTCTCACTTGGGGAGTACTTCCAGGGCTGAGGGCTGAAGTCACACACTTACGTGCACAGTGGGCGGCTCAGTCACCACATCCTTCTGAACCTCTGCACCCTCAAGTTCTACTGTCTGCCAGACACCTGCGAGATCATCGACTCCTCGCTGGAGGACATCGCGGTATGTTGCCTTTTGGAGCCTCCTTGTCACTGGTGCCCAGGCAGTGGATGGGGCAGGAAGGGTGGCTCCCTCCTCTCCCACTGGAGGGCACAAGGAGGTGCTCTTCCAGAAGACAGCGTGGTTTGCACCTGCATAGCCAACTGCCTGTTGTGTCGTGTGGTCCAGACCCACACCAGCCTATTGGTCTCCATGGGGGCAGGGCAGACTGGCTGAGACCAGACTTGCTGGTGGAATTATCCTGGAACTCGCTGCAGAGGGGTCTGTGTGTTTGAGGTAGAAGGGCCTAACTTAGACCTTTGCTCGTGATGCTGTAGGTAAGGCATCAGCTGGCTATGTGTGTGTCCAGGCCCAGGTATTTTGGCGGCAGAGAGGAGCAGTGTGCTAACAGCCAGAGAAAAGAAAGCTGCCAAAGGCATTAGTGGGATACTGTGGGAGCAGGGGAGTGTTTTAAATCAGTGGAATAGATGCCTCAGCGCCAGCATGAAGTTAAAATAATTTTAAAATGTATCTCTGTCAGGAACAGAGCTTGGTCCTGCAGTGAGGGCAGGGGACCGGATTCGATGACCTCTCTAGGTCCCTTCCAGTTCTCTAATATGATAATGATCACAGGAGACATTCGGGATTTAGGTGGAGTCAGGGAGATGGTAATATTTGATTCCCTCTATCTAGCCCAGTCTGGTCAGGACACAACTCTGGATCAAAAGATGGTGGCAGCCATTATGGTGGAGCTCGTTTCAATAGCCAATTTTTCTCCCCAAAGCCTTTTTCTTTAAGACCCCCAAAGCGGATTTGTGGGTGGAATAGGCCATCCCCTCACTATTTTGTCCTCCAATTATGCCTACTTTTTGACACAGCAATTTAGGTTCATTGATTTTTTCTTGGTCTCACACAGTCTTGTTTACCAAGCATGATGTTAACACAGTCCTTGAGTTACATCACTAGACTTCTTTGTTTGGATTAATTCGGGCTGTCTCCCTCTTTTGCAATGTTTCCCATCAACACTTGCTGTTATAAGTGATTGTGACACTTTGTGAGCTCAACTGTGAAAACTGAGTAAAACCGGAGGTGCAGTTATTACAACAGGCCCTATGCAAATATGGGTGGTTGACGTTCTGAACTAAAAAGCCAATCAGAAGCTAGGACGCTGGATTAAGTGTCCAAGAAAAAAATACACAATGATAGATTTTGCATTGAAAGCAATAAAGTTTAAGTTTGATAGAGACTAATGCTATAGAAAAGTGATAATGAAGGTTAGGGATGAGACAGAAGGTTAAGGTTCTGGTAAGCTCTCATGTGAAAGAAAATGAGGTGTAACGTTTCATACTGTTGTGCAATAGGTAACATTTTAGGCTCAAATCCTGCAGATGTATGCTCTAACTTCACATGTTAAAGTCAGAGAGACTGCTCTCAGAGTGTAAGTGGAAGCAGATTGGAATCTTCCCCAGATGGGGGTCCCTTGATTGGAAGAGACTTATTTGTGCACAGCTCTGTGTATAATTTTTCACAGCTCTCTGTTCACCTTTGTTATTTTATGTTGTTTGCAACCGTTATGGCTGATAGCTGAAGAGGAGGGTGTTTTAGCTGAAATGAAAAGACAGGATTCTGGATCTTCTCATTTGTAGATATTGCTTTTACAATACTGGCTACGTCTACACGTGCAGCCAACATCGAAATAGCTTATTTCGATGTTGCGACATCGAAATAGTCTATTTCGATGAATAACATCTACACGTCCTCCAGGGCCAGCAACGTCGATGTTCAACTTCGACGTTGCTTAGCCCAACATCGAAATAGGCGCAGCGAGGGAACGTCTACACGTCAAAGTAGCACACATCGAAATAGGGATGCCAGGCACAGCTGCAGACAGGGTCACAGGGCGGACTCAACAGCAAGCCGCTCCCTTAAAGGGCCCCTCCCAGACACAGTTGCACTAAACAACACAAGATACACAGAGCTGAGAACTGGTTACAGACCCTGTGCCTGCAGCATAGATCCCCAGCTGCCGCAGAAGCAGCCAGAAGCCCTGGGCTAAGGGCTGCTGCCCACGGTGACCATAGAGCCCCGCAGGGGCTGGAGAGAGAGCATCTCTCAACCCCCCAGCTGATGGCCGCCATGGAGGACCCAGCAATTTCGACGTTGCGGGACGCGGATCGTCTACACGGTCCCTACTTCGACGTTGAACTTCGAAGTAGGGCGCTATTCCTATCTCCTCATGAGGTTAGCGACTTCGACGTCTCGCCGCCTAACGTCGAAGTTGGTGCCGCTACTTCGAAGTAGCGTGCATGTGTAGACGCAGCTACTGTGTCATTATGTGGCTCAGGAAAGGGGTTTGGCTTAGTACAATATTGTCACAGTTCAGAATCTTGCATTATATATATTCTATTTTGCTGAGAGCAAATGAAGATGTCAACTGCGCTTGTTAAACAACTTTTTAATTTGCATACGGTCACAGGAAGATTAATTTCTAAGTTGTACTCAGCTTGAACAATAGCCTCTGCAAGGTGTTTCTTTAACAATGACAGCCTAGGGGAGTATGACAAAAGGCTGGCAGCTCCTATGGTCATATTCTGACCTGCCCCTGTTCCATTTGAAACAAGAAGCCAAGTTCCAAGTCACAAAAAGAGAGAAAACCTTGCACTGCATCACAAGGCAGAGGTAAATATATTAGGAAGGATACCACCTGCAAACAAAATGTAGCCTTTACCTGGCAAACAGCAGGACTTACTCAGGCCCCTTGCTGATGAAAAAGTAAACAATGTTTCAGTAATAGCCTGACTGTGACACTTGTATTCTTATGTCTTATTTTATATGCAAGTGGAAAGTCATCCTCTGTCCCAAAAAGCTCGCAGTCTATGCAGGTGATATGCAAACAGAGTGGGAGAAAAACAAGGTTAATAGGGAAAGCATTACTATTAACTTAATAGGCCGCAGTCACTGCACCTCAGTTGCCTTAGGCTATGTCTGCACTAGAGTATTCTGTTGACAGAAGTTACTGCCCAACTGCTCTCTCGACAGAACAGGCCCCAGAAACTCATCAGACATGGTCGCATGGCCGGCAAGCCCTTCCCGGACCTTGGCCGGGTGCACCCGCCTACATTCCCTGCCCATGCTGAGGCCTGCCTGCCTCCATGAGGGACAGCACAGCTACTGCAGGGCTCACACACTTTCTGTGATAGAGTTTGCACTTTCCCAGGCTGGCAGTGGACCCACTCACAACGGCTTGAGCTGCTCGTCATGCTGATCACGGTCGTCCTCGGCCTCTGCTGGGGGGACACACCCGACCCCAGGACTGAGGAGCAAGTCCTCGGTGCCCTAGGACCACACCTCCTCTCGCCCTGCGCGTGTTCAAGTGGGTCTGGACGTACTCCACCAGTGCCGACGGGTGGGACCAGCTGGTCATGGGGCAGTGGGACGACCAGCAGTGGCTCCAGAACTTCCAAACGAGGAAGGAGACCTTCCTGGAGCTCTGCACTTGGCTCACTTCCACCCCCCACCCCCGCAGACAGGACACACAGCAATGGCTCGCCATCCCCCTGGAGAAGCAGGCCACCCTCACCCTCTGGCAGCTCACCACTCTGGACAGCCACCACGCCATCGGGAGCCAGGTCGGCACGGGGAAGTTGACCACTGGGGCCATCACCATGTAGGTAACGCACTGTCGGGCTGCAGGCCTTGCAAGAGGGAGTCCCGCCCAAGGGGACCCTCAGTCCCGCAGGGAGTGTGGTCAGGGGATGTGAAGCATGGGATTGGGTCAGGGGTAGCCCCATCCATGGGAAACCGTGACGTCCCACAATCGCACAGACATGCTGACAGGGAGGGCCTCGTGGGTGTTGTGTTAGGGGGAGTACCTTTGTGGGGGAAGGGGACCATGATGGTGCAGGGGAGTCTGCTGGGGCCCAGGAACACCCTCCCTCAGTACCTCACATGTGTGTTTAGTTTCCCCCCCTTGCAGGTAGTGACAGCCATCAAATGCTCCTACTTCAGAGGGTTGCCCACTTTGCAGACCTAGATACAGTCATGGCTGGCTGCATCACCCTGGCATTCCCCCAACTGCCTTGGGGTGATTGACAGGACCCACGTGGCCATCCATGCCCCAAACTACAGCACAGAACGGTACATCAGCTGCAAGGGACACCGCTTTGTTGTGCTTCAGGCCCTGGCTGACCACCGGAGACAGATCCTGGAAGTTCATGTTGAGCAGCTGGACCTGGCACACAACATGCAGGTGTTCCGCAACTCCACCCTGTGCCGGAGGATGGAGCTGGGCACCTACGTCCCCCCCGGGAGCTGGCAAACAGGGACATGGACATACCATTGTGCATGGTGGTGGGGCACCACCTACTCCCTCATGCCCTAGCTCATGAGGCCATACGCCGGCCACATGGACCCATCCCAGGACCTGTTTAACACCCGCCTCAACTTGGCATGGAACCAAGTTGAGTGTGAATTCATCCGCATCAAGGCATGTTGGGGCTGGGAATACACCGAGGTACGGAGGTGGGGGTGGGCTGCTGCAGGGTCAGGCTTGGCAGGGGGAGCAGCGGGCCCTGGGGAGCAGGGAGGGTAGGCATGGTAGGAGGGCCCAGGGGTGCTGGATGTGGCCATTGAACACTGCATGAGCTGCAGCATTCCTGGGGGCAGGTAGCGGGGGTGGGGTGACGTGGATGGGGGAAATGATGTCAGCAGGGAAGTGGGGGCGGTGGGGACAGCAGCCAGGGGTGCCTCGGCCAACAAGACCTGCCTGGCGGCATTGAATCAGGCCATAAGTTGGTCCCAGGTCCACGTCTGCCATTCCAGCTCCCATGCCCTCTGCTCCAGGTTGGCCCACAGCTGCCACTCTTGGAGGCTGGTCTGCCTCCTGAGGGCTGCCATGTAGGCCTGAAGGCCATCCTCTTTGGGCTGGTGCTAAGGTGCTGGGTCTCAGGCACCGGTCCTGGGCTGCTTGGCTCTGATCCTGGGATGAGGCTGGCCGGCCCTGGTGGAGTAGTGTGGCTGGCCCAGCCCTCCGATGGTGCAGCTGAAAGGAAGAGGAGGAGGAGAGCTGGTCAGTCATTCCTGCTACACAGCCCCCACAGCCCTGTTCCCCTGAGCAGCAGCTACCATGCCCCAGGCTGAGGGACTGTGATGTCCCAGGAATGCAGGCATGTGTGCCCTCACGGTGGGCCCAGCTGCAACAGGACCCCAGCGGTGCCTTAGGGACTGGGCCAACTGCAGCCCCCCCCACCCCACCCTCTGCTCAACAGACTAGCGCCCAAGGGGGGTGTCTGGCTACACACGGGTTGGGGGTGAGACATGCACAGCCTGGCCTGCCCCAGGGACCCCTTCACATGTGCATGGCTCGTAGCACTGTCCACGGGGGTGGGCGCTGCCTCCTGCCTGTGGGCGTGCCCTCAAGCTGGGAGCTGCATGCCTCAGAGGTGTCTGGGACTGAGCTGTTGCCTGTGTGGCTGGCCCGCTTCCAGCTGTGGCAGGGACAGACCCCTCCAGGGCTTGTGTGGCCTCCTGTGGGGCTGGCGCCCACTCCCAGGGGCTGCCTGCTGGGTCCAGGTGGGACAGGCTGCCTTGCACATGATTGCATGCCTGTGCCTGCCCCCCACACCCTAGGGTGTGGGCTTACGGGAGGGTCCCTTGAAGAGGTCTGGGAAGACCCTGGACGTGGCCTGACTGGAGATGACTGAGTCCAGGGCAATCACCAATGTGCCCTCCCTTGAGCCAGCATCCGAGTCTGGCTCTGGCAGGGTCCTGGGCTGTTCCTCCTCCAGCTTCAGCGATGGTTGGGGGGCCTCCCTGGCTGTGTCCACAGCAGTGGTTGGAGGGGGAGACCCATCCTTGCCCCCCAGGAGCTGGTGCAGCTCACACACACATCTCACAGAGCTGGAAGGGACCTCACGAGCTCATTGAGTCCAGTCCCCTGCCACTTGGCAGGGCCAAGCACCATCCCTTTTTTGATCCATTTGCCCCAGATCCCTAAATGGCCCGCTCAAGGATTGAACTCACAGTCCTGGGTTTAGCAGGCCAATGCTCAAACCAAGCCTCCTTGAAGCAGGAGCAGGTCCTGCCTCTGACCTCTGGCATGTGTCCTGGGCCCAGGTGTACCCCTGCCGGAGCTCCTTCACCTTCACCCAGCCTTGCTCCATCACCTGGGCTGACAAGCAGTGGCCAGACAGGTGTAGGTGGGGCATTCCTCCTCTTGGCCAAGGGCTCCAGGAGGATCGGCTCGTAAGCCCAGAAGCTCAGGAGGTCCTGCAGCTCACGCTCACTCCAGGACGAGCACCGGTGTTTTGTGCCCTGGGTGGGCTCCTGGGACGTCTCCTGCGGCTCACAGAATCACAGAATCATGAGGCTGGAAGGGACCTCAGGAGGTCATCTAGTCCAGCCCCTGCTTTAAGCAGGATCAACCCCTACTAAGTCATCCCAGCCAGGACCTTGTCCAGCTGGGACTTAAAAACCTCAAGGGATGGAGAATCCACCACATCTCTAGGCAACGCATTCCAACGCTTCACCACTCGCCTGGTGAAGAAGTTTTTCCTAATATCTAACCTACACCTTTCCGTCTTCAACTTCTGACCCTTACTCCTTGTTCTGCCATCTGGCACCACTGAGAACAGTTTCTCACCCTCCTCTTTAGAGCTCCCCTTCAGGAAGTTGAAGGCTGCTATTAAATCACCTCTAAGTCTTCTCTTCTGTAAGCTAAACAAGTCCAAATCCCTCAGCCTATCCTCATAGGTCTTGTGCTCCAGACCCTTGATCATTTTTGTTGCTCTTCGCTGAACCTGCTCTAGCAAATCCACATCCTTTTTATACTGGGGGGCCCAAAACTGGACACAATATTCCAGATGTGGCCTCACCAGTGCCGAATAAAGAGGAATAACTACTTCTCTAGATCTGCTTGAAATGCTCCTCCTAATGCACCCCAGTATGCCATTAGCTTTCTTGGCTACAAGGGCACACTGTTTACTCATATCCAGCCTTTCATCCACCATAACCCCTAGGTCCCTTTCCATCATACTGCTACTGAGCCAGTCAGTCCCCAGCCTGTAACAATGGTTGGGATTCTTCTGCCCCAGGTGCAGGACTCTACACTTCTCCTTATTGAACCGCATCAGATTTCTTTTGGCCCAGTCCTCCAATTTATCCAGGTCCCTCTGGATTCTCTCTCTACCCTCCAATGTATCTACCTCTCCCCCTAGTTTTGTGTCATCTGCAAACTTGCTGAGGGTGCAACCCAGTCCCTCATCCAGGTCATTAATAAAGATGTTGAATAACACTGGCCCCAGAACCGAGCCTTGCGGCACTCCGCTTGAAACAGACCTCCGTCCAGATATTGAGCCATTGACCACTACTCGTTGGGCCCAACCATCAAGCCAGCTTTCTATCCATCTTATAATCCAAGGATCCAATCCATATTTCCTTACCTTATGGACAAGAATGTTGTGGGAGACCGTATCAAAAGCCTTGCTGAAGTCAAGGTATTTCACATCCACTGACTTCCTCATGTCCACAGAGCTTGTTACCTCGTCATAGAAGCTGATCAGATTGGTGAGGCAGGACTTGCCCCTGGTGAATCCATGTTGGCTACTTTTGATTACTTTCCCCTCTTCCAAGTACTTCAGAATGGATTCCTTGAGGATTCCCTCCATTATTTTCCCAGGGATTGAGGTAAAGCTGACGGGTCTATAGTTCCCTGGATTATCCTTCTTTCCTTTTTTAAAGATGGGCACTACGTTTGCCTTCTTCCAGTCATCCGGTATCTCCCCCGATCTCCAAGAGTCTTCAAGAATAATGGCCAAAGGTTCAGCAATGACCTCTGCCAATTCCCTCAGTACCCTGAGGTGCATTAAATCCAGACCCATGGACTTGTGCACATCTAGTTTTTCTAGATAGCTCAGAACTTGTTCCTTCCCCACAGATGGCTGCCCTCCACCTTCCCATACTGCATCATCTAGGACCGGCATTGGGAAGTTGACTTTGTCCATGAAGACTGAGGCAAAAAAAGCATTGAGTACTTCAGCTTTTCCTGCATCATCTGTCAGTAGGTTACCTCCCTCATCCAGTAACGGCCCCACACCTTCTCTGATAACCCGTTTATTGTTCACATGCCTGTAGAAACCCTTCTTGTTACTCTTCACATCCCTTGCCAGCTGCAGTTCCAGTTGTGCTTTCGCTTTCCTGATTACTGCCAGGCATTCTCCAGCCATATGTTTATGCTCCTCCTTAGTCAACTGTCCTCGTTTCCATTTCTTGTATGCATCCTTTTTGAATTTAAGATGACTAAGGATTTCCCTGTTAAGCCAAGCTGGTTGCCTACCATGTTTGCATTTCTTACTACGCAGCGGGATTGTTTGTTCCTGTGCCTTCAGTAAGACTTCTTTAAAATACTTCCAGTTCTCTTCAACTGTTTTCCCCTTCATCTTCGTTTCCCAAGGGATCCTGCTCATCCGGTCTCTTAGGGAGTCAAAGTCTGCTCTTCTGAAATCAAGAGTGTGTATGTTACTGCTCACCCTTCTTCCTTTCGTCCGGATCCTGAAATCTACAATCTCATGGTCGCTGCAGCCCAGATTCGCTCCCACTTCTATTACTTCTACTAGTTCTTCCCTGTTTGTGAGCAACAGGTCAAGTTGTGCACAGCCCCTGGTCGGTTCGTTCAGCACTTGTACCAAGAAGTTATCCCCAGTAGTCTCCAAAAACTGCCTGGATAGTCTGTGTGCTGATGTATTGGTCTCCCAACAAATGTCTGGATGATTAAAGTCTCCCATGAGAACCAGGGCCTGTGATTTGGAAGCTTCACTAAGCTGCCTGCAGAAAGCCTCATCTATCTCCTCTCCCTGATCTGGTGGCCTATAACAGACACCAACTACAACATCACCTCTGTTACTTCCACCTCCAAGCTTAACCCAAAGACGCTCAACTGGATTTTCTCCTTCCTCATACTGGAGCTCTGAGCAATCATACTGCTCCCTCGCATAGAGCGCAACTCCTCCTCCTTTTCTCCCCCGTCCGTCCTTCCTAAACAATTCATAACCTTCCATGACCGTGCTCCAGTTATGTGAATCGTCCCACCAAGTCTCCGTTATTCCAACCACCACATACTTGTGTGACTGTGCCAGGGCCTCTAATTCTTCCTGTTTGTTCCCCAGGCTTCTGGCATTAGCGTACAAGCATCTTAGAGAAGGGACCGATTGGCCCACTTTCTCCTCTTCACCCAGGAAACCCACTCGATTGTTCCCTCCTCCTTCCCCACTTACCTCCGGGCTTGTGTCACCTTCCCCTGACAAACCTAGTTTAAAGCCCTCCTCACTAGGTTTGCAAGCCTGCCCGCAAAGATGCTCTTTCCTCTTTTAGTGAGGTGGATCCTGTCTCTTCTCAGCAATCCCTGTTCATGAAAGGGAATCCCATGGTCAAAGAAACCAAATCCTTTCCTGCTACACCACCTACGCAACCATGTATTTACCTCTGTGATTCGACGATCCCTCCGTGGACCCCTTCCTTCCACAGGGAGGATAGATGAGAAGACCACCTGTGCTCCGCATTCCTTGATCTGTCTCCCGAGGGTTAGGTAGGCTGCCGTGATCTCATCAAAATTGTTCTTGGCTGTATCATTGGTTCCTACATGAAGTAGGAGGAAGGGGTAATAGTCTACTGGTTGAAGAATTTTTGGCAGCGACTCTGTAATATCCCAAATTCTTGCTCCAGGCAAGCAGCAAACTTGCCGGGATTCTAGGTCTGGGTGGCAGATGGATGCCTCCATCCCTCTTAGGAGGGAGTCCCTGACCACCACCACTCATCTTTTTCTCTTAGGGGTAGTGGTCATAGAACTCCCATCCCTAGGGCTGCGCATCCCAGGCCTTCTAAACTGTGGGGACTCTTTCAGATACCTCCCAGGGATTGTATCAGCCCCAATTATCTCCGCCGTATCACCTGTGGAGAGAGGCTCAAAGCGGTTACTTAACTCCACTGGAATTGGAGCGACTGGAACTGGTTTTCTCCTCCTGGAGGTAACGTGCTTCCAGTTCTCCTCCTCGTTTTGGGCAGCCTGCTGTTCCTGCAGTACTATCCATTGCCTTCTATCCAGAAAGTCTTCACTCTCTCTGATGGACCTGAGGGTTGATGTTTGTGCCTCAAGTCCTTTAACCTTCTCTTCTAAAATGGCTACCAGCTTACACTTGGTACAGAACAAATCCTTTCTGTCATTCGGGAGAAAGACAAACGTGGCACATAACATGCAGGAAACACCACCAGACCTCTCACCAGCCATGTTGCTCTCCATTTTTTCCCTTTTCAGAGATCTCTTATTTGTTTCTACTGCCATGTTTAGAGGGAGCCAGGTGGCTGGAGGAGTGGCTGGCTTGATGCCATGTTGCTCGCCTTGGGCAAAAGGGGTGGCCGCATAGCGTGGGGGAAAGGCAACATGCTACTGTGCTGCTGCCACGCTTCCCACTTCCTGCCACAGGCTTTCCAGAGCTCCCTGCGGCTTTAAGAATGGCGAGGAGCGTAGAGCTGTGATTGTGGTGGATTGGGTGCCCCGCCAGCCAGGTGGCTGGCACCATGGAGGGCTGTTTTGTCGACACCCACTCGTCCCCCCGCCAAGCATCCATCCACTTGTTTTCTGTGGACAGAACCTGCTGACAGAGGCATTCTGCCACATGGAGGAGAGGCAGAAGGCTGTCAACAAACGTGCCATGTTCTGTCGATAGGATGCACTTGCAGAGTGAACGCTTCATGAGTTTTGTTGACAAAACACTCTAGCATAGACATAGCTTTAGTGTTTTTGATTCCTGTCTCTGTGCCTTTTACTGCTTCATTCAGTTTAACCAACCTACATCCTACTCCCCCCCAAATAAATAAATAAATAAATAAGATGAAAACCTGTTAGACAGTTGGGCCGTGTCTACACTAGCCCCAAACTTCGAAATGGTCATGCAAATGGCCATTTCGAAGTTTACTAATGAAGTGCTGAAATGCATATTCAGCACTTCATTAGCATGAGGGCGGCCGCGGCACTTCGAAATTGACGCGCCTCGCCGCTGTGCAGCTCGTCCAGATGGCGCTCCTTTTCGAAAGGACCCCGCCTGCTTCGAAGTCCCCTTATTCCCATGAGCTCATTGGGAATAAGGGGACTTCGAAGTAGGTGGGGTCCTTTCGAAAAGGAGCCCCGTCGGGACGAGACGCGCGGCGGTGAGGTGCGTCAATTTCGAAGAGCTGCGGCCGCCCTCATGCTAATGAAGCGCTGAATATGCATTTCAGCACTTCATTAGTAAACTTCGAAATGGCCATTTGTGTGTCCATTTCGAAGTTTGAGGCTAGTGTAGACACGGTCACAGATGGCCATATTTTCTTATAATTGAGGTTCAATTTGATTAAATCTGGACTCACTGAATGCACCAAAAACTATAAACACTACTGTACCACGGAAGTCCAGTAAAGTCATGTGCCTACGTAATGAACATTAACAAATCCATTTACACTGATTTACAGCCCAACCAAATGCATTTAGAGCTATCATTCACAGTACACTACTTGGAATGCACACTTTTTTAAAAACAAGATTTACATTGCAGATTGCAATGTATGCGCTCCATACATTTGGATTTAATTCAATAATGTCCTGCTTAATGTTCTGGATGGTCAATAACCTGAGCTTAGAACACTAAACTTCAGTTATCTTGATTGGGTGATGTTCCCCTTTCATAATTACCTCTCTCTTTAGCTCCAACACATTGCAGTATTTGCTGAATTTCATAGCAGAGTTACTAAAAGCGTTTACTTTAATGCCGTCCACCGACCTTTCACTGACGTCAAGTTCATGATAGGCACCAGGAATCTGCAAATGGATGGACGTGCTGAACTGTGGTTGCAGTAGCCTATGCACAATAATCAGTTCCTTCGTAGTGGCAGTCCTTCCCAATAAGAGAGAGTATCACATCACTACTGTTTCTTTTGAAATTTTTCATTCAATGCAGGCCATTTTGCAGACTGGTGGAGCTTGTGCCATGTATCAGAAAGGAGAAACTTAGGTGAGAATGCAAATGTGGTCCTTTTTAATGGCACAAATTTAAGAGTAACTACTAGACAGAAAATATTTTATTACTATTTTCACAAATTTGCCCAATCTGTCTGATACACTCCAGAAAGTAACTTTTGCCCCAATGCTGAATTGCCTTCTTCGGAAGTTCTCCTTGGGAAACTGCTGAATCATATTCTTTTCCAGCTGTAGCTTCCTTACAAAAACCTGAGGGACTAAGTGCACTTAAACTTTTCTTGCAGCAGAGATGAGTTCAAAGCTGGTGCAACTGAGGTTACGACCCAGGGAAGTCTATGGGTACAATGCAGAGCACTTTTACAAAGTAAGGGTGTTGGCAAATATTTGGGGGTTTTTACTTTACAGATCTGATATTGCCGTCGGTTACACCTGCTGGCAACAGCTTCCTCCCCTTCCCATGCAACTCATATTGCTTGAGACAACAAACCAAACCAGAATCAGTTCAATAGCAAAATGGTTAGGCAAAAAATGTAGTGTTATGACAGTGGGTAGTGTATAGGAATCAGGTAATATAGCTTTAAGCCATTTGAGTTTGCTTTAGTGAGCCTCTTTTGCCTTTCATTGCCAAAACCTGCAGATTCTGAGAGAACAGCAGTTCATATAGCTAGCCAGGCCTTTGTAGACTTGGATATTTGTATATAGTGAGAAACAATCTTACATGGAACCCAAATAAGGGAGGAGAAGCGAGCGCACAGAAAGCACAATAAGGACTTGCCAGACACCCACTACATCTGCAAGAGATGCAGCAAGGACTGTCACTCTCGTGTGGGTCTTCACAGTCACAATAGACGCTGTAAATGAAGTCCTCAATTGAAACTTTAAAGGGCGCGATCCATAGTCTATGCAGACTGAAGGATGCCTACGACTACTAATCTTATTTGGAACCCACTGAGCTGATCCTTGTCATTTCCTCCTAGTGCTAACACTTAATATAGAGACAGAGAGGGAGCCGTGCTAGTCTATATACCATCAAAACAAAAAAGCAGTAAAGTAGCACTTTAAAGACTAACAAAATAATTTATTAGGTGAGCTTTCGTGGGACAGACCCACTTCTTCAGACCATAGCCAGACCAGACCAGACTCAATAGTTAAGGCACAGAGAACCAAAAAGAGTAATCAAGGAGGACTAATCAGAAAAAAATGATCTAGGTGAGCAAATCAGAGAGTAGAAGGCATAGGGGGGGAAGGTCAAGAATTAGATTAAGCCAAGTATGCAAACGAGCCTGAATAGTGACTCAGAAAATTCCCATTAAGACAAAAAATATTTGTTTTAATATAGAGAATATGACAATGTTCTATTTTATGAACAGAGTAAATATCTTTTCCTGCCTTTGTGTGAGTGCACATGCCTGCTGGGCATGATCTATTCCTTACTGAAATGTGCCCACTTCCAGAAACACCTACCCTGCTCTGGTTCTCTCTGGCCGTGTCTGCTCTAGCCAAAAACTTCGAAATGGCCATGCAAATGGCCATTTCGAAGTTTACTGATGAAGCGCTGAAACACACATTCAGTGCCTCCTTACCACGCATGCAGCCATGGCATTTCGAAATTGACGCAGCTCTCCGACGTGCGGCTCGTCTAGACGGGGCTCCTTTTTGAAAGGACCCTGCCTACTTCAAAGTCCCCTTATTCCTATTTGCATGGGTATTCGAAGTTTTTGGCTAGTGTAGACACAGCCTCTATGTGATATGTACTATAGTTTTCCACTGCAAGCCAGATTCTTGTCACAGTCCAGGGGAGGGCCAGAGCTGACAAGATCAGTTCAGTCACGGAGGATGTGGCCCTCCTCTGAAACCCCCCCACTCACGCATCTGACGAAGCGGGTCTTCGCCCACGAAAGCTTATGCTCCAAAATATCTGGTTAGTCTATAAGGTGCCACAGGACTTCTTGTTGTTTTTGAAGATACTGACTAACTCAGCTACATCTCTGATTCTTGTTTCAGTTATGCCAACGCAGCCCCATTGATGTTGCCCATTGGCAGCACTGCTGACCTTACAGCTTACTGCTGAGGAACTGTGGGCACAGTAGTGCCTTGATTTACACGAGGGTTGTGTTTCCACACACCCTCGTGTACCCTTCTAGAAAGAGTATTCTATGATTTCTGCCTTCTCTGTTAAATGCCACGAACATAATAGCATAATTGATCTACAGCTGCAGGCCAGATGTGCCAATGAGCATGAAAACACGCACCAAATGGGGTCCTCAGGCCCTCAGAACAGCCACCATGCAAACAGACAAAGCAGCAGTCACAGCAGCTGAAAGACTAAGAAAAGCTTATGGGAGTCCACAAGCCATACCAGCACATCCCCAAGAGTCTGGCGCGCAATCTCGTGGGTATGGAAAGAATTGGAGGCCGTAGATTTTTATAGCTGAAAGGGATCAGAAGATCATCCAGCCTGCCCTGCCGCTTAGGACAAGCCTTAGAATTTTGTACCATAAACTGGGATTAAAGCCAGGATCTGTGGCCCATGTACCAGGAACAACCCTCTGCACCTCTGAGCCGTGGCGTGCCAGGCATCCTCCTTCCTCTCTCTCCCGCCTGCCTCCCGCTCAATGCTAGACAATATTTTCAGACACAAATATCGCTCCCAGTGCTTTTGTGTTATCACAAATCATGGCTGCTCAGTTAACCCCCAACTTGAGGGGCACTTGGTCCTATATTTTTCAGTCAGTTCACCGTTGCACAGCCCCTTTCCTCCAAGGAACACAAAGCACTTTACAAGTGTAACACAATACACCTCACCACAGCCCAAGGGGCAGCACTGCTATCCCAACCCATACTCCTGTCCCTACAGTCTAACCCCCTCCACACTTAAGCGGTGTGTTTTGACTGTGTGGTGGGGCAACCATATCTCCTTGTCCCATATATGGGACAGGGAGACATGGGGGGAGGGGTAGCTCCTCCCAGCTCCACCTTCCCAGGGGAGCTGGGAAGGAGGCGGAAGCCGCCGGCGCTTCCTCCCCCCAGCCCCGGGGAAGCAGCAGCCATTGGCCCTCCCCCCCCCGGAGCCTGGTGAAGTGCAGCTGCCCTGCAGCCCCCGCCCGCACCTTCACACCTCCCTACACTCCCAGCGCCAACATGCCTTGATGCGGATGAATTCACGGTTCCGTGCCAAGTTAAGGCAGGTGTTAAACAGGTCCTGGGGTAGGTCCTTGCGGCTGGCGTATGGGCCTCATGAGCCAGGGCATGAGGGGGTAGGTGGCATCCCCCCACCATGCACAATGGCACATCCATGGCCCTGCCAGCCAGCTCCCAGCTGGGGACGCAGGTGCCCCGCTCCATCCTCGGGCACAGGCTGGACTTGTGGCATGTTGTGTGCCTGGCGCTTCCCCCACAGTAGCCCTGGGGAAGTGGCAGCCACTGCCCCCTCCCCCGCACTGCAGAACCCCAGGGAAGCGCCACAGACACAGCAGCCAAGTGCCCTCCGGCCAGCAGCTGCTGGTGGAAAAGGTCAGTGGGTGGGGGAGGGCCCAAATATGGGACAATTTGTCCCTTTTAAAAAATAAGCAGGGACATCTTTTCGGTATCCCAAAAACAGGACTGTCCCACCAAATACGGGACAGACAGTCACGTGAGTGTGTGGCTGTAATTGTAGTTATACAAGGCTGCCTTTTGGGATCGAGTGCCTGTGCCATTCACACCCGTATTCAAGATTTACTGCTGCCTTTCTGGTTGCCTTTCAAAATGCTTCTCCTCTCTGCTGCATACCAGAGGGAAGCACAGGACAGTCACCTGCAAAAGGGCCCCTCCCAGACACACGAAGCCTGCACAGTACGCGGTCTACAGAGCCATAGGCACGCACACCTCAAGCGACGCAGTCATGGACCCCCAGCAGCAGCAGCAGCCAGAGGTCCACACAGCCGCCCCTGTAGGAGCAGTGCTCGCCCTGCTCAATGTCATGCAGGAGGCAGCTGATCACATCCTAGCCACAGAGGAGGAGCTGCCCGCAGGGGAGGAGGAAGCAACCCCAAACCCTGCAGCACCCCACCCCGCCCCCCGCCTCACACGCTGCCGGCTGTGGAACTACCCCACCAGCACCAACTGGTGGGAGCGGCTGGTGCTTGGAGAGTGGGAAGACGACCGCTGGCTCAGGAACTTTCACATGAGCCGGCAGACATTTCTGGAGCTATGCCAGTGGCTCACCTGCGCACTGAGGCACCAGGACACCTCCATGCGGTGTGCCCTCCCTGTGGAGAAACGGGTCGGCATCGCTGTCTGGAAGCTGGCCTCTCCAGACAGCTACCGATCCGTGGGGCAGCAGTTTGGCGTCGGCAAGGCCACCGTCGGGGCTGTCCTCATGGAGGTAAGAGGACCCACGGGGGGAGGGGGAGGGGAGCCCTGGCAGGGGAGGGCTACACACACATCCTGCACACCCCTCACTGGTGCTCTCCCATGTGCTTCCCCTGCAGGTCGTCCACGCCATCAACGCCCTGCTCCTCCACAGGCTCGTGCGGCTTGGGGACCCGGGTGCCGCCATCATGGGCTTTGCCACCCTGGGCTTCCCCAGTTGCTTTGGGGCTCTGGATGGGACTCACATCCCCATCCACACCCCAGAGCACAGTGGAGGACGCTACCTAAACAGGAAGGGTTACCACTCAGTAGTCCTCCAGGCCTTGGTGGACAGCCGGGGCCGCTTCCTGGACATTTATGTGGGCTGGCCTGGCAGCACCCACGACGTCTGGGTGTTCCGGAACTCGGGCGTGTGCCGCCAGCTGGAGGCAGGGACCTACATCCCCCAGTGGGAGATCCCTGTGGGGGACACCACCATGCCCCTCTGCGTCATCGCAGATGCGGCGTACCCCCTCCGGCCCTGGCTCATGCATCCCTACACGGACCACCTGTCAGCCAGCCAGGAGCGCTTCAACATGCGCCTGAACCACGCGCACCAGGTGGTGGAGCGTATATTTGGCTGCCTCAAAGGGCACTGGAGGTGTCTCCTCACCCCCCTTGATGCAGGCCCCACCAACATCCCCCAGATTGGGGGCGCGTGCAGCGCCCTCCACAACCTGGTTGAGAGCAGAGGGGAGGCATTCTTTCAGGGCTGGGCTGTGGAGGCTGGCAGGGCCGATGAGCAGCCACCCGCTGCCCCCAGTTGCCAGGTGGACCCCGAAGGGACCCGGGTCTGGGAGGCCCTGTGGGCCCAGTTCGACAAGGCCGCAGGGTGAACACTGGCAGGCCCCCCACTGCACCCTCCCCATCCTCCACAACACTCCCTGCCCCCACCACAGAGCACGCAAAAGCACCCCCCCAACACTTTTCTTGTAAATAAAAACAGACATGTTTTTCGTCAAACCAGAATATATATCTTGAACTCTTCTTCTTATATTATAACTATGTACAGCCAAAATAAATATTACATATATACGTATTATAAGATGAAAGGAAAAAAAAAGGGGAAGACAAGGAAGGGGAGAACTATTTACATGGGGGGGCAGGTATCATCATAACATAACAGAACAGGGGTCTAATACAAACTATTTACAAAACATAGGTGAAGGGGATATATACAAAGGGGGGGGCACGTCCTGGGCCCCACACCCCCTAATGTCCAGCGCTGGGGGTGAGCGGCTGCGACCCGCACCTCGGCCGCAGCCCACGCCGGGGCTGGCTGGGGGCCGGGCAGACCGGGAGATAAGGCTGGAGGGTGTCAGCTGGCCCCAGGTCCCCCTCGGCGGATGGGCCCTCAGTGGCGGACGGCGGTGCAACGGCGGGTGGAGCAGCAGGTGCAGCAGGCAGGGTGGGCCGAGCGGCGGCCGGCGTGGCATGGGGGGCCAGGTAGTCAGCTATGTACTCAAAAGTGCTCATAAAGGCCCCCCATGCCTCCTGGCACCAGGCCAGCGCCTGCTCTTGGAGCCGGAGGTGCCACTCCTCCACCCACAGACGCTGCTTGGAGACCTCCAGCTGCCGACGAAGGATGGCCAGCAGCTGGAGGTCTGTCGCCGTCCGGGGGTGGTGCTGGCTCCGCCGTCGTCCCCACCCTGGGGCTGGTCAGTGCTCCACCGAGGGGCTGGCCTGGAGTGATGGCCCTGGTGAGCTCTCCGGGACCACTGACACCTCACCGGCGCTCTCCGGTCCTTCCAATGGTGCAGCTGCGGAACACGGGGGCGGAAGAAGAGTGGAGACAGCCGTCAGTGTGGGCCCCAAGCCATGGCCCTTGTCCCCCCACCCCTCTGCTGCTGGTTCCCCAACCCCGTCCCCGGGAGATGCTGCTGCTGCTGCTGATGGGTGTCCCGCCCCCTCCCCCCGGGGGACCCCGGGTTCCGCTCCCCCCATCCCCAGGGATGGGGCATGGCACTGTCGTGCTGGGGGGGGGCAGGGGCTGATGCACTCTTCTGAGGGACATGCCACTGCTGTCCTTGGGGCCATGGTCATCTGGGCATGTGGAGGGCACTGGTCATATCTGTTACCCCCACCCCTCAACCCCGGGGGTGTGCACCGGGGGGGTACATACCTGATGGTCCACTCCCACAGTCGGGGGACACCCATTGGGCGGACGCCCCGCTGGAGATCTGTGATGGCAGGATTATTTGGAGCCCCACGTCGCTGGAGGAGGACTCCCCCTCCTCCTCCTCCTCCGGTGCCCCAGGGGTGGGATCCTGGGGTGGCCCCTGGGGTGCGGGGCTTGCCTCCAGGGCGGACTCCACCTCCGGGGCCTGCTGGGGCTCGTTGGCCGAGATATCAAGAGTGGCTGGAGGGGAGGAGGTGTACCGGGGGCCCAGGATGAACCTGAGCTCCCTGTAAAAGGGGCAAGTGACGGGGGCAGCCCCAGATTGGCCGGCCGCATCCTCGGCCTGGGCGTAACCCTGCCGCAGCTCCTTGACCTTACTCCTGACGTGGTCAGGAGTGCCGGCTGGGTGACCCCGAGCGGCCAGGCCCTCGGCCAGCCGAGCGAACGCATCCGCGTTCCGCCTCTTGCTCCCCATTACCTGGAGCAACTCCTCCTCACCCCAGAGCCCCAGCAGGTACCAAAGCTCAGCCTCCATCCAGGAGGGGCCCTGCTGCCGCTTCCCAGACTGGCTGCCGATCTGGGAGCCCTGGCTCCCCTTGGGGGGGGGTGCCCTGGGGGCGCTTGGGGGGCGGCCATCTCAGCGCTGGGGGGTTGTTCTGGCTGCAGAGGAGCGTGCAGGCTGGCCACGTGGCTGTGCTGCTGCCTGCACGCTCTCTCAGCTTCCTGCACAGGAGGCAGGGGGCGGGGAGCTTTAAGGGGCCGCTGCACGCGGCAACCATCAAGCTCAGGGGATGGAGAGAGCATCTTTCAACCCCTCAGCTGATGGCCGCCATGGCGGACCCCACTATTTCGATGTTGCGGGACGCGCAATGACTACACATTCCCTAGTTCGACGTTCAACGTCGAAGTAGGGCGCTATTCCCATCCCCTCATGGGGTTAGCGACTTTGACGTCTCGCCGCCTTACGTCGATGTCAACTTTGAAATAGCGCCTGCCACGTGTAGCTGTGACGGGCGCTATTTCGAAGTTGGCGCCGCTACTTCGAAGTAGCCGGCACATGTAGACACGGCCTGTGTTTACCAAAATCTGCCCTCCTGAAATCCATTATCTCTATTTTGCTGTTTTCCCTTCTACCCTTCCTGAGAATTGTGAACTCTATGATAAATACTTTGGGGAAGTGTGTAATTATGTGAGACTCTTCCCACATGTAAGCTGGAGGACAAGTGCTGTTAATCAGAGCAGGGTCCAGATTTTCCTGGATATGTTAATGACCGTTTGGGAGGCCTGGGATGCCAAATAGAGGTGCTGATGACACCTTTGAGCCTGTCTAGGGTCCTTTTAACCTGGTCTTGCTCAGCCATGTTCTCAAGCCTTGTACAGCAAAGCACACAGGCAGGGTCACAACCAGCTGCAGATACAGACACTGACATCAGCTCTAGGAGGGCTCAACTTAAAGGACATACTCCAGCACCCAGAGATTCACCCACTCTTGGGGGTACAAACCCAAATGTATATAAAGTTCACTTCCTTCCTCTGTGTGAAGGAAGGTTTTCACAGCCCCACCCCCAGCCAGTTAGAAATCACATACACTGGGTTATATTATAAACCAAAAAGAAGTGTATTAACTTATTAACTATGAAAATGTCTATTTCAAGTGGTCAAAGAGGCAGAAACAGAAAGCAGATTACTAAGAAAATACAAAGCATGCAAACTAAGCTTTGTCAGTAAAGAAACTGGTTGTAGATTGGAATTTCACCTTAGATATTACTTCAGGTAGTGTCCTTCACAGGCCATGTCACTCTTAGCCTAAGTCCAGCAGCTCTTCCCCCCACCTCCTGTTACAATCCTTTTGTTTCCAAATGTTGAGGTGAGGAGGCAGAGGTAAAACAAGCTGAGGATAATCATTATTTTCATCATCCACACCATCAACAACCAAGACCTGTGGCAACTGACTCACCATCTTCCTGCCAAAGAATAAATCAGGAAGACAAGTTGGCGACAGATTGGACACACTTTGGAAAAGTGACCACCAACATCACAAGGCAAGCCTTAAGCTGGAACTGACAAGGAAAAAGGGAGCACAAGAAACAGGTGGTATAGAGACCTCAAAGATGGGATACACCTGGTCAGAACTGGAAAAGATCACCCAGGACAGGGGATCCTGACGAATGATTGTCAATGGTCTTTGCTCCAAGATGTAGGAGTGTAGCCAGACAAAATCTCCCCACTACAGATCAGCTTTTGCCTCCCCTCTAAGGTGCCTCAGAGCACCCAGGGCACTGAACAGCAGTTAAACAGCACAGTCTTTGATGCCTTCCTAAAGGGGCCCAGATGTGCTGGCTCATCATGACCCTGAGGAACAGAAAACACAGATAGAGGGCTAGCAGGCCAACTGTCAATAAGGGGGCCTCAGGAAATTACCCCCCAGGCATTGATGGATTTGATGCGCCCACACAGCCATCCCAGAAGAGAAATCTCCACCCTTGTAAAAGAACATCCTGTACTCCCAAAATTGCTTATCTCCTGTCTTACAAGTGCAAATTAAGTAAGAATTGTCCTTGTAAAAACTGGCGTCACAAAAGACAGACCAGTACGATCTGGCACCATAGATAAGAAAGAGAATACGTGACCCAGGGGGTATAAAGATGAGCCCAGCAGCACTCTGACTCTGAGTGCATTCCCACCAACTACCTGCTGGTCGGGTCAGGTGATTGCCTCCCGAGGTCCGCAACTGGGGACGCCCAACCTCGTATTTGCCTTTCTGCGGATCCTGGCTTGGCTACGCTGGTGTCAAGAGACACAAGGAGGGTAAGATATACCCATATTAAGGAGGGTAAGATGTACCCACATTAAGGTCTCCTTTTGGTGTGCACAGTTAAAGAATTAGAGCTCTATAGATAGATGCTGTTGCATTAAGACGTCGTGGTATTGAATTGTAATGTAACCTGTTAACACCTGTACTCTGCTAGCATATAAGAAGTAGACAATAGCCTTTTGTAACTGCACGCTTATAACCGTAGCTTAATAAACTTGTAACTAGTTAAGATCTAAGCCTGACTTCGGTTGCTCTCTGTCACTGTAACACAGCCCACACAATAAAAGGAACTTTAACCGTTTGGTTACCACAGCCTGGCTGTAGGTGAGAGTGCTAAGAGCCTAGCGTAGAGTCGTGCTGTCTCCACGGGGCAGACTCCTGGGGCTCCCGTCAGCCAATCCTGGTTGCCCGCTGCGACGGGACAGTGCGTCCTAGCAGTTGAAGTCTTGGGTGTGGAAAGGCTCTTAGTGCTACCATTGGGGCACTCTTCAGTCAATCTTGGCTGCCCGCTGTGACGGAGTTCCCTGCTCTAGCAGTAAAAGACTCGGGTGTTTAGGACCCTGGGGCATCCGTCAATCTGGCCCAGACTGCCCGCTGCGAAGGAGCCCTGCGCTCTAGCAGTTAAAGACTCAGATGGTAACAAGGGCATAGTTGGTACCTCAACGCACATTACCCGGCCACCGGCTAACAAGGAGTGGGAGAGGCTTGCTTACTGCTACATTTCGTACAATTTACATAAGGTAGGACTCCTTTCTTTGATTTCCCCACACTTCCTGTGGAACAGTTCAAGAAGCAGGTTAGCATCAGCTGATAAGGTCACCTGACTCCATCATCCAGGAGTCAGTAGCATTATGAAAGGTCCACAGGAAGGCCAAACCTATTCACAGTCCGTTGTCCTGGTTGATGGGCCATCAGCCCTGCCTGTTTTTTCTACTGTAATCCCTGTAGTATCAGCAGCGAAGTGACCCACAGCAGTAATTATGAAATGAAGATACACAGGTCACTATTCCTAACTTCATCTACAGAAGCTTCATCATACAGGCATATGAACTTTTCCAATGATATCGCACAAGTCATCTTGCATCTCATCACAAGTGTATCTCAGTTACGTCATTCATATCATAAACACGAAGCTAGAATATAAAGGCATGGTAATAGCTGACATTTCTTCACCACTCACTGAACCTACAAGAGGTGGAGCCTTATTAGGCTTGATGTTAGATATGACTAGTGAGGCATTCATAGAAATACTGGTTGTAGAGGCCAGTCCTTTGGTTTGAGTGATCTGCTAATTCAGTTTAAACTAAGTAGAAGGATGAACAAAAACTGGATCAGCATCTAGCATTCTTGATTTCAAGAAGGGCAAACTTTTAAAATATTAAGAGAGTTAGGAAAGTGGACTTGAAGAACTGAAGGATCTGAGCATGAAAGAGGCTTGAAATTAGTTTAAATCTGCAGACATGATCTGAAACCTGCATCGCAAGGGGGCAAATATTTATATGGAAGGGTTTCAGAGCAAGCTGGATGAGAAAGCATTTCAAACAGGTGACTAAATGAAAGCACCAAGGAATGGAAGGTGGGATGGATCAGCAAGAAAAGCAATCTCCTCGTGGTCAGAATGTTCGAACTGTTAAAAGCCAAGCAGAATTGGATCTTCCAAAGGAAATTAAAATCAATATGCCACATCTACACTACAGAGATCTTTCGAAAGACGCTGTTCCGGAAGATCTCTTCCAAAAGAACTTTATCCAAGAGAGCGAGTCCAAACACAAAAAAGCACATCAAAAGAGTCCACAGCAGCGTCCACACAGCCCCCAGTCTTTTGAGAGAACAGGCCAGGCATAAAAAAAAAAACAGACCCCATGAGGACTGCTCTTTCGAAAAAAAGGGTCTGCTGAGAGCCTACATGTTTTCTTTAGAAAGAAGCTTTCAAAATGGGAACGGAAGAGCAATTTGGAAAGGAGCCCCACATTCTTTCAATTTATTTCAAAAGAACACTTTTGTGTGTAGATGCGCCATAGAACCTTTCAAAAGAGCCCCCTTTTTTAAAAAAATATTTTGAAAGAACTTGCTAGTGTAGACACAGCCATAGTAAAAGGTTTATTAGCCATATAAAGAAAACGAAGAAGAAATGTGATTGCTAACCACTGAGAATTGCGTAGAGATTAAAAACAATCTAGACATGGCCCAACACCTAAACAAATAGTTTGCCTTAGTTTTAAATATGGCTAAAGAAGAGCTTACAGGTACTATTGGGTGGTTAAAGGAAATGAAGATTTGCACCTAGAAATTAACTCATCTGAGGTGGCACTCAGACTGCTTAATGGCACTAAATTGGATGGCCGGGATAATATCCACCCAAGAATAAAGAACTGGCTCATGAAATTGCAAGCCCAATATCAAGGACTTCTACTGAATCTGTAAACTCAAGGTACTCATACCTTCTAACTGGAGAATTGCTAATATGATACCTACTTTTAAGAAAGGGGAGAAAATGTGATCCATTAAATACAGGCTTGTTAGTTTGAATTCAACTGTATCCAATGTATCAGAACAAAGTCTGAAAGAGAAAAGAGTTGAGGGCATAGAAATGATCATCAATTGGGATAAAATACAATCGTTTTACAAAAGGTACACCAACCTGACCTGTTGGAGTAATTTTTCAGACTAAGCAAACACAGTAGATCTAATCTATCTAGATTTCAATCACACATTTGATAAGTTCCACAGGGAAAATGATTAGCTACGTTAGAAAATATGGGGAATAATATAAGAAGTGAAAGATGAATAAAATACTCATTAAAGGGTCGACTACAACAGATTACATTGAAAAATTGAACTATTAGAGAGGAGGGACATTTCTAGTAGATTTCTTCAGGGGTCAGTCTTGGGACCAATCATTAAACAATTTTGTTAGTGATCTTGCATTAAAAAGTGGGATTGTGTTAATGAAATTTGCAGATGACACAAATTTGGGAGGTACTGCTAATTTGAGAAGGACCAGAATATTTTACAGAACTATCTAAATGACCTTGAAAATGGAGTAATAGAAATGGAATTAATTTAATAATGCAAAGTACAAGGTCACGAATTTGAAGACTAACAAGAAGACTTTTTCCTACAAGCCGTGGACATCTTAGTTGAAAGGAACAGAGGAGGAGAACAACCTGGTTGTATTGGCAGGTCACAGGAGGGCTACACGTCACTGATGTGATGTGGCTGTGTAAAAGACTAATGCATCAGGTGACATATTTCAAGTAGACAGGGAAGCGTTAGTACTTTATATGCGGGAATGGTGAAACCTCATCTGGCATTCTATGTGCAGTTCTGGACTCCCATGTTTAAGAGAGAGGAATTCCAACTGAAACAGGTGCAGAGAAGGACAATTATAGGACAACTGGAAGAAAGAAAAATCTACTTTCTTAAAGGAGAATCATAAAGGTCGTCTATTTAGCCTAAATAAAGGAATACCCAGAGGTAATATGATTGCTGTCTGTAAAAGCATCAGAAGGGGAAACACCATTGAAGAAGGCGTATTATCTACATGAATGCCAACAGGGACATGAGAACAAACGTCTACCTACAAGTTTATGCTTGAAATTCAACACAAGTTTCTAACCATCCAAAAAGAGAAGTTCTGGAACAGGGAGCAGTGAGGGCAAAAGACCTAACTGGCTTCAAGACAGAGCTCAATAAGTGTATGGAAGGGACTACATGATGAGATTACTCACAATGGCAGGCAACCAATCGCTGAGTGCAAGTAACAGATATCCCCACTGGCTGGTGATGGGACCCTGAATGGGGAGGGCTCTGAGTTACTACCAAAAACTCTTTCTTGGTGTCTGGCTGGCAGGTCTTGCTCACATTCCCCTGGGGTGATTCTGCGTTTCTGGGCACTGAGGAATTTTTCAGAACCTAATGTTGGGCATGCAAAATTTCCTTTTTTCACCCCCACAGAAACAGGCTGCAGTGCTGTTAGTTGCCGGGTCGGGCCACCAAACCAAGCAGATCCCAGCTTGCAAACAGAAGACAAGGCTGAGGATGGAGGGATGAGAACGGGAGGGTTCCCCACACACCCCAGAGGAAGGACTCAGGCGGTGATGCACAAAAAACTTAGTGCAAGCCCAGGAGCCAGCACCAGCCTGTTCCTCCCTCAGGATCCCTGGGGTCTAGGAAGATGGGGTCTGTGTCTGGGACAGGGGGCCCCTCATCAGTTGGGCTCAGAGAGGGAGAGGAGGATGTTAGTGTCTGGGCCAGGGAGGCTCCATGGGTGGGCTCTCAGGAGGAGAGGATGTGAGTGTTTGGCCCGCAGCTGAGCTCTGGCCGGGGGGATGAAACGGCTGAGAACCAGGAACTGGGTTCTTGTCAGTCAGGCGTGTGGAATCTTTTTTGGGTTGGAAGCCACTGACCCACAGAAAAAATCTTTGCTGACTTGGCCCCCAAGTGAAAATGAGGAAAACCCACATTAACATGGCCCTTAACTGAGAAGCAGGGAGAAAAAGAAACTTATCTCACTCATGCAGCTCAGGGCACCCAATTCCCCTTGCACTCCAGCCCCAGGGTGGGGAGGGTAATGAGGCTCAGGGCTTCGTCCGAGGCCTGGATTAACTCTTCTGGGGCCCAGAGTTGGTGGATTTTGTAGGGTTCCCCTAGCTTCTGGGGTGGGGCCAAAAATGAGGGATTCAGCATGTGGGAGGAGGCTAGCAGGGAGTCTGGGAGGGAAGGTGCAATGGGACTGGGTACTTACCTGTAGCAGCTCAGGGGAGATCCCACCCAGCACTTTCAGGCACTGCCTCCACCACTCCCATTGGTCGCAATTCTCAGCCAATAGGAGCAGTGCGGGGGGGGGGAGCATGCAGGGGAATGCTTTGCTGCCTTGCCATTCCCCCAGCCAGAGGGAGGGGGACAGTAGCACGCAGAGCCTGCCACCTGGGGGCTTTAGCGCCAGCTCCTTGCTGCTTTGCCTTGCCGTGGGCAGAGTCCCGGGGGGGGTGCTCCAAGCCTCATGGGCTGGATCAAAGGAAGCTGTGGGCTGGATTTGGCCCATAGGTCATGTGTTCCCCATCTCTGTCGTAGGGGCTTTGTTAACTCTCTATTCCTGGGGGGACGTGTGTGTGGGATTATTACAGACACACATACTGGGTGACAGATATAGTGAAAGAAATTCCAAAAACAGTTGAAACTCACGTGACTATATTATGTTATTATGACAAAATTTGCAGAATTTCAGGCACAGAATTCCCCCAGGAGTACCACAGGCTCAGGGTCCATCTGGCTGCCATAGTTGGAGTCAGGATTCCCTGGGCTCAGACTGGCAATGACACCCAGGGGCGGGTTTCTTCTTCTGCCTCTGCCGCATGGGCCAAGAGTCACTTGCAGGTTTAAACTAGTGTAAATGAGGGATTCTCTGTAACACTGAAGGCTTTAAATCATTATTTGAGGGCTTCAGTATTTCAGCCAGTAATTATGGGTCTATTCCAGCATGAGATGGATGAGGTTCTCTGGCCTGCAATGTGCAGGTAGTCAGGTTAGATGATCAGAATGGTACCTTCTGGCCTTAAAGTGTACCAGCCTATCACCAAAAGCTGGGAGAGCATCAATCTCCTTCCCGACCCAAATTAATATTGGAAGTAATAACACTCACGCTTAACATGACAGCTCTGTTATTTGCTCCTCTTCTTCTTTGCAGCGGCTTCCACTGTAAATGCCTCAGGTAAAGACCTGCCTTCTATGTCTGGAGTGCCTGGTGCACTGTTGGCTTTGAAATAATTATACTGTGTGTGTGTGTAAGTGAGAATGAATCCCTAATGCATGTTTGAGTCTTGTGGGCATGGCTAGGCTGACCATATCTTCCTGTCCCAAGTATGGGACAGGGAGCTGTGGGGGGAGGGGTGGCTCCTCCTGACTCTGTCAAGCCCCAGGGAGCTGGGAAGGAGGTGGCAGCTGCTGGTGCTCCCTGGGAGCCCCACTGAAGTGGCAGCTTCCCGTGATCCCCCCAGAGCCCCTGAGAAGCAGCAGCTGCCCATGCTCCCCCGAGACATGGGGAAATGACTTCCGCCAGCAGCTGTGGGGGAGGGCCCAAATACGGGACAATTTGTCCCTTTTAAAAGATAAGTCAGGATGCCTTTTTGGCATCCCAAATACAGGACCGTCCCACCCAGTATGGGATAGATGGTCACCCTCTGCATGGCCCTACCAAAAACAGTCCAGTTTGGTCAATGTCATGGTCATGGAGTTTTTAAAATGCTAAATTTCATTATTTCAGCTATTTAAATCTGAAATGTCCTGGTGTTGTAATTGTCGGGGTCCTGACCCCAAGAGGAGCTCTGTGTATGTGAGTGTGCAGTGGGGGACTGCAAGGTTACCATGGGGGGCAGGGGGTTGTAGTACTGCTATCCATACTCCTGTGCAGCTGGTGGTTATAGTGCTGCCTCCAGAGCTGGGCAACTGGACAGCAGTGGGAGCCCAGCTCTGAAGGCAGAGCTATTGCCAGCAGCAGCACAGCAGTAAGGATGGCCTAGGGTATGGTATTGCCACCTTTACTTCTGCACTGCTGCCTGCAGAGCAAAGACTTCGGTCAGCGGCACACACCCCGGCTGCCCAGCTCTGCGGGCAGCAACGGACGAGTAAGAGTGGCACGATATTGCCACGCTTATTCCTGCAGTGCTGGTGGCAGGGCATTGCTTTCTGAGCTGGCACCCAACCAACAGCCTCCACTCTCCAGCCACCCAGTCCTGAAGATGTGGAAGGAAGGTTGCAATAACATGATCCCTCTAAAATGACCTTTCATCCTTCCCTGCCAACTCCCATTTGGGTCAGGACTCCCAACTGGAGAAACATGAAATCGGCATTGTATGGTCTGGGAAAAAAAAAAAACCTGAAGACCAGATTTCGTGGTCCACGACATGTTTTTCATGGCCATGAATTTGGTAGGGCTCTACTGATGTGGCTATTTTGCTGAAGCTGCCTTTACCACATGATCCAAATTAGTTGTCACCAATTCAGTGTTAAACAAAGTTAGAGGTGTGTGATCAAAAAAAGGATGTACATTCAACTTTTCAGGCATATTATGCTAAGTAAATAAAATAGTAACAAGAAGAAAATTCTAGCAAGAAATCTGTCAGATTACAAGCTAGAAACTTGTTCACAGGCACAATCTAGTGGTAGACAGTGATATTGCAACATGAGCGCTGGCACTTAAATGAGTGTGTGCATTTGTGGCTACATATGCTTTACAAAAATAACCTTTACCTTTTTGTAGAGGCAGCATGGACTATCGAGTAGGACACTTATAAAAACCAACAGCACATACTTCCAGTTCTGCCAATTACTTTGAGCAAACAGGAGCAAATAACTTCATTTTCCCATATCTCTTCTCCAACTATCTTTTGTCTGTCTTATCTCTTTAGACTATGTCAGATTATAACCTTGGTGGGTCAGGGATTCTCTCTATGTTTTTGTACAGTGCCTAACATGATAGAGGCCTGGACCAAGCTTGGAGAACCTTAGAAGCTCCACAACATCAATAATAATACTATATTACATGTACCCGCTCTCCAGAGATCACCTGTGCCTGCTGATGGGGGCAGGGCAGAGTGAGGGAAGTTAGTTTCAGCAATGTTTCTGAGCATGCTCAGTCCATGCTCAGTAGAAGCTAAGAAGCAAATCTGGAGGAGGAGACATGTGATCCCCACGTCACCCACGTTATGTTGCTTTTGCTGCTCCCTGTATGGAGTGAAGAAGAAATAATCGAGGTGGTGGATAGCATCCAATGGAAATCCTACACAATATAAATTGAGATTAGAAATAAAACATAAGCGAGAAATAAAACTGCAAATGACATGGAAGCTGCCTTCTAACAGACAAGGCTAATGCAGTCAATACCTCCCAAGGGAGAGAAACCTCTATACATGCAGAAACACTTCCTGAATCCAGGGCCTTTGCCTTGGTATGAACACTGCAGGTCTTTACACTAACCTCACCCAGACACTGTAGATGGCAGTACACTCTATGTAAAAGGTCCCTAGGTTTACTTTGATGCGTCTTAAATTACAGGAGCTGAAAAGGTCTTTTCTCAGGAAAGGGAAGTCCTCTTTAATACTATATAAAATTGGGATGTATACTCTTCCCAATACATTGGTTTCAAAGTGCACAATATCATCTACACTAGTTTAGCAATCACCACATACATAGACTTCAAAGCACCTGAGAGTTAAAAAAAGACAGAGCTTTGGAAGAGAACAACTGGTACTTAGTCTTGCTGACTTCAAGCACCGGGATGTTAGATGGAGATAATGAGACGGAATTATAGAAATATATTGTCTAATTTACTAGAAATGTATGTTTCAACCTACCTCGCTTGTCTGTTGCATATCCTCTACATTAGGTTTGATGTTATTTCATTTACATTTGATTTAAATTTATAAAACTTTGTTTTACTTCAGATTTTTTTCTTCCTCTGATGATATCCAAGTATATTGGAACAGTCAAACAGCTGATCTCAGGCAAGATATAAAAGGAGATTAAGAGGTACCAGACAGGCAGTGTTCACACCAAGGCAAAGTTGCATAGATAGGCTGACTTCAGTTAGCAAGGAGCATGGGAGAAGGATACTAATAAAGAGAAACAGGGAACTGAAAGCTACGTTGATGTATACATTAATCATATTTTCCCACGAACGCATTTAGGTCCTTTTCTGCTATATTTTGCAAAACCATCATGACTTTAAGTGAGCAGGAACATTTGTTGTTTGGGGAGAAATCAGCAAGAACGAATAAAATATAGTCTACAACTAGGCTGTCCTCCACGGTTACTGAAGATGATCCAGTCGTTCCACGAAAACATGAGAGGAACCATCCAATATGACGGCGCATTATCGGATGCTTTCAGAATCAGGAGTGGAGGCAAACAAGGATGCGTGCTTGCTCCGACATTGTTTGGGATCTTCTTCGCACTCCTCCTGAAGCGTGCCTTTGGATCTTCAACAGAGGGCATCTTGCTGCACACAAGATCCAATGGGAAACTATTTAACCTTGCAAGGCTGAAAGCTTAGTCTAAGGTGCGAGAAGTCCTCATCAGAGACATGCTGTTCGCAGACGATGCTGCTGTAGCGTCTCACACAGAAGACCAGCTTCAAAAACTTCTGGATTGGTTCTCCAAAGTGTGCAAGGACTTTGGGCTTACCATCAGCCTAAAGAAGACGAATGTACTCGGTCAGGATGTTGCTGAATCCCCATCAATCAGCATTGACAACTATACATTAGAGGTTGTCCACGAGTTCGTTTACCTAGGGTCCACCATCACTGACACCCTGTCGTTGGACACTGAGCTAAATAGGAGGATCGGAAAAGCAGCCACAACTCTGTCCAGACTCAGCAAGAGAGTGTGGAATAACAACAAGCTATACACTCACACCAAAATGCAAGTCTACAGAGCCTGCATCCTCAGCACCCTCCTTTATGGCAGCGAGACTTGGACCCTGTATGCCCACCAGGAAAAGAGGCTGAACGTCTTCCACTTGTGCTGCCTCAGGCGCATCCTTGGAATATCATGGAAGGACAGAGTGACCAACACTGCCGTCCTCGAGCAAGCTGGAATCCCAACCATGCACACCCTCCTCAGGCAGCGTCGACTCCGCTGGCTTGGCCACATCCACAGGATGAACGATGGAAGGATTCCAAAAGACATCGTGTATGGTGAGCTAGCCTCTGGCAAAAGACCTCCCGGACGCCCCCAGTTGCGTTACAAAGATGTCTGCAAGAGAGACCTCAGAGAGGTAGACATCGAGCTGGACAACTGGGAAGATCTAGCAGACGACCGCAGCAGATGGAGGCAGGGGCTACGCAAGGGCCTTCAGAAGGGCGAGTTGAAGATCAGACAGCTAGCAGAGGAGAAGCGAGTGCACAGAAAGCACAATAAGGACTTGCCAGACACCCACTACATCTGCAAGAGATGCAGCAAGGACTGTCACTCTCATGTGGGTCTTTATAGTCACAACAGACGCTGTAAATGAAGTCCTCAATTGAAACTTTAAAGGGCGCGATCCATAGTCTATGCAGACTGAAGGATGCCTACTACTACTACTACAACTAGGCATACTGTTCAACAGGGATAGTAAATGACACAGACAAAATGTGGCTTAACTGTCTGATGTAACAGTTTCCAAAGAGCTCCAGCTAACTGGTCTGTCTTCAGGGTAACAGCCATTTTCTCTTCTCTCTCCAATTCTATTCCAATAGCCTCTAGCAGTGAAAAATCCCAGTACAAAACACAAAATGAAGCCTATCTGATTTCAGGGATTAGTGACCCTCTCACCTGGCACAAGGGCTTTCAGAACAACTAGTAATCTGGGTTCTCTCTATTCTGACACCTTTTCAGGGGTACACAGCAATTTCTGGAAATCAGGCATCTAAAGCATGTCTCAAGCCGGGTGCCCAAAATCACTTTTGAAACAGCAGAGCCAAATGCCTGCTCTTTACTTCTCTTCAGACTTGCTGAGCCTTATCTTTCGAATTCAGTTAAGTCAATTTGTTACTGAATTCTCCTCCACCCAGGGAAATTGCCTGAAATAGCTATTGCAGAACAAACTATTACAGAATAGTTCCCTGTGCACGCACACTATTTCAGGATAAAAGTGGGTAAATTTGTAGTGGCTTTTAATGTTACTGGGGTAGGGCATGGAAACATGTCCTACTTTGAGGAACTCATTTCACATTTCAACCACTTTCTCTACAGCACAATTGATTTGTTTCAGTGAATAATTTAAGGTCTCGTGGTCATAAAAGGAAAAGCAGGGAAGAGCCTGGGATGTGTTTCTGTAAAACCAGTTTGCTCCTGTTTATGCTTAGATTTGCCAAATAGTCATCTGATTTTGTCATCAACTTGGCGGGTGTTGGATCAGAAATTATGTTAGTACTAAATGAAGGAACAGTGAAATCTGATTACCGACGATTGTAATTATTGTGGGAATACAGAAAAAGAGATCTGTGTGTAAGGGATGTGGCAGCAGGAATGCACCGCTGATGAAGGCTGGGAGGAATGTGTCTCCCAGAGGTTATTTGCATGAGAATGCAAAGGTGTGCATGTGTGATACCTTTTAGGCAAAGCCTAATGGGTAGCAAGTAATCCATGAGATTTGGTCTATTGTAAACACGTTGTTGTAAAATTACAATTTAAGCTGACACTTAGTGTGGGAGTTGTGAGATCTCACCAATGCTCTGGGTTGTTGTGGGGGACGGGGCAGTTGCCACAGCTGCATAAGACATTAATTACACAGGGCTTCCTGGTTTAAAGCATTGTAAGGGAAGAAGGGAGGGGTACTAATTAAATCAGTTTGCTGAGTGCCTTGGCCTTGACCTTGGCCATATAGCTATAAGCTTGGCTTGACTAGCCCTCCCCACCTGTTGAAAGATAGAATGGGATACATGAAACCCCACTGGAGATAGTAAGAGCTGAAATCACAGAGTGGCAGCGGGGGCCACACAGAGCTGAAATCACAAAGTGGCAGCTGAGGCCAGGCAGAGCTGAAATTACAGGGTTCTGCCTCAGGGCAATCCCCAGCAGTGTGATCAGTAAGGGAGCGATGATAGTGACTGGCAGGCAGCCTGTAGGAGGAACGGTGGACTGGTGGGTGGCTGGTAGGAGGAGCAGCAGATGACGGCGGGCGGGCGGCCGGTAGAAGCAGCGACAGACCAGTGGGTGACCGGCAGGCGGCTGGTAGGAAGAGCAGCAGAGGACAGTGACCGGCGGGCGGCCAGTAGGAGGAGCGGCCAGCAGGTGGCAGCAAGGGGATGCTGCAGACAAGTGGACAGCTAGTACTGCCCTGGTGATGTATCTGTGGGCTCTGGGTTCGGGACTGCACCACGGAAGGCACACCCTGTAACTGTGTGTGGGGTAAAGGGCCAAGAGCCCCAGCAAAAGACTTGGTTCTACTGCATATGGAGATGGTATCTTGGTAAAGGGGTTTGTCTCTTTGCTTACATATATGGGAAATAATATATGGGCAAGATCAGATGTGAAACAATCGCATATAAAAAAATCCAACGCGTCTGTGAAAGGTGGACATATAAATAGTGGTAGTTTTTTTTAAAGTGCTTTTACACAAATGCTAGGAGTCTGTCTAATAGGATGGGTGAACTGGAGTACCTCATATCAAAGGAGGAAGTTGACATAATAGGCATCACAGAAACATGGTGGAATGAGGACAATCAGTGGGACACTATCATACTGGGGTATAAATTATATCGGAAAGACAGAACAGGTCGTGCGGGTGGCGGAGTGGTACTATATGGATAATATAGAATCAAATGAAGCAAAAATCCTAAAGGAATCAAAATGTTCCATAGAATCATTATGGATAACAATTCATTCCTCTAATACGAATATGGCATTAGGAATATATTACCGACCACCTAACCAGGACAGCGATAGTGATGCTGAAATGTTAAGGGAGATTAGAGAGGCTATCAAAATACAAAACACAGTAATAATAGGAGATTTCAATTATCCCCACATTGATTGGGTACATGTCACCTCAGGATGGGATTCAGAGATTAAATTTCTTGATGCCTTAAAGGACTGCTTCTTGGAGCAGCTAGTACAGGAACCCACAAGGGGAGAGTCAATTCTCGATCTAGTCCTGACTGGAACGCAGGATCTGGTCCAAGAGGTAACTGTTACTGGACCGCTTGGAAATAGTGACCACAATATAATAACTTTTAATATTCCTGTGTTGGGAAGAACACCGCAGCGGTCAAACACTCCAGCATTTAATTTCAAAAAGGGGAATTACACTAAAATGAGGAAGCTAGTTAAACAGAAACTAAAAGGTAGAGTAACTAAACTAAAATCCCTGCAAGCTGCATGGAAACTGTTTAAAGACACCATACTAGAGGCCCAACTTAAATGTATACCCCAAATAAAAAAACACAGTAAGAGACCTAACAAAGAATCACCATGGCTTAACAGCCATGTTAAAAAGGCAGTGAGAGAGAAAAGGGCAGCTTTTAAAAAGTGGAAGTCAAATCCTAGTGAGGAAAATAGAAAGGAACACAAACACTCCCAAATTAAGTGTCATAATGTAGTAAGAAAAGCCAAAAAAGATTTTGAGGAACAGCTAGCCAAAAATTCAAAAAACGATAGTAAAATGTTTTTTAAATACATTAGAAGCAGGAAGCCTGCTAAAAAAGCAGTGGGGCCCTTGGATGATAAAGATATAAAAGGAGCGATCAAGGAAGACAGTGCCATTGTGGAGTGATTAAATGATTTCTTTGCTTCAGTCTTCACGGCTGAGGATGTTACAGAGGTTCCTAAATCTGAGCCAGCCTTTTTAGGTGACAAATCTGAGGAACTCTCCCAGATTGAAGTGACATTAGAGGAGGTTTTGGAGTTAATTGATAAGGTGAATAGTAACAAGTCTCCAGGACCAGACGGTATTCACCCAAGGGTTCTGAAAGAACTCAAATGTGAAATTGTGGAGTTATTAACAGTGGTTTGTAACCTATCCTTTAAATCCGCTTCAGTACCCAATGACTGGAAGACGGCCAATATAACGCCAATATTTAAAAAAGGCTCTACAGGAGACCCTGGCAATTATAGACCTATAAGTCTAACATCAGCACCAGGCAAATTAGTAGAAACAATAGTAAAGAATAAAATTGCAAGGCACGTAGAAGAGCACGAATTGTTGGGCAAAAGTCAGCATGGTTTCTGCAGAGGGAAGTCGTGTCTAACTAATCTATTAGAATTCTTTGAAGGAGTTAATAAACATGCGGACAAGGGGCACCCAGTGGACATAATATACCTAGATTTCCAGAAAGACTTTGACACGGTCCCACACCAAAGGCTTTTATGTAAATTAGGCGGTCATGGCATAAGAGGAAAGATCCTTTCATGGATCGGGAATTGGTTAAAAGACAGAAAACAAAGGGTTGGAATAAATGGTAAATTTTCACAATGGAGGTGGGTAACTAGTGGTGTTCCCCAGGGGTCAGTCCTGGGACCGATCCTGTTCAACTTGTTCATCAATGATCTAGAAAATGAGGTAAGCAGTGAGGTGGCAAAGTTTGCAGATGACACCAAGTCAAAACCAAAAGGGATTGTGAAGAACTACAAAAAGATCTCAGCAAACTGAGTGATTGGGCAGCAAAATGGCAAATGAAATTTAATGTGGGTAAGTGTAAAGTAATGCACATTGGAAAAAATAACCCATATTACACGTACAACATGATAGGGTCAAATTTAGCTCAGATCAGGAAAGGGATCTTGGAGTTATAGTGGATAGTTCTCTGAAGACATCCACGCAGTGTGCAGCGGCAGTTAGTAAAGCAAATAGGATGTTAGGAATTATTAAAAAAGGGATCGATAATAAGACAAAAGATATCATACTTCCCCTATATAAAACTATGGTACGCCCACATCTTGAGTACTGCGTGCAGATGTGGTCTCCTCACCTCAAAAAAGATATATTGGCATTAGAAAAGGTTCAGAAAAGGGCGACTAAGATGATTAGGGGTTTGGAACGGGTCCCATATGGGGAGAGGCTAGAGAGACTGGGCCTTTTCAGTCTGGAAAAGAGGCGATTGAGGGGCGATATGATATAGGTATATAAAATCATGAATGGTGTGGAGAAAGTGAATATAGAAAAATTATTTACCTTTTCCCATAATACAAGACCTAGGGGACACCAAATGAAATTGATGGGTAGTAGGTTCAAAACTAATGAAAGGAAATTTTTCTTCACACAGCGCACAGTCAACCTGTGGAACTCCTTGCCGGAGGAGGCTGTGAAGGCCAGGACTCTATTAGGGTTTAAAAAAGAGCTTGATAAATTTTTGCAGGTTAGGTCCATAAATGGCTATTAGCCAGGGATAAAGTATGGTGCCCTAGCCTTCAGCACAAGGGCAGGAGATGGATGGCAGGAGATAAATCACTTGATCATTGTCTTCTGTTCTCCTTCTCTGGGGCACCTGGCATTGGCCACTGTCGGCAGAGGGGATACTGGGCTGGATGGACCTTTGGTCTGACCCAGTATGGCCATTCTTATGATATACTGCATCTGTCACTGTAACCTTGGGGTAGGTTATGGGCATTAAACAAGCTGTTTCTATCTTAAACTCTGTGCTTGCGAGTGGGGGAGAACTGCCTTACAGGCACCCAGCACGTGGGGTGAAATTGTCCCAGGCCACTGGGTAGGGGCTTGAGCCGGTTGGTTGTATCTTTGACAGGAAACCCCCCAGGAGTGGAACCTGGCCCTTTTAGCAGGCACCTGGCATTAATAAAAGGGTTACATGTGTTTAACCCGTCCCACAGGAAGGAGTCATTTTCAGTTTAAGAAACAGAGAGGCAGCCGAGTTCGTCTGCCTCTTCAAAAACAACAAGAAGTCCTGTGGCACCTTGGAGACTAACAGATATTTTGGAGCATAAGCTTTCGTGGGCAAAGACCCGCTTCGTCACGAAGTGGGTCTTTGCCCACGAAAGCTTATGCTCCAAAATATCTGTTAGTCTCTAAGGTGCCACAGGACTTCTTGTTATTTTCAGTTTAAAGAACCTCTGTAAGATAAGGGTTCAAGTGTCAGAGCCCTACCAAAGTAAAAGTGCGGGAGAGGGCACAGGGACTCCCAGCCAGCAGGCTGCATGCTCTCGGGCATGTGCCCTCAGGCTAGTTCAGCCTGGTTCTCCCCACTGTTCAAATAATAAAGCTCAATCGGTTGCATTAAGAGCCTCTCTTGCTATTTTGAAATTGCTCCATCGGAGATGAAATCACTTGTGGCCAGACTGTTTCTGCCCAAGAGCTGAAACCACTTAAAATGTGGGCAGCATCTGAGCAGGGGTCAGTAACCCCCCCAAGCACATGCTTCAGTGGTACTTGGCAAGAGCTCAGCACCGCTCCCCTCCCCCCATGCTGTGGGGGAGTGGAGCAGGACAGTCAAGCCTACCCCATGAGCCACCTGAGGAGGGACATGCACCTGGAGTGTGTCCCTGCACCACCACCTCACTTCCTGTCCCCTCCAGGTGGAGCAGTCCCTCCCCCACCTGTGCCCTGCATGGCCTGGGAAGCAGCAGCTCAGTAAGTTGCCATAGAGGGCAGGGGAAGGCTGGCCTAAGAGAGACCCTGGTGGGAGTGGGGGAGTACCACCACCACTCAGACCAAAGAGGTCAAAGGGTCAAATTTCAGCATTCTGCCTTGGAAAGGTTGCTGACCCCTGGTGTAGAGGTCACAGCTAAGAGGTGGATGGCAGTGGATGGTGACTGATGGCCAGCTGGATGGTGGAGTGGTGGTGTGTAAATATCCCAGGTTATGGGGTGGGAGCTGGAGCCACTTCTGAACTGTATTAGATATTGAACCTGGTCCTGGCTGTTGCTGGCTCTACCTAGCAGTAAGGGTACACAAGGAACATGGGTTTTCAAAAAGCAATGTGTTGTGGCTTAAGTTTGATGTGAGTAGAGTCAATGATAAAACTCTCATTCACTTGACAGGAAGAGAGGGTTAGGCTAACTCTGAGCCCAGCAAACAACCTTTCTGCCCATTAACATACAATGACGCCTGTCTATTAGCACAATTTTTTCAAGAGAAAGAATAAAAAAAAGAAATACACATGAAAAACCAGCAGGCATGTTGCACTTTAAAGACTAACAAAGCAATTTAATAGGTGATGAACTTTTGTGGGGCAGACTCACTGTTTCAGATCTGGAACTAGTGCTGAAAACGAACTGGTGCAATGGATTAGTATTTCTGTGGCATGTGCACTTGCAACCACAGGCCATACCACAGAAATACGAATCCTGGAACTTTTCTTTGCAACAAACCCTGTTGCCAACTTCATCCACGTATTTACTCCGAGGACACCATCAATGCACCTAACCTTATCAGTTACAAGATCAGGGGCTCATATCCTGTATGCCACTAACATTATATATGCCATCATGTGCTGGCAATGCCTTTCTGCCATGTACATTGGACAAAATGGACAATCACTTTGCCAAAGAATGAATGGACACAAATCAGACATTAGGAATCTGAATACACATAAACCTGTCAGTGAACACTTGGATGGAATGGGTCATAGTAGTAAAGATCTGAGAATCTGCGTCCTACCACAAAGAGACTTTAATACCAGATTACAATGGGAGAAATCTGAACTGGAATTTATTCTCAAATCAACACTTTGGCTACGTCTACACTAGCCCCAAACTTCAAAATGGCCATTCAAATGGCCATTTCGAAGTTTACTAATGAAGCGCTGAAATGCATATTCAACGCCTCATTAGCATGCGGGCGGCCGTAGTGCTTCGAAATAGACGTGGCTCACTGCCATGCGGCTCGTCCCGACGGGGCTCCTTTTCGAAAGGACCCCGCCTACTTTGAAGTCTCCTTATTCCCATCTGCTCATGGGAATAAGGGGACTTCGAAGTAGGCGGGGTCCTTTAGAAAAAGAACCCTGTTGGGATGAGCCGCGCGGCAGCGAGCCATGTCAATTTCGAAGCGCCGCAACCACCCGCTTGCTAATGAGGCGCTGAATATGCATTTCAGCGCTTCATTAGTAAACTTCGAAATGGCCATTTGAATGGCCATTTCGAAGTTTGGAGCTAGTGTAGACATGGCCTTTGGGACTTAGTCGGAACTGAGATAGCAATTACCTTATGCATTACAAAGACAGCTTCCCCATCTTTGATATTCATAGTGATCTCTGGCAAGACACTTGGTAGACACTTGCAGTAAGTAATTTTCTTCCACTCCTCCCCATCCTCCACCCTTTCATCTGATTTGCTAGTTTTCTAGCTCTCTCTTACATATCCATTGTGTCAGTTCATTTTCAGCACTATTTCCAGATCTGAAACAGTGGGTCTGCCCCACAAAAGCTCATCACCTAATAAATTATTTTGTTGGTCTTTAAAGTGCTACAGGACTGCTTTTGTGTTTTGTGAAGATACAGACTAACACAGCTTCCTCTTTGTGACTATTTCAACATAAAAAAACTAGTTAATAGCCGTGTCTACACCTGCACGCTACTTCGAAATAGTGGCACTAACTTCGAAATAGCTCCTGTCACGGCTACACGTTTTGGGCACTATTTCGATGTTAACATCGACGTTAGGCAGTGAGACGTCGAAGCCGCTAACCCCATGAGGGGATGGGAATAGCGCCCTACTTCGACGTTCAACGTCGAAGTAGGGACCGTGTAGTCGTTGCGCGTCCCGCAACTTCGAAATAGCGGGGTCTGCCATGGCGGCCATCAGCTGAGGGGTTGAGAGATGCTCTCTCTCCAACCCCTGCGGGGCTCTATGGTCACCGTGTGCAGCAGCCCTTAGCCCAGGGCTTCTGGCTGCTGCTGCTGCAGCTGGGGATCCATGCTGCATGCACAGGGTCTGCAACCAGTTGTCGGCTCTGTGGATCTTGTGTTGTTTAGTGCAACTGTGTCTGGGAGGGGCCCTTTAAGGGAGCGGCTTGCTGTTGAGTCTGCCCTGTGACCCCGTCTGCAGCTGTGCCTGGCACCCTTATTTCGATGTGTGCTACTTTGGCATGTAGACGTTCCCTCGCAGCGCCTATTTCAATGTGGTGCTGCGCAACGTCGATGTTGAACATCGACGTTGCCAGCCCTGGAGGACGTGCAGACATTATTCATCGAAATAGCCTATTTCGATGTCACCACATCAAAATAGGCTACTTCGATGTAGGCGTCATGTGTAGACGTAGCCAATATGAAAGCCAGGAAAAAGATATGGCAATTTCCAATTTATGTCAATACATGAATGAGTAAGTACTTTTGCATTATCACTAAACACCAGCAGGCTGTGCTTGTGGATCAGTTTTCCAGCTCAGACATAGATAAGCTTAACTTTCATTTTAAATTAGGCCAGTTGTGCTACAGTTTTGTTTGTCATTAAAACTGTGATTACAAAAAGCCAAACCAAACCAAACAAACAAAAAAAAACCTACACCCAACAGTTGTGGCTACCATAGCCCCTGCCTTCTGAAAGGGGTATGCTAATGAGCAACTTTGGCAGATGCTAATGAGGCACTGCCATGAATATGCGGCACCTCATTAGCATAATGGCAGCCACGCACATTTCAAAAGTGCCTCTTTCAAAACGCACACTGCTCATGTAGATGGGGGCGGGTCTTCCCAAAACCAAATGGGAAGAAGGGGCTTTCAAAGTCTGGGGGGTCCTTTTCAAAGGCCCCGTCTATGTGAGCAGCATGCATTTCAAAAGCGGCACTTTTGAAACGTGGGCGCCCGCCCTTATGGTAATGAGGAGCTATATAGTCATGGAAGTACCTCATTAGTATCTGCCTAAGGAGCTCATTAGCATACCCCTTTCAAAAGGTGGGGGCTAGTGTAGCCACCACCCACTAATTTCATTCATAATCTTTGCTACTGACGTACTCCCTAACACTCCACAGAATTATAATGAAAACAATGCTCCCCCCCGCCACAAGAGAAGGGGAAGGACATTCAGTTGGGCAGGCTGGGAGCGCCTGTTTCTGGGGCAGGGCATTGATTTAGACCTGGGAGGGGTTCTGGGAGGTTCCTGGTTCTGGAGGTACCTGGCACAGGGGAATGGGGAGGGCATTCAGTTGGGGGGGTTTGGGCCCTGCTGGGGAAGCAATTGAGCTACCCGGAAGGCCGCTCATGCCCTGTTGGGGGGTGGTTAAGCCTTCTGTGGGGGGTGGCCTGAGCCCCATGCGGGGGGGATTAAGCTGCTGGGGGGCTGGGCCGTGGGGCAGAGCGGGGCGGGGCAGGCGGTTTGGGGCTTGAGTTCCACCAACTTTTTTCTAGGAAAAAAGCACTGGGCACACCAGTGAATTCACTTGGTCTAACCCCTCAAATATCAGATACAGAGTAAAGTCCTGGGTCTGATCTGCATGCATCATAAGCCAATCACAGACCTCCAAGCAAAAGTGTGTTCTTCAGCTGGACAGGAGATAAAATGAGCCCCAGCATAGATCTCAGAGGTGCACACACAGAGAGTCTTTGTTACAAGCTGCCTTCTTGTTGAGCCATAGGTTCAGTGACAGACTAGTTTTGAACTTGGAAATTTCATAGGTGACGTTGTACGGAAAAAGCTGTCACCAATTTACAAAGCCTCTGTACTGATCTCAGAGTGTTCAGTGGTATACCTCAAACGCTTTCCCCTGCTGCAGCCAAGAAAATCCATAGCTGCAGTGATTTTTCAGAAAAATGATGCCCTCCTGCCTAAAAGAAAAAAAAGAAGAGAATGAGATAGACTGTTGGCAGGTGGAGAAAACATCTTGTCAGCTGGTAGGTGAATCTTCCTTCCTGTTGAAACTTCCTTCCACAAGAGTTAAGAATGCCCACAACAGGGCCATCTTCTGTCCCTTTGCTGCACCAATGGTTTTCCATAATAATCCACCAAAGAGAGACAGACACCCTGATCCTGTTCTTAGAAAAGAGACTCATGCAAACTTATAAACAGCTCATTCATTTTCCACGCGGATGGTGTACACTGGAACTGAGAAAATGATGCATTCAAAAGCCATGAGAGAGTGGTAGTTGAAACATGATTCTGTGATGCATTAACAGGTGTGTTGTGAACAAGACATGAGAAGTCATTCTTCCGCTCTACTCTGCTCTGGTTAGGCCTCAGCTGCAGTATTGTGTCTAGTTCTGGGCACTGCAGTTCAAGAAAGATGTGGAGAAATTAGAGAGGGTCCAGAAAAGAGCGACAAGAATGATTAAAGGTCCAGAGAATGTGACCTATGAAGAAAGGCTGAAAACATTGGGCTTGTTTGGTTTGGAAAAGAGAAGATCGAGGGGAGACATGATAGCAGTTTTCAGGTATCTAAAAGGGTGTCATTAGGAGGAGGGAGAAAACTTATTCTTCTTGGCCTCTGAGGATAGAACAAGAGGCAATGGAGTTAAACTGCAGCAAGGGAGGTTTAGGCTGGACATTAGGAAAAAGTTCCTAACTGTCAAGGTGGTCAAACAGTGGAATAAATTGCCAAGGGAGGTTGTGGCATCTCCATCGCTGGAGATATTTAAGAACAGGTTAGATAGATGTCTATCAGGGATGGTTTAGACAGTACTTGGTCCTGTCATTGGGGCAGGGGGCTGGACTCAATGGCCTCTCGAGGTCCCTTCCAGTCCTAGTGTTCTATGATTCTATGGCTATTTGGAACAGCTGCTAAAACCTGAAAGGTGGTATCTTGTTTGCCTTTGTTATGATTTTAGTTGATGTGCTTCTCTGAAGCACTGTCACAGTACATTAGAGCACCCTTCCTGTTGTTCTGTAAACGGACCCTCACTGACCCAAAAAAATACAGCTGGCAACAAGTCTACATTTAACAGCAATGAGGGGGAGGGGATTTGTTTTCACCTCCCAAGCTGTCCTTGATGATCACATACTACCATCTACTCTTTGAAGCTGAAGCATCACCAATTGATAAAATGGGGCCAAGATTTCCAAAAATAGCAAGACCAGTCTTAGACTCCTAAATCCATCTTTAAGCATTTGCCTGCTCTTCTGGGACTGGGCACCCACCAGCTCCAACTGACCTCACTTTTTAGTAAGATTGAGCACCTTACCAAGTCTTTTAGGCTACATCTACAAAGCAGCGTTATTTCAAAATAATCCATTCTGGACCAGCTATTCTGAACTTGTTTACTTCAAAATAGCATGTGTGGACACATAGGCCATGTCTACTCTAGCCCCTTCCTTTCGGAAGGGACAAGGTAATGAGAGAGTTAGAAAGATGCTAATGAGGCATTGCTATGAATATTCAGCACCTTATTAGCCTAATGGCAGCTGTGTGCAATTTGGAAGTGCTGCTTTTGAATCGTGCACTGCCTGTGTAGACGGGAGCCTTTCAAAAGCCCTTTCTTCCTATTTGGTTTCAGGAAGAAGAGGCTTTCGAAGTCCGGGGCATCTTTTCGAAAGGCCCCCATCTACATAGGCAGCGTGCAATTCAAAATCTCCACCATTATGCTAGTGAGGCAGTGCATTTTGAGAAGTAAAGGGACTTTGAAGTAGCACGGGCATTTTGAAGTGTCCATGGCTACACACATGGCGGCACTTCTAAGTTTGACGCTTCGAAGTTGCCACGGGGGAAAATTAGCCCAATGAAGCGCTGCGTATTCACCATAGCATTCATTAGTTATCTCCCATGGCTATGATTACCATACCCCCTCCAAAGGGGGAAAGTGTAGAGAAACCCTACACGTCTTAACAGCCCCTACTTTGAAATAGCTATTTCAAAATAGGCATTATCCCTCCTGCAATGAGGTTTATGAAATTTGAAATAATGCACCTGCTATTTCAAATTTATTTGGCAATAGCATGTGTGTAGCGTAGATGCTTGCAAAGTTATTTCAAAATAACAGCCGTTATCTCGAGATACCTTTGCTGCGTGGCCATAGCCTTAGAGACACATTTTCTTAAGTGTCTAGTGATTCTTGATTCCTGAGGTTTTGGGTATGAAATATCCTCCAGAAAAAAGGAAAAAGCTACACTAGGCTGTCCAACGGGGCGCACAACATTTAAGGGAGTCAGAAGTGCTTGTTGCTTCCAAAGATTTGGGCCAGTGCCTCTCTTTAGCCTCCTGCTTTTGAAATCCCTGGCATAGGATTTTAATTTATTCCTCATATACATAAAGGGAAGCCTAATTTCTGACTCCTACAGCACTGAAACAGTGTTTGGAATGTGTTGGAACTTTTTACACAGTTTTATAGGGGTACACATGTTCCACCATGTTACACTGAAGACATTTGGTAGCATCCACAAATCTCTCTCACAGCACATTACTGACACATAAAGCATTTCAATTTCAAGGTGATATGTAAAATAGTTTTTAATCTACTGTGTATGTAGCAGATGTGGCCATAAAGACATCTCTGCCAGAGTGGAGATTTGTGTTTATAGAATACACCAGTACTAAAATATAAAAACCTGAAAGGTATACACAATGTATTAGTGACTATCATTTTGATGTGAAACCCACTTTAATGACTACCTGACAAAGAAATCGTTCCAAAGGAATGATTTGCCTTGACATGAATGCATTCAACTAGTGTTTGCTGAAGGGTATCTTCTTAAGCAGCTAGTAAAAGAACATAGTGTAATTGTAAATCAATGGTTCACCACCCTTGGAGCACTGAGGGTTATAATGGTAACCTGTCAGCAGCCTGAGGGTGGCACTAAAGTTGCAAATGAATTGACATAAATAGACACATGCACAGAGGATGTTTATATGACTTTTCACTTTGTCTATATAGCAAGTGCTGTAACAATGCAGAATGACAACATATGCCCGGAGGGATTCAGGCCTTTGCTTCAGTGAAAGCAGGGTCCCAAAATGCCAAGTTCTTGTTGAGATGGTCATGCCTTCTTCAGAATGAAGCTCTGAGACTGTTCAATGATGGCAATATTTGGATTTGTTCAGAGGTCTGCTCATAAATATGTAAATACCTCTAAGCTCCTGCACCAATAGAAGCCCCCGTGCCAAATTCTAGGTTCACTCTACCATGACAGAGGTTTATCCAAATCTAGCACATTTCATTCACAAAATGCAGACCGAGTTTGATGTAAGCATTATAAGCCAGATCCCTAGCTGATGTGAATGGGAACAACTCTATTTAGTTACACCATCCTATGAACTGGCCTATAAATCAATAATTCCTGCTGAACTGTCAATCAAAAACATCTTGGTATTGTTGGGTCTGTTCTCTTCAGGGCTGTCACTTGTTTTTTGAGCTGTGGTTGACAATTCAGAGAGAAGGCCGTGCTGCAAGGACAGGCCTCTGCTTTACTCTCAGCTGCAGAAAAAGGTACCAGTTCCCTTGGACTCCCAAGACAGAAAACACAGCCTACTTGTTTAGGAGACGCAAGGAAACGCCTTTCTGCAATTTTTGTTCTCCCAGCAAAGGTCCCTGCTTAACCAAAATTTCTTCTCTTGAAATGCATAAAAGTAATATTTTGGCCGAGGCTGACATCAAGAAGCAGATTCAGATTTGCAGAGGGCAGTGTTTTCCCTTTGCTTTCCAGAGAATAGCAAGCCTATTTCAGAGAAAGCCTTCAGCAAGCTGACCTGGCACTCTGCTAGCAACCTCCCAGAATCTAACACACAGAGATATGGCACATACGGATTATATTTATGTTTTAAAAATGGGGGATGCACACACTGATATTAAGACTATAAATATATGATTTGTGCCCATATAAATCTTGGACAGTTTTTTTTTAAATATAGATTGAGTATTGCAGAGAACTGAAATCATCTTGTAACACTGATGGAATTTATTCAGGGTGAGACACTTTCTATCACTTCAGACCTAATCCTGAATTCTATGCACATCCAAAATTCCCATCACGCTTAGAGAAGTTGAGTGCATAAGGACTCTGCGGTCAGCCCTTATGATAAAGCGACAACATTGCTTAAAAGAATGAATGAGTGAGCTAAATAATGACTGATACCTGGGCACAATAGTGATTAGCTCAATAGAACCACATACAGTAAAACCTGAGAGTTATGAACTGACAGGTCAAACACACACCTCATTTGGAACCAGAAGTACACAATCAAGCAGCAGCAGTGACAACAAAAACAAATAAAAAACCCCACACAAATAAAGTACAATACTGTGTTAAATGTGAACTACAGGTTGAACCTATGCAATCCAACACTCTCTCATCCAGCAACACGCTTCGTCTGGCATGATTTTAGTTAGCTGGATAGCCATTTATCAAACCTGGGTTTGGCCAGGTTTCTCATGGTCCCATAACATTTGTCTCCAGCCACCAGTCCTGGCTTTCTGTGTTCTGTATTGTTATTTAGCTGTAATTTGCCTCTAAATGCCTTCAAAGAGCTCAGTAAGCAGCAGCAGCGTTGGTAATGCTGCAAGACAGTACTGATCTCCTGTGGTCTGGCAAACGCTTTCACTTAGCACCAGTCGGGACCTGAGTGTGCCGGACTACAGAGGTTCAAGCTGTCCTTAAAAAAAAAGGAGGGGGGAGGCAAATTTTAACAACTGATTTGACAAGGTAAGGAAACTGTTTCTTTGCTTGTTTCATTTAAATTAAGCCGGCTAAAAGCAGCATTTTATTTCTGCACAGTAATTTTTTAAAGGTGTATTAATTCAATATTCAGTTGTAAACGCTTGAAAGAAAAAAAACAAAACATTCTGTTCATAGTTACAAACATTTCAGACTTGTGAACAACTTCCATTCCTGAGGTGTTCGTAACTCTGAAGTTCTATGCTAGTTGGCTAATATCAGTGAATGTTGAAGAGTTTATTTTTTGAACAGGACACTTTCACATTTGAAGGTGCTCAGATTTACAAAGTGGCCCTTTCCCAGGCGTGAGAATCAGCTCTGTATGTAACGGCAGATAACATACAGTAAGCTAGCAATGTCAGCCTCATGCTCTCAGAGGCTAATGACATCCACGCTATTTCACTATTAATGAGATCTTTCAACAGCCGCTTTTATTTAATGCAAATCCTTGGGGCCAAAGTCTGTGTTGACTTATGCCCTACTCAACACCATGGACTTTGGCAGTAGACATGAATTCAGCATCTAATCTGCTTTGATAGCTTCCAGTACCCAGATCTTAACTATGTTTAGAAAAGATGTGTTATGAACAGCTTGTGCTATGTAATGAACAATAGACTGCAAGCTGCTGGAGAGACTATTATAAGGAGGAAGAATGATCCTGTGGTTCAGGTACAGGAATGTGAGTCACCAGCTCTGGGCTCTTTCCCTACTGCTATCAGTGAGACACTTTATTTCTTGTGCCTTGCCAAGGTAGGGTGGAGATGAGACCAGATTCAAAACAAGCACACGTCACCACGCCATAGGCCTTGATGGAAATTGGATTAATCGACAAAGCTTTAAAAAGCCAGGACAATCTTAGCTGCTCATTACAGCTGATGGAAAGGGGAAAGGACCAAGGAAGGAAATTGACGTGGCAAACATGATTTCTTAGTCATATACTTACACCCTTATTTTTTATTTTCACAGCTTCAGTTAGATACTGATGGGGGGAGGCCCATCTCCCCTCATGGGTAGGGCTTGAGGGTTCTGAGGCCTCTCAAAGGGCACTCCACCCCACATGCACATTAGTTCCAGTGACCCAGAGCAAATAACCCCCCTCGCCTCTGGGAAGCAGTTCAGTCCAGCAGCTTTCTCAGGGCTGTGGGGCCTGGCAGCCAGGGTCAGAGTCAGTATTAACACCTGTTCACACAAGGTAACGTGGCTCAGCAAATGGAGTCAGTAACAGTTGTAGCATGTCCCTTGGGTTTAATGGGGAGAGGGCAGGAGAACCCAAGCCCTCCATGTCCACCAGGTCCCAGCCAATGGCCCTGTCAGCAGTGGAGTGGTCCATGACTAGCTCAGCAGAGAATCCACCCAAAACACACTGAGTTCTCAGGGAAGCTAACTCCCCATCCTGGGCTACTTCCTACCAGACTCACCGTCGCAGTTCTCTTCAGCACTTTCCACCATGCCAGGGATTTTCCGTCGCTTCCCACTGACTGGCTCTGGCAGTTTGGTCCATCCACAGCTCTTACTCAGGGCTGCCAATGGCACCTCCACCCCCCAACAGCAGACAGCCCCAGCTGAGCAGAGCGGTGGGGCAGGGCCTTCTCAGGCAAGTGACCAGGGCTGACCCTTGCAGGCCCAGTGCAGGATTGGTACACCCCCTCACAGACCCCGTTAACACGATCTTGAATTTGCTGGCGTTGCTGTTGAGCACACTCTTGTATTACTTCGCAGGCTGGGGTCAGGAAAAGGAGAGTCACTGCTCCCTCACTAGCAGCATGACATCATGCAAATATAGCATTAGAAGAAAGAACCAACCAGCCTCCATCCACGTACAACTTTCCCCAGGGGACACTGTTGGTGGGTTGAGAATGTGAGTGGCTCCTCCACTAACTAGCATGCGTACTGCTGTCAATAAGAAGTACTAGCTGGGGCATAGCAAAATGCACAGTGAACCTCACACAATCCTCTTTGTGGGCCCCTATATTTGACCAGATTCAGGAAATAAGCAAGCATTTGGCTGACTTCAGACATGTGAGTAGCCCCATTGATTTAGGGTATATCGGAATCAGGAGATGCAATTATAGCATGTTTAGCCATCTGGCCTACCTAGATCCAAAGCAAGCATAGGTAACTATAGCAGGGAAGCCATGAGAGCGCAGGCAGCAACCACTCAGGTGTGTAACCCCAGTCTTGGACAAGCAGGGTCAGCTGGGATACATACATTTGCACTTGCTGCAGTCACTTGCCAATTGCAGTGTAGACATACCTCACATCAAAATTACATCAATCTAGCTCGGTCACTCGAGGCTGTGAGAAATTTCGCACCCAGGTTAGAATGACCAACGCCTGAGGTAGCATTCTTCCACTCACCTTGCTAAAGAGGTGGTTCATCTACAGTGATGAAATAACTCCTTCCGTTTGTAATGCAGAAGCACTGAAACCATTGACAAGGGAGAGCAAAGTCTACTCTACAGCCTTAGTTAAGAGCCAGGTGGCCTTTAGCTCATGCAGTAGACTGAGGCATGTGGCTTTTGCCCCTAAGGTTGCAGGTTCACTCCCACCTGCTGACTACCCAGGTCCCTGGGCTTTACATGCTGATGTAGGAAGCATCCACACTAGGATGCTACAGCAGCATGGCCGAAGCACCGTTGCCGTGACTTTGTCTACACCGCAGGGCTTAGTCGACAGAAGCTTTTGTCAGAAGATAGCTTGTGACAAAATTTCGGTTGACAGAGTGCACGCAGATAAAGTACCTTGAAAAAGTGACCTGCTCACCTGACAGAGAGCGGCCAGACAGCCCAGGTGCTCTAGTGGCAAAACGCTCCCCTGGAACCACATCAGCCAGGGCTGGAGGTCATCAGTTCCTTCTGACAGCCGGTGTCAGAGCCCCGCAGAGATGTGCACTGAAAGGGACCCATCCAGGCAGCTGTTACTTGACTCTGCTGTGGGCTCACCTACTCCTGCGAGGGACAGCAAAGCTCTCGCAGTGCCTGCTGTGTTTTCCCTGCATTTGTGGGTGACACAGCTGGTCCCTGGGTGCCATGCAGCTGGAGCTGCCCCAGTCTTGCAATGACCCCCCATGGACATGCTGCGCTTGTGCTGAACTTTCTGGCAGCTGCCTCCTGTTCCTCAGAGAGGTCGATCCTGAGATCATCTTTGAGACCATCATCCTGGCTGCACGAGCTACACACCTGCAACCTTCCCCTCAGTGCACAAGCAGGTCTGGAGGCACCACAGCAGTTCTGACTGGTGGGACCGGCTGGTCAGGGAGCAGTGGGATGACCAGCAGCAGGTGCAAAACTTCCACATGTCAAAGGACACCTTCTTGGAGCTCAGTGCCAGGATCACCCGCTGGAAACACGACACCCAGCTGTGACCCACCATCCCCATGGAGAAGTGGGTTGCAATCGCCCTTTGGAAGTTCACCACCCCTGACGGCTACCAGTTGGTGGGCAGCCAGTTTGGTATGGGGAAGTCCACCACTGGGGCCCTCCTCCTGGAGGTAATGTGATCTTGGGCTGTGGTCCCCACCAAGGTGGGGGGGTTCCGCCAAAGGGGGACCTTCAGGAAGTGGGATGGTGGGTGTGAGAGGTAGTGCCGGCTTGGGAGGGATGCCCTGTCCCCAGGGCATCATCCATCCCGCCCTCACACAGCCCTTCTGCTAGGGAGACAGCCTCATGGGAGGCTCCTGGAAAGCTCAGACTTGTGGGAGCAGACAGGAAGGGGACGGGGACCTCCCAAGCGCCCAGATACTGCCTCCCTCAGTCCCCGTTGTGTCTGTCTGTTCACCTCCCTTTGCAGGTCAGGATGGCCATCAACACAATTCTGTTGTGGAGGGTCATCTGTCTGAGAGACCTTGACCAGATCGTGGCCAGATTCACTGCCCTGGGGTTCCTGAACTATGTCAGAGCCCTCGATGAGATTCACGCTCCTGTCTGTGTCCCAGAACATCACATGGCCAAATTCAACAGCATGAAGGGCTGCTTCTTCATGGTGCTGCAGGCCCTGATTGACCACTCTGGACAGTTCACAGACATTTATGTTGGGTGGTCAGGCAGGGTTCATGATGCCCAGGTGTTCTGCAGTTCCGGCCTGTGCTGGAAGCTGGAAGTGAGCACATTCATTCCCCCCACCATTAGCTGGTGGTTGGGGACATGCAAATGCCAGTCTGCACTGTGGGGGATGTGGCCTACCCCCTCATGCCATGGCTGGACAGCTGGACTCAGGTCAGGAACAACTCGGTGAGCACCTGAACTGTGCCAGGATGCAAGCCAAGTGTGCCTTTAGCCACCTCAAGGCACAGTTCAGCAGCCTGCTAACCTGCCTTGACGTCGGGGGGAGCAAAACATCCCTGAGCTTGTGGGAGCTTATTGTATCCTGAACAACATCATGGAAGGGAAGCAGAAGATCTTCATCTGGGGTCGGGGTCAGCCACTGGCTGCCGGGGTGAGCCTACGAGCAGCCAGGAGCAGCTGCCATCCACCAGGCCCATCAGGACGGGGTGCAGATCTTCAAGACCCTGTGGGAGAGCTTCTCCCAAGGACCCGAGTAACCCTCCCCAGGGTTGACCCACAGCTCTGGCCCACAGCTCTGGCATGGCCAGGGAGGTGTGGGGCAGGAGAAGCAGGGGGAGGGGGAATGGTCATCGCCCAGAGGAGTAGGAGGGGGTCCAGGGTCCCTTGAGGGAGGACAGGTGGATGGAAGGTGGCAGGGCAGCAGTAGGTGACTGGGCCAGCATGTCCAGCTGTGGTTACAGTGTCACAGCAGGACATTAGCTGGTCCCACACCTGCAACCACCTCTCCACGTCCTTGAGGCCATAGTAGGCAAAGGTCTGCTGGGTAGCCTTAAGGACTGTGACTTACCAGCACACAATGTCCTTGTGGAAACTCGACCTCTTCCTCTGGCCTTGAGGGTGGTGTGACATTGTTGAGAGGGTGGCCTGGCTCTCAGCTGGTGCTGGTCCAGCTGTACGTAACACAAGGAGGGAGAGATGGTGAGTCATTCTTGCAGCACAGCTCCTGAGGCGATGCCCCCCACCATGAGCAGCTACCAACACCCCTTGGGTCAAAGGGTGGGGATGCCCTGGGAGCAAAGGCATGTGTGGCCTGCACATTAGGCCCTGTTGCACAGGGACTCTGAGATGCATATGGGATCATGCTGGCTGCTGCCGCCACCACCCCAGTCCACAGGCTAGCAGCCAAGGTGGGTGTCCAGCCACAGAGGAGCCCCCTCATGGGTGGTGGAGGTGCTGGGTGCAGCCTGGCCCTCCGTAGAGCCCCTCACACATCCGTGGCTCACACCACAGAGTGGGTGCTGCTATGCACAGGCAGACATGCCCGTGTGCTGGGTGTGGCACACTTTGTGGTGCCCTGGCTTGGGCTGGCACCCTTGTGGCTAGCCTGCTTGCAGCCATGGCAGGTGCTGACAGGCCCCCCAAGTCTAGGCTGTTGTCAGGGGGTGATGTGCTCCCCACCCGCCACGATGCAGTGCTGCTCTGAGTAGTAGGGGCAGGTTGGGGGTTCTACCCACAAGCATCCCAGGCCTGCACATACCCCTGCCATGACTCCTTCACCTTGGCACACACCTGTTCAAGGGTGCAGAGGGGTGGCCCCATTCTGCAAGGGCCTCTGCCACCTGGCTGTAAATATTGGTGCTGTGCTGCCTGGCTCTGAAGTCCTGCAGGGTTTCCTCCTCTTTCCACAAGTTCAGTAGGGCCCAGATCTTGGCTCCCTCCAGGATTGGGCACGCCTCTTGGAGCCCTGGAGAGGGTCTTGGGACCACGGATCTGTTCCCCCAAGGGCCCAGGGTGGTCACAGGTGCCTGTTGTTCTGCTGTCTGTGATTGGGTGAGGCTGGGAGGGCATAGAAGACAGCTGCGTGCCGCACTACTGATCCCACGCTCTCAGCTTCCTGCCAAGGGGTTCCCTGTGGCTTCAAGAAGGCCTGGGGGCAGGAACCATAGAGTGCTGATTGCTGTGGAGAGGGTGTCCACCGGCACACCTGTGCAACATCCCGGAGGCCTTTTCTGCTGACAGAAGGCCCCCCGGCACGTCCACACCTGCCTTTTGTGGACAGATCTCTCTCGACAGATGCATTCTTCCTTGTGGTGAGCAGGGGACAGCTGTCAACAAAACTGCCCCATTCTGGCAACTCACTGTCAACAGAACGCGCTTTGCAATCTGGCCACTCCCCGGGTTTTACTGACAAAACAGTCATTCTTCTCTTCCAAGAAGTTAGTTTCTCCTTGAAACAGAAATTGAAAAATGTTTAACTAAGGAGAAAACAAGAATGAAGATTTAAATTTAAAACCCAAACATCACTCTTGAAATGTTGTGCATGGAGCAAAGCCAGAGTCCCCACTGCAAGGGGACTTTTGCTTTGATAAAGAATAGAGGGCAGCTCCTCAACTAACTAAGCTGACTGTGAGCAGTTCACACTGGGGACCGGGTGACCTAGTGGCTAGGCTCCCCAGCCAGGGCCTGTTGGATGGGTCTTCAGTCCCACCCGAGAGTCTATGGGTTAAGTTTGGGCGTGGCCCCAAGAATCTAGTTCCCCCTTGGCAGGAGAGGGGCTCCCCACTCCCCACAGTGCCTGGGGGAGGGTCCTGGCTGCACCCTCCGGTGGCTGACCAGGTGGCAGCTCTAGCTTGGGGCCTGCTGCCTCAGAACCAGCTCCTGCCTCTTGGCCAGTCAGCCCCAAACTGAGCTGGCTTCCCCTCCTTTATACCTCTCCAGGCCTGACACTGGCCACAGGTGAACCGGAGTGGGGCTGATTGGGCCAACAAGCCTTGTTTAACCCCTGCCTTGCCTGGCTTCCCTCTCACACTCCTACACTGACATAGCCCCTTTAACAAGGATTTGTCCTACAGGGCTGACTCTGAGCCTTGAGAAATGCAAATGGAACCCAATACTTCTGGACACCTCTCTTACAGCGAAAACAGAGTTAATTTGAAAGAAAAGAAAGAGGAAGATGAGGGGGAAATAATGACAGCCGTACTAAAGGCTCTCTACCTCAACTGTCTAAAAGGGCGCTGAACTGCTGCTAATGCCAGCTGAAAAGCAGACCAGCACAGCAGCTGTCACCCCCTGCTTTGACACGATTCCGCAAGCGCTGCACACGACAGCCTGCTTTTTTTGTGTAGCAACAACATCAGAGATGATATCGAATGTATGAACTGTTCAGTGCCATATGCCACTTACCTAACGGGGGTAGACAAACCAAAGAAAGTGGGTGTAGGGTGCGGAAAATGTCAGCAAACGCGCTGCGGTAGTGTTGGCTTCCTGCCCCGGCCCTGGAACGCTGGGAGCGAGAAAGAAGCGGTTGGAGGCAGGGCTTGTCAGTGCCAAGATATTGCACTAGCCTGGCCATTAGACTGATGTGGTCTGGCAGTTCCTATGTACATCTGAAAGCAGTGCAGAGCTTGGGAGAGCAGAGAGCATGTGCGACTCTTATCTCGCTCTCCATTTCTTTTGCAGAAGCAGGAGACGGCTGCTTTCTCAGCAGGAACGACCAAAACCACAAAGCGTCCACATTTGGTGCTAGCTGCTTAATTAACAATTGCTTGACATGAGGAAGTGGGTTTGCCCATGAAAGCTCCTGAGCTAATGAATTTGTTGGTCTCTAGGGTGTCACAGGACTGCTTGTTATTTGTGAATCTACAGTTTAGCACAGTAAACTCCTTCTTGTCCAGCAGTCCCAGGACAGGAGGTTACCAGATGTTCATAGAAAGGGACCCCTTTGCTGCCAGTGCTCCAGCAGTGGGCCTGCGCTGCAGCAGCGCTCAGCTCCACAAAACCCGGAGTCTGCAGTGCTACGGGGCGGGGAGGGGGTTGTTCCCCATGCTCCAACCACCTGCCCTGCCGCCCTCTTGCAAGAGTTCAGCAGCCCCCAGTGGTGGGCTGGCGTGCAGTGAGGGGCACTCTCCCTTCCCCACCTCCCACTGCCGGCAGTTGCCGAACAGCCCTGGAGCCTCCGCAGCACAAGCCCGGGGCCCGATAGGGAGCGGCAGATGCAGCAGCTCCCCACCCACATCCTAGTGTCAATCCCTGCTTAAGAAGGGGAAGCTGCATCAGTGGCTTGGGGAAGACTGGGAGCCCTTCACTGCTTGCAAGCAGCAGAGCCCCGCAGAAGAACACACCTTGGCACCAGGCTAGTATTGTCACCTTGGCGCAGTTACAGTATTGTTAATGCCAGTTATTTGAGAGCACCAGCTGATTGAATAACGGTTAAAACCAAGTTTCCTGTATATCATCCCCCAGTTCTCCTCCCTAAAGGATGCTTATATACCCTATCAGGAAACGTTAACAGAATTAAGGCCCATTTTTATTAACCTTTAAAACAATTACTTCGACAAACCCTGCGTTATCCTCATGCTTGTAGAATTATGCAAGTGGCACTGCTCCTCTCTCTCTGAGGCCTGACGCGAAGTGCTAGGAATCTAAGAAACCGAGATCATTACTTATGCTGAGTGTGGCCTAGGAAAAAAAGCTGCCTCCCTTATTTCCTATGCCCCGATCCGAAGAATTTATGCCTGCGTTTAACTCAGAGCACAAGCAGGCCCATGAATTCCTTCAGTGGAATTACCTCACATGCCTCAATTCAGCACACACTTGGGTGGAGTGAAGCTTAATTGCTTCACTAAATCAGGTCTGTGTGAATATTTATTACCATGCTGCATCAATATGATGTCTTGGCCCCAGATTTGTAAGCCTGGTGCATTAACAACCACAGCACTTTTTCCTCGTTCCTGTCAGCATCGCTTTTGAATTGCAAATATTGCAAAGAAAGTGAAGATATTTATTTGCCAACTCTAACCCCGTAAGAGGTTAAATTTCCAGCACATCTCAAAATATAGGTTGCACCGTGGTACCCTAGAAACGTGCCACTGCACAGTTTTCTCTGCAGAAGCACAGCAGGGAGAGGAGTCATGCATGTGTCATTAGTCCACGCTCACATGCACTGCCCGTGCAAGGTGTGGCTTGTGAATTTATCTGAGCACTTAACTGAGGAAACAAATGGGTGACACCTTGGCTCGGGAAAGAGGAGATGTTTCAATCTGTATTAAATCTGACTTTAAGAATAAAATCATTGAAATATTTCAACTATGAATATGGCATGTGATTACATCAAACAGCAGTGCATAATAAAATGACTGCATCTACCACTGAGAAGTCACAAAACATTGTAAAAATAATACGACTAGTCAAATGAAATAAAAAGCAAATTTGAAACAACAGTTTGAAATTCTGAAAACAGTTTCCAAATTTTGTTTTCTTCCATACTGGAAACATTTTTTGAATTTCAGACATTTTTTGAATTTCAGATATCCTTTCCTGGGAACCTGAATGAGTCAATATGATTTTGTAAGTCTTTAGTCTTGTTAGTGCTACGTTTCTTCTGTTTTGTTTTGTTAGAATGCAGACTAACCCAACTACCTCTCTGTTACTATTCAAAAATACTGAGGTTCGTCAAAACATCATTTTCCCCAGAAGAAAACTGCTTCAATGAGAAGTTTCAAAACAGCTCAAATAGCTACATATTAGTGGCCACCTAGAAATATCAGTAAGTTACATGTGGTGGCAGCTCATAAGTGTATAACGACAGCAAAACAAACTCCATTTCCTCTGGTCCAGAGGCACAGGCGTCTCTCAAATGTCCATGAGCTGTTTGCAGAACAGGCTCTGCAGACAGATTAGAGCAGTTTTGATTCCATCAGAGAGTGATGCAATATTACAATGAGGAAAAAACGTGTATCATGCTTTTCATCCTGAAAGATCTGAGAACATTTGGACCACATGCAGGCCACACAATATTCAAATATAGCCAGTGCTGGTAGGGACCGGTTTACAATCATTGCAAAATGGGACATTTAATCAAAAATGCTTGCTCTGGATGCCTTAGTTCAACAAGGCCCCTAAAAGTATACTGCAGTGTGCTTGGAGAGATGAGTTGACCTTCCTAAGACTTGGATCCATGATTACAAGGATCCCCGGGGCATATAAAGGCCACTAAGATTCCCTTTGATTGTGCAGCATGCCTTCCAGGGAGGAAAACAATAGTCAGCTAGGGGACAGGGGGAGATTGTACCTTTCAAATATCCAGGGTGACTAACCGAAACAGAGCAAAAAATATATATTTTTTAAAATTCTGAAATACACCACAAGAGTCCTTTTAAAAACTGAGCAGCAGCAGCAAAGCAGCAAATAGCAGCATGTAAGGGAGCTCAGGAAGGGGGATGACTCAGTGTGACCAAGCAGGGCGAGGGCTGTTGAGTGGGACCGGCTGAGAGCAAATGGACGTGGGTGGTTATGACTGAGTATCACCATACAGGAGCAAATTAGCGAGATTTCATTCCAGTGACTGTTGGAGGGGGAGTCATACAGCAGCAATTTCATCCTTTAAGTCTTTTAGAAATAAATGCACCCTTGCGAATTGGACAAAAATAAGAAAAATAACGCTGGTTTTATAGAAAGATACAACCCGGGGTTTGTTAAAAAGCCTGGGTTTGTACAATGTGGTCCTTACTCAGGCACTGAGCCATGGAAATCTGGGGGTATGCCTTCTCTGCAGACTACCCCAGCTTTTTTACCTGAGTTTCAGCCCTAACTACCCTACTGTTCACACGCAAACATCTTTCAGGCAGGTTTCTGCATGCTTTGGAATCAGACAGGTTCAGCCCACCTTGAGCAGAATTAAAGGGCACAGCATGCAGGCTGTAGCCTGGTTTACAGCATTCAGGTAATGATAGTCCACCAGCGCCTTCCGATTCTCCTCTGCAGGCTGGCTTTTCATGATGTTTTATCTAGTGCAGTGGTTCCCAACCTTTTCACTAGTGCAGGCCCTCAATCCCCGCCCTCTGCAAACCATTCACGGACTCCCATCAAAGCCAATTCTAGCTGCTCAGAACACATCATTAAATGAAAAACGAAACCACAACAGACATTTTCAGGCAGAAGTTAATAACGTTATTGGAAGATATTTAATTTAAAAATAATAATTGATTATAACTTTGCAATTTATTTAAAACTTATTTTCTATGATCATTTTTATTTATCTTTTATTTTTTGCATGGATCACCTGCAATACCTTTACAGACCCCCAGGGATCCGTGGAGCCTAAGTTGGGAACCACTGGCCTAGTGCGTTGCTTAGAGCCACGGGATAGGTCACTCCTAATGCCTAACCTGATTGCAGTGCCTATGTGGGCGTCTACCTGGGCGGGCTTTGAGTTTTCTCTGGCAGGGTAGAAGGTCACACATGGACTTGGCTAAAGTAAGTGCCTCAAGCTGGGTGAACTCTGCTGTGAAGACCTGCCTTTTGCTTTAGTACAACACTACAGCAAATGCCATAATGAGGGGCTATACAATTTGCAGAACACCTTTCAAGAACAATTCAAAGCCTGTCATCAGAATTTACTATTAACAGCCCTGAGAGATGACTGGGTTTCAATTTTGCAAAAGCCCTACACACAGAACTTTCCACAGAAACATCATCTGAGGGGAAAATAGGGCTGGAAACACACAGCCTTCATGGCACTGTAAATAGCTTTCCACAATGAGTGATCATTATAATTAAAATGGAGCCAAGTGTCATGTAAGAGCAGCAGCTAAATTACAGGTCTGAGAGTTGAGGAGAACATATCTGACTGTATGACAATCAAAAATAGTAAATTAAACTTTGAGCTCCAGGACACTGTAATCATGTCCAAAAGAGAAATGGGCATGAAATGCGAACATGCATCTAAAACTCTTGTCAATGTTTCAATGTCTGTTTTTTAAAATCATGAATTACAATTAGCGAGAAATTCCCATACACACCAAGATTTCTCCAAAGCATATAGCAGAACTAAAAACCAGATGCTCCCACATGCCTTAATGGAGACAACAACAATCCAAGTAAGATTCTCATGATTCAAAAACCACAGGTTTGCTTTCAATCGGGGTAAAGGAGAAGCATTATTAGCTGCCAACAGAACGTCACTCGCACCTCTGATACACTTGAGCAGTTCTGATCTTCAGTAGAGGGCAGTAGAGCACATGTTTGTAATTAAACCGGCAGCATGTACTGTGTTAGAGAAGCTCATGCTCCAAAATACGTTAGTCTATAAGGTGTCACAGGACTTCTTGTTGTTCTCGAAGATACAGACTAACACGGCTCCCTCGCTGATATATATTAGAGAAGAACTTACACACTGTAACAGTTTCTTTTTAAAGAGTCACGTATAAGATGCTTCAAAATACTTTCAAAATAAACACCTTCCTGTTTCCAAGAGGGTGCTGTATTTGTTAGCCCATGTTTGGAATAATCCAAATCGCCCCTCTTTGCATGGAGCTTCTCTAAGAATAAGACCTCAGAAAATCTTTCTCTTTGCAGTTAGCCTCCTGCTGAAAGGCAGGAAAGCACCAAGGTGCATCCTGCTGGCTGATGAGGGAAGGAGGGAGGGGAGCCAAGTGAAGTGGTGGAAGGCCGAGCCGTAACTAGCTAATTTTGTACCTGAGGCAAGAATACAAAATTGCACCCCCTTGTATTCATATATTCATAATAGTTACTTCATAGAAAAAGGGAAAATACATGATTATTATCAATGTTTAGTGATTATAGTTATGAGAGCTGCATAAACAATAAATTAATACATAATAGCCTAATACGTATGATTATTTTATATTTTATACATATAATCTATATATAAATACATATAATTATAAAATATCACCATGTCATGTACTATTAGGTATTTGTTTATAATTGTACTTGGTGAGCTTTTAAAGAAGCAAACTTATCAATAATTGTGGTGAAATTAATATTTGCTACCTCATGTTCTACCGATAACACGGACATATCTGATAATCTCTCCTGACAATTATTCTAATTATTGCCCTTTGCAGAGATTATCTTTTTTTTATCTTTTTTTTTTGGTAAAATATTTGTTACTTATTTGGTCGCAAAAACAAAACGAGTGATCTACTGCTGAGATTTAAATAAAAACATGTTAAGTACATTGCAATTTTCCATCTATTTATGTTCCGCAAAGTCCAGAAGCTAAAGCCTGAGGTGGGGAAGAACAAAAAACGTTTTTTACTTTCTGAAAATTAAATATAGCACCATGGTTAAATAAATGAAAAACAAATGGAAAAGTATTTAGAACATTTTTAAGATAATACTTCCAGCCTCTTTTCCTAAAAAGGTTACATTTGAAACTGTTTTCCCATCAGTTCTCTAAGTGGCAAGATTAATTATCAATTAACATACTTTATGAGGTCCAAACTTATAAGATGTTCTTAAACAAACCTCAACGTTCAGCAAAATAGAGACCTGCTTACAGGAAGGACGTATTAAATGCAATTTGGTGTTTCACATTAATTGTTTAAATAGTTCAAAATAGGAGTTTTTAGACAAAAAATGAAAATGAGATAAGTGGGGAAAACTCCTTTCTAGTTCACTATCTGTATGTTTGTTTGTTTAAACAGTGCTGGGCTGAGATATTCAGACACAACAATCAATTAGAGCAACATTATAGTTTTCCTGCACTTTAAACTATCAGCTCTTTAAAAAGAATGATTTAATGGGCAGGTATGTAGAACTGATTTGCACTCAAAAAGTTGCCATATTGCTTCACTTGTAAAAAAATGAACTCTCCTTCTTAGCCAAAATAAAAGGGGTAGGGGGTGGGAGTTGCACTGTTTAGACAAGGAATCTTGCTTTGATTGTTCATATAGGCTGAATCTATACTTACCCAGCACTAAACAACCAAAGCACGATTGCTTGTCTGAAAAGTGCATCCCCCCATCCAGGATTGACTCAACTCAGATCAGGCCCTGCTGTTCCCATTTAACTCTTCTCCAGAGCTTTCGTCTTTATTACTACCTTGCTTCTCTTTCCTGATTTTACTGCACATATCTCACAATAACACACTTGTCTAATGAATAGTGCAGAGAGCTTCTTTAGCACAAGTATTTTTCACACACGCCCCCACTCTCCAGTTTCCCGCTTCTCCCTGTGCTTTGGTGGGTCCTGATCCTGAGCTTTATTCCAGCACATGGTCCCTGGCCTTGAACCCCAATGTGCACAGCATCTGGCCGGCAAGTCCTGTCACTTCCCTGGATCCATTTAAAAAAGGTCAAATGCCCCTGGTATTGAAACCAAGATCTATATATTTTTGGGAAGAGCGTTTTTTGTGCCCATGGAACCTGCCAGGGGCCGGGAGTAAATTCAGTTCTTTGGGGCACTTCCGTTCACACTGTAACTATTTTGCAGCAACCCCCAAAGCAGATTTCAGCCTGCGCTTGGGGAGGTAGGTTATAAGCTAGCAGGAGTCCTGCAGCTTTCCAGGTACTCAACACAGGGGATGGGTCCACATAGCACATCCTGGTAAGCTTGGGCCAGCGCCACTGAGTTCCACTACAAATCAGCCCCACTACCCCCTGCACAAACTGCTGGTCACTCACTAGTTGCCGACCCCTGCCCATGGCTGAGTCCTCCATGACCCCCACTGAAAGAGGAGAAAAAGCTGCTCTTGACTCTTGTCTTGGCAGAGTTGGCCACACATATGCCCCTTCCCTCCCTGCCACCGGTGGCTGAGCTGCCTCCCCAGTGAGACACAGATGCAGGCATCTCCTAGTGCCCTCACCAGCGGGGCCTGGCCACAGGGGATGCCACGTGTGGCAACACTGGCACTGCTCATCCACCAGGGCAGGGGGACTTTGGCCCTCAGAAGGGGTGGCGGACTCAGCCCAGGGCCCGTGCAGCCCTCTCCTGCTGGTGGAAGCCGATCCCCGAAGATCAGGACAGCCTTGCGCTGCGTTCCCGCCTACTCCCTCCTCCCACTGCAGGGGGCGAGGGTGGCACTGCTTCCCCACCAGCGTTTGCCTCGCTGCCAGCACAGCTAGCTCAGCCGCGCCCCTTCTGAGTGTCAGACACTCACCTCCCTGGAGTGTAGGCGTGACAGCGCCTGCCTCGCGAAACGCGGGAGGGAGCGAGCCAGCCCATCACGCCTCTCCCATCTCCAGCACGGGGGTTTCTGCGCCTCCTCAGCCCTGTGCCCCAGGTGAGTGCCTCACTTGCCTCACATTCGTTACAGCCCTGGTGGAAGGGATTATTGGGAGCCCATTGTTAAAATCCCTACAAGAAATTGAAGAGAAGGCTGAGTTGATTGTCTTGTCCAGACTATCTATCTGCGATCTGGCAAGTCACCTGTCGTGCTTATAACATCACTACTTTGAAGAACTTTTTTTTATAGTTGGAATTTGCCAAGTATCAGATAATTTAAAAATAATTTTCAGGGGAATGACAGCCATGAACCTCTCTCCCAGGTCCTTACCCACCCTGCATTTGAAAATAGCACAGCATGGTATTGAGTACGTGCATCAGAACTGTCCAGAGTATTTTTTTCAATAACAGAAGTATAAAAACCCTATGTCCAACAAGTGACCTTAAGGGATGTTTTGCCAACTACCTGATGTCACCTTCCCCTCCAATGACATAATCACAGCGATTCCTTCTATCTCTATAATCTCTGATTTAGGGATAAAGTGGGGGAGGGAAAGAATGAATAAGGATTCCCCAACATCACAACAGTCCCCGCATCCAGCACGTGTCATGGGTTCAGCAGTAGGTATCAAGAACAGGAAAAGGAGGGGGGTGTGGCCGGAGCAACTTGTTAAAATTTGCTGGGAAGCTGTTGAGTTGGTTCTTTGGTTACCTAGAATATATATTTATCCACAGATGTTTGATCACAGGAGCTACCATGATGCCCATGCACTTCTCTGCTGTTGATGCATGCAGCTGTGGACAGAATTTAACTGGTTCCAGTGGCAGATTATCAGAAGACTCCCAGCCTATCAGATGCATAGAAAACAGAATTTTGTATCATTAAAATAATCAGCTCAGACAGACACTGGGATAAAAAAAGAGGTCTTCAGCAGAAAGGGTCTTTCCCTCCACTTCAGCAGTTGTTCAGAATGAACTGATAAGGGTATAGTCACAGAGAAGTGGGTCTGTCCAATGAAAGCTCATCAGCTAATAAATTATTTTGTTAGCCTTTAAAGTGTTACAGGACTGCTGGGTTTTTTTTTGTGGCAGGGGTATGGCTCCCTGCCACCCCCGATCACTACAAGTGAATTTAACTAGAATAAATGTCGTGTTACCAGCTACATCAGCTCCACTGGTAGGCTTAAACAGAACTAAGCAAAGTGCAGTGAGTAAGATCTTATGCAACTACAGTGATGAGACCAGAATAAACAAGGCATTTTATCCCAGACTAGGCTCCTTATAGAAAGGACAAGGTTGCCTTCAGATTTGCAAGCTTGAGTCCGCTGAAGTTGCTTCTGCATGTCTGAAGTCACCATTTGGTTTATAGTTGTTATGAATGTCTTTGTCAAAGAGAAAAGATGATGTCAGTCCAAAGCAGGAATCTAATATTGATCAGCTCCTGTGAAAGTCAAGCAGAAAGACTGGTGGGTTGGGCAGGTTTACAGCCACCACATTCTCATTTTCTTCACCACTTACGAGATCAGCTGGTTTTACGAAATTACCTGGAGGACTAGAAAACTCTGCATGGCCAACTGTGAAGAAGACCTTTCTAAGAACAGTAGTAAACCAAAGTGTTTCTACACTTCCCGAAGGTGCCGGTGAGGAACTTGACTATGGAAAGTACCATGCCACAAGAAGATGCAAAGGAGAAGTGAGCAGAACAACCCCCTATTTCTCTCCATCTCTTGAATCTAGGATGATACTGGAGAGGAACTTCAACCCCTTCTGGGACTGATCATTTCATTCAATGCTCAGAAAGTTTGGCAACTTAAACCTCAGTGGTGCTCTTTACATGGATTCCTTACAGATCAGCAAGAACAACAAGAATTCTTGTGGCACCTTATAGACTAACAGATATTTTGGAGCATAAGCTTTTGTGGGCAAAGACCCGCTTTATCAGATGGAAGGAGTTTAGATAGTCCTTTTTCTTCTGTAGAGAAGAGAAATGTGTGTTGTAAATCTCGTGTCTTGTTCTAGTAAAGTAAAGCCACGTGGAGGTTTGCGTGGAAGATTGTTCATTTATGAGGGTCTCCAGATTTCAGAGCTCTCTTTTGACAGGAGGCTACTTAGGTGGTTCCTCAGCTTCTTAGAGAGTGTGTGGCACAGTCTCACTGTAATCTGTGTAATATGTTGATTTCAGCGTGTTTTTCACCTTCAGTCCTTTTGGTATGATGTCATTCTGTTTGCATTTGGAGAGGAAGACGATGTCTGTCTGTATCTGTGCAAGCTTTTTCATGAGGTTGATGGATTTTTACCCATTGCGGCTAAACGTAGTGCCTTGCATGGTGACAAGTATCAGAAAGGTAGCTGTGTTAGTCTGTAGCTTCGAGATCAGCAGGGCCCTTGTGATGAAAAGCAGTGGCATGATGGGATCTAGTCAGTGGAGCTGACGTCCAGCACAAGCTATAAAGGTACAATTCAGATGATGGCAACATTATGGGAAGCAGTGAAGGAGCCAATCTTTTGGAATTAATTGTGACTAATACCAGCTCTTCTCCAGGTACTTTAGACAGGGAGGTCTATTCTGAGTTGATGGGTTGAGTGCTATGCTCATGAAAATCACCGGGGAAAGTCCTATTGACTTCTCCAGGACAGAGGTTCAGTTGCAGCGCTTAGATAGTTGGGTGAGGAATGCTAAACCTTAGTCAGACAGAGGCCTACGAATGATGGCCACGATCCTGGTCCCATAGAAGTGAATAGGAATTTTTGCAATGGACTCTAATGGGAATAAGATCTCTTCCCATACCTTTGGCTCCTTATTCTTGCTGCTTCATACAACATTCTTCCCTACATTTTGATTTTCTTTACCCAGAAACAGCCTCTCTCTCTCTCTCTCTCTCTCTGTGTGTGTGTGTGTGTGTGTGTGTGTGTATGTGCGCTTGCATACATGCAAGTGTGGAGGTCTTATAGGTATCTTGACTCACTGCTAAAAAGTGCCCTCTTTGGCAGGCACCTTGAGGAATCATTCTGTTAAAGTATCAGAGAGGTAGCCGTGTTAGTCTGTATCTTCAAAACAACAAGAAGTCCTGTGGCACCTTATAGATTAACAGACATTTTGGAGCAAAGTGGGTCTTTGCCCACGAAAGCTTATGCTCCAAAATATCTGTTAGTTTATAAGGTGCCACAGGACTTCTTGTTGTTTTGTTCACTTAGTTACTTCTAGCCAGTTTCAAATAAGCAGCACATGGAGTAACCTCGTGTAGAACAACTGGTAACTGACACCCTTAAGCAGAATTTCAAGTAGGCAGTGTCTACTGATTTCAAATCTGTCTAAAAGGAGCTATTTTAAAGTGCTCCATTCGAAATCTGTGCCTTTAAATTTGCTTTACTATTACAGTCATTTGACTAACTACTTAATTGTAGCCATCTATCTGCGTCTGTCTCACTCCGACACCCACAGATGCACCCACCCACGCGTCCGCCCACACAAGCCTACACTCTGACTCATGCTCAGGATGGTTGTCAAAAACCCCACTCCCTGCCTAACGCAAACACTCTTGTGCTGCTTCTTTGATCTATTTCCATGTATTTCTATGAGTCATCTGATCTGTCTCTGATCTAAACCCAGTAGACGAGAGCCTACATGTGTGGTGCTTTGCATGCATTTGACTTGCATCGAGAGCTGTTTGGGTGACCGTGTTATGGGACGCAGGCATGCAAGGAGAGAAAATTCCTGCTAACCCTTGCCATAAACTAGTTGCAAACTTAGCCAAAATAAGAACGATTGCTTCCATTAGAGGTACTGTTTATGCTCTAGAAATCCCAGGGAAACATATCAGTGATATCATCAGTCTTCAGGAAAAAATGTTTATAGACATATTGCAGGCCCCCTCAGAACAAATCCCTCAGTGAATTACTGTTGTTAATGTACAGCTTCCTAATAGCCTAGGCATTATTGTCCTCATTTTGAGGACAATGGGGGAATGCATCACTTCAGGGACTTAACAAGTTATTTAATTGCTATTGATTTGTATGGTTTTAAATCAATAGCCATACAGGGCACTTATCGCCTTCAGGATCAGGCCCTGTGGAACTTACTTCCTCAGTAACCATGGGTGTATGGTACAGCTCACATCCCTGGCCCTGAGGGCTGCTGCAAAAACATCCTTCCTGCTATTCTCTGACAGCTTTTCTGTCACTTGTCATCACCTGTCATCACTTGAGTAATCCATTGAACACCACTCAGGATAGGGCTTGGGACATGCAGTGACTGTTGCATGGCTTCAGATGCAACATTCCAATTGCGTCTATGACCTGTTTGCAGATTTGGATCATTTGCTTCCGAATGGAATTGTGGGTTGCAATCTGTCCATGATTTAGCAGTCTATGAAATGCCACAATGTCTTCATCCACATGCAAATATAAGCAATGCGCATCACAAGAACCAGTCTTGCTGTGTTCCTTCCCATAACCTGTGCATGCCTGACTCGTCGTTCTTGACCAATCAACATCTTGGGCAGAGAGCCGTCTTCTTCAGTGCCTGGAAGGCATCTAGTTTGCTGTGCGTCTCCATAAACAGTGAATTCTTTGGTGCTCTTGACTGACATTCACAGGTATGGTTCAGAACATTTAAGCGTGCATTTTAAAATACCTTTCATGGGGAGTTTTGTTGTTAAGTACCGAGTATATGTACATATAGAAATTCCCCACTATGTGGATGTGTCTTTGGAGAAAAGGAAGCCAGCTGGGGTTATCAAAAGATTACTGAGTTTTATGTCAATGGTACTAAATATGAGCAGAACCAATAATCACCATTGCTTGATGGTGAAACTTGAAAGCTTTGCACTTCAAGGGCCTATTCCGGCTCTCACCAAAAGCAGTGGCCGAAAACTCCTACTGGTTTCTCCGCAAGCAAGGTCAAGCCTGAGATTTTGTGCTTTAGGCTTATTGGTGGAGAAGGGACAGGGGTAACTGAAAGGACAATCTGGCCTTACAAGATTAAATCTAGAATAACTCCTTTTTATTTCATGGACTTTTACAACAGTAATTAGGATGACCAGATAGCAAGTATGAATAATTGGGACAAAAGTTGGGGGGGTAATAGGCACCCTATATGCGCCAATGCCCCGAATATTGGGACTGTCCCTATAAAAACTGGGATGTCTGGTCACCCTAGCTGTAACAGAAAGCAGAATCCTACATCTGGGTTCCAAGCTCCCGAGCTGCTGTGGCTCAGTCAGTTGTTTTTAATTCCCTTCTGCATAATAAGTCCCATCATCATCGTCATGTTCGGCAACAGCTGAAAGGTCTCTGTGAGCAGGGGAAAATGATGCACATTGCTCTTCTACTCCCAAGACAGCACAAACGTACAAGAGGAGAGAGCCTCGGGGAGGGGGCTGCTTGTTTAAACCAATGCCACCAGCTCAAAGCATTACGTCTGATTTCATGTAGTTTCTTTTCAGTCTTCTTAGCGCGCAAAAGGGGCAACATTGTTAGCCGCAGACACAGTAGCCTTTAAAAAACCTGGCTGGTTCTGCACGGCAGGGTACTTCACTGTGCATGACGGCAGGGATTTAGTCTGGGTGGAGCGGGCTGCTTATTATTTTAAACATCGTGTAGTAGTGAGGCGTGAATTGCCATGGGATAATCTGCCTTTGGAACAATCTACAGAAACTCATTCCATTGCCAATTATCTTTGTAGTGGCCAATCTTTACAGAGAAAAACGGAGGCAAGGATTACACTGGCATCTTCATGGCAGGCCGATAGCCTCATTCATAACATCTAAGCTGGCCTGACAGACCCGAGGAACAGTTCGCACTGCAGGTTTTCAGTTCAGGAACATGGTGTGGGTAACGCTACAGTAGACACCCTGTTGAGAAAGTACCTGGTTTATAACAGTCTCTTCTCCCTGTTTTGTTAATTGTTTGGGAGGGTGGAGAGTGGGGATGGGAATGGAAAAGCCATTGCAGGCTGCGCTTTGTTCGGTTACCTTTACCCCCCAGTCATTGGATCTGATCCCATTAGGCAGATGTAATTATATCAAAAGGAGTTGTATGGTTTGCATGCCTGAAGAATATAACTGGTCTCAATGAGTGTTCCCTCTAATTTGTTCCATCCTTGTGCAGAGTAAATGTTACTATGGGCACCCAGGCATGGGAGGATGTGAACCACCAGCAGAAACACACACTGCTGGCTCTGGGGCTTTGCTAATCAGCTGGGCAGCATTTGAATCTCTCCTGGGTGGCTGCTCAAGTGCGCAGCTAATAGGGAACACTGGCCTCAGTCCAGCCTCCAGTGGGAGTCTTTCCACTACTTTCAATGAGCACTGGATAAGGTCCCTGGAAATCTACAACTAAAAGCACTCAGTAGCTTACGTACTTGTTCAAGTAGGATCTGCACATTAGCGATAAAAACAAAAATGATTTTCTGCAGCAGTACAAACCCTACCTCAAATGTTTTCAAGAGCCTTGCACAGAGAATGAGGCTCTCCCTTCTGCCAAACACCAGATGAACTCTCTTCCCCTTTTTAAAGGAATTGCAAGACTCTAGTGAAATGATCAGAGCCTGAGAACATTTACTGTGTGCAGATCTTAAACTCTTTTCAGTATTTTGCTGGAATATAAATGCATTGTAAAAGTACCTACAAATTGGCCAATTTCCCTTTGCATTCCCATTACTGTTAGTTTTTAATGGGGTATCCTTAAGAAGCTGAAGAGATGTTAAAATATTCCTGGTTATTCCAATATTTCTGGAAGTGTTTGACTGATAACAACTATAAAGACGATTACAATCTACATCCTGCACACAGTTATATCTGATACATGTGTGCTCCTGATATTCAATCATTTCTCACCTCCAGGGCTGCTTCATGCAAGAAGTGGAACGAACGTGACAGCCGTGTGTGTGGGTGGGTGCATGCCTGTGAGCGTAGGCGGGTGCAGAGGCGTGTGTTTGTGCCTCTGCCTGTGGGAGCAGAGGATTGGCATGAACAAGAATACATGTTAAAAATCAGAGCCTTGCTCAAGGTCTTGCACAATAATTTTGTTTGCCTTCTCTTTGATTGATTGATCGTTCTGCAATCAAGCCTTGGAAGCTGGACAGCTACCTATTCTACTGAACCAACAACGAGAAGAGTTTAGGATATTTATCTTCAGGAAAAGCTCCCACAGCTTTGGGGATCTCTAAACATTTATATGAAGACTTCTCTGGGTGCAGTAATCTCCTAACACCTCAATGCTCCCTGCCATGATCCTTCCTTTTCCTCTTCAGATCACTAATGAAGTACCCAAGTGCTCACAGGTGTTGACTGTGTTTGGAACCGGGAATGTTTTTATTTCCACTTCGCAGTCATCGCATCTACTACACATGGACTGTGCAGTATGTCATACAGTAATGTAGATGCAACATGCACAAATAAATAGACTATATATATATACACACATGCACAAAATGCTATCCATACATAAAAACAAGTACAGCTGGCAAATCTCAGTTTAGGAATTAACAGAATTCTAAAGAGTGAAAGTATTGTGGCATATTACAGTACCTATCTATAGTGCATGTTTCATAGGGCACCTACCGCATGCTATCTAGGGTGCGGGGGGGGGGGGGGCTTTTCTTAGGTTTCAGAGGATAAGAAATAAAAGCTGCTATTTTCAAAACAGGCAGGCTTCCAAGGCAGTGGTCTTATTAACCATGGCATTGCACAGAGCAGGCAGTGAACTGGAGAGCAGCCATCCCACAGACTCTTGTCTTCAGTTTTAGCCTCTATCCTCAGCTATTGGTGCTACTGCTTAGTGTTCACGCAAATTCATTGCATCTCAAGTTTCATGTAGTATTTTAAAAATATGTATCTGAACATTAAGGACAATACCCTACAAGGCATAATCTACAGTAACTTGCTTTAACGCACTGTCAGTACCTGGATGTAGGCTTTATCTACACACATACTTGCACCAGTTTAAATAAACCAATTTGTTTGAAGCCCTCCAGAGACACTTATTTTAATGTAGATTAAACCTCTTCTTAGCCAACTTACATCAAACTGCAACGACCCTGCTCTAAACCAAACTGAGACAGTGCCTTTTGAACCACTGCAACTCAGTGTGTTAAAAAAATCACACCCTAAGGGCTTGTCTACACTTGCCCCCAACTTCGAAGGGGGCATGTTAATCAGGGCGATGGGAGATTACTAATGAAGTGCGGCAGTGAATATGCAGAACTTCATCAGGCTAATTCTCCCTCATGGCAAATTCGAAGCTTCAAACTTTTGAGGAGTAAAGGCACTTCAAAGTGCCCACAGCTACACGCATTCCGGCACTTCAAAGTTTAACATTTCAAAGTTGCCGCGGGGGAGAATTAACCAAATGAAGTGCTGCTTATTCACCGCAGCACTTCATTACTAACCTCCCCTCGCCCCGATTAACGTGCCCCCTTTGAAGTTGGGGGCAAGTGTAGACCCAGCCTAAGTTACATCAGAAAAGTCCCAAATCGCATATTAATGGAAATCCGCCCTTTGAGAAGCTAGTGCTTCTCCAGTTGTAGCAGGTGCCATCTAATCCTGCCTAGAACAAGACTAACCAGCACAGTGCTTAGAACATTGGTAGCAGCTGGTGGTTGTTAAGCCCAGTGTTCCAAGTTTTGCTAAACCCACGGGACCTAAATGATTGAAAAGGCCTATAACGACCCTGGCACTATATTCCCTAACTCCTCTCTCTGCTAAGGGTAGGCTCGCTGGCAAGGAAAACCTGTTTTATTAAACTCCTGAGAATAGTCAGATGCTTGTATGGCCTTCACCACCCTAGCACTGAGTACTTCACAAACTTTAATCTTTTTATCCTCACACCACCCTCATAAAGGTAAGGAATATGTGTAGGAAAGTGGATGGTCTGAATTAATCTGGGTGCAGGTAGGTGCAGCTTCCCTGACTTCAGGGGAATTACATCCTCTGAACAGAGGTTCAGGTTCACTCCCATTGGGAGAATTGGACCCTATGTTCTGGAGGTTATTTAAATTCACCCCCCCCCACCCCCAGACCCAGAATTGCCAAACCAAAGCAGTCAAATATAAGGAGGTGCTAGAACTAGAAGGGACCTCAAGTGGTCTTTGAATCCAGTTCCCTGCCCTCACAGCAGGACATATCACCATCCCTAACAGATTTTTTTTTAATCTGTTTGCCCCAGATTCCTAAATGGCCCCCTCAAGGGCTGAACTTACAACTCTGGGTTTAGCAGACTAATGCTCAAACCACTGACTAGTCCTCCCCACAAAGGTCAACATAAAATAGCTCAGTAAAAGAGGACATTTTAGCCATGATAGGACATGGGCCTGCCTGATCAGTCAGCAATAAAACTTTTTCACCCTGCATATAAGGTTGGAAACTGTCCAGAGAAATCTTAGGTCTTCTTCAGACAGTTCTGAAGAACTGGATTTCTAACTGCAGCTCACTCGTTCCCAATGTGAGTTAATTTGCTATTAAAAGGCAAGTTAGCTTCATTAAGGTTATCAGGCAGTGCACATGCCAGAATCAGTAATAAGACAGTTTTACGACCGACACTTCACCTTCCGCAACCCATACCTGAATTGTTGGTTACCTGCAGCTGGGGCATCATGTCTAAAATTAGATCTTGCAGCAGGGACTATACCAGCTCTTTCTGTAAGGTGCCTAGTGAATGGCTAGGTGAAAGTCAACACCACTGTATTAAACTGGTGGCTAATAGCCTCAGACAGGGTTCATCATGGTGTACGGTACACATCTAGTTAAAAAGGCACTTTGCAGTGTAAGATGTTTTCCCCCTTTCCTTTTCAGTACAGTCATTCAGACTTTGATCCTTGCAATTTCCTGCCTCCCTGGGTAAACAGGTGTTAAGGTTGGGCTTTGGCAATCTTCTAAAGAAAAAGCTACCCTACAAAGGGAAGCAAACCAGAAAGGAAGTCCTCCACCGATGGGAGAATTTTCTGTTCAATTTGAAGTTATGCCACCAACACAAGCCCAGGATAAATTTTAATAGGCAAAAAGATTTGCATTGGCAACCTTGCACACAGAATAGTGTGAGCTCGTCAGCACCAGTGCACAGGGCTGGTGGTGTTTCTAGTGTGACCCCCCCTATTTTTCAAGAATAAAAATTAACTGGGTCATGAAAATTAGTCACCCAGAAATGGGCTGAAGTTTCGGTTTGCAGACAAGGGGGGAGGTAACTATGTATGTATCCTGGGGGAATGGGGTTGACTGATTCTTTAATCTCATTATTACGATATGGGTCCCATCCATCTATATTTGTACAGTGCCTGGCACAATGAGGCTGAATCTTGGTCAGTCACTAGAACTTCAGTAGTAAACAGGATCATTAGGTACTTACAGGGCCCTTATCACTGAGTGTACCATTAAACACCTCCCAATCATTAGAGGATTTCTTCACAACAACACACCTGTGACACAGGGAAGGGCTACCAATTTTTTAGGGGGCGGGATTTGAAGCACAGGGTAGGTTAATTGATTTGACCAAGGTCTGGTTGAGCTAGCACATGAGCCCAGTTCAACCCAGTGGTCTGTCTCTTTGACCATCCTTCTTGTCTACATGAAAAGTTAAAATTCAAATATGAATTGTCCCAGTGCTTGGGGTGTCCACATAAAGGGTTGTGGTTCAGCTCATTAGATCCAGTAAGTCATGATGGTATCTGTTGACAGCCTCCAGGCTGAAAACTCAGGAAAAAGGAGCAAACTGCACTGAGGTAAATTGTGACTCTGTCCATCTAAGCTAGAGGTTTGCCTTGGAGCAGCTCCCCCGGGGGCTGAAACTCACAGTTCAGTTATCCCCAGCTTACAGGAGACGAAGCTGAGGAACAAGGGGATGAAGTGGTTGACTCAAGCAAGCCAATAGCAGAGTTGGGATTGGAAACCAGGTTTCTCAATTTTCATTCTCATATTCCAACCATCAAACTAAACTGCACAGAGTTAGCAGGGTGGAGTTTGGCCCTCACCTTTTAAATATGTGAAGAAAAAAGGCTCTTTGTTGAGCAGACTTGTAAGGATTTTACTTCAGTGAACTCAACATTACCCTCAAAAGTGGGGCAGCACCCTGCACAATCAGCGTCTGGTCCTGCCACCTCTGTTTATCATTACAGTACTTTCCCTTCTGCATTCTCTCTTTTGAAGCGGAGACGTTACGATACTGGAGCTAGGGTTAGATCTTAGCAATAATGTCTAGAAAAGCATCAACATGCCAGTCTCTGCACTGATCCTGCAGATATTTACGCTCATGGGCAAATCAGTACACGTTTGAAGGCTTTCGTTCGCACTTCATCCTAAACACTGGTGAAATATAAGGAGATTGTCAAGTCACATGTGGCTGAACATTTAAGCTTTGCAAAAAAAGAAAAACAACCACTGAACTTAGGCTCAGTAGGAAGGTGGGGAAGAGGACTGTGGTATATACCTCCTGCCTCCCCTCCCCCATCCAGTCCCCTGGCTGGGGCTGCTGAGGTGCTGGTACTCAGTACCAGCAAGTACCGGCACAAAAAAAGCACTGTGCATGTATTTGAGACAGCTAGAGAGAGAGATCAAAGATAATTGCAATGCAAACAAATTTAACTCCCTGTAAAACAGACCAAGCCCACCATTCTTTCATGTTTGTAATTGCAACCCATGCCTTCCAATCTTACGTATCCGGGTACACAATGAATATTCAAGTAATTAGCAACAGCAAAATTAACTAGTCTAGTTTCTCTGTCCAAGCTCAGAGCCTTGGAAACTGTTTGAAGAGTAAGGAAATTGGACGTTGAAAACTGCCCCCCCCCTCAGATGCCTGGGCCAAATCTGCCTTGCTGTGTTCCTGAAAGCAGCCCCACTGAAACGAACAGGGCTACGTGCAGGCTGTCCTTTTTAAAATCAATGGATGGGTGGGATGGGGAGGGGGTGGGAAGGAGGCAAAAGTGTAAGCATAGGGAAAAGTATATTATAATCCTGCAACATCGGGGGGAAGGAAAACCACAGAGAGTGGAAGAGAATAGTAACCTGCGAGAAGTCCAGTGCACAAACCAAAGTTGGGGCACTAGTCTTCTTGCCCTGTAGCAGATGAAGCTCCTGGCTGTCTGGTCTAAGCAGGCTTTGTCCCTGTGTTGAGTTATTCTTTACTCTGTCAAGTTTTTTTTCCTCTTCCCCCTTTCACTGAAGCCTGAATGTTCAGTGACTACCGTGCTCTCATTAATTCCTGCTTTGAGCAATGTGGTGGATTCAGATGTGTTGAGGCTTGCAGTTCAAAGCAGTATCCAGGCTAGGGAAACAAACTGATAGCTGGATCCAGCTTTGTCAGTTTTTTGCACCCCTTTCACCCACCTCCTGCGTCCACTACTGTCTACCACCATCAGTAGTCATGAGCAGGGGAGGGGTGTCTATGACTACCAGCTAAATGCACCTGGCCACAATTTGAGCACTGACTTCAGGAAGCCCATCCTCAGTTTTCCTTAGCTGTGTCAGCTTCCAGAAGCGCTAGAGGCTTCCAGCTATGTCAGGAAGGTTGTGCAAGCAAGGCAGAGCACTTCTAATATGTGGAGATGCATATCTATTGGCATGATCACTGCCTACACATTTGATTGAGTCAGACCCAAGGACTCCCATTACCAATTTGCCTGAATAGCATGTGCACCATCAGTTATGGGTGAAGTTCATGCATAAAGACTAATCAGCCGTAACAGAATCAATGAGTGGAGATTGCGTGCAATAGTTATTTACTTCTTTGGATTTCTGTAATAAAGGAGGCAGCCGTTCAAAAGCTCTGGGCACATGGCCATTATTGAAAACAGGCACACAGCATCGGCCAAACCCCAGGCAGGCTCAACCCCCACAGAATGCAGCTGCAGTCAAATCAACAAGCAGCCTCAGACCTTCCCCCCTCGGAAGTCAGACCCTACCCTTCTCCCCTGCTCAGAAAAACAGGTGGGCCTTGCAGAATGACACAAAGGTTACCACCTCTGGGCTTTTCTGGAGTGAGTCAGGACATCGGGAGGGGGCAATCCACTGCGGCAAGGAACACCATGCCAGCAGCCCCCTTCTGCCGTATGTCGAGGGGACTGCTCTACCTCTTCTCAGACGCACAGACTAATATTGAATAGGCCAAAATTCTACCCCGTTGAATATGGGGCATACTCATTTCTGCAGCGGACATCCAGTGGCTGAGTGGAGAATTCAGGAGTCCTTCATCGGCAGGCTGGCTCAGGGAGCCAGCTGTTATCAGATGCATGCCTCTAGCAGCACGTATATAGGGGAACTTTGGGCATAGTTCACAGGTCTGCAACCGGTGGCTCTTTTAAGGATTTCTCTGTGGCTCTAAATGCTATAATTGAAAAGTAAAAAAACCAACAACCTTCTGATTATTTTCAATAAATGGTGAATGTCTAAAAGCCCAAAAATGAACAAGTCATGTCTAAATAGCAAATGATGTGTGACCTCAAAACATTGGACAAATCCCACTATAATATGTGCAGTCCATTGTGGGATATGATCCAGTATCTGTGTTTTGCTTGTGTTGCTAATAAAGTCTTGATTTTGAAAAGGAAAAGGAAGCTTGTGGCATTCCTGCTGTAAAGGGCAACAAGTGTATTAAGAAAAAAAACCTGAAGTTAAACATGGAATAAAATTGGCAAAATTAAAGTGGCGATGGAACGAGGAAAATGAAGATGAAAACAGAGAATTTCAAACTGAATGGACCCAAATCTCCACATTTATATTGCATTGGTCTGGGCTCCCTTTATATCTCATTTGCAATGAGACATTCACCAGCGAAAAACAAAAAAAACCAGCCTCGAGAGAATGTTAACAAAGAGGTAGCTGTGTTACTCTGCATCCTAACCAAACAAAAAAAACACTCATGCAGCACTTTAAAGACTAACAAAATAATTTATTAGGTAATGAGCTTTTGTGTGGCAGACCCACTTCCTCAGCTCTGGCGATAGTGTCGTACTGGAAATGGCACGAAGGTTTTATAATACAGAGATCCAGAAAAATTGAAATAAAACTGACAAATCAGATACATAGGACAGAAGGGTGGGTGAAGTGGGAGAAAGAAGGGAGAGAATTACTAACTGTAAATGTCCTGTCTGAGATCACTATGAATATCAAAGATGGGGAAGCTGTCTTTGCAATGTGTGAGGTAATTGTTATTTCTATTAAGGCCAAGTCTCAAAGTATGGAATTTCAGCATAAATTCCAGTCACATGTTTCCCTGTGTAATCTCCTGTTAAAGTCTCTTTGTTGTAGGACACATTCTCAGGTCTTTAACAGTCTGGCCCACTCCACTGAAATGCTCATAAAACTATCAAATATCAGAGGGGCAGCCAAATTAGTCTGCCTTTAAAAACAACAAGAACTCCTATGGCACCTTATAAAGTAACAGATATTTTGGAGCATAAGCTTTCGTGGGCAAATACCTGCTTCATCAGTGAGCATTTCAGTGGAGTGGGCCATACTGTTAAAGACCTGAGAATATGCATTGTACAACAAAGAGGCTTGTCCTGCAGGCGACACAAAAGAGAAACTCAGATGAGGAATTTTTGTCCAGTCCACTACAGAGGAAAAAATCAGTAATTCCAAACTTACATTTCAAGACAGTCTACTACAGAGAGAAGGTAGTCATGTGGGAAATGCATTGCACTGGAAGTCATGAGAGCTGGGTTCCATTTCCAGAGCTGCCAGGCATGCTATGTGACCTTAGGCAAATTTCTTAAATCTATCACTCCCTGCTCTGCTTTCCCATCTACAACATGGAAATCGTAATGCTTCCCTTCTTCAGGGGTGCATGGCTGCGATACAGTAAGTCGCATAGAAAAATCTTATGGATAAATGAAACACACACATATACATACACACAGAAAGTTTCACTTCTGGGATCCGAGTTTCCCCATAGTTTGGGGATGTTTAGCTCCAACTTCTCTGTGAAAAATGGAAAAAGTGAGGATAGCAATGCTGTGCACAGAGGTTGATATACATGCTGTCTAAACAAAACTGGAACGCCAATTATCTGGGCCATTATATGGACTCTTTAACACACTTTGTTTTATCTGACTCTTGACTTCCCTGCCCTCCTACTGCCCCTCTTCTCTTCTGATTTGCCCAGCTTGATTACAATTTTTCTGATTTGTCAACCTTGATAACTATGTTTGGTTCTCTGTGCCTTAAATATTGAGTCTGTTCTGGTATGGCTGTGGTCTGAAGAAGTGAGTCAGTCTCATGAAAGCTCACCACCTAATACATTATTTTGTTAGTCTTTAAAGCACTACTGGACTGCTTTTTTGTTTTGATAGAATATAGACTAACATGGCTTTCTCTCTGTTTCTGTTGATATTCATGCTGTTATACTGAGAAGTGCTACTGGCTGCCAGCAAGGTGGTCTTCGATCCAAAGACAAAATGTGGTCACTAAAGTTAATAGATGTGCCAAGCATCCCCTTTCAAGCTCAACGGAAGAAGCAATTTATTTATTAAGGACGGGGTGTGGGAACAATTTTTAGAGTAGGGTTGCTGAGAGCTCTTGAACCCAACTGGAAACCCTGAATATAATGGAAACCACTTCAGGCAAGAGGCTGCTGCATTTCCCCGCTCTCCACATTCCTAGTTCCAGCACCTATGAGCGAGAGAGCAGCTGACAGCAGAGGCTGCTGCTCAAGGTCTTAACCCCCATAGGTTGGCCTGAGCAGAGCTACGCCAGGTAAATTAGCATGCTACCAACCACCTCCTAAACGGTAAATCTCTGCATCTTAATTTATTTATCAATGAAGATGTAAGTTGGACTATTAGGCTGTGTCTACACGACAGCCTAATCTTGAAATAGCCTATTTCGGCATGTGTCCTTGTGTAAGTGGCACATAAAGCGCTACTTCAAGATATCTCTGTACTCCTTCTGCAAGGAGGATACACCAGAATAGCATGCCTGTTACCTCGAAAACTGTTCCGAGACAACAGGCACTTTTCTTAGATGCAGGCAGCTATTTTGGGATACTGCCGTATCCCAATATAGCTCCCGCTGCATGGAAATAGCGTTAGAGCTTTTAAAAATGATCACCAGCGCTTGGGCTGTACAGAGAGGTCAAAAGGTCAAATTTCAGCACTCTACCTTGGAAAGGCTGCTGAACGCTGCTCTAGGCCGTTCTGGTTTTAGTCATTTCAATCAATTTTCGCTGACAGCTACAGCATGGAAAGCAAGAGGCTTATCAAGAACACAAAGGGAATGTTTGTAGTTTCAATTTGCACAGCTTATTGTTCAGAAGTCAAATGGCTTGTCCAGACTGTATTGGTCAGGCAGCCGCTCCTCCTGTGTGCTGCTTTCCTATTTTGATTTAATCTCTATAAGGCAGAAAATGAAGGCAAAAGCCAAAGCCCCAAGACTGATATTTTGGAGACAGTAGCGTAACATCTGTCTCGCTTCTGCACCTTCCAATTTGCAGAGTTACAAATACAGCACAACCACAACATTGAAAACAACCCTTGGAGCATGAAGATACTGGAGTCACTGAACTCCAAATGACACATATAATGCTGCTGCTCTCCATCTATCCTTCCCCCCCGCCATGGTCTGAGCATCCTCAATTTCTACCAGCTTCCTACTCATGCTGCCAGGATGGAGCTCTCACTGCAATAATCTTACATGCAGAAGACTTGCTGATAGCTAGAAGGACTATTGTGGCCTCTAAATTGTATAGCAAAGGGAACTTACTCCTCAGCTGGACCCATGTGTTATTACAGACCAGGTGCCAAGCCATAATGCAGGACAGAGCTGATTAAGGAGAGATTACTGGGGAGCGGGAGGGTGTAGGCAGCTTTACTGGGGGGTGGGCGGGAGATGGGCTATTAAAATGAGGGATTTGAAAGAAGAAGTAAAAAGATGCATAAGGAAGAAGTGGTGGTCCTGTACAGGTGTGAGGGGTAGCACCATAAAAGGCTTAGGACTGAGTGTGTGAAAAAGATTAAAGGAGTTCTGTGAAAAGCCTGGGAAACACAGCCCATGAGAGTGGAGGAGGAGGAGGAGGAAATGTGGTCAGATGTAGATAATGCCATCTACCAAATATGTGACACAGCTAGAAAAGAATCCGTATTCCCCACTTCCAGTCCTACGCTTTAACCGAGAAACCATCCTTTCTGTCCTATGGGGAAGGAGCCATTGGGTACAACAAGTACTCTTTCCCCACAGGAGAAAAAACAACAGCATACTACTGTAACCCTTCTGCCAGGAGTGGTCAGCAACAACCAGGGCTGGGTTCAATATCTAGGGGTTCCTTTTCCATCCATCTCACACAGAACTGGCTCAAGCCCCCACCCAGTAGCCTGGAAAATTCACACACCCCTGGGTGCCTCGGAGAGGCAATCCTTCCCCACTCGCATGCACAGAGTCTGAGCGTAGCAAAGAAACTTTTAATGGAAGAGGCAGAGCAGTCACATGGCATTAGCTTGGGAAAATACCACACCCTGAGTTTATAACCAATCCTCAAGTAACTGTCCCAGCTCAAATGGATTGAGCAGTGTTCTTTGCTCCTCAGGCTTACCAGTCCCATACTGCAAGGGTCCCATACACATACCCAAACTTTCTCCATACCCCCTTTCACATGCCCCACTCACAACTCTGTCCAGACAATGCAGGCCCTGACACATCACCTTGGAGCCTGAGGCAATGCCCTTTTTGTGCTGGTCCAGAGTCCTGCTTGTTCCTGCCAGCTGTCCCACCAACCCCCTGCTGGTCACTCCTGCCTGCTGCTCCTGCTTACCCTATGGTGGGTTTTTGCTGTAGGCAAAACCCTGTGAGTCCATCTCTCTGTGGCTTCATCTGCCAGTGATTTCAGCTCAGAGTGGCTTCAGCTCTGGGCCTAGCCACAGAATCTCACCATCCACCAAGGTGGACTCTCACAAAATAATTATAGACCCCAGCTTTAGATCTATATTTGAACAGTAGGAGGGAGAGAACTAGTTAAACCAGCCTTACAGCTGTATGGCCAAAAAGCTCCCAAGCCAGCTGCTTTAACCACTGTTCCTCTGCCCCCCACAGTCAACCCCACAATGCTCAGATGTGGGGGAGCCCTGTGTGATCCATACCTTACATAGCAATGATGACTGCCTTGTACCCCCACAACTCCAAGGATTGGTGAGACTCCACAATTCTTACACTGGGTGATAGCATAAATTGTCACTTTACAACATGTTGTTTAGAATAGATGAAACCTTAGAATAGATGAAACCTCTTTGCTTCACCTGCTACCCAGCAGGCTTTGTTTACAAGGTATTACATATGCACGCCTTTGCATTTTCATGCAAATGATCTTTAAAGGACACATTCCCCAACTCCTTCAGCAGTATTGAGCTCCTGCTGGCACACTCCTTACACTACTAACCTTCAAAAATACCACATTTGGTAGCGTTCCTGTTTCAACAGCTTCATGCAAATGCAAAGAGCACACAGCAAAACAGGGTTACAGTGTGAAAAGAGAAATCTTTCACATTGGAATATTGCTGTTAGCTGCAGACCGAAATCACGTCAGGTTTTATACAACTCACGAGGGAGCAGAGTCTGACCTCTGTTTCTTGCCACTTCAGTTCTGCCTCACTAAAGGCAGCCTGGTAGGTGATTTAGACATCTACAGGGATTTCACATAGAGCTGTAAGAGCAGTTCCTTTTCCAATCCCTTTTCCAACCCCTCACCCATTCTGTTTAAATGGGGATTGAAGGAGCGGGGGCTGGTCAAGCAAAATGTTTGGTCAAAAACTGAAAGAGTTTTGCTTGGTGACCAAAGCCCAGAATTTTGAAGATGTTTTTCCAAGCTCATTGAAATGCACTTTCATTAAACTGTAATTTTCAGCAGGAAAAGGATAGTTTCCTCACAAGGTCTAATCTCAAGTGACATGCACAAGCCAGTTTTTCCACAAACAGTGAAAGTCAGACATCGCTGGAATGAGCAGCAGTTACTCCAAGTATGTTGTGTTGGAAATGCCTTTAGGGAATGACCCTACAAAACCTACCACAAACAGCACTTACTAATAGAAGGCCCAGTAGTTATTGTAACACTCCCATGCCTTTCTGCTAGGAGAGACATATACTGAAGGTAAGATATATATATTCACTCTGCGTGTGCTCCCCTGACTATTTTGGGGTGGGGAGAACATCAGCAAAGGAATGAATGCAGGTTTGGACACTTGCTTGTACATCACTGAAACTAACAAATGCAGAAATAGATAAACGTACCTTGGGACAAAGGTATTCTGAAAGAGACTAATGATGGGAGTGCATGGGTAGATGATTTTCACCTTATTGTCTATATATCTATGACTTGTTGACAGTGGGATTATTCATAGTTAGAGAGAGACGCAGATCCAGAACTAGCTGTTGATGTTTCATACTTCATAAGCGTTATTTTTTCAGTTCCCACCCACCTTTTAACCTAAAACATTGCATATTGATATGAATTCACCAGCAGACAAAAAGCTGGCTTTACTCCTTTAGAATTAGGACAATCGTAGAAACAAAATAAATTGCTAGATAAAAATTATGAGTGGCATTTTTGTTTAAAAAAAAAAAAGGAGCTGATACTTTACTGGTTCCCCACCCCACTCAGCCAGCCAATCCCATGGGTGGGGCTGCCGGCACTCATTTACTGGCAAGTACCGGCACAAAAAAGCACGGAATATTATACCTTGACCTTACATAATGCCATTGATGGTCTGTCGCTGTTTTAACAAGGGTTTAACTCAAAGTTTTACCACTGGGCTGGTAATAATCCCTTTGGACAAGAGTTCCCTGTGCTCACAGACAGGAGAGAAGAGGGATTGGAGGCTCTAGGTATTTCATGCTTTAACAGAGTGAAATGCTTTCTCACAGGCACGAGGGGAGAGGCAGCACCACTTGGCAACTTAGCAGCAACTTGTTCCTGACGAGTGTTTGGGGGTGAAATCCTGACCCCACTCAAGCCAATAGGAATGTTGGCATTTATTTCATCCCCTCGGCATGTTAGGAGTATGGCAAATGGGGTGATCAGATGACCCGATTTTATAGGCCCAGTCCAGATATTCAGGGTTTTTCTTATATAGGCACCTATTACCCCTGACTACAGTCTCAACTTTTCACGTGGTTTCTATCTGGTCACCCTAATAGCAAAGTGCTTCAATTGTGTCATTTACGGTGTATTTGGAAAAGGGGAGTGAATATCCTGTAGGGCACAGGCACAGTGGTAAGAGGGCCCATTTCTTCCAAAGATATGTTTTTTAGAACGCTTGCCATTTGGTGCAACATGATCCAGTACAAGTGCAAAATTTTTGGGCCCCAGCCTTCAAAAAGCAACTAATGCTTATACCCAGAGACACTGTAAAGGGCTCGATTTTCAGAAGATGCTGTGCAGCCAAGCTCTGAAAATGAGCCCATTTTTTGGTGTGTCAAGTTGGACATCAAAAAATTGAAAAAACAAAAAATCACTAGCCCTTTTGAAAACCTGATCCTCAGTCTTCACAAGTGTCCAGATGGGACCAGTCATAATTTTTAACAGATATGATTTAGCAGTATCCGGACCCAAGGAGGCAAAGCTCCATCAGAGAAAGGAAAATTGTGGTAGGTCTCCCTTAATTTGGTGGTAGAACCTCCCCAACTCTTCTTCAAAACATTGACATGTCAGGGCTTCAGAGTGGTTAAAAATATTAAGTTTCCTTCTCAGTACCTCTGTGAGAGAAGAAATTATTTTATACCCCTTTACAAATGAGAAAACCGAGGCACAGAGAAATACATGATTTAAAAACCAACATCACACAGCGAGACAATGACAGAACTGGTACAAGAACCTAGAGACCTTGATTTCTTTTTAACTACTGGCTTACAGCACATTTGTACCCTCTAGTAGGTGCAAGAAAGAGTATCAAAAATACCTACAGTCTGAGGCATCCCCCCGAGATTCTTTTTGCTTCATATCTAGTAAAAATCCACAACGTAATCAGATAGCTTTCACACGAATACCTGAATGCAGTGCTTCTCTGTCTGTTTTTTATCCCTTTGAAAGTGTTAAGTTGCACATGCCAATCATGAAGTGCTCACTAACACTTAATTTGCTACTAGAATTTTAATACCATGTATTCAGAATTCCTTGTTTGCCCTGTAAAAGGTCTTTTTTTTCCCCTCAAACAGGAGAATTTGAGAACAAAGCAAGTGCTACTTAATCCTGGGATTTAAGCACCTATTGTGATCTTTTGTTGGTCTAATATTTTATTTTAATTAACTGCCTTGTATTTGGTTTGCAGCTTTTCCTATCTGCACTTTGCACAAGTTTTACCATCTGGTGAATAGGATTCCACTCTGAAATAATGTAGCATATAATTCCTAATTACCCAAACACATGACTCCCTTCAAATAGTTTTGATTGCCCTCAAAATACAAAGGGGAGGCTATAGGAACGTGTGTGCCAAAACCCTCACATGATTTGAGAACAGCCATATGAAATACTGCCATGAAAGCCAACAAGGTGGTTTGTAACATTATGGTGCACTTCTCAGAGAGGTGAAGATAGCATCATTATTTTGCATTATGTTTCCAACAAATCATCTCAATCCCTTCAGAGCAGTTGCGTGCATACATAGGCTCACATTCATTCCAAGGCACTTTATAGGAACAGACTACCAGGATGTGGTGAATTCTCCACCTTTTCAAATTTTTAATTGAGATTCAACAGCTTTCAGATACGAGTTGATCAGCTCAATGCAAGACTCACTAAATGAATGTCTATGGCCTGTCTTCTGCTGAAAGTCAGACGAGACAATTGTAATGGTCCCTTGTGACTTTACTGTACATTCTGAGCAAGACAATGCACTTTATTAGGGACAAATTCTATCCGCAATGCATAGGGATGGGGTCCTATCTAGAAAATGGGAGTCCTGCATTAGCTCACATGAGCACAGAATAAACTTCAGTTTTCTTTACTGTCAGACATATACTTTCATTTTATTCACAGCAGGGGTGGAGAATCTTTTCTGGGTTGGGGGCCACTGATCCTGAGAGGGCCACACTGCCGAGAATTAAAAAAAAGCCCCACATGCCACAAACCCACTGGCTGCCAAGACCAATGCCCTTAGAACATAATCAGAATCATCACTGAATGCAGCTGGTGAGTCCATTTACAATCCTAGAATCTAAGCCACTGTTGTATCTACCCCTCCCACTTTGTTGTGCCAGTTTTTATCTCTATGAAAAGCAGGATGAATTGATTTAATGTCTCTTTGTTTGCCAGTGGAGTTTATCGACGAGTAGGGCCATTTTCTCCATGTGTCTAAACTGCCTATTATTTGCTAGAACCTAATTTTAGGAATTACCACTTTCCTACTTAGGGTTTTTTCTAGCTGGAATGGTACAATCAGTTGCCTCCTCATTTCTGCAGCTTTCTCGATTAATTCTGCTACATAAATCTCAACAGTTACTACAGCCAGATACATCTTCTTCTGTCTAACCCATTCTTACTCCAGCAACTTTGACTTTTGCCTACAAGCCACATAAATGAGGGTCTTTTTCAGACCACCACAATTACTTCCCCACTTACGCTTATAGGGCCACCTAATGAGTAAAATTTGCATTCAGTATCACACATCCTTCCCCATAATACCGTAATACTGAATATTACACATACACTGTATATTGAAACCACACAGATGTCCATACAAGCCAATCACAAAAACATGGGTCAGAACCATGATACAAAGAGTTATATACACTTACTGTATATTGCACTTACCCTCCCACAATCAAATTTCAATAATCAATACCTAACTCAGTAAAAGTTATATTAAGGATTTTCTGCAATTGGTGCTTGCCTCAATATAGCCATTGAGCTACCTCCCAAGATTTTCAGGGTCTTTTTCTCCGCATACCCTGCCCAATCCCTCCCCTCATTTAAATAAAAAAATCTCTACCAAACAACAGAATTTTCTTACCACTGGCTCACCAAATAGGAGAAAAAGCAAAGACCATTATAAAAATATGGAGAGATAGAGAGAAAATATCGCAACATACGTGCACAGAAGAAATGTGATATTGTGATTTCTTTAAAGCTTTTGATGCAGGATTGGGAAGACTTCAATATTTCACTCAGAGCTCTATGAGTCAACCATCATCCAAAATTCTTAGTAGCAAGATTTGTAACTCTCTCCCCCATTTTTAAATCTACTGTTTCTATGAGGTAACAATTCACCATTTTTTAAAGAAATGTCTTATGCAAAGTACAGCAGTAGGAAAGTTTATAAGGGGCAAACACTGTAGATAAATAAAGAATTTGCAGTTTGAAAACCTGAGTATTTGTACAGTTCAAAACATTTTCTATTGTAGAACTAGGAACATACAAGGAAATCCTGCATATACTGAGAATTTCTGCACATAGTATGTTTGCAGCATAGGCCCAGGCTCATGCCAATAAAACTACAGCACTTAGGGGTGTGGGTTTCTCACACCCTGCGCAAAGCAGTCATACTTAACTCCCCGTGTAGATAGCATTATGTTGACAGAAGAGAGGTCTTCTTTCATTGACATAGCCACCAGCTCTCAGGGAGTTGTAGTACGGGTTGAACCTCTCTAGTCCAGCACCCTCAGGACTTGCCTGATGCAGAATCAGAACATCTGCTGAATCAGGGTATGTCAATATTGCCTAGCACCTTACCAACACTGCCAGTGCTTACTGACTTTTAGAGGACAGTTAGGGGTAAACTACAGCTAAATAACAGCACAGAACACTGACAGCCAGGATTGGTGGCTATAAATAAACTTTATGGGACCATGGGAAACTTGGCCACTCTCATGGTAAGTGGACATCTGGCTAACTAAAATATGCTGGATCATGGATATTACAAGACCAGAGAGTGCCAGACAATGGAGCTGAACCTGTGACAAGCTGTCCCGTCAGCATAGGTAGCATTTTCACTAAGTACAACAGGCCTGCAGTTGCATTATTGAGAGTGTAGACAAGTCCTGAGAGTAGCAACCTGCATGGAACTAGGAGGGAGGAGCATCATAGGCAGTGGGTAATATAGGCAAAGGAAGATATTGTCTTCCCAAAACCGCCTACACATCCCAGCAGCTGAGGAGGGCTGGGTCTTGGTCTGCTTGGCTCCCTGGCTGCTCAGTAGGGTTCCGGCCAAGGTGGGGCAGCCCAGGCCTCCAGGTGGTCAGGAAGGATTGGGCTGGCGTCAGGCAGGGCTTTACTTCCTCAGGGGAGGGAGAGGAAAGATGGTTGCTGAAGAGGCAGGGGACCTTGGGACAAAATGGGGGGAGCTGAGACTTTTCTTCTCCAGCTCGGCCTTCACCTGCTGCCCATGAGGAGCACAGGATGCAAAAGGGAAGGTTTTGAAGTAGACACCAGCCTTTTATACCTTGGCTAGAACGGTAGGTGCACCATCTCTGCAAACATTTGCCAATTTGGCTTAGGAATATGAAATATTCATGGTATTTCCCAGCACATGGCACATGAAACATTGAGTTACCCTTCACTAGTTATTGTAGACTAAACTGGCATTTTTCCCCAAAGGCCACCACTGTATGTGGCCCGCACAATGGGGTATTATAGTGTTGGGGCGCATTCTCAGGGTGGCAGATTGAGGAAGCCCTTCTTGGAGTGATCTTGATGGGCTGCACCGAATAATACAGAATAAGGCACCATACCAACCAACAGTACCTAGAAGAAGGAAAACTCTGATTCCAAACCAGGACAGACTAAGCTCACTAATCTGTTTGAGACTCATAAGTCTAGGAGAAGGTAACTCTGATCTCAGACCTGCACTCTCTCCCTCCAGTGTACACGTCACAGTTCTTGTGTCTGTGCACGATGGTCAGTGTGAGAAGACAGAGTGGGGTTGGAACTCACAACCCTCCCTAACTTGAATCCATTCATATGTGAAGGTATCTCCTCTGATGCTAAAGATTTACCTCTTGATGAAAGTCCTACAGCAATGGACAAGTGACATTGGATGCAGGTGGAGGATACCACTAGAAGCATTTAGTCACAAAGCTGAACATGGGCGGCCCAGGTGTGGTGGTCATCTGTCTGCTGTACTGGAACAGCAGCAGCTTCTGTGTCCTGCCTAGGTGTCAAAGCAGCCGAATCTAAAGACAGCGCTGCTTTCTTCGAAAGAAGAGGGGGAGAGAAAACAATCCCTAAACACAGCTTGTTCCAATTGCTCTCTGTCAGTTAACAATGACTGACTGGATATCCAATTTTGTGATCACAAGGGAAAATCAATGACTAAACAGAAACTACGCTTTGCATCCTGAAACATATGCACACTTCTTGATCGCGATGATCACCATGAATGCAGGACAGCAATTTTTGGTAGAGAACTTGCACATTATAAAATTGATGTTTCAGCTTTAAGTGAAACACGTATTTCTCGTACCAGCCAGCTGACAGAGATTGGAGCAGGGGGTTCGTATTATTGCATGGGCTACTCTGACGGTCATCTAAGGCAAGCAAGAGTTGACTTCACCATCAGAACACGACTAGTCCCCAGCTTGAATCCAAGCCACATGCCACCAGTCCTCGCCTTATGACCACAAAGCTTAGACTGAAGCAGGGACAATGCCATGTACTTGTTAGTACTGGTTGAGGCATTCCCCATGTAATATTTGAAGCCAGACAGATACAAGAGAAATGTGGAGAGCAACATCAGGACGTCCATGTGGTCTTCATTGAGTTGACCAAGGAATTTGACATTGTCAGCAGAAATGGGCTCTGGAAAATACTTGGGTGAAGTGGCTGTCCTGCAAAATGTATCAACATTGTTGGGTCTTTTCATGATGGCATGCTTGGTCGCATCCTAAACAACGGAGAGACATCAACACCTTCTGAAATATCATATGTTACAAAGCAAGGATGTGTCCTTGCTTGTCTTCTATTCAACGTCTACTTTTCAATGATGCTGTTGGTTGCTTTTAAGGACTGCCCATTGGGCATACCCATTCTGTTCCAAGCAGATGGCAATATTTTCAATCTCTGGGGACTTCAGGCTCACACTAAAGTGGTTACTGCAACTATCCGTGACCTTCTGTTTGCTGATGACTGTGCTTTGTTGGCTCATTCAGAGAAGGATGCACAAGAGCTTTTAGATTGCTTTGCTACTTCTGTGCACCTCTTTGGACTCACAGTGAGCCTCAAGAAGACAAACATTATGTCTCAGCCTGTTTGGAAAGCCCAGCACTCCACTGATCACTGCTGCTGGTACAGCCCTTAAGGCTGTTGACAAGTTCTGCTACCTCAGAAGTGTACTGTCCTCTTGCATAAACATGGATCATGATGAATCTGCTTGATTAGCCAAAGCCAGTGCTGCCTTTGTAAAATTCGCCAAACACCTATGAAATGACTGCTGTATTAAACTCCATACCAAGGTAGCAGGATATCAGATAGTTGTCCTGAAATATCCTGCTGTATGGCTCGGAGTCAGGGACAATATAGCGCCGCCATATTTTGAAACTCGATCAGTTCCATATGTGCTGTCTGAGAAAGATCGCCCATGTGAATTGGTGAGACAAAAAACCCTGACATCAGTTAAGCTGTGTGGTGTCGTGGGCATAGAACCAATGTTTATAAACAGACAGTTTGGCTGGATTGGTCATATTATGAGGATGGATGACACACAGAAAACAAAGATGGTCTTCTATGGTCAGCTTGCTCGTGGAAAGTGCCCTATTGGCAGTCAGTATAAGCACTAAAAGACATCTTAAAGGCCAACATCAAGTCATGTGACATATCTCCCCAATGATCTGGAAATTCTAGTTCAGGACAGTTTGTCTTGGTGGCAAACCACCGTACAGGCTCTTAATTGCTTTGAGAGCCAGCATATCCAGGCACTACAGGAAAAGCATAGGATCCAAAAAGAATGTACAACGCCTGCAGTTGGTGGCTCTTTATGTGACATCTGTAACAGGCTCTGCTGATCACGGATTGGTTTAGTTGCTCACCAGCAGTGTCAAGGAAGATGATATCTGTCAATCGACAGCTCAGTCCAAGAGAAGGAGAAGAAGAAGAGACAGTGGCTCTGAACTCAGATTCCTGAAAGGTTGTGTTACACACCCCAAACTTCACCTTGCTTAAAAATTACTTGCTTACAAAATCAGACAAGAAAATACAAGTACACGGAACACTATTACCAAAAAATCACTTGCTTTCTCATTTTACAATATAATTATAAATCAGAAAATAAATATTGTACTGAAATTTCAGTGCATAGTATATAGAGTAGTATAAACGGTCATTGGATGAAATTTTAATTTGTACTGCCTTTGCTAGTGCTTTTTCATCTACCCTGTTGTAAAACTAAGCAAATACCTGTATGAGTTGATGTACCCCCAGAGGATCTCTGTATTCCCCCATGGTACAATACCCCTGATTGAGAACAATGGGCATCTGCAATAACTGGTCAGAAGAGCCAGAAAATGCTGCAGATAAACATGCCCCTAAGCTCCTTAGACATAAGAAATGAAGCAAAGAATAAGCAAGGCATGATTTGCTTAATATCAGCTATATTAGAAGTTGAGACAACAGTTAACATCATGATTCTAAGCATTTTACTCCTTCCCTCCCGCCCAGAATTCAAGAAGGATTTACTACTTTTTTTTAAAGTCATTTTAGCCGTACGCGCAAAAATAATCTCTAATACATAAACATGTTACAATCAGACACTGGTGAGTATCTGTACTTCTGGGCCTTTGGAGGATCCTGGCTGCTCCTCATGCCTCATAATGCTTCCGAGGCCTGTCAGTATCTGTCACAACATGCAGCGTGTCGTGTCTCACTGCTTAATCAAGCAACAAGCAAAAATGAAAAAGATTTGGATCTAATATGTGAGGGGGCTGATGTGTGCAAAAGAAAGGAATATGAAGTAAAACATGCTGGATGCTAAAGCAATAACCATATAGATTCAAAAAGCGACTGGAACTGATCCAGGAAGAAGAGATAGAAAGGATGTTTTTATGAAGAAAAGAAGTTTACAAGTTGCACTGAATCAAAGTTAAAGTTCCTGGCATTCCAGAATTTGTAATCTCCAGGAGCAACAGTCAGCTTCTGATCTTAATAATACTGGTATAAGTCTAGCACGTCTCGAGTGAAATCAATTAAGTTACTTGGGGGGTGGATCTGCTTTCTAAAATAAACACCCACATTAACAGGGAATCATGTTTTTGGGAGACGTCGTGTACGCCGGGAGTGGTCCTGCTATTGTGGGGGGCTTTTGTGGCTGATACCCTACCTTGGTAGAATTGGCTACTGAAAGGATCTGAGTCCTTGCTGCAGCTCCTTTTACTCAAAGGTCTGCCTGACCTCAAGGACTTCCCTTCCACTCTCATGCATGGCAGAGTCCACATAACCTTGACAAGGCTGGGCCTGGGATTCCTGGGGGGCTTGACCCTGATACGTGTCATGGTCACTTGGACAAAGGCTAGGGTGTACCCACTCTGGGATGCTCTTTCCACACTGGACATTTCCCTAGCCCACTGATTATGAGATACTGTCCAAAGCAAATACAATTTATTAAAATGCTATCAATTAAAAATAATAAGGAAAAAATGGGAAAGGTTAAAGGAAAACATGTAGCCCCCACTCTGTGGCAAGGGGTCATCACAAACAACTGTGTCTGTAAGCCAAGAGAAGTTCCCGGTCTGTTCTTCATACATTTCAGGCCTTCTTCCTTAGCCCTGGGAGACTGTGGGTCAGACACTTGTTCTTGCAGCAACCAGACACCCTCAGGAGCTAGGTGTCAGGACCCTTCTCCCAGGAGTTGCCCCCAAACTCCTCAAGGCTATGATCTCCCCTCTAAGGTTATGTCTATACTACGAGATAAAATCCACTTTTAACAAATTCAATTTTTAACCTCTTTCTTATGAATTCAAATGTACATGTCCTCAAACATTCTGGAAATTCAGCCCATCATTTCTCCATGTCAAGTTACTGCATCTCCATTGCCTTATCCAAGTTCGACTGCATGAGCAATACCTTGCAGGTACCTAGTCCACAGTGCCTTAGCCCTGTTGCATTCTGGGGATTTTGTACCACAGAGTTGTGTTGCGGGGGGGACGACAAAATACCACAGCTGCTTGTGGATGTTTGATGTCACTATCCCAGAATGCAAAGCACTGTCCCAGAATTCAGAGCACCCAATAACCAAGTGAAAATGAATGGGAGATCATGCCATTTTCTCCGGCACAGTGCTAGCGCAAGCACGGATCCTTGAAGTCATTGCGTTACAGCAACTTCCTGGAATGTTACATGTTTTTTCTTTCAACTACAAAGGGAGATGATGACTGAGGATGATGATGATGAAGAAGATTTTGAAGAGGAAATCGCTTAACTGCAGTCCAAGAATTCAGAAATGCTGGCTGCCCTGGATGCATTGTTGACAGTGGAGTGGCAGTTTTGGACTCAGAAACCAGCACACACGGGTGGGACCACATTGTTTTGGAGTCCTGAGACAACCAACATTGGGTGCAGAACTTTCACATGTGCAAGTCAACTTTTATAGAACTTTGTGATTTGCTGGCTCCTACCCTGAAGTGCAGCAACACAAGAATGAGGCCAGCTTTAACAGTTCAGAAGCAAGTGGCAATCAACCTGCGGAAGCTTGCAAAGCCCAGCAGTTACCAGTCAGTGGCAAATCAACTCAAGGCGGGCAGATCTGCAGTGGGGGCCATGGTGATGCAGGTACCCAATGCAATCTATCGGCATCTCTTGAGGAAGACTGTGACCCTGGGAGATGTACAGGCCATAGTGGATGACTTTGCTCCCCTGGGGTTTCGTAACTGCAGCGGGGCAAATGATAGCACGCTCATCCCAGTCATGATACCGGATCACCTGGCCTCTGAATACATAAACAGAAAGGAATACTTCTTGATGGTGTTGCAAGTGTTGATAGATCACAAAGATTGTTTCACCGACATCAATGTAGGATGGTCAGGGAAGATTCACAATGTGTGCATCTTCAGAAATTCTGATCTGTATGGAAAACTCCTGGATGGGACTTTTTTCCCCAGATCAGAAAATCAAGATTGAGCCAGCATGAAGATACCTATAGTAATACTGGGTGATCCTGCTTACCCTCTGTTTCCTTGCTTCATGAAGCCATGCATGGGCACCCTGGACCACAGCAAGAATAACTTCAATTTAAGACTCAGCAAATGTAGAATGGTGGTGGAATGCGCCTTTGGCAGTTTAAAAGTGTGGCTCAGGTGCTTATTGACCATTTAGACCTTTCTGAAACTAATGTCTCCATAGTGGTTACAGCATGCTGTATTTTGCATAACATTTGTGAATCCAGGTGGGAGAATTTCATGAGTGTCTGGAGTACAAAGTCTGATGCCTTGAGCAGGGCTTATTGGCAGCTGCCTAGACGGCCATTCTCCAATGATTGTGTGGAGGCAGAGGCAATCAGGGAGGCTTTGAACCATAGCTTCATGAATGATCTGCCACACCCATGATTGTGCTGTATTTCACTGTTTTCACCCACCTCCTACTCCCTAAAATGATTTCTGCTCCCTACCAAATGTGAACCAATAAATCAGACTGTGGCTTTCACACAAAGAATGCTGTTACTTGTGTGGGGAGGGGTTTAAGTTGCAGGAAGGAGGATGGATGGAAAG